>NC_140945.1:23257146-23914646 GCF_014529385.1 Adiantum capillus-veneris
ATTAGGTTTTGGATTTAGCTTCTATATTAAAGTCTACCTTCAGGATTACAGAAAAAAATTAGAGTCAGGCGAATGGTGATCCCTCTCTATGGATGCGACAATAAGTTGGAAAGCTTTCAACGGCATGATACTCAGATTGGAGGCCAACATGTAATGTGCTAAGTAATCCCTTGAACAAAGATTTGCTGTGAAGAGATGATAAGATGCTGTGAATTGCTATAGCTAGAGAAGAGGGGAAGGGGTTTTGTCCACTACATGCACTATCATGTAGACGTAGGTGTGTAGATTTCTTGTACCCATAAATATAGGCATTGACCAATAAAGCCAAGATTAAACCCGGTGGTTCTGATCTCCTTGCACTTTTAGACCAATGTGTGCGGGGATTGGACATGAGTACAAAATGTGAGGTAGTTTACAGTGTGAACAAAGAGAGAGAGAGAGAGAGAGAGAGAGAGAGATAAAAGACGGAGGATGCCAATAGAAGATTAAATTTATGTCCAGGTTATAAGGTTTTTACATTCATTATGAGTAGTGACAAGGATGTGGGGCCGTCCAACCGAAACACCTATCTCTCAACAAGGATCTTATGTCCTTGTAATCAATGCAAGCATGCTGTGCGACGGGCAAGACGCGTTTCTTTGCAGCACATTCGTGAATTTGGAGAGTTTGATCCATCTATTATAGATCAAGTTGTTGCCAATTATAACTCGTTGGACTCTGACGCTGGCCAACAGGCAGTAATCTTGCAACCCAGTAGACGTGTTTGCAGGCTCTTTGGTCAAGCAGCAAACGTGCAGGCCACAAGATGTAGCCTCTGACAACTCGGAGGATAATCATGTAGACCACATTCCCAATGAGGAAATGTTTGAGCCCGAGATCAATGAAATGATCGAGACAATCATGGATTCAAAAAGGCTTATCTATGATGATATGAAAAGTGAAACCGATACGCCATTGTATGATGGAGCACGTGTGTCTAGATTGAAGGCGCTCCTGGTTCTTCTCAACCTGCAGGCAAAGTTTGGATGGAGTGACACTAGCGTCACAACGCTTTTCAAGTGATCTATCACAATGTGTTTACTTTAATAAAAAACTCTAGATGTAATATGATCTGATAGATTACTTACACAAGTGTACCGCATTTTTTCTTTGTGTAGATTGCTCAAAGAGCACATACTGCCAGCTGATAATGTGATGCCAGATTCTAGAGAGTAAGCAAGAAAGATCTTGCAAAAATTGGGTATGGATTACAATTTGATTCACGCTTGTCCTAACGACTGCATTCTTTTCAGAGGGGAATACATAGACATGGAGAAGTGTCCGAAATGTGATTCCGAGAGATATTGAGTAGATCTCCATGGAACAAAAATTCCACAAAAGGTTTTGCAACATTTTTCTCTAATTCCTTGCTTCAAGCATTTCTTCGACGTGCAATGGTTCAAGATAAACATGGAGGGTTGCAACGCTACTGTGCACAGAAGAGAGTATGGTTTCCTTGAGGTGGATAAATGGATTGACCTAAGAGACACTTTCGTACTACTCAAGCATTGTGAACAAGTAAGTATCTAAATAGCTAACATCCAATTTTAGAAGTTATGTGCTTGGAAGCTCTCATGTAAGTAATGTGGCTCTGGGAGGTGATATTTCATCCTACAAAGTCTACATCAAACTGGTGGTATGTCATAGAGGTAGCCCCTCGTAGTGTACGAATGTATGAGGGCTACCATATGCCAATCACAGTGGTATCAATGGAGGAGATTGGAGAAGATTCTCAATCAGAAGCCACTGAGGTGGTGCCAGACGAGCATCAAGCTGCTACTCTCTATGGGGTGCATGCAGAGGATCTACAAAATGGAACGGAGGACATCTGCCTAAATGGAGACCTCTTAAAGCCACAAACATTGTATTTGAACAATTTTGCTCCATTTTATGATGTATTCATGTGGCTTTTTATGTTGGAGCTATATATGGCTCACTCTAGTCAACTTGGTCTCACCTATATATTTGTATCTTGTCCTCAATATGAATCAGTCTTTGGAAGTGTATATGGTGTGTCTCTTGTCTCGTCTCTCTCTCTTTCTCTCTACATCTCAATATGGTATCAGAGCGGTAACGATCACGTGCCAATTCAATTCATGGTGACAAAACAGTATGTGTATGAAATTCGCATGTAAGATTCAAAATTGTTACAAATTTTATTTTTGAGCGTTGATTCTTGTTAACTATGGTTGTTTTGTGTTAAGAAGAATATGATTAGTGTTTTGTGTGGTGTTTATTGTTAATCAACCTAATCATTGATTACGGTGTCTTGTGGATGACAACCTGAACTTCATCTCAATTTTTGGGAGTCTTTTGCTTAAAATTTGGAGAAACGGGAAAAGCTTGTTCGTCTCCTCGAGCTCTTCGATTTGAGTTCTAGGTTTGCGTCAATTGGAGTTCGCAGCAGAAAGTTATGCTGTTTTTACTGCAATTGAGCTTGACGCAGCTTTCTTCGTCGTACTTCTTCGTGAAGCGTCCGCGATCGTTTTTTAATTTTGGCGTTAACTTTTTTGAAAAAATTTATCTTTTTTCTATTCGTATTGTGGCCGTCAATCTTGCGTCTCACGCCACTCTATTTTGAGGACTCTTTTATTATTAACGTCTCCTTTACCCTACCTTTTTTGGGTGACATCTCTCACATCTTTGGACATTCCTTGAGCATCCTTCTTGCGTTTATCATTGATAGAACGCAGTCCTCATATTTTTCTCATTCACAATTGCGGTCTTCACCATATATGGTGTGCAGATTCTGTGATCTTATCTTATACGTCTTCTCGTAACAAGATATGGCTATGACTATTTTCGTCAACGGCTTTCCTTCTGGCCAGCGTTCTGTTCCTCCTTTCCAAGGCCAAGGATTTCCAGGCTAAAAAGAAAAGATGTTGTTAATTCTTGAAGGCGATGAACTCTCTGATGTTGTTCTTGGAAATCGTGTTTGTCTGCCTCAGCCTGACACGGATAATGATAACGTGCTTATCACTGAAGGACCTATATTTGAAGATTGGAATGTTGCCTATATGGATTGGCAATGACGTGATAAAGCAGCTTATCGATATATTCTTTCTGATCTTATAGATTACCTTTTTCTTGATATGTATGAACTACCTACTTCCCACGCCGTATGGAAGTACCTTATTGCAAACTTTGAGAAGAAATCTATTACAGAAATACTTTATTTGAGAGGGTTGTTTAACAAGTTACAATATGAAGTTGGTACTGCCATGACGGGACATATTGAATCTTTCAAATCTATTATTAATCAACTTGCTGCTGTCGGTGATCCTTTTCCACAAAAGCAACTGATTACAGTTCTCCTTGATACGGTGAAGGACTCTTCTTATGATAACATTGTTACTATTCTCTCTAATAAAGACGGTCTTGATTTCGACCAAGATTTCATGTCTTTAATTGAATACTCTCAATGTCAAGAACGTCGTAATGCTGGTCAAGATACAGCTATGATTTCACAAGAGGAGACTGTGTCACAATAGATGGAACGTGCTTTTTATGCTTGAAGGCATCCATTTCAACGAGGAAACCGCAGAGGTGGCCGTCGCGGTAATATTTTCTCTCGTCTCAAATTCCCTAATAAGCAATGTTCTTACTGCAACAGAAATTTTCCATACTGAAGATGATTGTTGGGCACGTCAATATGATGAAGAACACAATATTACCACGAAACAACCACATTTATCTAGAGACTCTTCTTCTTCTTCTTGTGAATATTGTGGACGATCTGATCATCCCACTCATATGTGCTATAAGCGTCGATTCGACACAGATCGTAATAAAGCATATGCTACTGAACATCGAAACAACATTGTACCAGGAACAAGCTGCATCCTATGTTCAGTTGCTCCAGACAAAATACTTCATATACGTGATGGATCACTTTTTATTGTCGATTCTCGTGCTACAGGAAATATAGCATATCAGTCTAAGTGGCTCAATAACTATCATCCACTACCAATTCAACGTGTCGTTTATCTTGCTCATGATACTACTTGTCAAGTAAAGGGTATCGGAGACTTATATATTGGTACCTTATCTTCTTCCACGCGAATTTTGCGAGGAGTATTACATGTACCAGATCTTCAACGTAATCTTCTTTCAGTTGCTAGACTTGTTGATCTTGGTCTGTTTGTTGGATTTGATCATACCAAATGCCGAATTAAGAAAGATGGACAGACTATAGCCACTGCTCTTCGAAACGGTAATTTGTTTGAACTCTCTCTCAACGATGTTGTAGCAAATGTTGTCACTGCTCCAGGTGATCATGATTGCAAAGTATGGCATCACCGTTTTGTTCATGCTGATTTCTCAAAACTCCTTGTTCAACGTTGTGATATTGTTCATGGCATGGATCTTAAAGCCCATCCCCATATGGAAATTTGTGAATTTTGTGCTCTTGGGAAACACAATCGTAAATCCTTTCCTCTTTCAAATACAACTCATTCTCATGACATATTGGATCTTGTTCATACTGATATATGTGGACCACTACCTTCTTCAAGATCACAATATCGCTACTTCATTACTTTCATTGATGATTCCTCAAGGTATACGACTGTATTTCTACTTAGACAAAAATCTGAAGCCTTATCTGTTTTCAAACAATTCCACAAGGCTGCGGAACTTCAAACTGATCGTCGCCTTAAGAAGCTTCGTAGTGACAATGGAGGCGAATATGTTTCTCAAGAGTTTGTGAGTTACTGTGCGGACAGTGGAATTCATCATGAACACATTATTCCATATTCGCCTCAACAGAACAGTGTTGTTGAACGAAAGAATCGCACTATTCTCAATGCTGTAAGATGTATGCTGATTCATTCTGGCTTATCTCATGTTTTCTGGGCTGAAGCTACTTTGACAGCAGTATTTATTCATAATCATCTTCCTACTACTGCACCCTCTCGTAAGATACCCATCACAGCATGGACAGGTGGCATTCCTTCCGTATCTCATTTTCGAACCTTTGGATGTATTGCTTATATTCATGTTCCCAAAGAAACACGAACAAAGCTTGATTCTCATGGTCTTAAAGTTATTTTTATTGGATATTCTGACACTTCCAAAGGCTACAAATTCTATGACCCTTCCTCCAAGAAAGTAATTGTGAATCGTGATGCTACTTTTAATGAACAGCTTATGGGAGGCTCATGGTCCATGGATGATTCTGATGATACTAAATCATTGCTTCAGGCTTTTCCATTTCTTTCAAATGATGAAACTCTTCCTATAGAGCAACTTTCCTCTTCACAACCATCCATTCCAAATGTTGCCAATGATGATATTGATATTTTTGTTGCTCAGCCTATTGATTTTGAACATGGCTCATGTCATGTTTATGATGATGATATTGCTGATAATGCTTTTTCTACTTCTAAAGATCCCGTTAATTATGATGAAGCTATCTCTTCACCACAAAAGGATCAATGGCAAGAGACTATGGAAGCAGGGTACGATTCTCTTATCTCTAATGGTACATGGATACTAACTGAATTACCTCCTAGTCGTACAGCTATTAAATGTAAGTGGGTGTATAAGACAAAAGCAAAAGCAGATGGATCTTTTGACAAGTTCAAGGCACGTTTAGTTGCAAAAGGTTACTCCCAAGTAGCTGGTGTTGATTATCAAGAGACTTTATCACCAGTTGTTCGCATTACAAGTGTTCCAGTTTTATTGGCATTTGCTGTTCAATTTGATTTAGAAGCTCATCAAATGGATGTGCGAAGTGCTTTTCTTAATGGTGACTTGGAAGAGGAAATTTATATGGAACAACCAGAAGGGTTTGTTATTCCAGGTAAAGAAGACCTTGTTGCTCAGCTCCATAAGGCACTATATGGTGTCAAACAAGCTTTACGAGCCTGGTATACAAAATTTGATCTTTTTCTCACCTCTAAAGGATTCATCTCTTGCTCTTCAGACCCTAACTTATACATAAAATGCCAAGGTAGAAGTTTTATGATTCTTGCTCTTTATGTGAATGATACCATCCTTGTTTCCAATGATTTGGGATTTCTTCAGCAAGTGAAAAAGTTATTGTCTTCTGCATTTGATATGGTGGATCTTGGAGAGATTCACTCGTGTCTTGGCATTCAAATCCAACGGAACCATACAAAAGGTATTTTATTCCTTCGACAGTCAAAGTTCATTGCAGATACTATTCAAAAATTTGGTATGGAATCTGCACATTCAGCCAACACACCTTGTCTTGCGAGATCTACGAAGAACACTTCTGACAATGGCAGTCAACTTGTCACAAATCAACCTTATGCTAACTTGATTGGATGTCTTCATTTTGTTGGTATGAACACTCGTCTTGATATTCTGTTTGCTGCTAATTATCTTGGACAACATCTTGCATGTCCTTCTCTTAAGCATTGGTCTGTTGCAAAGTGTGTATTGAAATACTTGAAAGGCACTACAGATTTTCGTTTAGTCTATCGACGACAACTCACATCAAATTCTATGCAATCTCGTTCTCTTTTGGGTTACATAGATGCAGACTGGGCAAGCTCACATTTATCTATGCGATCTACTAGTGGAAATTGCTTCTTTATAAATGGTTGTCTTGTTTCTTGGACCAACACGAAACAACGTTGTGTTGCAGTTTCTACGACTGAGTCAGAATATGTTGCGGCATCACTTGCAGCTCGTGAGTTGATTTGGCTTTGACAAATGCTGGTTGATATTGGTCACTCTCCTCTTTCTAGCACACCCTTGCGGTGTGACAACCAAAGTGCTATTAGTCTTGCAAAAGACTATGTTCAACATAATAAGTCAAAGCACATTGCTGTCCATTATCATTATGTCAGGTATGAAGTACGTAAAGGAATCATTATGGTTGAACACTGTCCAAGTGACCAGATGATTGTAGAAATTTTGACCAAAGGCCTCAACGAGTCCCGTTTCATCCTCTTGCGCTCGGAGCTTGGAGTTGCTTCGGCCTCACTCTTTCTAGATTAGCTTCTTTGCTATTGTAATAGCTTTCTACATATGACATTGTAATCTTTTAGGTACCATGCACTATGAACACTCCACATTTGCACATTGTGATCTCTGAGTCACTTGAATATTTGTACATAAATGCACAATTCACTTTCACATCATCATTGCTGGTTCATATTTTCACATTGTATAGGGGATTGGGTTTTTACCTTGAACTCCCTATGGGTTTTTTCATCTAAAGCTAGAGACCTTTGTTTGAGTAGGGGTGTTGGAGCTATATATGGCTCACTCTACTCAACTTGGTCTCACCTATATATTTGTATCTTGTCCTCAATATGAATCAATCTTTGGGAGCGTATATGGTGTGTCTCTTGTCTCGTCTCTCTCTCTTTCTCTCTACATCTCAATATTTTATCCATTCCTATCTATATGCTATACTTTAGAAATTTAAATTGTGTTTAATCATCATTGCGTCCACTCCATGTACGTATGCTCTAGGTATGTTCTCACAAGCAAGGACACTCCTCGGTGTGTTGTGAAAGTCTGATATGCCGACGAGCATTGTGCTCCGAGTGTGATGGAGATTGAGGCTGAAATTGTGAAGGAGGTGATCCGTCTCTGCTCATAGATGTTGCTTACCTCTCCACTAGATCTAGTTGATCGGGTGAAAGAGACTCTAAGAAGCACTTGCTAGATCTAGTTGATCAAGTGAAAGAGATGCTAAGAAGCACTAGTAAGTGCTTCTTAGTGTCTGTTTCACCCGATCAACTGGATCTAGTGGAGAGGTAAGCAGCATCTATGAGCAGAGACGGATCACCTCCTTCGTGATTGCAGCCTCAGTCTCCATCACACTCAGAGCACAGTGCTTTTACAAGATACGTAGAATGCACACGGGAGACAAATTCACAAGAACTTCACAGGAATCTCTCTACACAAGAATCCCTCCCCTTTATGAGTCCTCTCTCTCTCTCTCTCTCTCTCTCTCTACTTGTCCATGTTTTCTTCTCCATTCAATATTAAGATTAAATGTTTGTGTGTTTAATGCAGGTATGGATGATAATGAGTTTCTTTCTTCTTTGTCACCCCAGCAGAGGAGGTGGTACGAGGATCTTCATCGCTCTGGAGCACCATCATGTCGTTATACTCCTTCAGCATCTCCCTATGTTTTGGAGCATTCAGCATGTTCTGAAGCTTCAGTGTCGACGAGACAATCTTCACACTCGTCTAGGCAGCGATGCTCTAGTGGTGGCGATGTTGGTTGTTGTGGGGATGCCGCCGCTGATGCCTCAACATCGTCTCGTGTTCGACGAGGATCTTTATCTTTCCCTTCTTTGCTCGTCCACACCAGTCACCATGGCATCGCCATCTATGCCAGGTTTTGGTTGGCTATCGGCGGTTCCTAGCTACACATCACTACCTACTCCTTCGGGAGTCACCCCAGTCGACACTCCTCGCTTCGGGGCCCAGACTCCAGTGGAGCCACCTGACATTTGTACCCCCATCGAGACGCCGCTAGAGACCTCTGCCAAGACATTCAGGTTCATGCATCATAGGCGAGAGGGCTTGTCGTACTCCATCGACATCAACGACAGCATCATCTTCGATGATGAAGGCAAGATGGTGATCTCGCGCATGCGCGGTCTTTGCTCTCAGGTGTTTAGACACTACATACTAAACACTTGGAGTGAATTGCCAAGTGAATTAAAAGATAGAGTCATCAGCACGTTGCATGACGAGTTTCCCGTGTCAAGTCGGGATGAGCGCTTCAATGAAGACCTGATGAAGGTTCGAATGCGGGAATATTGCAAGCACAAGCGTTTTGAAGTATAAAAAGCAATAAAGCATGGGTGGAACAAGCCAGATTGGCTCGCCAAAGAAGATTGGAAGAATGCGAAGCGAGTAGCATGCAGGAATTCTGACAAGTGGAAGCAACAAAAGGAGGCATCCAAAGCGCGATTAGAGGCAAGGAGATCGCACCACTTGGGGAGCAACGGGTGGGCATCATTTGAGGCTGATTTTGTGACTGTTTTTGCATTGCTCTTTAGGTTTGGTAGTGACATCTATTTCTACTTTTAAATTCTCACATAATGGAATCTTTGTATGTTTTGAACAGTGGTCGATGATAGAACGTGACCCCACACTGGTACGAGCACGATTATGCAGGAAAAAAGGGCTTAAATGCCTTGATGGACATTCTGAGTTCTCATGGCGGCATGGTTAGTATTAGGGTTTACTCTTTTCTATTTGTTGTATTGTTTTGTAAACTATATGTTTATACTTACAGAAAGTCTTATTGTTTTTTTCTGTTGAATCCGACAGATATGCCACTTGGACGCGATGAGACGTCTCATTAGACGACGTCAGTCTAGTCATAGCTAGATAGCATTAGTTTCCCTTTGTTATAGCATGTATAATGAGATGACATGTATACGTCTTTTTGTAACTATTTGAAAACCATGTATGTTTTCTCAATAATGACAATGGTGTTGTAACTATTACATTTGCAAAGCTTAACAATCAAGTGATTTTGTCTATGACATGTACAATTGTCATTGATTTACTTTAATCAATATACTTTTGCCAGTTTTGTATCTTTATTCATCAAACAATACTATGGATGATGGAGTTAATGGTTATATTCTCTTGTGGGCAACTACTTTGGGTCTATACTACCTTGCACTTTCTTTTGAAGGTGAATCTGGGCTTATCTTGGATTCATTTAGGTTTGCTCTATTATCAAAACATTCAATATGGTTGATGGGTTGAATGCCCTGTCACCCAAATTTTTTTACTCTCGGGCGTCGCTATAAGCGTCACTATATATATAAAGCTCTACAATGTCGCTATGAGCGTCACTACAAGAAGCTTGCAACTCTCACTATCTGTGTCGCTATCTGCATTGCATGTAGCAATGCTTATAGTGACGTTTTCATAGCGACGCTATTAGCGACGGTTTTAGCGACGTCCGGGAGTATAAAAACCGAATGTATTTTCGTCGCTAAAAACATCACAAGTGCACACAACCTCTTGTAGTGAGTGTTTGGTTTGTACATGCATCTGATATGCTATATTATATTGTTCTTTGCAGGCTAGGAGGCAATAGATGATACCCATTTTATTTTCTTGCTTGGTGGTGGGTTTCAAGTTTATAATTTGTAGTATGGTACTAAGATAGCTGACATGGTGTTGATAGAATGTTTTGCCCAATGTAGCCAGAACTTTAATTTTAGCAAATTCATTTAAGCATTTGAGAATATCAAACATCCATAACTGTAATTCAATGCATAATGTCTTTCTTGTACTACCATAATTTGACACACCGTCAATGTATGACAAGCAACAATTCTGTATAAGGATCGTGCGTTAATGTGTGCTCTTTTAGCAGTTCATTACCACAGAAATGCTAGTGCAAGTTATTTTTGCATTGTATTTTTGTACTGATTGGCTAGTATGTTTTTTTGCAGTAGGGGGGGATAGTTGGCAGACTCGATGAGGTGCCATGCCATGTTTACAGTGTGGATACATCGGGCATCTCCTCCACTGTGCCCACTATCCTCTCCCCTGAGAAATCTTGGAGTACTCACTTTGGTGAGAACTGAGTGGTTATTGGGTTCAACTCCCCTCATCTCTCATAGAGACCCCCGTCCCCCAACACACACACACGAAAGGACACAAGAAAACTTTGCCACGTCTAAACATACGCAGGGTGAGTTTCAACAATTTTTCGCGCTATACAGTTGATAAGTGATTGATGCAAGGTTTGTATCTGGAGTTCTAGTAAAGCAAGTTTTTTGTTGCCCATAAAGATGTATGCATGTAGTTTTGATCCCCTATATGTGTGTATGTGCGTGTAGGTGTGTTGACATGAGAGAGAGAGAGAGAGAGAGAGAGAGAGAGAGAGAGAGAGAGAGAGAGAGAGAGAGAGAGAGAGTGAACACTTACTCCTGGTGTAGTCTTCTTGTTGAAGAGTGCAGGTTTCAAAGTAAATTGTATTCATATTTTTTCCAGAAAGATGTAGCTCGGGTAACTTCAGCTAATGCTCGAAGTCTTGTCGCAATCGACGTGCAAGCTGCATATCTTTTGGCTGTATTGTCACTCGTTTTGCATGAATGGCGCATAGGTTGGTATCTTCCAACACCGAAATGATGTGGGCCATTCTATACTGATTTCCATAGCTTTGAATCAAAAGCTCTGTAGTCTTCTGGTAGTGGCGAATTTTTCCAAATGCCCTTGCTATTTTTCGACGCCGCTGCGGTTGTCTTGGGGGCACTTGCACATTTGCTGGTGGGCGGCGTTTAGGCTTCTTGCAAAACTTAGACTTGCACTTGTTTACATGCTTAGGGGCTAGTTCTGTAACCAAAGTTAAACAAGAAAAGTAAAAGTATTAATTGCATTTTATTTTGAAAAATTATAGCATTCATTGCGCTTTATTGTCTTTGAATTTTTGACATTTGTCTTTTTTTATTGAAATATGTAATTGACTGTTAACCCTCACGGCACACGGACATCCTATGATCTATAAACGTTGTATTATTTAGAGTCAGGTACCGGGCATGTCGGACCAATAGGGAAAGGTAGAGTGATCGCCGATGAGAGGCGCACTCTAACTGGGACATTCAAGGGATTAGTTGGCTAAGCATGGGCGCCCAAGTGTGAATGGGGTGAGCTCCTATAAAAGCCAACTAAACCTAATTTTTACTCATTCTCTCATTTGTGCAATAGAAGAGTGCTCTTGCTCCATCTCCATCTCCATCTTCTTCTTCTTCACCTCCTTGTGTGTGTGTGTGAGAGAGAGAGAGAGAGAGAGGGAGAGTGTGTGTGCGATCGAGCATTACGAAGGCACAACGGCGGCGAAGCGGTTGAGCGCGGCACGACTGCAGCTTCTTCTTCATCGCGGCGAGGAATCCACCACGAAGGCGAGCGTAGAGCGGTGAGTGACACACCCTTTGCTCTCTTGAGCTTGCTAGTTTAGGCTTGTTGTGTGCTTGGAGCCGTTTGTGGCTCGCACACGGTGTATTGGCAAGTCCCTTGCTTCGACAGTGCGGCAAGGAGCGCACATTTTTGGCACCGTTGCCGGGGATATGCCCTATACTAAGCTCGGTTAGCACTTTACGCTTCCTTGTGGTGCAATTTCTATCATAGGAAAGGCAGGGAAGGAGTGTGTGGAGATTTCTGTTTTTTGCGTTTTCTGCATTTTCTGTCAAGTTTCAATTTCTGCTATTGTCTGTGCTTTTTCAATTTTCTGCATTTCTTGCGTTTTTTCAATTTTCTGCATTTCTGCATTTTCAATTTCTGCGTTTTCAATTTCTGCAATTTCTGCATTTCTGCGTTTTTTCAATTTTCTGCATTTCTGCATTTTCAATTTCTGTATTTTCTGCATTAAAAAAAAAGAAAAAAAATCATGGAAAAAAAAATAAAAAAATAAAAAAATTGAAAAAAATAAAAAAATTGAAAAAAAAATCGGAAATTAAAAACGCGAGTGAGCGGGCGGTGAAATTTTTCGAAAATAAAAAACGTGACTTAAAACGGACGGGCTGGTTTGTATAAAAGATAGATCGGGATCATTTCCCCAAGCCCAAGCCCAAGCCCAAGCCCAGGCCTCAGTCCTCAGTTTTATGATATATACTAGACTCAGTCTTATATATATACCCTACTCCCTCAAGAGAGAATGAGAGCATGTGGGACAAGTCCTCCACTCTCCTCCTTTCTCTTCCCACTTGCACCCTTAGACTTTCTAGTTTGGGCCTAGTTCCCTACTGGAAATTGACAGTTTTAGGGATTCCGAGGGCATAGAGTGACCAAACGGAGGGCTGTAAAGCACGGCACGACCCTCTGACCGATACGCTCGTTTCGAGCTATCACACGGCCCATTCCACGACACGCTCTAAAAAATCTAGCAAAAAAACAAACAAAAAACACGCTAAAAACTAGTCACAAGGCCTCCTAGAGCAACTTTTTGACACCTTAGGGTATCAAAAGCACATGCACTTACGCTCTGGACGAGTGTTAGAGCACGATCACATTGGTAGTGCCTCTGTTCATACGGACACCCATTACCCATCCACGATAAGCTCTAGACCCTCAGCGGGGACACAAGGTAGCACCACCCAAGACCCTAAAATAGCCGCTAGTGATTCCTCCTCCGACTCAGAAATCATGGAAGCATACCCTACCCAAAACACTGAGAGAGAAGGCCATGCACCTCGCGAAGCTCCACAGCCTAGTACTAGTATGTTTAGCCGTTTCATGGAAACATTAGGTAGACCTACTCGCTCGGAACCTGATGCAAATGAAGCACACGAAGGGGGTGGGGAAGTGGACTATCCTTTCACATCGCACGTGGACCCCACACCCCCAAAGAGTGTCCATGTGGATATCCTGCCAACTTCTTACCAAGAAGGCCCTGTTGAGCTGCCTCTTTCAGAAGTTCCCTCTAGAGTACTGTTGGTGACAAGTAAAACCACGGGGAGCAACATTGCTTCTACCTCACAAGAAACCGTTAACACGTCGACTCTAGAAGGATTGTTCATTAATGATCATTGGACATACGACCTCCACACTGAGGTGTTGACGGATCTACACTCTGGCCACGCCTACCATGTAGGATGGATAGAGATTGTACAATCCACCTCTAGTGCCACGAGCATCGAAGATCAACAGAAAATGATCTGTAATGTTATCCATGGCATTATTCAATCCGAAAGGCAAAACCGAGGGGTAAATATACTCTCAACTGGCCCCATGAGATTTCTGGATACGAGCAAGGCTCAATAGACTACTCTATCACAAATGGAGACTCCTCTAATGAGCCCCATGGACCCATCTTACGTCATTTCACCTGGGGTCTCTATGCAATCTGAGCCTCCGAGCGAAAACTTTAGCTTCCCTAACTTGGCTCAACCCTCTATTAAGGAAAACACAGTGCTCACTCCAGGGATAAGCCTGACAGAGAATGTACCGATGACATCTACGGTTAGCGCAGTGCCACTACCTAGTGTCGTAGTACCTAATATGGGGCCTCGACCATATGTGCCTCTAGCCCCTTATGCACACATGGCCCCCACACCTCCAATTGTACCACTTGCTTATGCTCCTCGAGTGCCGCTCCCTACCTCTTATCCGAGTGGACCTATGCCCGGTTATGTTCTATATCCTGCATCATCCACACATATGCCAAGACCGGCACCCATCCCTCTCCCACATATGATTCCAAGAGTACCTCCACCGGCCCTGCCTCCTCACATAGGTGACTTGGCAGCGTTTGCTCAAACCATAGGTCGATCTATCGCGGAAAATATGCGTCATGCATCTAATAGAGAGCCTAGAAGTAAGGCAGTACAAATTGCCAAACTCACGCAAAAATTCAATGGGGACGAAGATGCTAGGAAACACATTGAAGTGTTTGAACAAGTATGTGATTCCTTAGGGGAACGCGACGAACTACATAAGTGCAATGCCTTAAGCTTGACATTAAGTGGGAAGGCTGGAGATTGGTATAGAACCCTAAGGGTAGACGAGAAAACAATCTACCCTACCCTTCGAAGGTTGTTTCTAAAGGAGTACATACGAGAAGGTGTGCTTTGGGGTGTAGCATCTCAGCTACAGAAGGCCGAACGTAAGGAAGGAGAGTCAGTAAGGGACTTCATTAGTCGTCTAAAGCACTTAAACTCTCGCTGCCCTGTAAATGAGCGCTTCAACAATAACCAACTGCTTGATCGATTCATTTGAGGGTTGAGGAATGAAGGAATCTATAATGGACTAGTGATTAGAGGTATCACAACCTGGGAAGATGTCACTGCCAATGCAATCCAATTAGAGGACAACTTGATGATAGCAGGCATGAGGGTGTCTACTGACACGAGATCCACTAGCTCACAAGCCATTGAGTATGAACCCATGACTGCAAAGCCCATTGCCAATGAGCCAAAGGTATTTGAGACATTCTTGATAGACCTCACCAAGGCAATCCAAGAGTCTCTTAAGGATAATCGACCCCCTCAAAATAGTCACATGTATCCAAGAAGGGAGCAACAATGGTGTTCCATTTGCTTAGGTCCACATAGCACTAGTGAGTGCCCTACGTTTAGAGTAAAATTTAATGGAACTTGCAACGCATGTGGTAGGTATGGTCACCAAGCTAAGGATTGTTTAATGATCAAACGTATGATGGCAAATAGACCACCTGTAGCCTGGACGGATGCACCTCGAGCTCCTGTATTGATGCCTGCTCCACCTGTTGAGCAACTACCGCAACACATGGTCCCTAGATCTCAAAATGTTGTACAAACTACACCGCTACCACCTCCTGTGCTAGGACCGCAGCCCCCGCATCCAAGAGTCGCCCCTATGAACCAAGTGGGTTGCGAGCCATCTAATGCTTATGCAGATGGTTGTGAGGAGGAAATAGACACTAGTATTGCCTACGGACTTGATACATTGGAAGAGTGTCCTATATACTACATGGAAGATTGTTGGGGGCAAGTCAAGCCGGTTTATCAAGCTGCTGCTCTCGCATCCAGAGGTCAAAATATCAACACCCAGGCTAGGAGGCCACCTCTTCAATGCTACGAGTGTGGTGGACCACATCGAGTAGCGGAGTGCCCTATTAGGCTGCAAAAGAATGCTGCACAGATGCAAATGAATCAAGGGAGCACGTCTGCAATGCCAATACTCACATGTAATCGTTGTGGCATAGATCACTTGATTGCCCAATGCCCCTATAGCCCAAATGCGCCTAAAATCACACCCCTAAATTTGGTCAAAATTGCTAGTGTGACATCGCCAATACCACCCGTCGCACCCGCTTATGCGATTACACGGTCCATGCTTCAAGGGCCAGGACATATCCTCGAAGAGAGAGATACCGCGTCAATTATCCAAGCAAAGAAAAAGAAGACACGAAGGAAGAAGTCGCAGAATACGGAAAATTCAAAGCCAAGTTCCAAAACAAACATAGGAACAGGAGATGACCCCGTGTATATGAATGACCTCGAGGATGATTCAGATTCAGTCGAGACAATGGAGACTAGAACCAATACCACAAAGGGAAAGACCGACAAAGAAAACCGTAACATGGGACCAAATGAAAACCGAATGAGAGAAAACCATAAAGAGCCTCTGAAAACACCACAAGTGTTTCCAAATCCAATCCAAGACCCCCAAGATAAACTGCAGGGGCAAAAAGGGAAGAATCGTAAAAAGAAGATTGGGACGTACCCAAACCCAGTAGACGAGATTGAGCAGGTGAAACATCTAAGAGGTTTAGTGGAGGAGACTCAAAGGAAACTAGAACCAGAACCCATGCATGTCAAAATTCATGACACAGTGTTTCCCACGCAAGTTCATCCACCCCACATGAACCATAGACCGTTAGCCATATCTAGTATCATCCAAGAAGGGAGTGAGGACGGGACATCAGAAAGTGAGCATACACCTTTCCTGTTGGAAAGGATGTTTAACGAAGGAATACCTGATCCCATTGAGGAATATGAGATTCCATCCTCACCAGTTCCTAGTCAAGGACCTACACTCTGCAAAACGCCAATGAATGTTGCCAAACTAGTGGACTTCATGTCTTCTGAGGTCCGAACCACGATCATAGCAAAGCTGTATGGAGATCCTGAGTTATTCCTTGCACTTCGAGCATTCCTTAACGGAGAGATACGAACGGGATTACCGCAGTTTGCTCAACCAAATAGGCCTGACTCGATTATGATTGATGAGGAAAATCATGTGCAATCACTTGACTTAGATGGACACGAGTCTGTGATTGAGGTACCCATTAACGAATTAGGGCAGTATTTTGAAGGCGAGGAGTCTAATGCGACCCTACCCATCACTACCAAGGGATTAACTATAAAGGGAATTCTTGATGGTGGTGCGGGAGCTAGCATCGTTACAAAAGATTGTTGGGAATCCATGGGAAAACCCCGCCTCAGTGTTACTAACATTGTGGTAAAGATGGCAAATGGTACCATAGCCAAACCTATGGGGATGCTCCAGGATCTTAAGATCAAAGTTCTAGGACACAAGGTACGACATACGTTCATTGTAATGGATTTCTCTAAACACCTTATGTCATATGAAATGATTTTAGGACGACCATTCATGAGGGAAGCACAAATTGTTCATGATTGGTCTAAAAATCATGTCTATTTGCAATTCCAAGACTCTGTCCTTAGAGTGGATTTGGTGACTGGTAAGGTACACCCCTTAGGGAGTAAAACCATTATTTATTATCGCTCTGACACCACAGTTCACTCGGCCCCACTACAATATTGTTACACTTGTAAGAAGGATACAGTCATTGGCCAAGATTCTCCTTATATGGATATCCTACCTGGGATGACTGAGTCGGACAATGTGGATTGGGTCCACCTAGCATCAACCATAGACACTTGGGGAAAGAGGGGAATGACCTGGGTAACACCTGAGGGGGATGAAATGCCTGTACCCTTAAATATGCTACAAGCAATGCATATCGCTTCCAACAAGACTCATCCTAATGTAACGAAGAAAACATACAAGTGGGTCCCTAAAGCTTCCTTAGCGACCATAGCTAGTGCTAAAAAACAAAAGCCTTGTAATAAATGTACCACTCGCTCCAATAAAAGTAAGAAAATGTTGCGATGGATCCCTAAACGACTATTGGAAGCCCAAGGCTACTATCAAGGAAATGATCAAATCTGGGTGCCAAAACGTAGATTGTGCTCTTACCTATCACCTGACCCAAGTGAGCCCAATCCCATAGCTCCAAAACGAATCAATGATCGTGAAAAGAAAAAAATCACAGAATGCTACACACCTGCTCCCGAGCTAGTTTGGGTACCAAAGAAAGAACGATTTGTTCCACCTAGCTCAGGAAGGGGGGAGTCCCATGAAGCTTCTAGCTCCTCATGTAATACATCCATAGAGGTAAAAGCTTCTACACAGCCTCCATCTATAGTAGTGGACCTCCATGAAGCTACAAAAGACTCCACACCTCCCAGTGTTCAAGAATCACCTAATGAACCACTTCAAGTTCGATCCTGGGAGAGTACCTTACCACCCTTGCAACTTGACGAGGCACCTAGGGTAATAGAAAACTACTGGCAAAAATCCTCACCTATTACCAACTGGAACAATTGGTTTCAAAGGGTGACAGCTCATTTCAAACGGTATGATCTACCCAAGGAAGGGGGGAGTGTTTGTGGACATCCATCATTCATTTGTTTCCCTCTCAACCTTTTTCCCTGACCTCTCAATCACCAATCTTAGGGAATGTACATATAAAGCTTTATACTCACAAAAAAATAAAAATAAAGAGCAAGAGCAATTAGCAAACGAGTATGCACATTAAAGTCAAAACATTGACTCAGACCTACACATGTCACATCTGGTACAGTGAAACAGAAACCTATGCCATGAAACACCTTTGATCCTCATCACTTGAGTGATGGAGGGTAGGTAAGATTAGTACGATAGGAGTGTTTCTGTTTTAGAGTTGAGAGATTAGCGAAGTTATCTTTTCCCACTAATGTGCCTCCTGGAGGTATTCCTTTTGTTTCCTAGTGTGTACAGGAGCGTGTTGCTATTGATAGGATTTGGACCTTCATGGAACCTTTCTCTCGTTCACACTTCAAATCAAGCGCGACCATCGACACAAACAGGTGTTTCTTGTCCATTAGCATTGCCCTTATCTTTTTGCATCCATGTTGTCTGCTTTGATTGTGATTGGTAGCATAATATTCAACGCATTTGCTTAGTATCAAACATTTAATTCAATGTAGTGTTTTGTCATAGTCACTTGTCTAGGTTTAAAAATCAAGCAGTCCGACTAAGCTAGTTTGACCAAGCTAGGTATTAGAAATCTTCTATTGATACCATGGGGAATGCCTTCCTAATAATCAATGGTTACTTAGGTTCTTAATCCGATTTAGGCAGCATTGTATGAAATGTACTAGGGCTTTCTAGTGGGCTTAACCCTAGTGACCTTTAGCTTAAGTATTATAAAGGGAGTTTACTAATGTGATGAGCCTGGGGAGGGTACCAGTGTTATATGACCCCCCAAAGTTACAAAATTTAAATGTTGAAAATGAACAAACAAAAAATCAAAGTGCCACAATGTAAAATCTTACGCTGGAAGAGAAATCTCAGCTTGAATTGGTACTTCACTCACATGTATCGCCTATGGTACTAGAGCCCTAGAGGTTCCCAGTGTGGGCGCTTTTCCTTGAAAAGCAAAAAACCCAAGGCATACAAAATAAGCACACACATCATAATTGAATCAATGTGAAAATACTTTGGGGGTTCAAAGAAAAAGTAATCAGTCAGGCGATGATTTCATGAGAAATTCCTTTTATGGTAGCTTAACTACAAGGTTTTCTAGATATAGCCTCTAGTCAGCCCTCGAACATCAATACTTGGCTCTCGCGATTAAACAACTTAATTGACCACTGAAAATTAAGAAGCTTACCCATGGTATTAATATTCGATCTCTAGTGCCTTTCGACCGTCAAATTAGCGACCCCAGACTTGTTTAATTTTCTACCTTTACATCTGTTTATGCATTTGATTACATTGCAATTTAATGTTCATTGCTAACAAATTGTTTGAAATTCTTTTACCAATCAATTTGTCTACCTAAAACTGCATATGCTTTTTAAGAGAATGCAATTACTGTGCCAATGTTGTTTGATTTTGCAGTGACTAAAGAAGGCTAAGGACATTCATCTCAAATGCTCTTCCACCTCGACGAACCAGCTTCAAATCAATAGCTTCCGAGGACGGAATCTACATCACGAAGGGGGGCATGTTAACCCTCACGGCACACGGACATCCTATGATCTATAAACGTTGTATTATTTAGAGTCAGGTACCGGGCTTGTCGGACCAATAGGGAAAGGTAGAGTGATCACCGATGAGAGGCGCACTCTAACTGGGACATTCAAGGGATTAGTTGGCTAAGCATGGGCGCCCAAGTGTGAATGGGGTGAGCTCCTATAAAAGCCAACTAAACCTAATTTTTACTCATTCTCTCATTTGTGCAATAGAAGAGTGCTCTTGCTCCATCTCCATCTCCATCTTCTTCTTCTTCACCTCCTTGTGTGTGTGTGTGAGAGAGAGAGAGAGAGAGAGAGAGGGAGAGTGTGTGTGCGATCGAGCATATGTGCGCTCCTTGCCGCACTGTCGAAGCAAGGGACTTGCCAATACACCGTGTGCGAGCCACAAACGGCTCCAAGCACACAACAAGCCTAAACTAGCAATCTCAAGAGAGCAAAGGGTGTGTCACTCACCGCTCTACGCTCGCCTTCGTGGTGGATTCCTCGCCGCGATGAAGAAGAAGCTGCAGTCGTGCCGCGCTCAACCGCTTCACCGCCGTCGTGCCTTCGTAATGCTCGATCGCACACACACTCTCCCTCTCTCTCTCTCTCTCACATACACACACACACAAGGAGGTGAAGAAGAAGAAGATGGAGATGGAGATGGAGCAAGAGCACTCTTTTATTGCACAAATGAGAGAATGAGTAAAAATTAGGTTTAGTTGGCTTTTATAGGAGCTCACCCCATTCACACTTGGGCGCCCATGCTTAGCCAACTAATCCCTTGAATGTCCCAGTTAGAGTGCGCCTCTCATCGGCGATCACTCTACCTTTCCCTATTGGTCCGACAAGCCCGGTACCTGACTCTAAATAATACAACGTTTATAGATCATAGGATGTCCGTGTGCCGTGAGGGTTAACATTGAAACTATTTTCTCTAATTAATTGTTTATTTCTTAGGACATATATGGCTAAATATAATTTTTTTAAATTAATTAGAATCACTTTTCCGCGCGTCTGCAGGACGTCAACTAGGATGATCGTGGCCCTCCTAACGGCCTTGAACGTGATCACACTACAAGAGGTTGTGTGCACTTGTGATGTTTTTAGTGACGGAAATACATTGGGTTTTTATACTCCCCAGCATCGCTAAGAACGTCGCTAATAGCGTCGCTATGGGAACATTGCTATGAGTGTCGCTATAATTGTTGCTATATAGCAAAGATTACAGGTTACCTATAGCGACGCTCATAGGGATGTTGCGGAGCCTTATATAGCGACGCCTGAGAGTAAAATTTTTTGGGTAGCAAGGCATTGAATACCCTGCCACCCATCAACTATATTGAATGTTTCAATAATAGAGTAAACCTAAATGAATCCAAGATAAGCCCAGATTCACCTTTGAAAAAAAGTACAAGGTATAGACCCAAAGTAGTCACCCACAAGACAATATAACCATTAACTCCATCATCCATAGTATTGTTTGTAGAATAAAGATACAAAACTGACAAAAGTAAATTGATGACAATTGAACACATCATAGGCAAAATCACTTGATGTTAAGCTTTGCAAATGTAATAGTTACAATACCATTGTAATTATTGAGAAAATATACATGGTTTTCTAATAGTTACAAAAAGACGTATACACGTCGTCTCACTATACATGCTATGGAAAAAGGAAACTAATGCTATCTAGCTACAGCTAGACTGACGTCGTCTAATCAGACGTCTCATCGCGTCCAAGCAGCGTATCTATCGGATTCTGCAAAAGAAAAACAATAGGACAGGTTTTTGTAAGTATAAATATATAATTTACAAAACAATACAACAAATAGAAAAGAGTAAACCCTAATACTAACCATGCCGCCGCGAGAACTCAGAATGTCCAGTAGGGTGTTGAAGCCCTTTTTGTCTACGTACTCGCGCTCGTACAGTGTGGAGTCACGCCGTGTCATCCACCACTACTCAAAACATACAAAGAATTCATTATGTTAGAATGTAAAAGTACAAATAGATGTAACTACCAAACCTAAAGAGCAATGCAAAAACACATACAAAATTGGCCTCAAATGATGCCCACCCGCCGCTCCCCAAGTGGTGCAAGCTCCTTGCCTCTACTTGCACTTTGGCTGTCTCCTTTTGTTGCTTCCACTTATCAGGATTCTCGTGCGCTATGTATTCCCCTCTGAAAAGAATGTAGTCGTTAGGACAAGCATGAATCAAATTGTAATCCATCCCCAAGTTTTGCAAGATCTTTCTTGCTTCCTCTTTGGAATCTGGCATCACATTATCAGTTGGTAGTATGTGCTCTTTGAGCAATCTACACAACAAAAAAAATGTGGTACACTTGTGTAAGTAATCTAGGAAGGTACAAGTGTATGTCATAATCTTGCAAGAAGATGTTCAATTTCATCGACATTGATGAACAAAACTATGCCTTTTTGATACTTTGGTCACATTATCTATGCTTTATGGGGTACAGATTTGGGGGACATTGGTGGACCGCCATAGACAGCTAGCAGTACTGATGGATGGAAGTTCCTGGAGACGCCTTTGGTATCTATGATTTCTCAAATGAGTAGGGCCAAGCACTCTATACCGCATGAGATTATCCGTGTAGAGTTCACTGCTCCAACACTGGTCATCGAGGCGCTCACTAGATCCGTTTCTTTCATGCACAATATTTGGGATCTCCCAAGAGACAGATATGCCCATCTAGCTTTGGAGTCTTCTTGAAAACTTGTCTAAGGGGGAGACACCTCTTGTTGGTATGCACAGATGACAACTTGGTTCAAGCTTCATGGTTTTGACATGGAATTGACTACCCCCCTTCCAGTATTTTCTAGACACACCATCCTTGTCTCTCACATGGACCAATATCACTTACCTTATCAGATAGGACTACACGAAGATGGATTTCTACAGAGAGCATCTCCTTAAGCTTACAAAGGATGGTTTTGTGATCAGACACCTACATGGACCCTCATCTATCCCATGGACTAGGATGTGCTATTGGACATATTGAGACTGATAGATTTAGAGTACCAACAGATGCCAAGATTTGTGAGCTATGCCATATTGATCTAGAGACAAAGTAGCATCACATCTGTCACTACCTAGTCTAATATGAGATACAAGGCCGTTTCCACTGCCTATTCAGGGAGGGGTTTGGACCACTCGACCAAGTTATGAGACACCAAGATCAGAGATTCCTTGGCCTATTTTTATTGGAGATGTGCAGTCAGAGGGAGGGCATCTTGAGGAGAACAAACAATAGGAGACACTCATAGAGGGAGATCATTGATTCTTTCAGACTACATGTACGACATTCAGATGAGCAGGCATCACAATAGACTTCAAAGTCCATGTGTACAAGAGAGCTAGGAAAATCAAGATGCCCATGATTGTCAGGGTCATCTAGACATTGTTGGAAGCTACACCAAAGGGTCCAGACTATTATGGCACGATATGGGAGACACTCAGTCAGAGTACTCACTGAGGAGGACATTGATGAGCTCCACCCATGATCGATGTTGGATATCATAAGATAGGATCTTGATTCTAGCATCTCAACCTTTCATCCCATTTCATTTCATTCCATTTCACTTTAGCTCAGTTTAGTTTCAGTTCTTCAGTTTTCAATCATTCAATGGTATTTTACATAGACATTGTATCAGATTCACCATTTGTAAATGCTTCTATTTCATAGGTCACTTTGGCCTTTTGAAGACATTAATATATCATTTCACTTCATTTCTCTCACTCACAGGAATGTTGAGCTCCTACTCTCTCTCTCTCTCTCTCTCTCTCTCTCTCTCTCTCTCTCTCTCTCTCTCTCTCTCTCTCTCTCTCTCTCTCTCTCTCTCTAGCCGGCGCTGACCTGCCCTCCTATCTATTTTTTCCCTTCTCCTACCTTCTCCTCCCATCTCCATAGAGACATGGAGAACCACACAACAATATTTTCCACTAGCTCCAATGTTGGATATGCAGACAACGTTCTCAATGTTGGTTAGTAGATTGCCAGTGTTAACCTATGATGCATGCATATATTACATTTAAGTGATTAATTTTTATGATTGTTTGCAATACTCAAGAGAACCTTGCAGAAGGGAGCCATTACATGTGATGGATCATAACTTCCAAGATCCAATTATTTCTATGATCAGGTGCAGGGTGAGTGAGGACATCATGCCTTGTATGACGGAAAATTTCCTCTAAGATTGTGATAGCTTTCAAGAGGAGGAGTGAAGGTTTTGGGATAGAAGTAAAATGGGAGATCTGGAATCTAGTTGCTAAATATCCTATTGCTTAGGCAATCCAGGAACATTCCTCAATGCACGAGTATGTTGTAGAAAGCTCAATCGTCTCCAATGTTTGAAACACATTGGCTACTTTCAAGCAGTCAGGTTCTAATAAGGATTTGTTTTTAAAGAATGTAGCATTGCAAATAATGTTGAATTCAAAGGATAGCATGCCTATTGCATAAATATCAAGGGTCCTTAAAGTCAATTATTGCTCCTTGCACGAGGAAAAATCACAAATGAAGCCTGTTATTAATGATGGATTGTTTTCAGTGGTTGCATGTCACAAGCAACACCATCATAGCCCTATCGCGGATGAGATCAAGGAATTGGTCCACACATTTTGAAGGGAGGAGACTTGCGTATCCCTGAACAAGAAGGATGTTTGTCAAAAGAGAATGGGGAGAAAAATCTACATAAAACACCATGTGCACCTCCTAGATAAGCCTCAAATGACCACTTGATATGCCATAACTTTGGTATTCTATGCATTACACCTCTAGTGAATAATAACGTATATTGTCATCTGATAAGTATCATACTATCTAATAGTGGTATCCACATTGTGCATGCTAGTGGCCCGCTAGTGGTCAGCATACTATGTGAGCAGGTCAGCACACAGTCTATGCTAATTAGCGCATACTTAGTATTCTTGTTAGCACAATGAGGATGCTAGTTAACATAGTGTGTGTGATAGAACTTTATACTCACCATAATAATTAGCATACCTAGTTAGAACACATGCTATTTAGTTTAATATACCTCCTCTTATGCTAGTTGCCAACTGATTATGCTAGCTAGCATACCTAGTATTCTAGTTAGCATACCTAGTATGCTAGTAAGAATAATGTGTCTTCTAGTTAGAATTTCTAATATGCTAACCAGAAATTAACACAATGTGTATGCTACTTAACATACACATTGTGTTAACTACTAGCATACTCACCATTCTAGTTAACATACCTAGTTAGCATACATGCTATTCACGTTAGCATGCTAGTTGGCATTGAGTAAGATATTTAGCAAACATAGTATGCTAGTTAGCACACCTAGTATGCTAGCTAGCATGCCTAGTATGCTACTAGACATAGTGTGCCTGCTAGTTAGCATTTCTAATATGCTGACTAGCAATTAACACAACGTGTGTGCTACTTAGCATACTCACCATGCTAATTAACATACCTAGATAGCACACATGCTATTCATTTTATCATACCTCATATGCTATTTGGCTCTGAGTATGCTAGTTAGCATACCTAGTATGCTAGTAAGCACATATGTCTCCTAGCTACTATACTTTATATTCTAACTAGCATAATGAGTGGGGATTGAGGTACCACCCTCTATGATAGTTAGCATACCTAATATACTAATTAGCATACTGGTATTCTGGCTAACAAAATGTATCCTAGTGAGCATACCCAATTTTCTCATTAGCATATTGGGTATGCAAGCTAACACACTCTGTATGCTAGTGATCATTCAAAGATTCTTACTAGCATACTGGGTGTTCTTGTTAACATGCCTAGTATGCTAGTTAGCACTCTGGGTATACTGGTCAGAATAATATATATGCTAGTTAGCATACCTGGTATTCTAGTTAATATAGTGGGTATGCCTCTAGCTTTGCTTGCTAACACAATGTTAGAATATTGAGTGTGCTGGTTACCACATTGATTTGTTTTTAAGAGAGTTCTCGATGTCTTGATTGGCATTTGGTATATCCCAGTTAGCCTTTTGGGAGCATAAGTTGATCATTTATGGATATAGCATGTTGAGTTGTTTTACAGGCTCAAAGAGAAGTATCCAGATTGCAAGATTGGCATGAGAATGTTTGAGATATTGAAGCCATTCCTTTGTAGGCGGCTGAAGGATAGATACACATGGTGTTGTGAATACCATGTGTAAATGTCATTTTGAAAGGACTCATTGAACCACATGCGCTCTCGCACTTTTGGTCTACATGAAGCAGGTCGCAACTATGTATGCAGTATTTGTGCTATGGGTAATAGCATTAGCATGGGTTGCGAGGTTCACATCGCACGTTCAAAGGTGTCATACAACTATTAGAGTTAGTTATATGTTGAAAAGCAACTAGATGCAGGTTTTCATAGAAGGGAATGTATGATGGGAGATTGTAAGATGTGTGGAGTAAAGAGGATGGAGTTATGCTGCTTGGAGATAGCAAAGCCAAGTAAGAGTATTATTGTGAAAGTATTTGCATATGTAGAAGAAAAAGACAAGCATCGAAACAACAAAATAATATCGGGGTGTTCATTGTTCAGTACCCCTATATAACATGCGTTCGGGGGGTATTAAAAAAACCCTCTTTTAACATGTAAAACTGAATAAAATGACCCCTTATTTTAGGAAATTTCTCTAAAATGGAATATAAAAACCCCTTATTTTAATGTACCCTTGTTTAATTTCCTAAATTATTTGCATTACAAAACCCTCCTTTCGAACTCATGTTATACATTAACATAATTACATAGTGCACCTCCCGATATAAAAAGAAAAGATATGTTGCATAAAGAAATGTATTGCTGGGAGTTGCTTCAATTCTCGAAGTCCAAGTTGAAGATCTTCATCACTCATAACTATATAGCTTGATGGAAAGCACAACAATCCAAGGACTGTCTACTTAGGTTTCCAGATGACGTGGTGGTTTCAGTTGTTGATTTTGTAGAGAATTATGTCTTCAAGGAGAAAAATGAGATTCGGTCAATACATTGGCACTCTAGTCAAGTAACCATTTTTTTATACATAACGTACTACCGCAAGGAAAGGGAGGTAGTCAAAATAATCCAATTCTTTATATCAGATGACAAGGTGCACGACACAATGTTTGTGCAACATTGCTTCATGCTACACCATGATTGGTTACAACAAGACGGTGTGACTCCCAGGGATTTAATATTTACGTAATTACGTCAATTTTTGTGTGATCACAAGGTCTTGTTGACACATATACATGATCACAGTAAACATGATCACACATAAACCAGTTTAGGGTGACTTGCAAACCCACAAAAATCCCGTCGGGCTTTTCTGTTTCCCCAGTGGGCCCACCGGGTATTATAATGTTCCCTGCGGGCCTGCAGGGGAAACAGGAAAGCCCGGTGGGCTATTAGCGTTATATATACGTGGGCCCGATCGGGCCCGCTGGGTGTATTAGCGCTTTCGTCTTCTGTGAGAGAGAGAGAGCTTAGAGAGAGAGAGAGAGAAAGAGAGAGAGAGAGAGAGAGAGAGAGAGAGAGAGAGAGATTGCACCACCTTTGCAGGTACGTCGAGAGGAGAGAGGAGAGAGGGAGAGAGGGGGTCGTGTGGGAGCGTGCTCTGTGTCGCAGTACGTGGCAGTAGAGCAAAGTACCTGACCACACGATCCGGGTATGTGTTATGTGTGTGTATGCGTTGTGTGGTAGTGTGCCTTTTGTTGTAGTGCGCAGCAGTAATAAGGTACCTTACTACACAATGGGAGTGTGTGTGTAAGTTGTTCTACGAAACAGTGCTTATCACGGGGACATCATCTCGGTGACGCGGTAAAGATGGTGTCGTTGTGGTAAGTACTAGCTTACTGTCTGGGTACTACGTCGGTAATGCGAAAAATCTAGTATCCTTATGGTAAGTCAACTTCCCTTCCCCTTTTCCAAAAAACATATGGGCATCAGTTAGTAACGCGGCTATATGATGTTCGTATGTAGGCCATTGTTTTTCCTTAGATTCAGGCGGCACTCGATCGGTAATGCGGCTAATAGAGTGTCGTTTGGTAAGTCAACTTCCCTTCCCCTTTTCCAAAAAACATATGGGCATCAGTCAGTAACGCGGCTATATGATGTTTGTATGTAGGCCATTGTTTTTCCTTAGATTCAGGCGGCACTCGATCGGTAACGCGGCTAATAGAGTGTCGTTTGTTAGAAGCATACGTTTTTGCATAAATATGACGTTCAGGGCGTTAACCCGACTGTACGAACATCATATAATTTATATGTGCATGTGCAGTTAATTTTTTAAGTATTAAGTATATGAAATACTTAGTCGGTAACGCAGTTGTGAAGAGTATTTCATATACAAAATGTATGAATTGTTTGATTTTGTAGTTTTTAACTGTCCATTTGAAATTATATACTAGCTAATCATATTCAAAAGAATACTTTATTCATCAATTATCGCTATTTTAAATGTTCCATTTATATAGAATACTTTATTCATCAATCATCACTATTTTAAATGTTTCATTTATATATAATACTTTATTCATCAATCATCGCTATTTTAAATGTTTCATTTATATAGAATACTTTATTTATCAATCATCGCTATTTTAAATGATCCATTTATATAAATTACATGTAAAAAAATATTTGCACACAAATTGCATGTTTAATATTTGTTTTTAATCTTTTTAAAGGACTCTCAAGCATTATCGCTAGTTTTAATGCTTCATTTACATAAATTCTCTGGAAAAAATCTAAATACATACAATTTGCATGTTAAATATTCTTTTGTATCTTTTAAAGAGCATCAATTATCATCGCTTTTTGATTGCTACATTTACATAAATTCTATGTAAAAAAATGTGTGAACACAATTTGCTAGTCCAATTTGTATACTTCCAATGTTTTAAATGTTTTTGAAGATTTTAAGTCGGTGTGTGCTTTGTTTGAATTAGAATGTGCGCACGGAGAAAAATATAGGTTAAAAATTCAATATATGTTTGAATGTTAAAGACCGGTAACATGTAATGTTTGGTCTGAATTAAGTTCTTATAAACCAAATGTTTGAACTGCTTTTTACACATGTAAGAGATTGCAACTTTAAGTGAAGATTATATTCAATTTTTATCAATATTTCCATAACATTTGTTAAAGTCTTCAAGTGGTGGTTAAGAGTTTACTTGAGATAGTGTGAGAGTGTTACTGTCTTTTGCAACCATGAATTTGTGTTTTATATGCTGTTTTTGTATTGTCCAATGCAAATATGACACCAGATCAAAAGAAATATATTATGCTTGCCATTCATAAAGAATGTATTTTGGCAATCTCATCATGTGCAACTGATCGCATACAACAGATTAGTGAAAGTGATGTCTACATCAAAGACATCACTAGCGCTATATGGGAGAACACAGAGCGCAGGTTGCGACTTGAAGGCCAATATGAGTTGTTGAGTCCAACTGGGATACGAGACTTTGACCCCCACCACAAGGTCAGGACAGTGTTGGGCAATATGAAAGTATGTTGCAGAGAGTTAAAGGAAGATATCCCACCTGCTTGCGACATGTCAAAATTAGAGGTATGGGATACATTGTGGGAAGAACAAAAGGTAAAGATGAAGCGTGTGAAAGTGCAGGACCAAGCAGCTTTACCCAAGAGATTGAAGATGGCCAAAGATGCGCAAGCAGCTTTGGGAGGTCGATCCGATGCTAGTGGCACCAACACAATTATGCGCACTGCTTTGAATGCAAAGTGCGCTCATCTTGTCGGCATCCCTCACGAAGCCTTGGTAGAAGGTATGAGGATTGGAGCAGGCTCCTTCGGTGTGTGCACATTGTACACTATCAAAGGCATCTCATTTTTTCCAGACCACATTTCATATATGGGAAAATGTTACAAGGGAGGGAGTGAGGCAAAATATGACAGCTCTCAGACATAGCAAGGAATGCAAACGCTTCACCCCTCCATTGTAAGGTGCATTGGGTTTACTACAGAAGCTCCTTGGATCACGATATTCCCATAATATAATGGGGGTACCGAGGGCGACATGATGTGCCGCTTAACGTTCTCTCATGGATTGTTCAGACGACACATGCATAGGCTACAACACGGCTGGAGGGCATTGCCTGTAGCAAACAACCATGTAAGCGAGATAGACACGATGCGGATCAAAGAAGTGGTTGAGTAGATACTGGCAGTTTGTCATGCCTTAATCGATGGCGTTGCGGCTGCCCACTCGGCCGGTATAGTGCACAATGATCTGCACCCATTCAATGTAATGTTGGACTTTACTTGCACCAATAAACCCCACGTCGGTATCATTGATTGGGGTATGATGCTGAGAACACCTGCTAAGCGCATAGCAAATAATTATTTGTCTCCAAGCACACAGTCGGACCAAGAAGTTTTGAATGCACAGAGAGCAGGGAACACCGATATGGCTAAGCGATCGTGGATTGCTCCCGAACTATACGATCCACAGTGCGCATATGCATACACAAAAGCCAACAACATTTATGGATTGGGATACATGTTCGACATGCTGGCATATTTTTGGAGTGCAGCCAGAAAATTTTATTTTCCAAACGATGTTTTTCACCACCCAGACGAAGATGTTATGAGGGCTATTCGAATTAAAGTAGATTGCTGGATGAAGTTAAAAGAGCGGGACCAAAGAAGAAATGCTTCTGACGTGTTGATACTTTTCAAAGAACATTTGAAGACAGACCCTAACCCTGTGCAACGTCCACTTGTTGAACTTGCACCATCATTTTATCCGATTTAAACTTTTCTATGATATACAAGTCTTGTCAAGTGATTCTTTTTTTTATTGAAGTGTATTATCTAGTTTAAAGTGGTTCACCTAATTGAATCAATTATCTTTAATCATTTCAAATTTTTTATTTAACTGTCAATATTTCAAATTTGCCTTGTGGTTCAATTAGCCGCATTTGAAGTGGTGGTTTTTATGGATTCCGCACAGTGTCCCAATGAGTGAGAATATATATTTACCAATGATATTAAATATATGCTACTCTATTGACTACATCTCTAAGAGAAAATGGCCGATCAAGAACAAGATATTGGTACCCAATCATTGCCTGATGATCAACAACAAGCTGCTGTTAATGCATTTCAGTGCATGAAGTCTTTGGCACACGGCATGTCAGCACAACAAGCGACGCGTACTGCTGAGCGACACTCAAAGTGGGCAAATCCAAGCCATACGCAGTGGAATGATATGAATAAAGAAGTGACAAAGGACATGATCAAGACAATATGGCCATGTGAGGACGTAGAGATCAAGAAAGGAAGGTGGAAGGTTTCAAAGTGCACCCATGATGGTATCAAAGATAACGCTGAGAGGATTTATTTGGAGGTTTATGGCCATCCCCGTTCACTTTGTGCAACAGCGACCAGTAGACTTCTCATCAAAGAGACAACTGGTACCACTCATGATTTAAGGGAGAGTTGTGTCACTTTCACTCGAGATGAGCTGCCATTGATAGTGGAAGGCACCAACCTACAATTAAAGAGAGAGAAGGATATTTACATGACAGAGTAATACGTCTTTCTATAGCCACCCAGACACCGCAACCCTCACAAGTCCGGACGGAGAAAAGCATTTACCTCTTAAGTCAAGACATTCAAACCCTAACACAGCGAGTGAATCCAACACCTGTACAAGGGATACACATCAGCCACCTTGGCTTGCATCCGGAGTTGGTCCCCTTGTCTACTTCAGATGCGTCCTCACCTTCCCAATGTTCAATTTGCTACAAGAATTTTGATGGATGGAGTGGGTATTATACATTGATATGTGGTCACTATTATCAATTAGTTTGTCTTGCGAAAACAATAGACGATGTGCAAGGAATATATATTATGTTTGGCATGGCAAATGATTATAAATTCAAGAAAGCACACCCAGATACCCCTAGCACAATTAGAAATCTGTTTGATGAGCAAGATGCTGCTTCAGGGCAACACAATTGAGATCGACAAACTATGTAATATCGCGACAAACTATGTACTATTGAGAATATTTTGCATTGTAATTACTCAAAACACATTTGAAGACAAGGTCTTTTACAATGGTTTTTGACATTTACTCATTCTACTCTCAAGCTATATGGAATCAGTTGAGTTGTTATGTGGTTCTAAGTCTGAGTGTTGTGGTTCTCCTTGTAATTCAACCTCCACATCTATTATCAAATTCTCTTCTATTTCGTCTATAGTGCATTGAGATACACCAACATTGAAATCTTCTTCATTTTCGTTTCAACAATCATACAACCAGGTTGGCATTTCCTCCTCGTAGCTAGCACTTTCGATGTGATTCATTTTCTTTTTGTTGCAATACATATGCATTAATTTCTCTACTCTGTCTACTAATAGTCTGTTGTGAATAGTGTTGTGAACATACTTTTACATACTCCAGTTTCTCTCTAAACTTGAATTTGCTGCACATTGGGCGAGTACTTTCATTGAAAAAGGACGTAAGGTAGAGTAATGCTCTACACTATTCATCATCCACAACTTCCATGCAGGTTGCTCTTTTGCCATTACCTGTACAAAATCATTCGCAAAAGGTCCTTCTTTTAATCAAAATGCACTCTTTTCTTTGATGCAATCAATTCGGTCCTGAACGTTGGAGTAGAACGTTGTCTAGAAATTTGCGGTCTTGCCGGGAAAGCACCGGGCTTATGACTGTGAGAGTTTGTGAGAAAACTAAAAAAAACTATATGAAGAAGTTAAACCATAGATGCCATGAAGACTAGGGTTTGGATGGAAGTGCAATCAAAGAAGACCCACTCTTTCTCTCTTGCACTCACACACACAAAGAAGGAACACAAAAGAGAATGTCAAAATAACACAAAGATGAAAACACCAAGGCTATGGTCATAACGTATCATGGGTAGTATGAAAGGGTTAATAGATGAGTTAATGGCATTCAATCTTGGCTGACCAAATAGGCTACGAATTGTTCTTTGGAATTGTAGCTTTGTGCTTACCATAATATATATATTTTGTCTAGTGATTGGGATTAATTGTGTATACAAATCCTCTTGGTTCATAGCAAGATAACTACGCTTACGTCAAAAGAAAAGTTATAGTCTATGAGAGGTAGTATAATGGGATCCGGTGATAGAAGTATTTCATTGAGCCTTTCTTGGCCAAAGAGAAACACTATACGTTGTTGAAAGTGTATTTTACGGCTAATCCATACATTAATTATAATAGATCATACAGAGTGAAAGCGAAATTATCATCATGTGGATTATTCATCTAGGATAACTCTAGTATGTATAAATTGTAGATATGAGAGAAGAGAAGGGAAGAGAAGAGGAGAGAGTTTCCCTCCCAAGCCCTATTCTTGCCCGTAGGCAATAAGGATACTACGGGGAGAGATGTACCTGTAAGCAAGGAGAACCTAAAATTTGTAGAGAGGATGAATTACTAAGAGTGAGAGAGATAGATTTGGTTAAGGAGATGAGATTAGATATATATATATATGTTGGATTAGAGATGAAAAAGAAAACAACAAGAAATCAAGAAAACATCAATGTAGAACACATCTTACTTGACAAACCCTTCGACACCATTATTGATGGAGAGAGAAGTAGAGGGTAGAATTCAATGTTGATTGATACGCCAAGTCCAAGACCTTTCTTGATTAGAGTTGATCTTCCAAGGATAGCATACAAGAATGGCTAGTCTTCCTCTAGGAGAAAGTTTAGACTTGGGCTTATGTTAATGGCTAAGTACAATTAGGCATTACTACTCACTCCCTCAAGAATTCCTCTCATCAATGGCTTGAATGCTTGAGTTCCCTTTCAAGGAAGAAGAGGTCCCCTTTTATAGGTGAAGGGAACCCCGAAGGGTTTACACAAGAAGAGAGGAGCCAATGTGAATAGAAACTGGAAAAGTTGAAAATGAGTTGTCCCTGCATGATAAGGGCAGATTGGGATCTAGTATTTTGATCATATCTCCTCAACCGTGGCTCCAAATAAAAAAGTAAAAATATGGGCAAAAACTTCAGCTCATTAGCTATGATTTGCATTTTAAAATCAATTTCCAATTCGGATTGGAACCTTGTGTAAAAAATTTATCAAAATAGGGTCCATTTATGGCAGCAAAAGTCTTCCTGTGGTCCCCTTAGCTTAAACTTTCATTTGATTCCAAAGGACACCTCATGCCATATGAAAGCATGACATTGCTCTTTGACAAAGTTTTGTAATCATTCTTGCAATAATGCATTAAAATAAGTGTATCTTTGAAGTCATGCCACCTAGTGTCCCACTAGGATTTGATTCCCTCCTAGTAGCTATTTAAAAAGAAATATAAGAAAAATATGAAAAATACATAGAATATATATATATATTGGAGTTTACCCTAGATATAGGATCGAGCTAGGGTGTGAGATGATAATGAGATAGTAGAAATAAAGAATTAATGCTTTTTGTCCCAAGTTAAAGAGGCGGAGGTATTGATGCTTTTCCCATAGCATTTTCTGATGGTAAAGTAAGAATAGGTTACCCTTGAGAAAAATAGTAGGATGAGATAGAAGACTTATTATTATACTTAAATATGCATATGTACATTATAGGAAAGATAATTATGTATCTAAAAATTTACAAGATAACACTTGTAGGATGCGTTCCCACTATGTACGTGTCACAGCACGACATTCACCCCCTCTAAACCTACACATCCTCCGGCATGTGCCAACCTCATGGTAACTTGTGAAAGGAATTGTATCCCCTGTCATCCCATGACCTCCTCCAGGATCATATGGGTAACTCAAAAACTTGTATTGTACTAAGCATTGAGATTCTCCACATCTTTTAATTCCTCTTGGATCAGAAGAAATTGTTATATACATCTGTCTCCAAAACATCTGTAACAAATCTTCATTATGCGCAAAATCTTCATGACGAAGAGACATAAGTTCCTCATCCTCCTCTTCAAAAAACACTTCCAGGCTTCTTGTAATATACTTGAAATATTTTTGAAACTGCACTTCAACCTTCTCACCAACCTCTAAATCCATATGTACCTCTTTCGCATAGAAGTTTGAATCAGCATCTTCATTCTCAAAAGAATCCTCTAGATATCCTTTCTCAACATCGAGAGAAACCTCAGAAATATGCATGGTAAACCTCTCATTAATTCTCTCACCTTTTACCAAATATCTCTCCAGCTTTACATCATAAAACTTTTCATACCTCTCAAATATGGTTTCTAATTCCCTTTCCAAATCATCCTAGTAGGTATGCTCTCGGTCACTTGTAACCGATTGCTTAAAAACCTCCTTGGAGTTAGTATCTAACACAATATTTTCACCCCTTCTTCCTTTTTGACCCATCCCTAAATTATCTTCATCTGAATCATGTCTCCACTCATATAAGGAGAACCCTTCTTCATTACATGACTCTGGTGTCAGCATAGAGCTAGCATCCTCTTCTTGCTTCAAGGAATCACCATGTATACCCTTCATATCCATAGCAGATAGATGCTCACAAACCTACTTGCAATTCATACCTTGTGACACAAGACCTAAATCCCTTTTATGCCTCAAGTATTGTTTGCATACATGCAGGCAACCAAAATTCTTAGAACCCTGTATAGTAGGCACTTTATGGCAAGCATCTTTATTTGCATCTTCACATAGATAAGAAATATCACCCCAATCACAGACCGTATCCGAAGAGGTTTCTTGCTCTTCTACTCTATCCTCTGATATCACTTCAACCTGTACAGCATAACCAAACACTTCTCTATCTTTGATTTGTGAATCTTGAAGATTTATAGCTTCATTTGCAGAACCCCAATCCTCATGCAGAGAATCTGCATCTGTCATTCCTTCCTCTACCATGGAATTGTGAAAGCTTGCTGCATCTAGCTCTAAATAAGGCACAATTTCATGAGTCATCTGCATCACATCTGCTACCCCATATATAGAAGACATACATATTACTCTGTCAATGCACTCCTCTTCTTCCACCTCATCTAGCTGAGGTACTTCACAATCGGCAATGCTACTAGCAGAGATATACTCATAAAGGAATAGATTTTCAGTCACCCCCTCTAAATTAGCACTTTCGCAGCTAGGCATATCCATTTGGGTAGTACCACATGCATCAAACTTGCATAGGAAAGCATTGATAATGGCTTCTTCATCCTGGTATATGTCTTCAGTATAGGCATCCGGATCTTCTAAACTTGGTAAAATTTCCTAGATCTGATCAAAAGTAGATTGTAGCACATCATTAATATAGCCGTCTTCCACGTGTTTTCCCTTCACATCCTCTGTCAAAACCATAGCATCCTCATCCTTGTATATACACTCATGTGCATCTTCAAACGAATCAAAAGGAGAGTCCAAATCATCTATTATAGCCGACGAGTTTGCATCATCCTCTAAGTCGCTTTGAGCCATTTCAAGCGCTTGGATAGCATCATGAGAGTCATTATCTTGAGATACGAAGGTTACAAGACCCAAACCTGCATAAATAGCTTCCAGTATGTCTGCTTCATCTGCATACAATAAATTTGCATCTTGCAAAAGATATGCATCTATTACTGCTTCTAAATTAACCTGTATGGATATGTTGACACTTGCATGGCTTACAGGAGACACCAACTCTAGCTGGTCACATCCACTTCCACTCTGCTCCATCTCTTGGCCTTGATGTTCCAAGAATACCTGTGTTATAGCCGTAGAAAACTCACCCCAGTTGCTTGCATATACACTTGCATAGTCTTGAACTTGGTGCTTGAAATCATCACTCACAAGTTCAACAAATGCTGCAATCATCCGAGCTTCTGGAATTGCTTGAAGCCTCATCTCTGTCACATAGCACTCAAGATATCCTTCTGGATCATAGCCTTCAAATATATTAAGCTCATTATATACGGATTGCATAGCACTTTCAATCGCTTTTTGAATTCAGTCTTCTTCTTCAAGCCATTTGCATTTGTCTGCAAGCTCTTTCATTTCAGCATATAGCTGCTCCACTTTGCTAGCCATCTTTATGTACTCTCACCCCGGCTTGTTCGCGTCGGGTTCACCAAAAATATGTCGAGAAATTTATAGTCTTGCCGGGAAAGCACCGGGCTTATGGTTGTGAGAGTTTGTCAGAGAACTAAAAAAAACTATATGAAGGAGTTAAACCATAGATGCCATGAAGACTAGGGTTTGGATGGAAGTGCAATCAAAGAAGACCCACTCTTTCTCTCTTGCACTCACACACACAAAGAAGGAACACAAAAGAGAATGTCAAAATAACACAAAGATGAAAACATCAAGGCTATGGTCATATCGTATCATGGGTAGTATGAAAGGGTTAATAGATGAGTTAATGGCATTCAATCTTGGCTGACCAAATAGGCTACGAATTGTTCTTTGGAATTCTAGCTTTGTGCTTACCATAATATATATATTTTTTCTAGTGATTGGGATTAATTGTGTATACAAATCCTCTTGGTTCATAGCAAGATAACTACGCTTACGTCAAAAGAAAAGTTATAGTCCATGAGAGGTAGTATAATGGGATCCGGTGATAGAAGTATTTCATTGAGCCTTTCTAGGCCAAAGAGAAACACTATACGTTGTTGAAAGTGTATTTTACGGCTAATCCATACGTTAATTCTAATAGATCATACAGAGTGAAAGCGATAGAAATTATCATCATGTGGATTATTCATCTAGGATAACTCTAGTATGTGTAAATTGTAGATATGAGAGAATAGAAGGGAAGAGAAGAGAAGAGAGTTTCCCTCGTAAGCCCTATTCTTGCCCGTAGGCAATAAGGATACTACGGGAAGAGATGTACCTGTAAGCAAGGAGAACCTAAAATTTGTAGAGAGGATGAATTACTAAGAGTGAGAGAGATAGATCTGGTTAAGAAGATGAGATTAGATATATATATATATATATATGTTGGATTTGAGATGAAAAAGAAAACAACAAGAAATCAAGAAAACATCAATGTAGAACACATCTTACTTGACAAACCCTTCGACACCATTATTGATGAAGAGAGAAGAAGAGGGTAGAATTCAACGTTGATTGATACGCCAAGTCCAAGAACTTCTTTGATTAGAGTTGATCTTCCAAGGATAGCCTACAAGAATGGCTAATCTTCCTCTAGGAGAAAGTGTAGACTTGGACTTATGTTAATGGCTAAGTACAATTAGGCATTACTACTCACTCCCTCAAGAATTCCTCTCATCAATGGCTTGAATGATTGAGTTCCCTTTCAAGGAAGAAGAGGTCCCCTTTTATAGGTGAAGGGAACCCCCAAGGGTTTACACAAGAAGAGAGGAGCCAGTGTGAATAGAAACTGTGAGTTGTCCCTGCATGATGTGGGCAGACTGGGGTCCAGTATTTTGATCATATCTCCTCAACCGTGGCTCCAAATAAAAAAGTAAAAATATGGGAAAAAACTTCAGCTCATTAGCTACGATTTTCATTTTAGAATCAATTTCCAATTCGAATTGGAACAAATTCATCAAAATAGGGTCCATTTATGGCAGCAAAAGTCTTCCTGTGGTCCCCTTAGCCTAGACTTTCGTTTGATTCCAAAAGACACATCATGCCATATGAAAGCATGACATTGCTCCTTGACAAAGTTTTGTAATCATGCTTGCAATAATGCATTAAAATAAGTGTATCTTTGAAGTCATGCCACCTAGTGTCCCACTAGGATTTGATTCCCTCCTAGTAGCTATTTAAAAAGAAATATAGGAAAAATATGAAAAATACATAGAATATATATACATATTGGATTTTACCCTAGATATAGGATCTAGCTAGGGTGTGAGATGATAATGAGATAGTAGAAATAAAGAATCAATGCTTTTTGGCCCAAGTTAAAGAGGCGGAGCTATTGATGCTTTTCCCATAGTATTTTCTGATGGTAAAGTAAGAATAGGTTACCCTTGAGAAAAATAATAGGATGAGATAGAAGGCTTATTATTATACTTAAATATGCATATGTACATTATAGGAAAGATAATTATGTATCTAAAAATTTACAAGATAACTCTTGTAGGATGCTTTCCCACTATGTACGTGTCACAGCACGACAACGTGTTCACCACGTGATAGAAATAGCCTACCACCTCTGTATTGGACATCAGATCTAAATTTCAATGCTCTAGATTGAGCATGTAAGCCACACTATGGAGTGGACTATGAGTGCTCTTCCACCTTGCATGAAAATACTTAGCCAAAATTTTCCGTTGTTTGCTAGAGAATGGTAATCGCCACTCCTTATCTACTACATACTCCATCAGCTCTTCAGGGTTTTCAAGACTCTGTTGGACTGACCACCATGTCATCCACACTTTGCCCAAGTTTGGTGCCCTTTGATCAAGATTGCGGATTGCGAACATAACGGGCATCATTACATGGTATGCATCCATTACAATCCTCCACCAAGAAACCTTGTGTACATTGCCACGTAGACATGTAATTTTATCTTTCACTGTTTCTTTCTGCTCAAGATGCATTCATCAAAGGCCGCACAATTGAATGTGTCAATCATAGCACATTTATTACGAAGAAGTGTTTCTAAGGTATAAAAGTGTGTGCAGAACCGAGTTTCAGCAGGAAGTTTCAGCATCACTGACATGCGCATCCTATACAAATCGAGCACTCTCTATCGTTTCAAGATAAATTTCACAACCTGACGTGCTGTATCAATTATTTTGGTGAACCATGTGGTTTCTTCACTAGTGTACCAATCTTTCAGCACCAAGTTCAAGTTGTGCGTATTACAACCATTGACAAAAATGTGTGCAAAGAACTTCTTTATTGATTTAGTGGCATTTTTACAATTCTTTGCTTTGTCCATCGCAACTTGAACGACATGTTCAGCACCAATTTCTTTAATTACATCAATCAAGACCTCAAAAATGTATTTGCAACTTTTAATTGCACCAAAACTATCAATCTACTTTATAAACTTTTCTCCCCTTGGACAAACCAGCATTACATTGATCAACGGTCTTCTCTGAACATTTGACCAGCCATCACTCACAATCGTACATCCTAAAAGCAAAATATTCCAAAGTATTATTTTGCCAACACGCTCTTTGACTTCAATGTAACATTTGTCCAAGAAAACATTTCTTATCGTGTGATAAGAAGGAGCTGAAAATCCTGGACCAAAGTCATCGATTTTCTTCCAAGCAACCTTCCAATGATTGCTATCTACCATGACCAAAGCACTTAAGGAACATTGCTTTGGCGAGTCCTGCTTGTGCTTCTTCTAGAGACCGCACTCGAAAGCTTTGATGTAATGATTTTTGACGCATTTGACAAAGTACACCTTCATTGTGACGTTTAAAAGGAATACTGCCTGGAATTTCCTCTCCTTGCGCACGTTGCTCTCCAAGGTTAGTTGGCATCACTACATGATTTACGAAGTTAATATTTGGCTCTGGGAACTCTTGATTCGAAGGCACAGAGCTATATATCTATTGTCTCTTGCCACCCTTTTTCGCGAGCTCTTCTCTCAAACGCTTTGCAACTGCAGGTGCCTTAGAATATTCACATTTTCTACAATTGTTTTTAGCGCTACCCAGAAAATGATCCCTAATACGTGGTGCACCGCCAGATTTTGTTGTGTGATAAAATTTACATTGCCACTCCATATATTGGCCGCATATGTTGTGAGAATAATCCCACTCTTTGCCAGGAGCATTTTTATTCTTTGGCTTCTTCGTACCACTTGTGTCCACATTTTTCTCCATTGCTTTGAAATTAAAACTGAAGAGAAAAGAACAAGATGTTACAAACTGAAAAGAATTCTTTTATTATCAATATATATTATAATTTAAAAACCATTCAATATGAAAGTAACCATGATGCACAATTTGATATTTTCAATGCACGCTATTCAATCCACATATCGATCACTTATATTGTGAGCAACCATACACATTGCAATGTAATCTATACATGGTGTAATAACCATAACAATGCTATGAATATCTCTATGCAACTATTATTACAATGATTATTTATATGTCCACTTTGATTTGCAAACAATAAGACACATCTAATTTCATTTGCTACAAAAAAAATTTGAAAGAAATAAAATATATAATTGGTCATTTCATGCACTAATAATCTATCGTAATAAATAATGCAATCTCTGTATAAACCAATGCATGAACTAATGCAAATAAATCTTCAATATAATCACCCAATTGGGGACTACTTGTACCCAGTGTGTTGAGATTATATGTGAAGCTACTCAATATATGGCTTCTCTATATATGGCACCCAGGTCCCCTCTATATATACATCATCTCATGTGTGTATTCTACACACTTTGGGGTTCTACTTCTGTGTTCTCTCCTTCTCTCAACATGGTATCAGAGCAGTACGTTTTTGTTTTTGATTTTTCTCCTGATCAAAATCGATTTTGCAGAAACTACCCATGTGAGGAATCGGAATCGATGTGGTCTACAACTTTGCAAAAGGAAGTTTCTTCAAATTTTGCACCGATTTTGAGTTATCGTTCACGGACTGCGTACATACCTGAAAACAGCTTCCGCGTTTTGTTTTTGATTTTTCTGCTAATTGGAAATGATTTTGCAGAAACTACCCGTGTGAGAGACCGGAATCGATGTGTTCTACAACTTTGCAGAAGAAACTACCCGCTATGGGAGACCGGAATCGATGTGGTCTATAACTTTGCAGAAGGAAGTTTCTCTAAATTCTGCATCGATTTTGGGTTATCGTCTCGGACTGCGAATATGTTTGAAAATCAAAATTTTCCTTTTTGCTTTTGATTTTTCTCATAATTGAAAACTTCTCAATTATATTTTTCTTCATCAATCATATATTTGTTACTGACGTAACTTTGCTGCAGAAGCTAGTTACACATCGTTCCGATTTAGTCGAGCCGTTGATGATCGTCCAAATTCTATCGAGCTACTGTTGGTACATGATCTTTTATTATATGATATACTCGTTCATTGATTCTCGTATAATTATTCGTTTAGAGATACAGTTTACGTCGTTTTATTGATAATTTCGCATTGATACCATAGTGATTTTGATGGTACCATGATGATGTTTTGTTAATACTTTGGTCATGGTGATTTTCATTGATACCATGATGAAATGTCATTGATACCATGGTTATTCTCGGTGGTGCCATGATGATATTTCATTGATACCATGGTTATTCTCGGTGATGCCATGATGATGTTTCGTTGATACCATGGTTATTCTCGGTGATGCCATGATGTTGTTTCGTTGATTCCATGGTGATTTTTGTTGATACCATGATGATGTTTTGTTGATACCATGGTTATTCTCGGTGATACCATGATGTTGTTTCGTTGATACCATGGTTATTCTTGGTGATGCCATGATGATGTTTCGTTGATACCATGGTTATTCTCGGTGATGCCATAATGTTGTTTTGTTGATACAATGATTATTCTCGGTGATATCATGATGCTTTTCGTTGATACCATGGTCATTTATTCATTTTTATTGATATAATGATGATATTTTGTTAATACTTTGATGGTATTCATTGATCACTACATTGATAAATGTTGTTTTATGTAGTATATACACATATCATTTGTATCACGTAATCACACTTTTTGTACTTTTACGTTTATACTTTATGTACCATATGTTGTCGTGCGTATATATGTCGTCAAAAGAGTGGCGTCGCGAACCATCTCTTATGGCATTGTGAACGTAATTATTTCATTAACGATGCTAATAATTTTCATGACATGTTCTTTTTGGAGTCTATGATCTATGTAGGATTGATCAAAGAATTGATTTTATGAAGACAAACTTGGTGACAATAAAAGATTTATGAAGATATGTTTGGTGATGCCATATTGATGACAACATGAAGACATGTTTGGTGATGCGATATTGATGACAAGCTACATAGCAGATTCATGGAGACACTTTTGATTACAAGCTAATCGATAGCTTTTATACCTCTTTATTGAACCTTTGTATTCATTATTGTATTTGATAGGATAGGAATAATGTAACTCCTCATAAAACATTCATTGTAAAAGGAGTGATGTAGCTCCTCGTAAACATTTGTATATTTAATGATTTTTATAATATAACGGTGGGTGTATATAGAGCTGTGGGTTTTTCCCTTGATCCCCCAAGGGTTTTTTCATCCACAGTTAGGGACCCTTATTTGAGCGGGGGTGTTGAGCTTATATGTGAAGCTACTCAATATATGGCTTCTCTATATATGGCACCCAGGTCCCCTCTATATATACATCATCTCATGTGTGTATTCTACACACTTTGGGGTTCTACTTCTGTGTTCTCTCCTTCTCTCAACACAGTGAAGGATTGTAGCCCACCCATGCAACCAATTCAATATATAAAAGCTATTTTAACCCAATCAAGGATTATAGCTCTTATATTGTAAATCAACTCAAATATAAGACTTCAAGGATCTTTATATGCCCGGTACACTAGTAGAGGACATCCGACCCTTGACTATCGACTCGTCATTTACATATGATCAACTTCTAAAACCAATTACAGCCCTCATTTGGACCATGGCTTCTTCGCAATGAGCATGATTCCCCAAGTTTTCAGTTGATTTGGTTTCGTGCCTTTATGTCGGTAAACGAATTAAATTTTTTTAGAAGTGGTTACCTAATTCAGAATCACGTCCGACCCAAAAAAGGACATGTGACTCTCCAACCTTAGGTCAATTCACAAGGAGATGACAATACCCGGCACTCGGATACACTCCCCAAGCATTTGCCTAGCTAAAAGACCGGAGGTAGCACACTATTTACTATATATATTTACTCCCGCCAGGATTTTTCATTTTCCCGGCGGGCCCACCGAGCTACTCCATATACTAGGTGGGCCCGCCGGGAAAATGAATATGCCCGACGGGGCCCGCAGGGAAAATTTAAAGTCCCGGAGGGCTAACCGGATCTAGCGATTTTTGTAGGTCAAAATTAAAGTCACGTTAATAATTAACGTGATCACGTGATATTTTTTGTGTAAATACTAGAGTTGTTTATCGTGATTACGTTAATGAAATCCCTGGTGACTCCTAAAAAATGCTGGGTGTGGTCCTGGTGCATTGTGGCTCATTAATGGTTGCGAGAGGAGCCCGCAGTGGCTTGGTATATCCTATGCATGTATCTCAGGTTTAAGACAACATGGTCTTGATTTTTTTGATGGCATGCTTTGAGGAAGAGACAAAAAATTTCTCCATCATAGGTGAGCTCCACCATGCTCATGAGACAGAGCATTTAGTTAGTTAAGATGTCCCAGTAGACACTGTACAGAGAGAGGTAGAGTGATAGTGCTCTAGTGAGACATACTAGTCTATACACATAGAGGTAGAGCGGGTCTACTCCCTAGAGACACATGCATAGATGACAGACATGGAGTTTTTTTATATTCTCATGCTAGAGGCCAATGAGTTGGTGCCAGGCCACATTGTTCCGTCTATGGGTGAGAGGGACGTAGCCATCCTAGTGTTGGCGTTGACACATCCATACACAAAGGGTAGTCTTGATAATGAAATGACTGGAGATAGATCAAGGAAGGCAAGTACAACCATATTTGCACAAATTTTGTCAGTGTTTGAGTGTCTCATGTATGACCTACTAGTGTCGAGGCCCAACCTAGCAGCTACAATGGGAGCATTTGCAACAGGGATTGTTAGTTGTACGGTGTCTGACACTAGCATGATGCATTGTGAGTTTTGCAGACCATAGAGATTTTTCTACGAGATTTACAAATAGGCTCTAGCATGGGTATGCACGTTTGCCTACATTAGAGCATATACGATTGCATGTAGAATGAGTGAGTGAGCCAATGGGCATAGGTTGAGAGAGTCTCTCACTTGTTTTCTTGTACATACTAGTAGTTTAGCTAGTAGGACTCATTTATCAGCATATAGTAGGTGTTAGCTAGTAATTTTGCCTTATAGTTAGGTTAAATGCATATATGCCTTGCCCAGTTGCCCACGCTATGGGTGCATGTCTACTACTCACCTTATTTTTGTACATATACCAAGAAAAAGGAGTAGCTAATTTTGAGCCCTACTCCATCCACACATCATCTACTCTCTCCCTTTTGCCTTCTCGCACGTACACACTGCATCGGCGCATTCACACCGCACAGGTATGCATTCGTGCACACACTCTTTAGCATGCGAGGGCATTACAACTAAACGTAGACCAATGGGGGAAATCCTCAAGCCAAGGGTTAGTGGTGCTCTTATCTACTAAAGCACTTTTTCAAGGACGCCAACTTCATCAATGCGCCTCAAGCGAGGGATTTCCCATTTTCACTTGGTGCAAGGACAAGGGAGTTTGTCGTTGAGCCATCAATTACCTTCCAATTTGTTCAGAGAGTCATGATCATCGAGTCCTCCTACACACGCATGAAAATGTATTAAGATTAATTCAAAAATCTACAATAAAGTAAGAACTCCAAGAACTACTTTAAAAATGCATATGATACAGAAAGAGATACATGTGCTCTAATGTTTGAAAAATTAAAAAAAAAACATGCGCGCTATAGTTTAAATATTTACCAAAGTAGATGGATAATTTCTCGATAGTAAGTGGTACAAAAGGAATAAAAGAGGGGCTAATTTCTCAAGAGGTGCTATTTTTTCAATAGTATGTTAGTACAAAAGTATCAATGAAACATAAAGATTTAATAAAAAATTAAAAGAATATAAATAGGTTATCATACAATCTAAAGGTAGAGGGAGGTGATTTCTACCCCCTACCACCTCAAATAATTTTGTATCTGTTTGAAAATCATGTGTAGTAATAAGCGCGATAATGCACGTGGTAATAAATGCCATAACTACCATGGTATTAGTTGCAGTAATATCATGCACCTAAAAAAGAAAGGGGGAGTAGAGTACACCACATTTTTGCAGCATATACTGCTCAAAATTTACTCCATCATCTCACCCGCACCCTCAAGCTTCTTCTCCCCTATTCTACCTCTCTCCCATCTCTCTCTCTCTCTCTCTCTCTCTCTCTCTCTCTCTCTCACACACACACACACACACACACACACACACACACATGTGCACACACAAAGACTATTTCTCATGTGCACACACACACACACACACACACACACACACACAGACACACACACACATACGCAAACAATTTTGGACTATGTTTGAATTGTTGGAGATAGGATTGCAGGAAAACACACACAGCTTGGAGAAGACGAAGGAATCTCAAGGCATACAACAAAGAGTGTATTACTTAGTGTGCAATGGAAAGATTAAGGTATCCCTAGAGTGATGGGTGTATACACAATGCAAGGGGGAAACAAGCTCCTAATGAGGGAAAAAATGCCCCAGTGGACCTAAGTGTGTTTCACACACATCACTACCACATGTATATGGTAGAAAATCTCCCGTGAGAGTGATGTCGTGAAGGAGACTTGGAAATAGAGTATAGGGAAGTGCCATGCCTTGAGGACACGATCAATCCACCAAGGGGAGTAAGCCCAAAGCTTTGCCTTCAAACTTCTCACGAGACAATGCCTTTGTGAAAATATTTTCAAGGTTTTTCGATGTTGGCCCATGAGCCAACTGATCTCTCCTGCTCACAGCCTCTCCCTGACATAGTGGTAATGCACCTCAATGTGCATTGTGTGAGCATGGAAAACTAGGTTTCTCGGAGATGCCAATGTGCTCTGATTATCAGTGTAGATAGTGTTGGCAGTGTCCTGTCCAACACCCAAATCATTTATAAGGCGTCTGAGCCATACACACTCAACCGTAGCTATGAAGACTGCCTTGTACTTAGCCTCACAACTAGAAGTGGCCACAATAAGTTGCTTCTTGCTCAACCATGATATACATGAACTGCGAAGCATGAAACAAAAACCACTTATGGACAGTCGCGTGTCAAAACAACCAGCCCAATCTAAGTCTGGAAAAGCATGTAAGTCTGGTGACAATGATCCCCCCCTTGGGATAAAACAAGCCAGATGTAAAGTGCCACTCAAGTAGTGGAAAATCCTCTTCAAAGCATGCCAATGCTTAGACCCTAGCCTATGCATAAATCAGTTGACCTAAGAGACTGCAAATTAAATATTCGACCGCGTGTTGCATACATAAATGAGGCATCCAATAGAAGTTTGTTAAAGAGTGACATCAGAAGGATCACCAACATCATGAAGAATCAATTTCAAACATGTTTCCATTGGAGTGGCAATAGGTTTGCAATCCTCAAGTCCAAACTGAGATAGAAATGTCTCTATGTAGCTTGTCTGACGCAAGAAAATACCACTCTCACATGGCTTAAACTGTATACCCAAGTAATGATAAAACATCCCCAAATATCTTTCATATTGAAAGTAGCATTCAAATCAGCCTTAAATTTGGCAATATGTCTCTCCTTTGGTCTAGTGATCAACAAATCATCCACATAGAGAACGACAATGACAAGTACATCACCCTCACACTTTACATACAATGTGCTTTATGTTGGACTGTTACAAAACCATCATTTGACCAAATGAGTGTCATCCTTCTCATACCAAGAATGAGGAGATTGCTTCAACCCATACAAAGCTTTCTTACATTTGCACACTTTATCCTCTTGTTCTTTCTTGACAAAAGTGCGAGGCTATGTTACATAAACTTCCTCAAATATGTCATTGTTCAAGAAAGCAGTAATAATGTCTGACTGATGTAGATCCCAACCAAAATGAGCTTTCAATGCACACAAAAAATGCGCAGTAGTCATACGACAATTGGGAGAAAAAGTCTCTTCATAAAGTATGCCTTTTCTTTTGTGCATAACTCTTTGCAACAAGTCAAGCATTATAGAAATCAATCTCAGCATCGAGCTTGCATTTCAACTTGTTAACCCACTTCATACCAATGGTCTTTTTTCTAGGAGTAAAATCACATAAAGTCCATGTGTCATTTTCTACAAGTGCATCATATTAATGATTGCATGGCAGCCATCCAATTTTTTGAATTATGTGCTTCACCAAAAGACAACGGTTCCTCAATGTCACATAAGCTAGACACAACCAAAGCATAACAATTTGATGCATAATATGTATGGAGAGAACTTGAACGAGTATGACTAGACAAAGCTGCATCCAATTTACTATCACACAAAGTATGCACCAGCCATTTAGGCATACCACTAGCCTACTCATTTCTAGTCCTTTTCTCATCAAGTACATCATGTACATATGCATGGGTAACATGATGATCTGTAAAATTTTCAAAACCCCACGTAGGCTATACATTTGCCTCATTGGAATTTACATACAAACTTCCACCATTGAAAAGAGGCAACAGTGTCATAAATGTCCTATGAGCTTACATTACTGTCTCTAGTACATAAAAACAAGGGCTGAATAGAATCTTCCACAAAAACAACATCCCATGAGACCAAGATACGCTTTGTTTGCGGATTATACAACATGTAACCTTTGCTTTTTGCACTATAACCAACAAAAAAAAAATTGACAGTCTTATCGTCCAATTTTCTATATTGCATTTATGGCACCAAAGCATCTGCCAAACAACCAAAAACATGCATGTTCTCATTAAAAGGCTTTCTATCATGCCATGCTTCATATGGATTCATAGATCCCAAAGCTTTTGTAGGACACCTGTTAAGTACATAAGTGGCAAATATGATGGCTGTAAGCCAAAGAAAATGCAACAAAGGTACCAAACATTGTTTCATTTTTGTAAGTGACCTATTTTTTCTCTCAGAAATATCATTTTATAGAGGCGTATAAGGCACTAGTCATGAGAAATATATTCCCCCCCTTGATCGGAGGGGAGGGTGTCCGTGGTACATTTTGAGACATTTTCAGCCACCACAGCCAAAAATTGTTTGGACATAAATACTTTGGACATTGCTTTAAGCAGATATACCCATGCATGCTTGGAGTAATTATCAATGAAAGTCACAAAGTAAAGGTAATTTCCCAAGGACGGAGTTTGTATGGTCCTACAAACATTGCTATGCACAAGTTGCAACTTGCATGTGGCCCTACCTGAACCTTCCTTTCGAAAATTTGAATGCTACATCTTACCCAAAATATAGCCTTCACAAACATGTTTGACCCCATTTGGAAGAGGATGGGGTGTAGGAGGGCCTTTAATTTTCCATGAGCTTATGGAGGTGATTAACAATTTGATAAAGAGGTGCATGCCATGTGTGCAAGAATGGTGGGTGTGTAAGATATGTGTAAGAGTGGTCAAAGGATGCACTCCCTCCCCCAAAAACAAGGTGGATAATTTTATGATTTTTGGCCTTCCATAACTCCCACATATGATCTCCAATTTGAGCGGAGATCATAGTTATGCTCTTTCCATATGTATGCTACATGATATGGTTTACTAGCTAGATTTCAAATTCCGCTTTGGGGGGAAAGTGCCTCACTAAACACCTCTACCTAAACTTGAATATTTGCAATATTTCCTTCTGCTACATCATCCCTCTTTCTTTCCTCAACAGGTTTCCTGCTCCTTCTCCATTAAGCTCTCTAGAGAGGATCTACTTCCCTCTCAAGCTTTGCAACATTATCTTCCCCATTAAGCCAACAAGCAGGTGGAGAAGTATAGTAGTAAGTGGTATCTTTCGTCTTTGTGTACCATCAAGAATATTGCTCTTTATATAGTTGAGAACATGGATGTGCAATGTCTAATCATAAGTGTTTGTCTGCAGGTTGTGCCACTATTCCCCATGGAATCATCATGTACTCACTGACCTAGGAGTGTCATTCACTCCATTTCATGCAGCAATGTACAAGATGATAGTGGATGTTGGGTGATGTTGGAGTTCAAACGATTGATATGGGTGACAATGCAGCCCAGCTCAAGAGGTGCACACAAGGTCTCAAGGAGACACATGGATTCTCGAGCACATGTACACCATTGGAAGGGAAGTATCATGGAGTTCAAGCAAGCCCATGATGGCAAGCAACTTCAATGGTGCAACATGTGTATGTTTCTTTATAACTGAAGCTAGAGACAATGATGACTCCATTGAGGTTTCTTGTAAAACTATAATTGCACTCCTCTGTCAAGTTTCTAGAGTATATAATTTGTATTTCTGCCGTATATATTTCCTCGATGTCTATAAGGTTTTCATTTCTTTTTCATGTTTGTAGATGTTTTCTCGTACATTTTGTAGAGTGGGAGACAATATAGTCCTTTATAAGAACTTTGGAGGCCATCCACGTTGACCTTGGCAAACTGATCTATGTTGGTTTTCTATTCGTGAAGCTTGTCTCACGGGACATTTGTTTTTCTAACCGTACTTATGTAATGCCTAGGCAAATGGGATATGGTACCAGTCCACCCACCAACCTCGCAGAGTATGGAATGGACTAAGCCAAATAGTGCATTGAGCACAACAACCAAAAGGAGGATCAAGGCGGATGTGCATTCAACAATGAAGTGCACCTGTGGTTCTCACAACGCTTCCCTAACTTGATTTATGTCCTTTCATGTGTTTGTGTTTATATTTTGACTGCACACAGTCTTCACATGACACCAACAATATGGACTTGCAAAGGGTGAAGTGCAATCAATGGCTTCCTTGTAGGAGGAGGGCAGACTAAGGTGGTCAACGACTAGGGAGATACAATCAAGTAATCCGTATTTGCTGAGAATGTGGTGTGAAAATACCATATTGTGAAGCAAATCTTGTAGATTTTCCTTCCTTACAGAAGATGGAAGCTGACGGAAGAAGAATGGGAGGAACTAGACTCTGATGTTGCTGCTAGAGAATCAATTGGTCTACAAATATGCCTCCAGGACAATGCAGTGCACGACATCTTGGTGAATAACAGTTGAAATCTTAGTCACCTTTGCACGTACCTTAATTTTAAATATACCTTGCATGATCAGTATGTTTTTGTAATCAATGAACTGTTGTTTGTTCCAGAAAACAGAAGAGCTTTTTGTGTGCAAACATTGGTTTTCTGCGATGTATTAATGTAAAAGCTTGTAACTGAAGCGATTTTGCTCCCCTTAATACATATGGTGTGTTGAATCTCTTTTTCATTCTTATTTTGTTTAAGATTTCAATTAAAATATGCAAGTTTTTTAATTGGAGCGTGAATACTTTCAATGTTGGTGTTTTTCAATGTCTTATCACGTGATTTTGTCTATAATTATAGTTCTAAGTTAATTTGACGTTAATGTTAAGTGCTTATAAAAAGTTGCATTGAGTATAAAAGTGACGCTCACATTCACAAAACACTAGCTTTCAGCTCTCTTCCCATCTTCTTCGCGAACAAACCCATGGCATCATTTTTTGATTATATGTATTTTTTAATCTTTTTATATCGTTTGTGATTAAAAGTTAAACAAGAAAAGTAAAAGTATTGATTGTATTTTATTTTTAAAAATTTATAGCAGTCATTGCTCTTTTTTCTCTTTAAATTTTTAGTCATTTTTCTTTTTTTTTGAAATATGTAATTGACACTATTTTCTCTAATTAACTGTATATTTTTTAGGACACATATGGCTAAATATAAATTTTAGAATTAATTATAATCTCTATTTCGTGAGTCTCCAAGACGTCAACTAGGATGATCGTGGCCCTTCGAACGGCCATGAACGTGATCACACACTACAAGAGGTTGTGTGCCCTTGTGATGTTTTTAGCGACAAAAATACATTGGGTTTTCTACTCCTCGGTGTCGCTAAGACCGTTGCTAATAGTGTCACTTTGGGTACATTGCTATGAGCATCGCTATGAGCATCGCTATGACCATCGCTATAACCGTTGCTATATAGCAACACATATAGCGACGGTTACAGGTTACCTATAGCGACAATTACAAGTTACCTATAGCAACGACGGTTACAGGTTAGCTATAGCGATGCTCATAGCAACGTTGCAGAGCCTTATATAGCGACACTTATAGCGACGCCCGATAGTAAAACTTTCTGGGTGGCAGGGCATTGAATTCCCTACCACTCATCAACCATATTGAATGTTTCAATAATAGAGTAAACCTAAATGAGTCCTAGATAATCCGCGATTCACCTTTGAAATGAAGTGCAAGGTATAGACCCAAAGTAGTCACCCACAAGGCAATATAACCATTAACTCCATCATCCATAGTATTGTTTGCATAATAAAGATACAAAACTGACAAAAGTAAGGGGGCCTCTTTATTTGCCATGGGATTAAAAAGGAGATTATGGAAAGGGAAAACGGGTGGATGCCATGTGGACTGAAATGGTGGGTATGGCAAGGCCTAAAATTAAGTGGTCAATTTTGTACTCTTTTATAAAATATAAAGAGAAAATCTCTTATAGATTCAAAAAATTGAACTTTTCTCTAAATAGTTGAGTAAAAACCAATCCTTTCTCTCTAGCGGTTGTGAGTTTCTCCCTCCTGTCTCCTAAAAAGGTGTCCCTCCACAAACATGCTAATCATTCCCTCCCCCTCTCTCTATTGTACCATCTCTAACTTCTTATCACTTCACCTTGCAAGTTGCTTCTCTTCCCTTCCTTTCAGTTTTCACTCCCAAAAGCTCTATAGCAAAAGCTTGAACCTCTTTTCCCTCCTCAAGCTTACTGCATTCTTTTCAAGCTTGTTGCATTGTCCTCAAGCATGCTGCATTCTCCTCAAGGTGCAGTTTTTTGTTTCTCCATGAGCCTCACTAAACACCTTTACATAAAGTTGAGATTTGCAATATCCTTCTGCTAGATCATCCCTCTTTATCTCCTAAACGGGTTTCTTGCTCCTTCTCTATTAATCTCTCTAGAGAGGATCTACTTCTCTCTCAAGCTTTGCAAGATTATCTTCCCCATTAAGCCAACAAGCAGGTGGAGAAGTATAGCAGTAAGTGGCATCCTTCTTCCTTGTGTACCATCAAGAATATTGCTCTTTATACAGTTGAGAGCATGGATTTGCAATGTCTAATCATATGTGTTTGTTTGCAGGTTGTGCCACTATTCCCCATGGAATCATCATGTCCTCGCTGACCTAGGATAGTCATTGACACCATTTCATGCAGCAATGTACAAGACGATAGTGGATGTTGGGTGACGATGGAGTTCAAATGATGGATGTGGGTGACAATGTAGCCCAAGTCAAGATGTGCACACAAGTTCATAAGGAGACACATGAATTCTCGAGCACATGTACACCATTCGAAGGGAAGTATCATGGAGTTCAAACAAGCCCATGATGGCAAGCAACTTCCAATGGTGCAACATGTGTATGTTTCTTCACAACTGAAGCTAGAGACAATGATGGCTCCATTGAGGTTTCTTGTAAAACTGTAATTGCGCTCCTCTCTCAAGTTTTAAAAGTGTACATTTTGTATTTCTGCCATATATATTACCTTGATGTCTATAAGGTTTTCATTGCTTGTTCATGTTTTTAGTTGTTTTCTCATACGATTTTGTAGAGTGGGAGCCAATATAGTCCTTATAGGAACTTTTGAGGCCATTCATGTTGATCTTGGCAAGCTGCTCTATGCTGGTTGTCCATTCGTGAAGCTTGTCTCATGGGACTTTTTTATTGATAACCATACTTATGTAATGCCTAGGCAAATGGGGTATGGTAGCGGTCCACCCACCAACCTCGTAGAGTATGGAATGGCCTAAGCCAAATAGTTCCTTGATCAGAACAACCAAAAGGAGGATTGAGGCGGATGTGCATTCAACAATGAAGTGCACCGGCCTGTGGTTCCCACAAAGCTTCCCTAACTTGGTTTATGTCCATTCATGTGTTTGTGTTTATCTTTTGACTGCACACAGTGTTCACATGGCACCAACAATGTGGACTTGCAAAGGGGGAAGTGAAATCAATGGCTTCCTTGTAGGTGGAGGGGAGATTAAGGTGGTCAACCACTAGGGAGATACAATCAAGTGATCTGTAGTTGCTGAGAATGTGGTGTGAAAATACCATATTGCGAAGCAAAGCTTGTCAATTTTCTTTCCTTACAGAAGATGGAAACTGACAAAAGAAGAATGGCAGGCACTAGACTCTGATGATGCTGCTTGAGAATCAATTGATCTGCAAATATGCCTCCACGACAATGCAGTGCACGACATCTTGGTGAATAACGACTCAAATCGTAGTCACCTACACGAGTATCTTAATCTTAGATATACCTTTCCTGATCAATATGTTTTAGTAATCAATATGTTTTTCCTCAACAGGTTTCCTAATCCTTCTCCATTAAGCTCTCTAGAGAGGATTTAATTCCCTCTCAAGCTTTGCAACATTATCTTCCCCATTAAGCCAACAAGCAGGTGGATAAGTATAACAGTAAGTGGCATCCTTCATCTTTGTGTACCATCAAGAATATTGCTCTTTATACAGTTGAGAACATGGATGTGCAATGTCTAATCATAAGTGTTTGTCTGTAGGTTGTGCCACTATTCCCCATGGAATCATCATGTACTCACTGACCTAGGATAGTCATTGACTCCATTTCATGTAGCAATGTACAAGACGATAGTGGATGTTGGGTGACGATGGAGTTCAAATGATTGATGTGGGTGACAATGTAGCCCAGCTCAAGAGGTGCACACAAGTTCATAAGGAGACACATGGATTCTCGAGCACATGTACACCATTCGAAGGGAAGTATCATGGAGTTCAAACAAGCCCATGATGGCAAGCAACTTCCAATGGTGCAACATGTGTCTGTTTCTTCACAACTGAAGCTAGAGACAATAATGGCTCCATTGAGGTTTCTTGTAAAAGTGTAATTGCACTCCTTTGTCAAGTTTTTAGAGTGTACATTTTGTATTTTTTCCATATATATTACCTTGATGTCTATAAGGTTTTCATTGCTTGTTCATGTTTTTAGTTGTTTTCTCGTACGATTTTGTAGATTGGGAGCCAATATAGTCCTTATAGGAACTTTGTGAGGCCATTCATGTTGATCTTGGCAAGCTGCTCTATGCTGGTTTTCCATTCATGAAGATTGACTCAGTGGAATTTGTTTTATTATAATCGTACTTATGTAATGCCTAGGAAAATAGTGTATGGTACTAGTCCACCTGTTGAGAGAGAAGGAGAGAGCACAGAAGTAGAACCCCAAAGTGTGTAGAATACACACATGAGATGATGTATATATAGAGGGGACCTGGGTGCCATATATAGAGAAGCCATATATTGAGTAGCTTCACATATAAGCTCAACACCCCCGCTCAAATAAGGGTCCCTAACTGTGGATGAAAAAACCCTTGGGGGATCAAGGGAAAAACCCACAGCTCTATATACACCCACCGTTATATTATAAAAATCATTGAATATACAAATGTTTACGAGGAGCTACATCACTCCTTTTACAATGAATGTTTTATGAGGAGTTACATTACTCCTATCCTATCAATACAATAATGAATACAAAGGTTCAAAAAAGAGGTGTAAAAGCTATCGATTAGCTTGTAATCAAAAGTGTCTCCGTGAATCTGCTGTGTAGCTTGTCATCAATATCGCATCACCAAACATGTCTTCATGTTGTCATCAATATGGAATCACCAAACATATCTTCATAAATCTTTTATTGTCACCAAGTTTGTCTTCATAAAATCAATTCTTTGATCAGTCCTACATAGATCATAGACTCCAAAAAAAACATGTCATGAAAATTATTAGCATCGTTAATGAAATAATTACGTTCACAATGCCATAAGAGATGGTTCGCGACGCCACTCTTTTGACGACATATATACGCACGACAACATATGGTACATAAAGTATAAACGTAAAAGTACAAAATGTGTGATTACGTGATACAAATGATATGTGTATATACTACATAAAACAACATTTATCAATGTAGTGATCAATGAATACCATCAAAATATTAACAAAATATCATCATTATATCAATAAAAATGAATAAATGATCATGGTATCAACGAAAAGCATCATGATATCACCGAGAATAATCGTTGTATCAACGAAACAACATCATGGCATCACCGAGAATAACCATGGTATCAACGAAACATCATCATGGCATCACCGAGAATAACCATGGTATCAACGAAACAATATCATGGTATCACCGAGAATAACCATGGTATCAACAAAACATCATCATGGTATCAACAAAAATCACCATGGAATCAACGAAATATCATCATGGAATCACCGAGAATAACCATGGTATCAACGAAATATCATCATGGCACCACCGAGAATAACCATGGTATCAATGACATATCATCATGGTATCAACGAAAATCACCATGACCAAAGTATTAACAAAACATCATCATGGTACCATCAAAATCACTATGGTATCAATGAGAAATTATCAATAAAACGACGTAAACTATATCTCTAAAAGAATAATTATACGAGAATCAATGAACGAGTATATCATATAACAAAAGATCATGTACCAACAGTAGCTCGATAGAATTTGGACGATCATCAACGGCTCGACTGAATCGGAACGATGTGTAGCTGGCTTCTGCAGCAAAGTTACGTCAGTAACAAATATATGATTGATGAAGAAAAATATAATTGAGAAGTTTTCAATTATGAGAAAAATCAAAAGCAAAAAGTAAAATTTTGATTTTCAAACATATTCGCAGTCCGAGACGATAACCCAAAATCGGTGCAGAATTTAGAGAAACTTTCTTCTGCAAAGTTATAGACCACATCGATTCCAATCCCCATCGAGGGTAGTTTCTTTTGCAAAGTTGTAGAACACATCGATTCCGGTCTCTCACGCGGGTAGTTTCAATTATGAGAAAAATCAAAAGCAAAAATATAATTGAGAAGTTTTCAATTATGAGAAAATATAATTGAGAAGCTTTCAATTATGAGAAAAATCAAAAGCAAAAAGTAAAATTTTGATTTTCAAACATATTCGCAGTCCGAGACGATAACTCAAAATCGGTGCAGAATTTAGAGAAACTTTCTTCTGCAAAGTTATAGACCACATCGATTCCAATCCCCATCGCGGGTAGTTTCTTCTGCAAAGTTGTAGAACACATCGATTCCGGTCTCTCACGCGGGTAGTTTCTGCAAAATCGTTTTCAATAAGCAGAAAAATAAAAAACAAAAAACGAAAATTGCTTTTTAGGTATGTACGCAGTCCGCGAACGATAACTCAAAATTGGTGCAGAATTTGAAAATACTTTCTTCTGCAAAGTTGTAGACCACATCGATTCTGGTCTCTGTGGCGGTTAGTTTTGGCAAAATCGTTTTCAATTAGCAGAAAAATCAAAAAACAAAAAGCAAAAGTTGCTTTTCAGGTATATACGCAATCCACAAACGATAACTCAAAATCCGTGCAGAATTTGAAAACACTTTTTTCTGCAAAGTTGTAGACCACATCGATTCCGGTCTTTCAAGCGAGTAGTTTCTGCAAAATCATTTCCAATTAGCACAAAAATCAAAAACAAAACGCGAAAGCTGTTTTTCAGGTATGTACGCAGTCCGCAAACGATAACTCAAAATCGGTGCAGAATTTGAAAAAACTTCCTTCTACAAAGTTGTAGACCACATTGATTCCGATCCCGCGGGCGGGTAGTTTCTGCAAAATCGATTTTTATCAGGAGAAAAATCGAAAACAAAAACGTACTGCTCTGATACCATGTTGAGAGAGAAGGAGAGAGCACAGAAGTAGAACCCCAAAGTGTGTAGAATACACACATGAGATGATGTATATATAGAGGGGACCTGGGTGCCATATATAGAGAAGCCATATATTGAGTAGTTTCACATATAAGCTCAACACCACCCACCAACCTTACAGAGTATGGAATGGCCTAAGCCAAATAGTGCCTTGATCACAACAACAAAAAGGAGGACCAAGGCGGATGTGCATTTAGTAATGAAGTGGACCTGTGGTTCCCACAAAGCTTCCTTAACTTGGTTTATGTCCCTTCATGTGTTTGTGTTTGTGTTTGTCTTTTGACTGCACACAGTGTTCACATGACACCAACAATGTAGACTTGCAAAGGGTGAAATACAATTAATGGCTTCCTTGTAGGAGGAGGGCAGACTAAGGTGGTCAACGACTAGGGAGATACAAACAAGTAATTCGTATTTGCTGAGAATGTGGTGTGCAAATACCATATTGTGAAGCAAATCTTGTAGATTCTCCTTCCTTACAGAAGATGGAAGCTGACGGAAGAAGAATGGGAGGCACTAGACTCTTATGTTGCTGCTAGAGAATCAATTGATCTGCAAAAATGCCTCCAGGACAATGCAGTGCACGACATCTTGGTGAATAACAACTGAAATCTTAGTCACCTTTGCACGTACCTTAATCTGAAATATACCTTGCCTGATCAATATGTTTTTGTAATCAATGAACTATTGTTTGTTCCAGAAAACAAAAGAGCTTTTTGTGTGCAAACATTGGTTTTTTGCGATGTATTAATGTAAAAGCTTGTAACTGAAGCAATTTTGCTCCCCTTAATACATATGGTGTTTTGAATCTCTTTTCCATTCTTAATTTGTTTAAGATTTCAATTAAAACATGCAAGTTTTTTAATTGGAGCATGAATACTTTCAATGTGGGTGTCTTTCAATGTCTTATCACATGATTTTGTCTATAATTATAGTTCTAAGTTAATTTGACGTTAATGTTAAGTGCTTACAAAAATTTGCAAAGAGTATAAAAGTGAAGTTGTAGGGTTTAAATTTCACTTCTCACATTCATAAAACACTAGCTTTTTGCTCTCTTCCCATCTTCTTCGCGAACAAACCCATGGCAACATCTTCTGATTATATGTATTTTTTAATCTTTTTGTATTATTTGTGATTAAAAGTTAAGCAAGAAAAGTACAAGTATTGATTGCATTTTATTTTAAAAAAATTATAGCACTTATTGCGCTTTATTCTCTTTGATTTTTTAGTCATTTTTCTCTTTTTATTGAAATATGTAATTGACACTATTTTCTCTAATTAAATGTATAGTTTTTAGGACACATATGGTTAATTTTTTTTTTTTGAATTAATTATAATCTCTATTCTACTCGTCTACATGACGTCAACTAGGATGATCGTGGCCCTCCGAACGGCCTTAAATATTTCATATTGAAATTAGTATTCCAATCAGCCTTAAATTCAGCAATATGTCTCTCATTTAGTCTAGTGATCAACAAATCATCCACATAGAGAACGACAATGACAAGTACATCACCCTCACACTTTACATACAATGTGCTTTATGTTGAACTGTTACAAAACCATCATTTGATCAAATGAGTGTCAGCCTTCTCATACCAAGAATGAGGAGATTGCTTCAACCCATACAAAGCTTTCTTACATTTGCAGACTTTATCCTCTTGTCCTTTCTTGACAAAAGCACGAGGCTCTGTTACATAAACTTCCTCAAATATGTCACTGTTCAAGAAAGTAGTAACAATGTCTGACTGATGTACATCCCAACCAAAATGAGCTTCCAATGCACACAAAAAATGCACCGTAGTCATACGACAATTGGGAGAAAAAGTCTCTTCATAATTTATGCCTTTTCTTTTGTGCATAACTCTTTGCAACAAGTCGAGCATTATAGAAATCAATCTCACCATCTAGCTTGCGTTTCAACTTGTTAACCCACTTCATATCAATGGCCTTTTTTCTAGGAGGTAAATCACATAAAGTCCCTATGTCATTTTCTATAAGTGCATCATATTTAGATTGCATGGCAGCCATCCAATTTTTTGAATTCTATGCTTCACCAAAAGTCAAAGGTCCCTCAACATCACATAAGCTAGAGACAATCAAAGCATAACAATTTGATGCATAATATGTATGGAGAGAACCTGAACGAGTATGACCATACAAAACTAAAACCAATTTACTATCACACAAAGTATGCACCAGCCATTTAGGCATACCACTAGCCTGCTCATTCTCAGTCCTTTTCTCATCAAGTATACCATGTACATCTGCATGGGTAACAGGCTGATCTGTAACATATTCAGAAACCTTCCACTCAATCGACTCCCATCATATTAAAGAGAGTTTAGTCTTGACAAAAATCTAGATGAACGCCTTCTTACAACAACAACGCAAGGCTTCGACAACAACAACAATAGTAAGAGTCCCTAAAGCATTTTAGTTCCATGTAAAAAAGGAGAAATCAACCATCACTGGAAAAGATAAATTTAAAGAAAATAATGAAGTAGATCAACCTTGCAAAACAAATTTACCTTCAACAATTATCCATCAAATTTCCTACACAACCTCAATATCAAGAGCCACACCATCAACAATGCAATGGAAACCTAAGCAAAAACGTTTATCAACCCAAGTTTCCATCATGAGAAAGTGTCTAAAAGAAGTCGAAGAGAATCAACAACGAAATTTTAGTATCCAAAGAGAACATCAAAGTCAAAGACCCATTTTTAATACACCACTCACAAGACCAACCTCAACAACCAAAGTTTATAGGGTGGGTAGCATCAAATGAGTCATTTACTACTCAAGGTCAACTCCAAGGAAACACTGATGTTTGGGCCAAAAAACCTAAGGTAATAGCCTTGACCTACTTACCTCAAGAGAACAATTTTGCAAAGAGAAAGCCAAGCTATCAATAAAAGACAAACACCTCAATCAAGAGGAAGAACAACCGCAAAAGGCAAAAGAAAATATTTTCCAAAAACCAAGCAATGAAACAAGTACGGGTACCAAAGTCAGACTTCTACCACGCTACCCAACACAAACAGGTAAAGCAACAGATGATTCTAGTCAAGTTACTTGAAGCACAAGGAATTCATGAGGTAACACTCAAATATGGTAACCAAAGGTAGTAGCTCAACTTGGAACAATGAAGATGAGTTATTTAGCCAAGGATCTACCCAACAACAAGCAGTAAAAACCAAGAGCCAGCAAAAGCCAATCACAATCGATGAGGGTGATAAAGCCTCTAGATGAATATCTCATCTTCTACTACAGAAGAACGACTTTCACAATGATATTCATTAAATATGGATAGCAAAGGCTGGGTGTCCATCAAGTCATTGAGAAAAAAGAGAAAATGCAATAAAGGGTCACATATAGACTAACAACAAGGTGGGTTTTGAAATTGCTACCAGAAACTCAAACACAGAGAATCCACACACAAAAAATATTGCTTCTCATGGATGATAAAAAAGGACTCCATCAATCCCTACTGCAACCATCGATGAGTTTGTGTTAGTGGATTGACCGAACATGAATCCACCTAGCTAGACACATATCCGAACACCACATTTGTACTCTGTTATTTTTTTGAGCTAGTGTAGTCATTAGGAAAAATATGGATTCTCCATGGGCCTTGTAAGAATCCCTAATTTTTAGGAAGTATGTTGTGATTAAGGGAGACAAAGAAAATGATGGGGGTTATTTTGGTAGGTCATTTTCTAGCCTTCAAGCCTAGAAAAGGTGGGGTAAGTAGTGACTAGGAGGCTACCTTCTCTCTCTAGTTTTTCAACATATCCTAGAAAAAAGGGGGTGTCATAAAGAGGGAGAGGGACCCTTGTCCAAAAAGAGAACCCCACCTTTTATTTTTTTTAAAAACTTGGCAAAAAATAAACCCTAAAAATTTGAAATTTAATGAAATTTTCAAAAGTAGTCATTCCCCTCCAAAAAGTGACCCCAAACCTATTCTAATATCAAAACATCATTTTTTGCCTCCAAAATCCCTTTCTCTCTCTCCATGTCTCTCTCACTCTCTTTCCTCAAAGTAGCCATGCCCACCATAGCCAGGACCTGCTGCATCCATTACGCAAAATTTGGACTGACAAAGGGGCCTGACAAAGGGGCCCTTTAAGGAGTTTGAGTTTACCTCTCTCTACCAAAACGGACACATAGATAAATTTTTGCAAACAAACTCCAAAGTTGGCGGAGGTTTGACAGTTAGAATGTCCTCTTCAAGCTCTATCTACTGATATATAGCACGCCATGAGATTCCTCATATTGTAGAAGATTCTTTTTTTGATTCACTTATCTACTGATATATAGCACGCCATGAGATTCCTCATATTTTAAACTGATATATAGCACGCCATGAGATTCCTCATATTTTAGAATTCTAAAATATGAGGAATCTCATGGCGTGCTATATATCAGTAGATAAGTGAATCAAAAAAAGAATCTTCTACAATATGAGGAATCTCATGGCGTGCTATATATCAGTAGATAGAGCTTGAAGAGGACATTCTAACTGTCAAACCTCCGCCAACTTTGGAGTTTGTTTGCAAAAATTTATCCATGCGCCCGTTTTGGTAGAGAGAGGTAAAGTCAAACTCCTTAAAGGGCCCCTTTGTGAGTCCAAATTTTGCCTAATGTCCCTCTTCATCTAAATGCTTAATCCTCCTTCTTACTCTTACACGATTTTGCATCTCCCTCTCCATCTACCTGCTAAACCCTCCCTCTCATTCTCACACACTCCTAGATCTGCCTCTTCATCTACCTGCTAAACCCTTCCTCTCACTATCACATTCCTCTCTCTTCTCTTCTTTCTATCCCTGTACCCTCTTCCATTGTTCACTATCCTCCCTCAAACATACCAAGTCTACCGTAAGCCAAGATCTACAGCAACTACCTCTTCATCTACCTCCTCAATCTTCCATTTCAATGTCAACATCCCATCCCTTGAACCTACCCCTTCCCTCCCACTCAACTTCCCCTATCAACCAAGCCCACCCTGATTACAAGCTAATGTAGTTGTCTTCACATCCACCTTTGCCTCTATTGCATCCCACAACACTAATACCCAACTTCTACAAGCTATGGAAAAGACTCTAGTATACCCAACTTCTTGCAAGCTATGGAACAGAATGTTTCTTTTTCATGTAAGTTGGAGTCACATCACAAACTTTCTAGTTGGAAGGACACCGAAGGGTGCCCGTGCACCATAGGTGGAAACTCCATAGCCATGAGACACAGATATATGATGGATCCCAAGCATAGGAAGGTCAAGTATGTCAAGCAATGGCGATGTTACTTTACACAAGGGCACTGGTTTCAAACCTGAGTGTATTTGAGGCAAAATTTGAAGAATTTAGATATGTACTCTATACATGGAAAACATGTATCCATAATGCCCAAAGCTATCAACGTAGCTTTTACTTTGTAATCTCATAAAATCATGTTTGAGGTGGTCTGCAATGGACATGGTTTTGTAAAAACAAGCGCTATGTCTTTAATATATGAAATTTTTGATCTTGCAAATTAATTTCCATGTAGCAATTTCTTTGAAGATTTGATTCTTACTGAGGGGTTTGATGCTTATACAAGTGTGTCACATGAATACGGTAAATTCTTGGTGAATACTAGGGGTTCATAACTAATATAGAAAGTATTGAACCAATGGTGAGAATTATGCTAGTGGGGAGGATTACCTATCACTCATAAGCTTACATCAAGATGGGCCATGAAATTGCATCATTGTATCATTTCTGAGGCTGCAAAACTATATCAACCAATGCTTCAAAGGTAGGCGCTAGTTGGTGAGTTTAGGAGAGGAGGCAAGGGTGCCTATTCATGCATTGGATGGAAAAGAGGCATGGGATGGGTTTAGAAAACCTTTATTCTCTCTCTCTCTCTCTCTCTCTCTCTCTCTCTCTCTCTCCCCCCCCCCCCCCAATATCTCTTTGCTTTCAGCTAGCTAGCCATGTATGATCAATTATTTTTTGCATAAACTTATAGAGTAGTGTTTTGTACTAATAGAATATTGGCTCCTTTATGGGTAGCTTCTTTAAGAATCAATCATCTCTCTCTGTATCTCTCCTTTTTGTGCATGTTATGGCCATTTGCTTCAGCTCTGCTTCACTAGTAGGCCTTTGTGAGACTAAAAAGTGTTTTGTACAACCAAGCAAAGAACCCCCTTTTTCTTTAGAGACTAAAACTAGAGCATACACACTATGGGGCACTATCCTGAAAATTAAAGGGGGGTTTGCAACCGCCATGGTATGAGATAGCTATTATTGCATGGTTGAGTGAAGTTTGAACATCCTGTAGGACCATGTCAACCATGCCAAAGCAAGCTGGCACAAATAGAAGGCAAGGCAAGGGATGCATAGGCCTTGGGAGGCCCAAAGAAAGCTTGCCAAAAGAGAGCGCATTTGGGCCTTCCATAGGTCTATGGAAGGCCCAAATGCGCTCCCTTTTGGCAGGCTTTCTTTGGGCCTTCCAAGGCCTATGCACCCCCTGCCTTGCCTCATACTCTTTGTGCTTGCTTAGTTTTGGGCATGGTGGCCTTGGGCCTACTCCATCCGCATCTCCCTCTCTTTCGGAGCATTCGGCGCGCTCCGAAGCTTCGGCGTCGACGAGATGAGCTTCACACTCGTCTAGACACCGGCGCTCTAGTGGTGGCGGTGGCGGTTGTTGTGGGAATTCCGCCACCGATGCCTCCACACCGCCTCGTGTTCGACGAGGCTCTTAACCCTCCCCTTCTTTGCCCGCCCCCACAGCAGCCACAACATCGCCATCTACGCCAGGTTTTGCACGGCTGACTGTTCCTAGAAGCTACACATCTCTACCTACTCCGCCAGGAGCCACCCCACTCGACACTCCTCGCTTCGGGGCCCAGACGCCTGTGGAGACACCTGACGTCCGTACCCCCATCGACACGCTGCTAGAGACCCCTGCCAGGACACCCAGGTTCACGTGTCACCGGTCAGAGGGCTTGTCTTACTCCGTCGACTTCAGCGGCGGCATCATCATGGATGATGACGGCAAGAAGGTGATCTCGCACATGCGTGGTCTTTGCTCTCAGCTGTTTAGACACTACATACTAAACAAATGGAGTGAAGTACAAAGTGATTTAAAAAACAGAGTCATAAGCATACTTCATGATGAGTTTCCCGTTCCAACACGGGATCAGTGCTTCAATGAAGACCTGATGAAGATTCGAATGTGCGAATACTGCAAACACAAGCGTTCCGAAGTGCAAAAAGCAATCAACAATGGGTGGAACAGGCCAGATTGGCTGGCCAAAGAAGATTGGAAGAATGCGAAGAAAGCAGCGCGCGAGAATCCCGACAAGTGGAAGCAACAAAAGGATGCAGCTAGAGCGCGAGTAGAGGCAGGGAGCTCGCACCACTTGGGGAGCGGTGGATGGGCATCATTTGAGGCCGATTTTGTAAGTGTTTTTGCATTGCTCTTTATGTTCGATAGTTTAGGGTTTATGAGTTTTTTAATTCAAACATAATGAAATCTTTGTATGTTTTGACAGTGGTCGATGACAGGATGTGATCCCACACCGTACGAGCACGAGTACACAGGCAGGAAGGGCTTAAACACCCTGATGGACATTCTCAGCTCTCGCGACGGCATGGTTAGTATTAGGGTTTACTCTTTTCTATTTTTTGTATTGTTTTATAAATGTCGTTATATGTTTATACTTACTGAAAGCTGTCTTCTTGTCTATTTTTACAGAATCCGACAGATACGCCGCTTAGACGCGATGAGACGTCTGACTAGACGACGTTAGTTTAGCCGTAGCTAGATAGCATTAGTTTAGGGTTTCTCATAGCTTATGTATCATGAGACGGATTTTATACGTCTTTTTGAACCATGTATATTATTACATTTGTCACCGCAGTTCCTTTTGCCAATCAATTCTTTATGCCTATGATGTTGTACAATTGTCATTATTACATTTGCCAATCAATCCATTTTGCCTATGATGTGTACAATTGTCAATTTTGCAAACAATGCGTCTTGTGGGTGACTATTTTGGGTCTATTATCTACCCTTGCACTTTTTTTAAAAAGTGAATCAAGTACAATATGGTTGATGGGTGGTAGGGCATTCAATGCCCTGCCACCAAAAAAAAATTCTCTCGGGCGTCGCTATAACCGTCGCTATTTATGGCTCTGAAGCGTCGCTATAGTCTTCTGTGTAAATGTCGCTATAACCGTCACTATGAGCATCGCTATATAGCGATGCTTATAGCGACGCATATAGCGACGCTCTCATAGCGACGCTCGTAGCAACGGTTTTAGCGACGCCGGGGGTTATTAAAACCCAGTGTATTTCCGTCGCTAACAGCGTCACAAGAGCACACAACCTCTTGTAGTGCCTCCTACTCTTTGTGCTTGCTTAGTTTTGGGCATGGTGGCCTTGGGCCTACAAGATAACCATGAACATCCATCCAAAGAAGCATTTTGTTGAGATGTAGAGAGAAAGAGAGAGAGACGAGACAAGAGACACACCATATACGCTCCCAAAGACTGATTCATATTGAGGACAAGATACAAATATATAGGTGAGACCAAGTTCAGTAGAGTGAGCCATATATAGCTCCAACACCCCCACTCAAACAAAGGTCTCTAGCTTTGGATGAAAAAAACCCTTGGGAAGTTCAAGGGAAAAACCCAAGCCCCTATACAATGTGAAATATGAACCAGCGGTGATGATGTGAAAGTGAATTGTGCATCTATGTACAAATATTCAAGTGACATAGATATCACAAGGTGCAAATGTGGAGTGTGCATAGTGCATGGTACCTAAAAGATTACAATGTCATATGTACAAAGCTATTACAATAGAAAAGAAGCTAATCTAGAAAGAGTGAGGCCAAAGCAACTCCAAGCTCCGAGCGCAAGAGGATGAAACCTGACTCATTGAGGCCTTTGGTCAAAATGTCTGCAATCATCTGGTCACTTGGACAGTGTTCAACCATAATGGTTCCCTTGCGTACTTCATACCTGACATAATGATAATGGACAGCAATGTGCTTTGACTTATTATGTTGAACATGTTGAGAGAGAAGGAGAGAACACAGAAGTAGAACCCCAAAGTGTGTAGAATACACACATGAGATGATGTATATATAGAGGGGACCTGGGTGCCATATATAGAGAAGCCATATATTGAGTAGCTTCACATATAAGCTCAACACCCCCGCTCAAATAAGGGTCCCTAACTGTGGATGAAAAAACCCTTGGGGGATCAAGGGAAAAACCCACAGCTCTATATACACCCACCGTTATATTATAAAAATCATTGAATATACAAATGTTTACGAGGAGCTACATCACTCCTTTTACAATGAATGTTTTATGAGGAGTTACATTACTCCTATCCTATCAATACAATAATGAATACAAAGGTTCAATAAAGAGGTGTAAAAGCTATCGATTAGCTTGTAATCAAAAGTGTCTCCGTGAATCTGCTGTGTAGCTTGTCATCAATATCGCATCACCAAACATGTCTTCATGTTGTCATCAATATGGCATCACCAAACATATCTTCATAAATCTTTTATTGTCACCAAGTTTGTCTTCATAAAATCAATTCTTTGATCAATCCTACATAGATCATAGACTCCAAAAAAAACATGTCATGAAAATTATTAGCATCGTTAATGAAATAATTACGTTCACAATGCCATAAGAGATGGTTCGCGACGCCACTCTTTTGACGACATATATACGCACGACAACATATGGTACATAAAGTATAAACGTAAAAGTACAAAATGTGTGATTACGTGATACAAATAATATGTGTATATACTACATAAAACAATATTTATCAATGTAGTAATCAATGAATACCATCAAATTATTAACAAAATATCATCATTATATCAATAAAAATGAATAAATGATCATGGTATCAACGAAAAACATCATGATATCACCGAGAATAATCATTGTATCAACGAAACAACATCATGGCATCACCGAGAATAACCATGGTATCAACAAAACATCATCATGGCATCACCGAGAATAACCATGGTATCAACGAAACAATATCATGGTATCACCGAGAATAACCATGGTATCAACAAAACATCATCATGGTATCAACAAAAATCACCATAGAATCAACGAAATATCATCATGGAATCACCGAGAATAACCATGGTATCAACGAAATATCATCATGGCACCACCGAGAATAACCATGGTATCAATGACATATCATCATGGTATCAACGAAAATCACCATGACCAAAGTGATAACAAAACATCATCATGGTATCAACGAAAATCACCATGACCAAAGTGATAACAAAACATCATCATGGTACCATCAAAATCACTATGGTATCAATGAGAAATTATCAATAAAACGACGTAAACTATATCTCTAAAAGAATAATTATAGGAGAATCAATGAACGAGTATATCATATAACAAAAGATCATGTACCAACAGTAGCTCGATAGAATTTGGACGATCATCAACGGCTCGACTGAATCGGAACGATGTGTAGCTGGCTTCTGCAGCAAAGTTACGTCAGTAACAAATATATGATTCATGAAGAATAATATAATTGAGAAGTTTTCAATTATGAGAAAAATCAAAAGCAAAAAGTAATATTTTGATTTTCAAACATATTCGCAGTCCGAGACGATAACCCAAAATCGGTGCAGAATTTAGAGAAACTTTCTTCTGCAAAGTTATAGACCACATCGATTCCAATCCCCATCGCGGGTAGTTTCTTCTGCAAAGTTGTAGAACACATCGATTCCGGTCTCTCACGCGGGTAGTTTCTGCAAAATCGTTTTCAATAAGCAGAAAAATAAAAAACAAAAAATAAAAATTGCTTTTTAGGTATATACGCAGCCCACGAACGATAACTCAAAATTGGTGCAGAATTTGAAAACACTTTCTTTTGCAAAGTTGTAGACCACATCGATTTCGGTCTCTTCTTGCGGGTAGTTTCTGCAAAATCGTTTTCAACAAGCAGAAAAATCAAAAACAAAAACGAAAATTGCTTTTGAGGTATGTACGCAGTCCGCGAACGATAACTCAAAATCGGTGTAGAATTTGAAAACACTTCCTTCTGTAAAGTTGTAGACCACATCGATTCCGGTCTCTTCAGCGGGTAGTTTCTGCAAAATCGTTTTCAATTAGCAGAAAAATCAAAAAACAAAAAGCAAAAGTTGCTTTTAAGATATATACGCAGTCCGCGAATAATAACTCAAAATCCGTGCAGAATTTGAAAACACTTCCTTCTGCAAAGTTGTAGACCACATCGATTCCTGTCTCTCACGTGGGTAGTGTCTGCAAAATCGTTTCCAATTAGCACAAAACTCAAAAACAAAAAGCGGAAGTTGCTTTTCAGGTATGTACGCAGTCCGCGAATGATAACTCAAAATCGGTGCAGAATTTGAAAAAACTTCCTTCTGCAAAGTTGTAGACCACATCGATTCCAGTATCTCACGCGGGTAGTTTTTGCAAAATCGTTTCCAATTAGCACAAAAATCAAAAACAAAACGCGAAAGCTGTTTTTCAGGTATGTACGCAGTCCGTGAACGATAACTCAAAATCGATGCAGAATTTGAAAAAACTTCCATCAGGAGAAAAATCGAAAACAAAAACGTACTGCTCTGATACCATGTTGAGAGAGAAGGAGAGAACACAGAAGTAGAACCTCAAAGTGTGTAGAATACACACATGAGATGATGTATATATAGAGGGGACCTAGGTGCCATATATAGAGAAGTCATATATTGAGTAGCTTCACATATAAGCTCAACAGAACATAGTCTTTTGCAAGACTAATAGCACTTTGGTTGTCACACCGCAAGGGTGTGCTAGAAAGAGGAGAGTGACCAATATCAACCAGCATTTGTCGAAGCCAAATCAACTCACGAGCTGCAAGTGATGCCGCAACATATTCTGACTCAGTCGTAGAAACTGCAACACAACGTTGTTTCTTGCTGGTCCAAGAAACAAGACAACCATTTATAAAGAAGCAATTTCCACTAGTAGATCGCATAGATAAATGTGAGCTTGCCCAGTCTGCATCTGTGTAACCCAAAAGAGAAAGAGATTGCATAGAATCCGATGTGAGTTGTCGTCGATAGACTAAACCAAAATCTGTAGTGCCTTTCAAGTATTTCAATACACGCTTTGCAGCAGACCAATGCTTAAGAGAAGGACATGCAAGATGTTGTCCAAGATAGTTAGCAGCAAACAGAATATCAGGACGAGTGTTCATGCCAACAAACTGAAGACATCTAATCAAGTTAGCATAAGGTTGATTTGTGACAAGTTGACCGCCATTGTCAGAAGTATTCTTCGTAGAGCTTGCAAGACAAGGTGTGTTGGCTGAATGTGCAGATTCCATACCAAATTTTTGAATAGTATCTGCAATAAACTTTGACTGTCGAAGGAATAAAATACCTTTTGTACGGTTCCGTTGGATTTGAATGCCAAGACAAGAGTGAATCTCTCCAAGATCCACCATATCGAATGCAGAAGACAATAACTTTTTCACTTGCTGAAGAAATCCCAAATCATTGGAAACAAGGATGGTATCATCCACATAAAGAGCAAGAATCACAAAACTGCTACCTTGGCGTTTTATGTATAAGTTGGGGTCTGACGAGCAAGAGATGAATCCTTTAGAGGTGAGAAAAAGATCAAATTTTGTATACCAGGCTCGCGAAGCTTGTTTGAGACCATATAGTGCCTTATGGAGTTGAGCAACAAGGTCTTCTTTACCTGGAATAACAAACCCTTCTGGTTGTTCCATATAAATTTCCTCTTCCAAGTCACCATTAAGAAAAGCAGTTCGCACATCCATTTGATGAGCTTCTAAATCAAATTGAACAGCAAATGCCAATAAAACTCGAACACTTGTAATGCGAACAACTGGTGAAAAAGTCTCTTGATAATCAATACCAGCTACTTGGGAGTAACCTTTTGCAAATAAACGCGCCTTGAACTTGTCAAAAGATCCATCTGCTTTTACTTTTGTTTTATACACCCACTTACATTTAATAGTTGTACGACCAGGAGGTAATTCAGTTAGTATCCATGTACCTTTAGAGATAAGAGAATCGTACTCTGCTTCCATAGCCTCTTGCCATTGATCCTTTTGTGGTGAAGAGATAGCTTCATCATAAGTAACGGGATCTTCAGAAGTAGAAAAAGCATTATCAGCAATATCGTCATCATAAACATGACATGAGCCATGTTCAAAATCAATAGGCAGATCAACAAAAATATCAATATCATCATTGGCAACATTTGGAATGGATGGTTGTGAGGAGGAAAGTTGCTCTATAGGAAGAGTTTCATCTTCTGAAAGAAATGGAAAAGCCTGAAGCAATGATTTAGTATCATCAGAATCATCCATGGACCATGAGCCTCCCATAAGCTGTTCGTTAAAAGTAGCATCACGATTCACAATTACTTTCTTGGAGAAAGGGTCATAGAATTTGTAGCCTTTGGAAGTGTCAGAATATCCAATAAAAATAACTTTAAGACCAGGAGCATCAAGCTTTGTTCGTGTTTCTTTGGAAACATGAATATAAGCAATACATCCAAAGGTTCAAAAATGAGATACAGAAGGAATGTCACCTGTCCATGTTGTGATGGGTATCTTACCAGAGGGTGCAGTAGTAGGAAGATGATTCTGAATAAATGTTGCTGTCAAAGTAGCTTCAGCCCAGAAAACACGAGATAAGCCAGAATGAATCAGCATACATCTTACAGCATTGAGAATAGTGCGATTCTTTCGTTCAGCAACACCATTCTGTTGAGGCGAATATGGAATAGTGTGTTCATGATGAATTCCATTGTCAGCTCAGTAACTCACAAACTCTCGAGAAACATATTCGCCTCCATTGTCACTACGAAGCTTCTTAAGGCGACGACCAGTTTGAAGTTCCGCAGCCTTGTGGAATTGTTTGAAAACAGATAAGGCTTCAGATTTTTTTCTAAGTAGAAATACAGTCGTATACCTTGAGAAATCATCAATGAAAGTAATGAAGTAGCGATATTGTGATCTCGAAGAAGGTAGAGGTCCACATATATCAGTATGAACAAGATCCAAGATGTCATGAGAATGAGTTGTATTTGAAAGAGGAAAGGGTTTACGATTGTGCTTCCCAAGAGCACAAAATTCACAAATTCCCATATGGGGATGGGCTTTAAGATCCATGCCATGAACAAGATCACGACGTTGAAGATCAAGGAGTTTTGAGAAATCAGCATGAACAAAACGGTGATGCCATACTTTGCAATCATGATCACCTGGAGCAGTGACAATATTTGCTACAGCATCGTTGAGAGAGAGTTCAAATAAATTACCGTTTCGAGGAGCAGTGGCTATAGTCTGTCCATCTTTCTCAATTCGGCATTTGGTATAATCAAATCCAACAAACAGACCAAGATCAACAAGTCTAGCAACTGAAAGAAGATTACGTTGAAGATCTGGTACATGTAATACTCCTCGCAAAATTCGAGTGGAAGAAGATAAGGTACCAAGATATAAGTCTCCAATACCCTTTACTTGACAAGTAGTATCATCAGCAAGATAAACAACACGTTGAACTGGCAGTGGATGATAGTTATGGAGTCACTTAGACTGATATGTCATATTTCCTGTAGCACCAGAATCGACAATAAAAAGTGACCCATCACGTACATGAAGTATTCTGTCTGGAGCAACTGAACATAGGACGCAACTTGTTTCTGGTACAATGTTGTTTTGATGTTCAGTAGCATATGCTCTATTCCGATCTGTGTCGAATCGACGCTTATAGCACATATGAGTGGGATGATCAGATCATCCACAATATTCACAAGAAGAAGAAGAAGAGTCTCTAGATAAACGTGGTTGTTTTGTGGTAATATTGTGTTCTTCATCATATTGACGTGCCCAACAATCATCTTCAGTATGGCCATTTCTGTTGCAGTAAGAACATTGCTTATGAGGAAATTTGAGATGAGAGAAAATATTACCGCGATGGCCACCTCTGCGGTTTCCTCGTTGAAATGGACGCCTTCGAGCATAAAAAGCATGTTCTATCTGTTGTGACTCAGTCTCCTCTTGTGAAATCATAGCTGTATCGTGACTAGCATTCCGACGTTCTTGACGTTGAGAGTATTCAATTAAAGACATGCAAGCTTAGTCGAAATCAAGACCATCTTTATTAGAGAGAATAGTAACAATGTTATCATAAGAAGAGTCCTTCACCGTATCAAGGAGAAGTGTAATCAGTTGCTTTTGTGGAATAGGATCACCGGCAGCAGCAAGTTGATTAATAATAGATTTGAAAGACTCAATATGTCCCGTCATGGCAGTACCAACTTCATATTGTAACTTGTTAAGCAACCCTCTCAAATAAAGTATTTCTGTAACAGATTTCTTCTGAAAGTTTGCAATAAGGTACTTCCATACGTCATGGGAAGTAGGCAGTTCATACATATCAAGCAAAAGGGAATCAGTAAGAGCAGAAAGAATATACCGACGAGCTGCTTTATCACGTCGTTGCCAATCCGTATAGGCAACATTCCAATCTTCAAATATAGGTCCTTCAGTGATAAGCACGTTATCATTATCCATATCAACAGGCTGAGGCGGACAAACACGATTTCCAAGAACAACATCGGAGAGTTCATCGCCTTCAAGAATTAACAACATCTTTGCTTTCCAGCCTGGAAATCCTTGACCTTGGAAAGGAGGAACAGAACGTTGGCCAGAAGTAAAGCCATTGACGAGAATATTCATAGCCATATCTTGTTGCGAGAAGACGTATAAGATAAGATCGCAGAATCTGCACACCATATATGGTGAAGGCCGCAATTGAGAATGAGAGAGATATGAGTACTGCGTTCTATCAACGATAAACGTAAGAAGGATGCTCAAGGAATGTCCAAAGATGTGAGAGACGTCACCCAGAAAAAAGACAGGGTAAAGGAAACGTTAATAATAAACGAGTCCTCAAAATAGAGTGGTGTGAGACGCAAGATTGACGGCCACAATACGAATAGCAAAAAGCTAAATCTTCTCGAAAAAGTTAACGCCAAAATAAGAAAAACGATCGCGGACGCTTCACGAAGAAGTAGGACGAAGAAAGCTGCGTCAAGCTCTATTGCAGTAATAACAGCATAACTTTCTGCTGCGAACTCCGATTGACGCAAACCTAGAACTCAAATCGAAGAGCTCGAGGAGACGAACAAGTTTTGGATGAAAAGTGCCATTGCGCTACACTCCATAGCGCTTTTCCCGTTTCTCCAAATTTTGAGCAGAACAGCAAGAAAAATTGAGATGAAGTTCAGGGTGTCATTAACAAGAAAACGTAATCAACGATTAGATTGATTATAAATAAACGCCACATAAAACACTAATCATATTCTTCTTAACACAAAACAACCACTATTAACAAGAATCAACGCTCAAAAATAAAATTTGTAACAATTTTGAATCTTACATGCGAATCGCATACACATACTGTTGTCACCATGAATTGAATCGGCGCGTGATCGTTACCGCTCTGATACCATGTTGAGATGTAGAGAGAAAGAGAGAGAGACGAGACAAGAGACACACCATATACGCTCCCAAAGACTGATTCATATTGAGGACAAGATACAAATATATAGGTGAGACCAAGTTCAGTAGAGTGAGCCATATATAGCTCCAACACATTTTACAAAACTATAGATCATATGATATATCTGGAAAAAGCAAACTCATCCTCTACTACAAATGGCTATAGATGGCTCACCATGTGTATGATGCATTCTCTACTCATTCTCTAGCACAGATGGCTTAAAGTATGCATGATGCATACTCAATTAGCAAGCAATCCAAGGAATAACTTGTCTTGGGTTTGATCCATGTATCATGTCATTCATCCATCATAAGAGTGTATCCTCAATAAAGGGGCAATGCCCTTGAGTTTCAAAAGGGTCTCTCTCTCTCTCTCTCTCTCTCTCTCTCTCTCTCTCTAACCCTAGTTATCTATCTATTTATCTATCTTTTGTGTTTTTTATATGCATGTGTATCTATCTATGTATTTATGTATCTATCTATCAAGTTATCTATCCATCTATATATCTATCTATTAATTTATTTATCTATATCTATTTGTCTGTTAATCCTCCATCTATCTACGTACAATATATATATATATATATATATATATATATATATATATATATCCCCTATCTCTATCTTGTTTGTTTGCTCTCTTTTCTTTAGTTTGATTTCATAGTCTGTGTTCCTTGGGGATTTCAAAGAACACAAGCTTATGGTTAAACTTACACAAATTCATATCAAATACAACATAATAGCATGCCATTGCATTATTGATGGCAAAGGTAGAACAAAGTGTTTGCACAATGCCAAGAGGGGATTCATGTGTGTGCTTGCAAACATGAGGGAATATGATTGCTCTATCAATTCTTTCAAAAATTTGAAGCCTGCCAAATATATTGAGATAAACTCTGAGTGCTCATGAACTAAATGTTTGTTCAATGCAAAAGCAGGTTCATGTTTATGCCTGTAACACAAGGAAATATGATTGCTCTATCTTTCTTAGATTAGTCTTGAGTATGGGATTCTTCTAAGAATTTAAAGCTTGCCACCATTTTGAGATAAACTCTAAGTGCTCATAGAACAGAAAATGAATCAAACCTGACCTTTGAGGTTAGATGGCTTACTAGATCTACATGCAGGCACATTGCAAAGGTGTAATTTCTACCAAAAAATCAATTTACTTGATCAATTCACTTATGAGCACCAAAAATTTGGCAGGAAGCACAATACCCATACAAGATTAGATGAAACAAAAATTGATCACAAGCACAACATCATATACTTGAAGATTAACTAGAGTGGACAAAAATGTAATGAAACAAGAGTGCTTTCTATTCAAGTAGTTTCATTACAAAGTTTGTAGCTTGGCTACAATAATAGCTTGGGGTGCTATGTATTGGATCAAATACATTGAATGGAATATAGACTGGGGCAATTTCTATGCTCTTAGCAAGTCTTATCTCATCATTGATAACTCCATGGACCTCCATATCCACAAGTATACACACCAAACAAATACTGTTTAGAATGATCTTCTGATTGGAGAAGTCGCACTTTCCACTTGACACCAAACCAAGTTAATCCCAAGCATCCACTACAATAACATCTTGTAATACAACAAATATGGTGTTAGCTACTATAGTTTAAATTAGTATACATTGTTGATTTCTATAGATTAGTTCTTATCTATAGCATGCACAACCATAAAGGTACCTCAGAGGCATTCAAGAAGTTGCTCTGCAAGTAAGCTAGATAAAGAAAACGTTCACAAATACCGTTGTCAAAAAATATGAACACATGAAAATTAAAAAAGGACATATCCATAAGATGACTTAGCATTAGACTTACAATGAGGTGCAAATTGGTTTGAACCTCTCTGCAAGTGGATCTCAACTACACTATACACATGTTGATTGATGGCCACCATTCCAGATTTTGTTTTGAAAGCCATCAGTCTTCACTTCCAATGGCGTTCCAGTATGCCTCGACATTGTACTCCATGAGGACCAACACTGAATGGTTGCATGTAGACCCATGAGACTTGCTAAATACCTGTGGGATTCATTCCACCTTCGAGCTCTTTGTGTTGTGCAGTATGACCTTTTGTATCTCCAACTTGGGCCGTCTATGCGTGGTATGGGTGGACATGCTTGGGAAGAGGTCGGGTGGCCACACAGTAGAGAGAGATTGGGAAGCGGGAGGGGGGTGAGGGTTGGAGAGAAGGATAGTGTAATCTACACAGTACAGAGAGAATGAAGGGGAGAAAGGGAGAGATAGAGAGGACAGAGAGTGAGCTTTTGGCTATGGTGGGATAGTGATGAGCTTTGGGCTATGGTGGGCTGCATTGTAGAGAATGGAGGGGTGAGGGGAGGGAGAGCTAGAGAGGATGGAGAGTGAGCATTTGGCTATGGTGGGGTTGACTGTAGAGAGAGTGAGGAGAGGGAGGGGGGACAGCTGAAGAGTAGGATAGTGATGAGCTTTGGGCTATGGTGGACTGTAGAACACAGAGAGATTGGAGGGGGGAGAGGAGGGAGAGCTAGAGAAGATGAAGAGTGAGCTTTTGGCTATGGTGGGGCTGACTATAGAGAGAGAGTGAGGGGAGGGGAGGGGTCAGGGGAGAGAAGATTGTAGGGGAGAGAGAGAGAGAGAGAGAGAGAGAGAGAGCGAGAGAGAGAGGGAATTTGGAGAGAGAAAAAGTGACTTTTTGATGTTTGGTTATGTTTTGGACAATTTTGGAGGGAAAATGGTCATTTTTGAGACTTTTCAAAAATTTCAAATTTTTAGGGTTTTTTGACCTACGCAATTTTTCTTTTGGGGTCCCTTTTTGTCAAGGGTCCCTCTCTATGCTTTATGACACCTCTTTCCCCCTTTTTACCCCCCCCCCCCCCCCCCCCCCCCCTCCCAAAGTCCACCTCCCCTTTCTCTCTAGGAATCAAGCATTGAAGAGGGGGACAAATAGGCTGCCCCCCTATCTCTCCTTAGGCTATAGGTGATATCCCAAGAGCCCTCTCATTGGTACTCCACTAATCCTTCCCTAATCAGAAGGTCCCTAGGAGAGTCCATATTTTTCCTAATGTAATACTCTATGTAAATCCTGATTCCAAAGTGGCAAGTCGATTTCCTGTGTTGTAACTCTATCATGACATTTGGAAAGGCCCATGTGAGTCAGCCACTAGTCATTTAGAAATCCCTATGTATAAAGGACAATAAATTTAATGTAAAAGAGCCTTAGCTTTTGAAGAGAAGAAAGTTCTATTGTACGTACGCTCAAGCGACTACAAAGCTCAAACTTGTAATCATTGCAATTAATGATTGGGTAAATCATTTTCAGTTTTGAAACTTTGATTGTGTTCCTCTTCCCTTGCTCTTTCATTCAAGTGTAAGCTTTTTTAGTTTTGTTGAGTTTTGCGTGTATTAGGACTTATTTATGAAAATTCTTAAAGTTAAAAAGAATATAATATACTATATCTTTCGTTTGCATGATTTGAAAGATTGTTGAATAGTTTATTAGATAGAGAGTATTAGTCTTATGTAAATGAGTTTAAGATATTGAGAGACAAAAATATATGCTCTTTTTTTTTAATAATACACTAAAACTATATTCGATAAAGATTAATGAATAACAGATAGTCTATCTATGTACATTACAATAAAAAAGGCAGTTTAAAATGATGTTTTATTAATATCAATGTTTTATTTTTATGTGTTTTATCTTAAAATACATGGGTAACCTTAAAATAAGTTGAAAAAATCATGGAGACCCAAAAATAGTGTTTTTACGAGTCGCGACCTAAAATTGACGTTTTTAGTCAAAGAAAAAGGTTTTATGTAATTTTGTTCACGTTCACTTGTAGACTAGACTTGTTCACGTCGTTTTGAGTATGTGGAAGTCTATATTATGAGTTTGTATCACAAAGTTATAGCAGAAACAAATTGTCAACAACAACAGGGTAACCTACAAGTAGCAACATGTTAGCTTACAAACAGATATACACAGGTAATATCTCTTTTGTTTCATCCAATCAAGAAGTGATTGCACTCTTTTATGATGGTACAAAATGATGTTTCAAATTTGATTATCATGTTGAATTGGTTGCACGAGTATGTTCTTTTGGCTATTTTGTAGACGATGCAGAAACCAATGTATGAAACAGGATCTGTGTAAGGTGTCATGATATTGGGATTGTGATCGTGTTGCGATTTTGGTTATGATCGTTTTTGTCATCAAGAGATTGAGATTGAGAGTGTGATTGTGATTAAGATTAAGATTGTGCACAAGATTGAGATTGCAATTGTGATTGAGAGTGAGAGTGTAATTGAGATTGAGATTGAGATGGCTTGGGGGTGGTCGGGAGGTTATGAAACGAGCTAAGCTCTTCATGTAATCATTATCTTGTATCCATGCAAACTCTTTATTTTATCTATTTACTGTATTTTTCATTATCAATGTATTTCGCTCTCGCGTGCCACGTCACATTGCGACTACACGTTAGTGAGCGTAATCTTTAGATTTGAGTGCTTAAATCACTATTTTTGACATTTTGACCATAAAAGAGTGTTCCTAAACCAAAGGGAGACCTCTCTAGATAGTTTTTTTATAGTTCTTAAGAAATTTTTTAATGATGGATTGTGATTTTGGTACCTTGTTGAATTGCGACCAGACTTTGTAAGGTCTCTCCCACCCTTGGAAAGGGGATTCCCATGTAATGGAATACATATCAAGCCATTTCGATCATAAACAAAAAGTTACTATTTTTTGCAGTTTTTTCAGCTTTGATGAGGCAATGTTAAATATATTATTGTAAGATTTTCAAAAGTAAATTTTTTACTTGTTTATCATTTTCGTCCAAAAATAGAAAGTTTTGAGGTGCTTACACCCACCTAAACGCGATCCTCTTGTGTAAATCTATCCCGTCCTGAATTTCCATTAAAATAGATGTCTGTCTTTGAAACTACTAAATATAGCAGGTGTGTGCATCTAACACCTTAATCTGTCATCCTCAAGCTCGTCTTTTAATACAAGTTTCAGAGTTGAATTCTGACAAGCCAAGCTCACTTTAGACAATTAAATTTCATCCTAATGTTAATAAATTAGATCCTAAGCCTAAGGTATGCATATGTATGCATGTGCATGAGCATGTATGTGCATATGTATGTATGGGTATGTGTATGCATGACCATAAATGACCCATGGCCATAGCCCGCTCTTATGGTATGTTGACCCTAAGCATGGGTAAGTACATGAGGTGTATCACTCAATTGGGAAAAAGGGGACACCTCTAGTGGTAAGTGAGAGCCTTATGACACCTCTAATCCTTCATTTGGCAAGAGGGAGCGAGCAAAGGGGATATGGGCATGCCTTGGACCTCAAGAAACCTCCAAACCCCTATATAAAGGCCATTCACACTCAATTTTGGACACACTTGAACACACTTGGCAGAAGGGAGCTCTGCTGCTGTGGCAATTAACTTGGTGGCTTCTATATCCAAGCTTTGAGGGATCAATACCTCCAAAGCACATTGGGTAATGTAAATCTATTGTTTAATCAAGCTATTATCAATCTCTTCTCTCAATTGGAATCCTTTCCAATTGCTTCCATACATTATCATTCAATTGGAATCCTTTCCAATTGCTATCATATTGCCATTCAATTGGAATCCTTTCCAATTGCTACTCTACTATCAAATGCTATACTCTTATTTACCTATCCTCAATTGGAAATCAACAATCATTATATCTATTTTATGGTAATTTCTCTATATTACAAAGTAATGAAGGTCTCCCCGCTCGATTACACAATTGATTGTGTTGACTACATGCACAATTTCTCATCAATGTAACCTAAATATTTGCATGAATTAGCTAAGCATATTCAAGAACTTTCCAACTAAAATGATGGTTTTTTCTTGCAAATATATATAAGTGATTAATCATGAGATTAGTGCATAAATGGATGGTGTGAATGAGTATTGTCTATTAGACCTTACATAAAATTTCTTGCCTACCATAAGCATAAATGATTGGAATAGAAGTGTAAGAATAGATGAAATTAACATTCCATCAACCTTATTATCAAATTGTTTTTTGCACAATTAGTTCTTACACATTTTCAAGTTAGTTAGAGACAAGATGGCCCCAAAAGGGACCCGTGTTAGCGAAACTCACAATGATGAGGCTGTCACTAGCCGAGAAGTTGATAAAGGAAAAAGAATTTCCTTGGAGGATGTGACACCAAACTCGCCAGGAATTGGTACTACATTAGACAAGGTTGGAATTAATTTTGCTAAGTATTTGCATTCATTGCATAGACGATAGAGTAGAATAAGGGAAAACAATCTCTATGGATCATAAAACCATCACAAACTACGGCATAGATTTTATATAATTTTCTTTGAAGAGTGAAAGATTGTTTGGAAAGTAATCTTTTTGCTCGTAGAAAAGAAATGTTTGCCTAGTAGAAGAACTCTCGAAGCTTCTTCATTAAAAATCCTATACTGATATAGTCAAAACTCCCTTTGATATCCAAGGGAGAGAGCTTAGCGGAGTGAACGCTTAAGCAGTGCATATGGTTGCACACATCTTGTGGGTTGGTGCCCAGAATGCAAGATAGTACATGCGGGTTGTTCCCCAGATTGCAAGTTAGTCACTGCGGGTTGGTGCCTAGATTGCAGGACAATTTAGTTGTATGGGAAACTAAATACATCGGGAGCAATAAACTCTCGCCAAGAGGAGTGAACTCTTGGGGTTGGGATATTTTAATGAGAAGGATTGTATGTTGTTGTTCTTCTTGAAGGATTGTCTTAGTGCCGATTTGAAATTGGTTGAAGGGCTGTCTTAATGAAATTTTGATGGAAATCTAGAAAAGGAACTTTGTGTATGAACAATCATGTGGTAGTAATTAGAAAACAAGCAGAACAAAGTGTGAGTGTGGGGGTGGAAAGTGGGGACTGGCTCAGGTTGCCAATCAAGGATGGGTGGTCTCGATTAGTCGAGAAACTCTCCTCTCCCTCTTGTAAAAGAGCAAATTAGAGACTCATTGTGCCAAGAGTCGAGAATTCCAATTGTATGTGCCTCTGAAAGTTATGGGGAAAAAGGCAATTGGGGTTTCTCTCTCTCGGAAGGTGAGAATTAGGAACGTCATAGTATTGTAACAGTTCACGCTTTCCCTGCAAGACAGGGCTAGGAATCCCTTTTAATGGTTCGGACTCAAGTTACTCGGTGACGAGAGCCTGTCCATTAGAATCTTTTCTATCTTGACTATGTTTTCTCAATTGAATAGGGCCTGGTGACCTGTCAGGTGTCCTCCTGTTGCCAAAGGTTATGGTATCGGGGAGGGGACCTCACAAACCTGATAGGATACTGTCTCTAGGTATCTTAGATATTCTCCTAAAGTTTTATCGCATTTTGACTTTGTTTGAGTGCCAAAATAACATGATGGCCTAGAGCGGTGAGAAAGAACGTAGACATATTTTCCAATCATTGAGTGGTGATTTTCCTGTTGAGTTGTTGGGTTATCTTGATAAGTTTATTTCTTGAGATTGATAACCTCAAAGAGTCTCCATGCCCCACCCGAGTCACCTCCCTATGTATTGGCATTATGTTAGTGCTAGATCGCTATGCTATAGACGTTCGATTGCGGCGACCTACTAACATTGGTGCCATTGTTGTGGAATGATCGTTAGATGGTGTGAGTGACCTAATGCATGTTTAGAGTGTTCTTTTTCGAAGATTTGTCTTTCATTCCATGAGCAGCTAGACACGGAGTTTAGTACCTCCGTGGAGGACTTTCTAGATCTATTCTCGAGAGGTAAAGATGGTTGTGAGTGAGATATCCAAAAGCATTTCATTCTTCGATTTTCTCTATGCTTTTAGAGTGTTGCACCCTTTTTTGTTTCGTCTTTATTTGTACCATTTTGTTCGTTTTTGTTTCATGTTTCATTTTAATACTTAGGAGTAGCATAAATAGAAACTACCACCATCAAATTTGGACTAAAAGATTGAAGAAAAAAAGATGAAAACCATATTATGAAAAAAATAACCATAACTCTGAAAATTTGATGGTAGAGACCTGAAAAGTGATCCAAATTCAAAAACATTGTTCATCAAGGGCATTAGCAGACTCTCTAGAAGAAATCTAGAACGTTTGATAGATACTGTGGAGGAACATGGATCGCAATCCATGTACCCCAAAGACTGTTTTAACAAAAAATTAATTAGTGCATTGTGCATCAGTGGGACAAGGCTGAGAAAGTTTTCTTAAAAGAAAAACTCAAAAATCATATCAAAATTTGCTGATAAGGCAAAAATAACAGAAGCAAGAACTTCAGACATAAAATTGGGCAAATCTTGAGAATTTGAGATCCAAAAAAAAAAATTGAGATTTGGAACTCTAATACGATATCCACAAAGTGTAGGTTTAGTATTGACCAAATTTCATGTTCAGATGTGGTCAAACATAGATTGTGATCCATGTTCTCCTTGACCATCTGGAGCTCAAATTTGACCAATAGGTAGCTGATACCATTTGGAATAACTTCTTCAAAAGTCACCATAGCCAAAACATGGAAAAAGTTGGTTAAAAGTGCCAAACACAGAAACTAGTCAAAAATTAACTACAGGGTAATATATATAAAAGCTTATTTTTTAATGACAAAAAGTTATCCAAAATTAAAAATAAGTGCTGGAATAGACTATTGATACTGCAAGTAATGAGTAGGCCAAATTTGATGTCCAGATTTGATGGAACGTGGATCACGATCCATGTCCCCCATCAAGATTTTTGGCTGAGATTTGAGCAATAGGTAGCTGAGACATAGACAAATTTTTCCCAAAAGACATTGGAAAAGAAGTTGTAAAAAGTGGTCAAAAGAGCCAAATACAGAACATTTTCAAAACTATCACAACAGACTCAATCACTTATGGTTAGTCAAAATTGATCCAAATCCTTTTTTTTTTTTGAGAGCAGGCTAGAAACTTCATAATCTATCCGCACACCAAATTTCAAATCCAAAAGTGACGGAATATAGATCGCGATCCATGACCCCTATGTGAATTTGATCCATGGCCCCCATATGAATTTTTGGACAGAAACTATACCAGCCTAGTAGTAGAGACCATTGTGAACAAAACTTCTGAAAGGAGGATAGCCAAAAAAATTTCAACGGGTCAAAAAGACTAATAACAGTTCAAGATGAAAAACAACCAACACATACCTTGGAATTGACTTTTGCTTAACCTAATTAAGTCCAAACCACACAAAGCCCATATAGCAAGGACCAGTGGACCAACAACAAACTGTGCCAAGTTTTAGTGCATTTTGACACAAGGATATGTAGATCGCGATCCATCTCCCCCTGTCACAGACTGATACCAAACTTGCCCCATAGCTAGAGCAGATCACAAGGAGCCTAGTGGTCTTTTCAAAGCTGAATTTGGATATCAAAGACCAAGTCAAAATCCCAAAACTACCAAATGTACTCCGACAAAGTACAGGGATTGACCTAATTTTAAATCTAGAGCATGGAAAAACTGGCTGCCCCAGTCAAACGCACAGGGCGATTTCTTTCCCCCCAGGTTTGACTGCTTTATAGCAGGGTTAATTTTACCTCACTACCCCCAGTCCCCCTGGGCGCGACTCAACTCTTACAATACGGCAGTGCTCGGAAAAAACTGATAGACCTAGTGCAAAAAGCTACTCAATTATAGTCAGTATATTCTTTGAAAGTATAGTCAATTATAGTCAATGTAGTCAACTTACCTTAAAAATTGTCAATATGAAGTCAATCGACCTTTTCAATAATCAATATAGTTTGTTCTAATCTCTCTCGCACTGTTTCTTAACCGTGTGGAGCATATTCATGTGCAAGGATCATCACTAGACGTACAGGAGTCAGATTCTGAGCATGGATCGATCCATTGTCACCAACGATCTGCATAACGGCCTGACGAATAAAACGCAGATTAATCAGAATGGAGGTCTAATTAACGCTGATCAAGACATACCTCTAATTAATAATGCAGTGCCTGCATCGATCTTGATGGAAGATCAGTTGCTGCGTTAAGAAGCTCCGCCTAGTCACGATAATCTGAGCTTCAGTTGTACAACTCAATTAGATGATCACGATGAAGTTCTTACTGAGGCCGACCTACATATGCTTTTTGGAAATTTGCCGGGGTTATAGGACGATTATATTGATCAGCAGCTGCCTCAATTAATACAGGACCATGAGGCATTAACGCAGTATCCGTAGCATGAGCAGAACCTTGATCGGCTTCGAGTTAGTGATGATCTAGCGCCGAGATTAACGCACTACCCAGATTTTGACTTACATAATCAATATTATGCAAATGGTAATGATCTTCAGGGGTCATATAATTACGAGCATGAGCTCCATCAGCTTGGAAGTGTTGTCGGATTACCAGATGAGCTAGAGGTGCAGGTTGATCAGTATGGGGGCACCATAGCCGGATTAATTTCGCAATACCCCCCAGACCTGGCGCCGATGAGAAGTACAAATTATCATGAGCAGTGCCTGCCTGAGCTCGAAATTCGTGTAGCCCAATAATCAACGCACTGCCCAGACTCGAATCACGTTTATCCAGTTCATCATGCAAATGCTAATCTGCTGCAGGGTGCAGATCACCAGTAACTCCTCGTGCCTCAGGTTGGAGTTAGTGCAGTAGCCGAATTAAGGCATGATCATTATACCATCAATGCTGATCATAATTTACAGGGGCTGCACGCGATGCACAGCAGTTTCTTTACCGGCTCAGCAGTTTACTAGTAGTGCAACTGAAGCTCAGATTATCGTGAATAGGCGGAGCATCGAGATCCTCGCAACGCGGCAACTGATCCTCCATCAAGATCGATGCAGGCACTGCATTATTAATTAGAGGTATTTCTTGATCAGCGTTAATTAGCCCTCCATTCTGATTAGTATCATTCTGATTAATCTGCGTTTTATTCGTCAGGACGTTATGCAAATCGTTGTTGACAATGGATCAATCCATGCTCAGAATCTGAGTCCTGTACGTCTAGTGATGATCCATGCTCAGAATCTGAGTCCTGTACGTCTAGTTAAGAAACAGCGAGAGAGAGATTAGAGAGACATGTCTGTGTTACAAAGAAGTAGATGGACCTGTCTCTGTTGCATAAAGTTAATACAATCCTGCACTCAGAAAAACGTTTTGGTCTAGAACAAACTATATTGATTATTGAAAAGGTCGATCGACTACATATAATTGACAATTTTTAAGGTAAGTTGACTACATTGGCTATAATTGACTAGGCCTATCACTTTTTTCCGAGCACTGCCGTATTCTAAATAGTCCTATATTCTGAACATCAAGTCTTGTAGCTTCTGGTGGGTATAATTATATTCACTTTAGTTGAGGTTTATGGACAACTTTCAAGTTAGGTTGACTGCATTTTAGAGATACACTGACTATAATTGACTATTTTATAAAGTATAATCACTATGGTTGAAGCTTTTTGTACTGGATTAGAAAAGATTCTTGTAGGTCTCGTCTATACTCATCTGCAGCAAAGATCTTCCCATGTACCTTAAGTAGCAAGGGACTTTTTGATCTTCCCTCAACTACCTCGAAAGGTGCTTTTCCCATGGAAGTATGTACAGTGTTATTGTAAGCATACTCCACTAAGGGTAAGTACTTCTCCCATTTGGATCTTTGATCTACTTCCGTCATAGGCTTTTAGTAGATCAAGAATTGTTAGGTTAGCTATTTCACTTTGGCCATCCGTTTGTGGATGATAGGCCGAAGAGAATTTTAGCCTTGTCCCTGAATTCTCAAAGAGACCCTTCCAGAAATTACTGGTCATTCTAGGATCTCTATCCGACACTATGGACATTGGCAACCCATGGTACTTGAAAATTTGTGAAATGAAGAGGGTTGCCATTTGATGGGCTTTGATAGTCTTTTTGACAGGTATAAAATGAGCTTGTTTACTGAACCTGTCTACTATCGTCCATATTCCCGTATTCCCATGGATAGACTTAGGCAATCCAAAGATAAAATCCATGGATATGCTCTCCCATGGTGAATTAGGGATTGGCAAGGGTTGAAGCAATCCAAGTTTTTTCCCTCTATCAAATTTTGTCTTTTGGCATACCACACATTTAGAAACATACTCTTGTGTGTTCACTTTCATGGTAGGCCAATAGAAATATGTTTCAATTCCCTTTAAGGTAGACTGAATCCCTCTATGCCCCGCATAAGGTGGAGCATGAGATTCATACATTACTTTCTCACGTAGTGAGTTAGTAACACATAGTCTATTGCCATAGAGAAGATAACCATATTGTAAAGTAAATGGTTCTTCTTTCTTCCCTAATGTATAAATAGCTACTAGGAGGAAATCAAATCCTAGTGGGACACTAGGCGGCATGATTTCAAAGATACACTTATTTTAATGCATTATTGCAAGCATGATTACAAAGCTTTGTCAAGGAGCAATGTCATGCTTTCATATGGCATGAGGTGTCCTTTGGAATCAAATGAAAGTCTAAGCTAAGGGGACCACAGGAAGACTTTTGCAGCCAGAAATGGACCCTATTTTGATGATTTTTTTACACAATGTTTCAATCTGAATTGGAAAAAACTTTTAAAATAAAAATCGTAGCTAATGAGCTAAAGTTTTTGCCCATATTTTTAATTTTTTATTTGGAGCCACGGTTGAGGAGATATGATCAAAATACTGGACCCCAGTCTGCCCACATCATGCAAGGACAGCTCATTTCCAACCTTTCCAATTTCTGTTCACACTGGCTCCTCTCTTCTTGTGTAAACCCTTGAGGGTTCCCTTCACCTATAAAAGGGGACCTCTTCTTCCTTGAAAACCACTCAAGCATTAAAGCCATTGATGAGAGGAATTCATGAGGGAGTGAGTAGTAATGCCAAATTGTACTTAGTCATTAACATAAGCCTAAGCCTACACTTTCTCCTAGAGGAAGACTAGCCATTCTTACATGCTATCCTTGGAAGATCAACTTTAATCAAAAAAGGTCGTGGATTTGGTGTATCAATCAAAGTTGAATTCTCCCCTCTTCTTCTCTCTCCATCAATAATGGTGCCGAAGGGTTTGTCAAGTAAGATGTGTTCTACATTAATGTTTTCTTGATTTCTTGTTGTTTTCTTTTTCATCTCTAATCCAACATATATATATATATATCTAATCTCATCTCCTTAACCAAACCTATCTCTCTCATTCTTAGTAATTCATCCTCTCTACAAATTCTAGGTTCTCCTTGCTACAGGTACATCTCTCCTTGCAATATCCTTATTGCCTACGGGCAAGAATAGGGCTTGGGAGGGAAACTTATCATCTCTTCACTTCTCTCATATCTACATTTCTCACATACTATCCTAGATGAATAACCCACATGATGATAATTTCTATCGCTTTCACTCTGTACGGTCTATTAGAATTAACATATGGATTAGCCGTAAAATACACTTTCAAAAACGTATAGTGTTTCTCTTTGGTCCAGAAAGGCTCAATGAAATACTTCTATCACCGGATTCCATTATACTACCTCTCATAGACTATAACTTTTCTTTTGACGTAAGCGTAGTTATCTTGCTATGAACCAAGAGGATTTGTACACACAATTAATCCCAATCACTAGATAAAATATATATATTATGGTAAGCACAAAACTACAATTCCAAAGAACAATTCGTAGCCTATTTGGTCAGCCAAGGTTGAATGCCATCAACTCATCTATTAACCCTTTCATATTACCCATGATACGATATGACCACAGCCTTGATGTTTTCATTTTTGTGTTGTTTTGACACTCTCTTTTGTGTTCTTTTTTTGTGTATGTGAGTGCAAGAGAGAAAGAGTGGGGCTTCTTTGATTGCACTTCTTTCCAAACCCTAGTTTTCATGGCATCTATGGTTTAACTCCTTCATATAGTTTTGGAGTTCTCCCACAAACTCTCACAGCCAAAAGCCCGGTGCTTTCCTGGCAAGACCGCAAATTTCTCAACATATTTTTGGTGAACCCGACGCGAAACTGCCAGGGTGAGAGTTTGTGGGTAACCATGGGTGATCATGTTGAGCAACAGGGTATTCATTTTGACCCAACAACAATGCAAATGTTTCAAGCATTTGCAATGTTCATGCAACAACAACATGCCACTGAAAGAAGGGAGATTGCTGCAACGAAGGCCATACAAGCAGTCGTCAATAGAATGGATCAGTTCAATGGCAAAGATGTAACCAAGTACTTACGCGAGTATATGAAGGAGTTGGAGCTGCATCGCGTGTCAGAAGGTGAGATGATTCAAAGCTTTGAGCTAGTTGTTGCTCCAAAAATTAGAGAACATGTTAGGGGAATTAAAGATGGGCATGGGAGAAATTGGGAAGAACTCAAAGTAGCTTTAAAGGAGGAATATTTCATGGAGGACTCGGAGAGAGTGACCAAAAGTACATTCTTAGAATGGGTAGTCAAGACAAAGCAAGGACTATCAATTACAGAGATACTTAGGGAATTTGAGCGGCGCTATGCACAACTCACCAGGACAGAAAGGGCCACACTAGATGCAGAGAAGATAGATCTTTTCTTACAAGCTACAGGTAAAGAGTTTCAAGAAAATTTGGAGCTTCTTCTTGAAGATAAAGATGCCAAGCAAGGACTAAAGACCGACTGGAATGAGGTTGAAGGTGCTGTCTCACTGCTTGCCAAACGACAAAGAAGAAGGGACAAGATGGTAGTAAACACTACAAGTCCTTCCACCTCAACTCCTGACAAAATGGTAAAGCCTACTTTTATCGCTCCGAAGTTTGATGAGTCCATGCTAGATGATGTTAGGAAATAAAACGTAGCTAAATAGATAATTGAGTAGATTACTTAATGGAGAGAGACAGATTTATATACACGAGATTATAGAGTAGAGAGAGAGAGAGAGAGAGAGAGAGAGAGTACACACGATATACGTGGTTCACCCAATGTGGGCTACGTCCACGGGAAATCAGCCACTCAATGGCTTTAGTACTTCAAAACAAGAAGTAGTTTACAAAGGGATTATACCCTTAATGGAGCTCCCGCCTTGCTTCACTCTCACCACCTCACACTCACCTTGTTGCATCAACTTCACACTATGAAATGTGTGTAGAAATGGCCTCCTTTTATAGACCAAAAGGGCTGCCCTCTCTTATGAGAGACAGCCATGTGTAGCCGCCCTTGTGCGAATAAGTCCAAATCGGACCCTCCAATCCGCCCATGTGTGGCCGCCCTTGAGAAGACAAGTCCGCTTTTGAATTCGGCCACCGGCCACCAGCCATTGACTTCCGACCACCGGCCACTGGGCATTGAATTCCGACCACCGGCCATCCGCCATTGACTACCGGCCACCGGCCAACCGACCGGTTGTTTTCCGACCACTTTCCGGCCGCCGTCCGGCCATAATATTCCGGCGAAAAAAAAAGTTTCGGGGGCCTCCACCCCCGAGGCCTTTAAAGTTGCCCCTGATTCTTGTCAGTGAAAATTTTGGTTTCCGGTGAGTGATTTTTCTTCACGCATGATGGCTTCTCCTCATAATGGGGGCTTTACAAATGTGCGCTTTTACCACAGAAAATTACAAGGGTAAATCAGGCTCCATACTTAACAATCTCCCACTTGGAGACTGATCTCCAAACCAAACCCGTGACTTCTTTCCATTCTGGCTTCTTATCTTTGAATGCCGATTGAAGATGAGCAAAAGCTCAACTTCTCCTTGTTGACCACCTTTGTAAACATGTCTGCAGGATTTTCACTTGTATGTACCTTTCCTAGCTTTAGTTGTCCCTCTTCCAAAAGAGTGCGTATGAAGTGATATCTCACCTCAATGTGCTTTGTCCTTGAATGAAAGGCTGAGTTCTTCGCAAGATGGATAGCGCTTTGGCTATCACTGTACAAGACACAATTGTCTTGTTTGAATCCAAGCTCTTCTAAGAATCTGTGAAGCCACAGAATTTCTTTGCTTGCCTCCGTCATTGCTACATACTCTGCTTCCGTGGTAGAAAGTGAAACCACTTTCTGCAGCTTTGAAGCCCAGCTTACAGCTGTGCCTCCAACCGTGAACACATAGCCAGTAGTGCTCCTTCGAGTATCTTTGTCACCTGCCATATCTGCATCAGCATACCCTTCTAGAAAAATATCAGTTCCTCCAAAATACAAAGCATTTGTTGTTGTCCCTTTTAGATACCTAAGTATCCACTTCACAGCTTGCCAATGCTCTTTACCTGGGTTGTCCATGAACCTACTCACAACTCCCAATGCATGTACAATGTCTGGCCTTGTCCAGACCATAGCATACATTAGAGAACCTACCGCTGCAGCATATGGAACTTTAGACATATAGGCTATCTCCTCTTGTGTCTTTGGACACATATCCTTCGTTAGTTTAAAATGACCAGCCAAAGGTGTAGAAACTGGTTTTGCATTTTGCATTGCAAACCTTTCTAGTACCTTCTTGATGTAATCTTCTTGAGATAGCTTTATTGTTTTCTTCATCCTGTCCCTTGATATTTTCATACCAAGTATCCTCTTTGCAGCACCTAAATCTTTCATTGAAAAAGATTTGGACAGCTCCTCTTTTAGGTCTTTGATGTCCTGCATGTTAGCACTTGCAATCAACATGTCATCAACATACAACATTAGGATGATGAATTTCCCATCTCCCAAATTCTCCGTGTAAACGCAGTGATCGGAGTTGCATCTTGTGAATCCATGATCCAACATCCATCGATCAAACTTCAAGTCCCATTGTCTTGATGCTTGCTTTAAACCATACAAGCTCTTCTTTAATCTGCAAACCATTTTCTCCTTACCTTTTACTTCATACCCCTTTGGTTGAAGCATGTAGATTTCCTCCTCTAAGTCACCGTGAGGGAATGCCATATTTACATCCATTTGCTCGAGATTTAGATCATGAGCAGCCACAAGGCTTAAAACAAGCCTAATTGAGTTCATTTTTACAACAGGAGAAAATATTTCATTGAAGTCAATACCTTTCTTTTGAGAAAAACCTTTTACCACAAGCCTAGACTTGTACCTTTTCTTCCCACCTTCTTCTTCCTTTAGCTTGTACACCCATTTGTTTTGAATTTCCCGCTTACCTTTAGGCAACTCAACCAACTCCCATGTTTGGTTGCGATGTAGTGAGTCCATCTCCACTTGCATGCTCTTTGTCCATTCTTCTTTGGATTCATGTTGCATAGCTTCTTCATATGATTCCGGCTCTCCAGAATCTGAGATCAAGAGATGGTTGAAGGAAGGAACAAACCTTTCTGGAGGTCTACTTGCTCTTGTAGATCTTCGGGGAATAGGTTGAGGCTCCTCATTTGGTTGACGTTGTTGCACATTGTCACCGTTTTCAGTCCTTGAGTCTTCACCGTCCTCAAGCTCCATGTACTCATCACCTGTTTCTTTTGCTTATTTTCTTTCCAAGTAATCTTTGTATATATTTTGTTCGTTAAAAATTACATCCCTACTCCTTAAGATTTTACCATCTTCAGGATTCCATAGGCGATACCCAAAGTCTCCTTCTCCATAGCCAATGAAGAAACACTTTTTGGACTTTGCATCTAACTTTGATCTTAGGCTTCTATCTATGTGCATGAAAGCCTCACACCCAAACACTTTGAGAAATGCATAATTCACTGGTTTACCTGTCCATGCCTCTTCTGGAACTCCCCCATCCAATGCCGTTGAGGGTGACCGATTGATTAAGTACACAGACGTACTTACAGCTTCCGCCCAAAGCTCAAGTGGTAGGCCTGCATGTAGCCGCATGCTTCGTGCTCGTTCCATGATTGTCCTGTTCATCCTTTCCGAAATCCCATTTTGTTGAGGTGTCCTTGGGGTTGTCCTTTGCCTCCGAATGCCATTGCTAGCACAAAAGCTTTCAAAAGCTTGGCTGCAATATTCGCCTCCATTGTCGGATCTGAGGCATTTAACCTTGGTACCTGTTTCATTCTCCACAAAGGCTTTCCACCTTTGAAATATGGAAAATACATCAGATTTATTCTTCATGACATAAACTCATGTTTTTCTAGTCGCATCTTCTATGAATGTTACATAGTACAATGAGCCACCAAGTGATGGTGTACTTGTAGGACCCCAAACATCAGAATGAACCAACTCAAGTTTTTTATTTTTTCTTTCATTTCCTGATTTTTGAAATTTTACCCTCTTTTGTTTACCATAAACACAATCTTCACAGAACTCTAAGTCCACTTCTTTCAAACCTGGTAGAAGCTTCTTTGTTTGAAGGATTTGCATTCCTTTGGCACTCATATGCCCAAGTCGGTAGTGCCACACCGCACTGTCAACTTTTGTAGTTGTTGCACAAGCTGAAGGTTGCGTGCTAACAGTACACAAGTAAAGTGTACCAACTTTTTCACCCTTGGCAACCACCAAAGATCCCTTTGAGATCTTCCACCGTTTTTTTCCGAATGCAATGTTGTGACCTTCATCGTCCAATTGTCCTGTAGAGATCAAATTTTTGCGAAGAGAAGGAACATGCCTAACATCTTTAAGCTTCCATTCATTTCCGTTAGCAGTTTTGACAGAAGCTGTACCTTTGCCGACAATCTCACAAGCTTCATCATCTCCCAAGTATACATACCCAAAATTACCTTTGGTGTAGTCTTGGAAATGTTTCTTGTGTGGTGTCGCATGGAATGAAGCCCCGGAATCTACTATCCAGGAATTAGACACATTGTCTAACGAGAGAATTAGAGCATCTTGCTCTACTTTACTTGCCACATTGGCCTCCGATGTTGGCTTGTTGTCTTGAGACTCTGTCTCCTTCTTCTTCTTGGACCAACAATCCTTCTTGACGTGGCCCTTCTTACCGCAGTTCCAACATTCAAGAACTGACTTTGTGCGTGACTTGCTCCGCCTTGAGCGATCACGACCCTTTTGGTTTTTGAACCTCTCCTTAAGCCTTCCTCTTGTTTCCACTGATAGTGCAGCACTTGATGATTCTCCTGTGCTTCTCCTTCGCATTTCCTCACTTAGGAGAACACCCACAACATCATCAAACTTAAGAGTATTTGTGCCAGAGATAGAATTACTTACAGCCATCACAAGGCTGTCCCAACTATCCGGTAGAGATGATAGTATAAGGAGAGCTCGCACTTCTTCATCGAAATTGATTTTCACTGATCGAAGTTGACTTATTTTTGTGTTAAAGTCATTTAGGTGTTCTGCAACTGAACCATTCTCTGCCATCTTTAGATTGAACAAGCGCTTCATAAGAAATACCTTATTGGATGCCGATGGTTTTTCATAGAAGTCGTCAAGTGACTTCATCAAGTCCTCCGTGGTCTTCATCTCCGAAACATTGAAGGCCACCGTTGACGCCAAGCTTAACCGGATTGTTCCCAGTGCCTTTCGATCAAGTACAATCCATGCTTCATCTGCCATTGTTGCGGGCTTCTTCGCAAGACCGCCTAGTGGCAAATAGAGGTCCTTCGGGTAGAGATAGTCTTCAATCTACATCTTCCAATGTTGGTAGTTTTTGCCGTTGAACTTCTCAATCTTGAGCTTCCCTTCCTCCGCCATAACTCCCACTCAATTCAAGGAATCCTTTCCTTGAGATAATTTAGCTACGAGCAAACCTTGCTCTGATACCAGTTGTTCGGAAATAAGACGTAGCTAAATAGATAATCGAGTAGATTACTTAATGGAGAGAGACAGATTTATATACACGAGATTATAGAGTAGAGAGAGAGAGAGAGAGAGAGAGAGAGAGTACACACGATATACGTGGTTCACCCAATGTGGGCTACGTCCACGGGAAAGCAGCCACTCAATGGCTTTAGTACTTCAAAACAAGAAGTAGTTTACAAAGGGATTATACCCTTAATGGAGCTCCCGCCTTGCTTCACTCTCACCACCTCACACTCACCTTGTTGCATCAACTTCACACTAGGAAATGTGTGTAGAAATGGCCTCCTTTTATAGGCCAAAAGGGTTGCCCTCTCTTATGAGAGACAGCCATGTGTAGCCGCCCTTGTGCGAATAAGTCCAAATCGGACCCTTCAATCTGCCCATGTGTGGCCACCCTTGAGAAGACAAGTCCGCTTTTGAATTCGGCCACCAGCCACCGGCCATTGACTTCCGACCACCGGCCACCGGCCAACCGATCGGTTGTTTTCCGACCACTTTCCGGCCGCCGTCCGGCCATAATATTCAGGGGAAAAAAAAAGTCTCGGGGGCCTCCGCCCCCGAGTCCTTTAAAGTTGCCCCTGATTCTTGTCCGTGAAAATTTTGGTTTCCGGTGAGTGATTTTCCTTCACGTACGATGGCTTCTCCTCATAATGGGGGCCTTACAAATGTGCGCTTTTACCACAGAAAATTACAAGGGTAAATCAGGCTCCATACTTAACTGATGAGCTTGTGAAGGGAATGCGTGACTTGAAGGTGAAGCTTGCAAAGCTTGAAGAAAAAGGCCAACCATGAGGGCCACTTTCTAGGCAAAGACAACAGCCCAAAGAAGGGTTTGTTAATAGATATATTTGGTGTGATAGTACAGATCATGTAAGAAGGGATTGTGATGATTTTAGTGATGCTTTGTTAAAATATGTTGTCTTTTTTAAGGATGGTAAAATACACTTAAGAGAGATAGGTCTACCCTTGAGAACTAACTTTGGGAAGGGGGGAATGCAAACCTTAGTTGAAGATATGGCAACTAAGCATGCCACCTCTTCAGTTGAGGCAGCTACTTATGGAGTAAAAATTGAGCATCTTAGTGATGAAGAGGTGAGTGACCATCACGGTCAAATTTGGCCAAATGTCATGCAATTAGCTAAAAAGGGAAAGCTTACAAAAGAGATTCTACATGAAGCAGGTGATTGCATACGTCTAGAAACAGGATGGAATGATCCAGTGGACTCATTGTCAGTGCATGCCTACATTACAAAATGCCAACAAAATGAGGCGATTGTAGAAGAGAAGCGCAGACGTGAGAGTGCTGATGAAGGACCATCAAAACAATCTTCTAGAAGTGGGGGAAGAAGCGACTCAATGCCTTCTCAAACACCCTCAACACAAGGAGCATCTCCACCTGAAGTACTCATGGAGAAGTCTACAACAGGAAAGAAGAAAGAGCCAACAAAAGGTAAGACAAAAGGCCCAACTTATAAACTACAATCTGATATTGAGGTTGCTACAGATTTAAAGAAAGTCTTGGAGGAAAGGATCTTGAATAGCAAGATTGAGTTTACCTTGGGAGAAGTTCTTGTCATTGCAAAGCGTGAATTCCATTAGGAGATCATTGACATCATCAAGAGAAAGAGGCAAACTCTTGCTGAGGTTGCTCGTCCACAGGTTGACGGAGAAACGTTAAAGACACAAGGGATGCAGTTGCAAAGTAAGGAGGATGATGGAGCTGTGGTAGGATGCTACCAATCTAGTGGGAGAGTGAAGCAAGCGCATTTCTCAAATGATGATGAAGAAGTTGAAGCTATTCCTAGGAGCTACTATTCAAGAAGTCACTGGGCAAGGGCTACTACAAAAACTTTGGTCAAGGTAGGTGATCTTGAAGAGCCATTTGTTGCCTTGATTGACCATGGTTCATAAATAAACATAATGTCAAAGAGTCTATACAACAAGTGCAAATGGCCGATGGACATAGATCATGGCTGGATGGTGAAAGTGGCAAACAATTCATCCGGTGAATTGTATGCAGCATGTCAAGGTGTGAAGGTAACAATAGGTCATGTAAAGATTGACCAAAACTTCTTTGTACAGGATACATCTTCATATCATCTCATCCTTGGACAACCCTACATTGTGGGAGTTCGAGTTTGCATCTTGAAAATGAAGTTGTGGAAGTTTGCTCTATGGAAATGTATCAAGTAATAGAAGCCTTTAAAGAAAGCCAAACAGTTGGCCTAGAAGTCCATGTTGAAACTAAATACAAGAGTGTAGCAAAGAAGGTGAAACCAGTAGCTTCACCCTTACCACACAACAACAGGGAAAAGATTGAGCAGGCTTCTTTACAACCGAGTTTGAGGAATCCTAAAAAGATTGGGCATACTTTCACAAAGGAGTCTTTTCAAGAGTTGCAAATTGGTTGCGAGGAGTTTCTAACACAGGAGGAGACAAAGTGCTTCAAAGAAATGCTTTCAAAGCATGGTAAGGCTTTTGCATTTGAGCCACATGAGATAGGATGTGTTGATCCTTCTATTGTAGCTCCCATGGTAATTCTCACAATACCTCATGTGCCTTGGAATCTGTGGCCTATTCCGGTTCCAAAGGCTCATTTGCCGAAGTTAGTAGAGCTAATGAATGAGAAAATCAAAATGGGAATCTTGGAGCCTTCTTGTGCTCCATACTCAAACAGGTGGTTCACAGTTCCAAAGAAGAATGGTTCTCTACGCTTCATCCAAGATATGCAACCAGTGAACAAGGTGACAATCAGAAATGTAGGTACAAGTCCAATTGTGGATGAGTTTGCAGAGGCATTTGCAGGGAGGGCAATCTACTCAATGGGGGATCTCTACTCAAGGTATGATCAATTTCATCTTGCAATCGAAAGCAGAGACTTGACAACTATGAGGACACCTTTGGGTTTGGTAAGGATGTGTACCTTGCCACAGGGAGCAACCAACTTGGTTGCACATATGATGAATGGGATGAATAAAGTCTTACGTGACTTTATTCTTCAAATCACAATGCCTTTCATTGATGATTTGCCTATCAAAGGATGTGAATAAGGTAACAAAGATGAAGCTTTGGATCTCAAGGGATGTCGCAGGTTTGTGGTAAATCACATAAATGATTGTGATAAAATTTTGTCTAGGTTGGAAGAAGTGAATCTTACATTGTCAGGGGAAAAGTCTATGTTTGGTGTCAATGAAGTGCTCATTGTGGGGCACATGTGCGGGCCATATGGTAGGAAACCTTGTCCAACAAAGGTAGATGTCATCCAAAGAATGAAAGAAACATGCACTAGCATCACTGAGGTTAGAAGGTTTCTGGAGCATGTGTCTTCTATGTTATTTGGATACCACATTATGCACATGTAGTTGATCCTCTTTATCAGCTGCTAAGAAAGAATCAAAAGTTTAAATGGACAGAAGCACATGTAAAATCCATGAAAAAGCTAAAGGAGTTGCTCCAGTCAGCAACAACTTTGAGAAAGGTAGACTATGAGTGTCAAAGGCCAGTAATTGTGACAGTAGACACCAGTCCTACAGGGATTGGATGGGCAATTGGGCAAGATGACAAAGAAGGACACAGGTATGTGGTAAGATTTGGAGAAAAGGTACTAAGTGCTTGCCAAAGAAACTATCCACAGATAAAGAGAGAGTTATGGGGTATGGTTAAAGCCTTGAAAAGTGGGAAAGAGTACCTAATTGGTGCATGTGTGGTTGTAGAAACAGATTGTCTACCACTTCTTGGGATGATTACAAGCTGCTCAACGCCAGACATTGCTATGTTGCGGTGGATTGCCTACATTAAGTCCTTAAACCCTGAGTTTAAGCACATTGCAGGTAAAGACAACACAGTGGCAGATATGCTATCAAGGGCAAGGTATGAAGATGAGTCACAAATGATTGATGAGGGAGATGATGTAGGCACAAAGTTCTATTCTATCTCTCATGTCAAAGGTAACAATGTCCGCATGACTAATTCACTTGAATTGTTCTTGAAAGATCTTTATGAAGGTGATTGGCTTTCTATTGGAAGCTACTTGAGTACTCTAACAAAACAGGATGATTGGTCTGAACAAGAATTCAAGAGGATACGCAGGAAATCATATGGGTACTTTTTAAGGGATGGGTACTTATGGAAGCATCCTAAACAAAAGGGTGCAACACCACAATGGGTTATATGTAAAAAAGAGACTCAAGTAAAGCTCATGTAAGAGTTTCATGAGAGTCTATGGGCTGGACATAGAGGTGTATGGGCAACCTTCTCCAAGTTGAAAGAAAAGGGTATGTATAAAGATGTATCTCAGTTTATATAGTCATGTGTAACTTGTCAAATGTATTCAAATGTTCAACATCGTGATGGATGGCACCCTACATATCCACTAGCCATGCACTATAAATGGGTTGTGGATCTAGTCGCAATGCCTTTAGGACTCTGGCAGATGAGATACTTGGTTCTTGCACGAGAGGACCTAACTAAACAGGTTGAAGGAAGAGCATTAAGAGCTAAAACCACAGAAGCTGTGTGCAAATTCCTTCTTGATGAGGTGATTTGCCGTTATGCTTATGTGGGAAAGATCACTGCAGATAGAGGTGAGCTGGATGCCGAAGAAGTAAGGGAGTTCTTTTCTAGATTAGGGATCAAGCTTTCTCTTACTACAGCTTACAACCCTGAAGGCAATGGAAAGAGTGAAAGAGGGCATCCTCCTATCATCAAAGCTTTGGCTAAGGCTTGCGAAGGAAGAGTTGGTGAGTGGCCGAAATTGTTACCATATGCTTTATGGGCTGATCGTACAACACATAGCTCAGTAACTGGCTACATGCTTGCGGAGCTAATGTATGGTCAAAAGCCGGTGATGCCGATTGAAGATACAATTCCCACATGGAATGTACTACCTTGGGAAGAGGGGCTTGGCAGGGAAGATCTCCTTGCACTGCGTATAAGGCAACTAGAGAGAAGACCTCGGAGACATTGAAGCTGCAAAAGAACGACTCAAAAATGCAAGGTTGAAAAACAAGGACTACTTTGATAAGAGACATCGACTCAGGAGCAAAGCAATTGACAAAGGTGACTGGGTTTTAGTGTATGATAGTAGCCTTGATAATCAGCACACAGTCATGCGTAAGTTCTCAAAAAGATGGTTTGGACCATATGTTGTAAAGCATGTGCATGAAAATGCTACTTACAGCTTGTCTGAACTAGATGGTACAGAAGTAAAGATTCCCATTGCAGGAAAAAGGATCAAAATGTTTAAGAGAAGAGGTGACAATGATTCACAAAATGTTAACGAGGAGGAAGAGCAAAACACATGTGAAGATGAATCTTTGGAATCATCAAGTGAAGAAGAAAGCAAGGAAGATGTACAAGAGGACTAATCTTACAACAAAGAGAAAATTTGGCACATACCGGAGGATGTGAAGGTTTAGAGGGGGTGGATGTCGTGCTGTGACACGTACATAGTGGGAACACATGCTACAAGATCTATCTTGTAACTTTTTAGATACATAATTATATTTCCTATAATGTACATATGCACATGTAAGTATAACAATAAACTTTCTATCTCATCCTATGATTTATCTCAAGGGTAACGTATTCTTACTTTACCATCAAAAAGTTCTATGGGAAAAAGCGTCAATAGCTCCGCCTCCTTAACTTGGGACAAAAAGCATTGATTTTCTCTTTCTACCATCTCATTAATATCTCACACTCTATCTAGATCCTATATCTAGGGTAATTTCCAATCTATATATATTCTATGTATTTTTCATATTTTTCTTGTATTTCTTTATAAATAGCTACTAGGAGGGAATCAAATCCTAGTGGGACACTAGGTGGCATGATTTCAAAGATACACTTATTTTAATGCATTATTGCAAGCATGATTACAAAGCTTTGTCAAGGAGCAATGTCATGCTTTCATATGGCATGAGGTGTCCTTTGGAATCAAATGAAAGTCTAGGCTAAGGGGACCACAGGAAGACTTTTGCAGCCAAAAATGGACCCTATTTTGATGATTTTTTTACACAAGGTTCCAATCCGAATTGGAAAACTATTTTAGAATAAAAATCGTAGCTAATGAGCTGAAGTTTCTGCCCATATTTTTACTTTTTTATTTGGATCCACAGTTGAGGAGATATGATCAAAATACTGGACCCCAGTCTGCCCACATCATGCAGGGACAACTCATTTCCAACTTTTCCAATTTCTGTTTACACTGGCTCCTCTCTTCTTGTGTAAACCCTTGAGGGTTCCCTTCACCTATAAAAGGGGACCTCTTCTTCCTTGAAAACTACTCAAGCATTCAAGCCATTGATGAGAGGAATTCATGAGGGAGTGAGTAGTAATGCCAAATTGTACTTAGTCATTAACATAAGCCTAAGCCTACACTTTCTCCTAGAGGAAGACTAGCCATTCTTACATGCTATCCTTGGAAGATCAACTTTAATAAAAAAAGGTCGTGGACTTGGTGTATCAATCAAAGTTGAATTCTCCCCTCTTCTTCTCTCTCCATCAATAATGGTGCCGAAGGGTTTGTCAAGTAAGATGTGTTCTACATTAATGTTTTCTTGATTTCTTGTTGTTTTCTTTTTCATCTCTAATCCAACATATATATATATATCTAATCTCATCTCCTTAACCAAACCTATCTCTCTCATTCTTAGTAATTCATCCTCTCTACAAATTCTAGGTTCTCCTTGCTACAGGTACATCTCTCCTTGCAATATCCTTATTGCCTATGGGCAAGAATAGGGCTTGGGAGGGAAACTTCTCATCTCTTCACTTCTCTCATATCTACATTTCTCACATACTATCCTAGATGAATAACCCACATGATGATAATTTCTATTGCTTTCACTCTGTACGGTCTATTAGAATTAACGTATGGATTAGTCGTAAAATACACTTTCAACAACGTATAGTGTTTCTCTTTGGTCCAGAAAGGCTCAATGAAATACTTCTATCACCGGATCCCATTATACTACCTCTCATAGACTATAAATTTTCTTTTGACGTAAGCGTAGCTATCTTGCTATGAACCAAGAGGACTTGTACACAGAATTAATCCCAATCACTAGACAAAATATATATATTATGGTAAGCACAAAACTACAATTCCAAAGAACAATTCGTAGCCTATTTGGTCAGCCAAGGTTGAATGCCATCAACTCATCTATTAATCCTTTCATATTACCCATGATACGATATGACCACAGCCTTGATGTTTTCATTTTTGTGTTGTTTTGACACTCTCTTTTGTGTTCTTTCTTTGTGTGTGTGAGTGCAAGAGAGAAAGAGTGGGGCTTCTTTGATTGCACTTCTTTCCAAACCGTAGTTTTCATGGAATCTATGGTTTAACTCCTTCATATAGTTTTGGAGTTCTCCCACAAACTCTCACAGCCAAAAGCCGGGTGCTTTCCTGGCAAGACCGCAAATTTCTCGACAACGCATGTATGTCATTTGCTATAGATTCACATGTGTGGTACTTTGATAGTGGTGCTGCAAATCACATTACCTCTCATCCTGACTTCTTTACCTCTCTCAAGGCTGTCCTCATGGGAATACAATCACTCATGCCAACAATGCCTCATATCACATCAAGGGAGTTAGAAAGATTGTGTTGACTACTCTAAATGGCATTTCTTTCACACTTGTTGATTCACTTTATGTACCTAAGATCAAGAAGAACCTTTTGTATGTATCTGCACTTGCTAGACTCGGTCTTGTTGCAAAATTTATGGATGACAAATGTACAGTTCATGACCTCAATTTTGGTGATGAAATTGTTGCATATGGAATTTTGTGTCATGGCCTCTATAAGCTCACTTTGTATGACAAGTGTGGGAAAAATCTTACAAATACGGTTGTGGATTCAAAGATTGTTCTAGATGCAAAACGTTGGCATGTATGTTTTGGGCATCTGAATTTTTCCAGTTTGCTATGTTTACAGAAATCTAATATGATTGCTTCTTTTCCGCCTCTTGAAGCATCTTCAAAGTATGTTTGTGAAGGTTGCATTTTGGGTAAGATGCAGCATTCAAAGTTTCCAAAGGATGGTTCAATAAGGGCTACATGTAGATTGCAACTTGTACATGGTGATGTGTGTGGGCCTATGTAAACTCCGTCCTTAAGAAATTACCTATACTTCATGACTTTCATTGATGATTACTCTAGGCATGCATCGGTATATCCGCTTAAAGCTAAGTCCAAGGTGTTCATGTGCTTCAAGCAATTAGTGTCTATGGTTGAAAATGTCTCTAAATGTACTATGGGCACCCTCTGTACATATCGAGGGAGGGAGTATATGTATCATGAGTTTAATGCATTTTTGGTTGATCACGGAATAAAACACCAATGTACAATTCCATATACACCTCAACAAAATGGTGTTGCTGAAAGAAAAAATACGTTGCTTATGAAGATGTATGGCCCAAGGTCAAGCTTTGCCACATTTGTTTTGGCTTAAGCCTATCATGTGTGGCATCTTTCACCACTAGCTTTGAAATGCCAAATTCCACACACTACTTCAAACTCAAATGAAGAGTGAGTTACTCTCCTTCATTGTTGGTGTGGACATCTTCAAAGTTATAGTCCTTAGAAAAGATAGCCTTGCCCTCTCGGGGGGTTCACCATTTAGTATCCCCTATATAACGTGTGTTCGCGGGGTATTAAAAAAACCCCTCTTTTAACATGTTTGAATGAATAAAATGACCCCTTATTTTAGGATTTTTTTCCAAAAGTGAATATAAAAATCTCTTATTTTAATGTATCTCAATTAAATTGTCTAATTTTTTTGTATTTTAAAACCCCTCCTTTTGAACTCACGTTATACTTAACATGACTACATAGTGCACCCCTCGAGCTTGCCCTGCGGGTCCTGTATCAGGCCACACCACCTCCTGCCTTTTGTACCACTCTTTAATATGCCTCCTTGGCTTCAAATGCAGCACCACTTTAGGCAATAAATTATTAGATATCAACACATAAAACTTGCACGCAATCACGCACTTTAAAATTTTTGCATGCAAAAATCAAAGCCATCGCCCACTACTGCTATCTTCCCAGGACTTATCACTCTGCTCTCAAAGTAAATGGGTTTGTAGCTCGTATGTATCCTATGTAGGAACACCGCTCCAATAGAAATAATACCTACCATCATGGCAACATAGAAGTGATCATCTTCGTTTGGAGGACACATCGTTGGTAGCCTAGCAAAGAATCTCCTTCACCCTATCAAAATCTTCTTGTGCTTCTTGAATCCACTAAAAACCATGAAGTTGTTAGGCCATCTTCTGAAGAGGATACAGATATTGTAAAAGCATCCAAAAAGCAATGACAAACACTTTTGTTTATGCACAAACAAACCCAAAACTTGAACACTAGATGAAGGATCCATCAACACTAAAGCTCTCATCTTTTTTGGATTAGCCTCTATCCCATTTTGCAACACCACATAACCTAACAATGGAGCATGAGGTTGTGCCAACTTGCACTTCTTGGGGTTCAGTTGAACACCCTCCTCATCAAGTCTCTAGAAACACAACTGTAGCTTTGACAGGTGTCCTAACTGGGAACTATAGCATCTAATTTCTCCATGAACACCCTAATGAAGCTACCTAAGTAGAGCCTGAATCTTCTGTTTATCTAGTCTTGAAAAGAAGCATATGCATTCACCAAACACCACAAGGCATCTTATGGTTGGAAAAACACCCCCAAGGAGAAATAAAGGTAGTCTTCCGCTGATCCTTAAGGGAAATACCTATCTGAAATACCCCAAAAAAACCATCTCCATAATCAAATAACTTTCATGCCATACTACCTAGTTCTAGATTTCATCCTGAAACGACAAAGGGTAGTAATTATTCTTTGTAGCAACATTCAATGGTGGCTTGTAGTTGACGCACACTCTCCACTTCCCATTCTTATTTGGAGCAATGACTACATGTAAAACACACTCCAACTCTTTCACAGGATATATTACCCCCTGCATCCAAAAGCTTATTGATCTCCTTCCATAGGACTTCTTTCTAAATCTCTCTCATCCTTCTCAATGTCTGCACCTTTGTCTTATACCCCTTTTTGAGTACAATCTTGTGGTCCACACCCTTCATCCCTTGTAGATCTTTGTACTCTGTTGCAATCAAATTGGGATAGGAGCACACACTTAGATATAGCTCTCCTTTTCTCGCTTAGTCAAATCCTCACTCAACATACCAACTACTCCTTTGCACCCAAGCCATGAATTTGAGATTGCACACCTTATTTTGCATGAAAATCATCTATGGTAACATCAAATAGATAAGCATCTATCTTCAACGTGTCATCATCACTTACCTCCTCCTTTATATCGGTGTAGCGTTCATCATAGGTCGTCTCCGTTTCATACTCATAGCTTGTTGTCATCTTGTCTACCATAGGATGGAAACTGCTCTCTTTGGTTTTCAAGCCGAGCTCTATTTGTCTTCCCTTCTCTTTGTCTAGCAAGGTGAACACCCAAGTCTCTTAATCCTGCTCGGCCCCTATTGCAAGAAGCCACAACCTCCCCAAAATGATATGGTAGGCATTGTCTCTTATTTTCATCACAAAAACGTTGATAAGGCACTCTATTCCCATCACCTTTACCCTCACATCCTGAGCCAAGCCCAAAAACCTTGCTTTAACATGGTTGGTCCTACTCATATGCACATTTGACTTGGCCACCACCTTGACTCCTGCCTCCCTCATAGCCGCTTCCGCCATGACACATACCTGAGATCCTCCATCTATATAATCATTACCTTCATCTTCTTCTTGATGATGGCACCAACAAGAGGAAGAACATCAACTGGAATTTCTACCCTTAAGGCCATATTCCACACCGCATGCACATCACCCCCTAACCCTTGGTAGTCTAGTGCTAACACCCGTAGACCATTGCCTTCTTAGCTTGGGATTCAATGCCAACAATTTTCCAAAAGTAATGTTAGCTTTTTGACTTTGAACGTCACTTACCAGATCATACTCGGGATGACCACGCCCCAAGTGAAAATTTGTATGTTTGATCTTGCAACATCTTCTCCTATTGCTAGTCTCCGACTACTCTTGGCCTTTATACATCTTCTCCTTGCCTTTACAAATTTGGTTTCCCGCTTGCAAATTTGGTTTCCCGCTCAGTTTCTATTTCCCTTTCACCTCTTGCTCTCTTGCTAGCTAAGATCTCCACATCCTACGTGTCCACCCCAATAATATTGACCCTATGGACCTCACCATTATCTGGCGGAGTTGGAAGTATTAGATTCTCTACTGCCTGCTTTCTCTGGCCATTAACTTCCCTTGCCCTCTTCCACTTCCAAACAACGGGTATATGCATCCTCTATCTCTAGGTGGATGTGGGAAATACAATGCATGACGACCCTCTTCTCCATAGTTTTAACATTGTTCAGGCAATGGACTTGCCTTGCCTCTTCGTCCTCTTAGTTGTCCCCTATACATCACTCTTAACCAGAACTCTTGAATCTCCTCAGATAGATCTTGGAATGTAGGCACCCAATGTTGTGGAATAGCTACCGTATCCTGACTCCCACAATTATCCTCTTGAACAATATCACTATGGCCTTCGAATTGGATATGAATCACTGTCTCCTAGACTATCATGCCCTGCACAATCTTCTTATTAATCTTCCTACTCTTGGACCATGCAAATGCCATTTAACCATTATAGTTCTCTTGCTTTCAAAGTCCAGCTTTTCTCAAACCTTGGGATGCAAGCATGCCATGAATTTATCTAGGTTGGAGTAATTTTCATTAGCCAACTACACGGCTGCCACCAATTCTGCCCAACATGCTTCAAAAGGATCAAGGAACATATTGAAATCTTCACTTACATCTTTTTCCTGTAGACATGTAGTAGTGTTAGTGTGTATACGCGCTTCACCAGGGGCACTTTTCTCCCACTGGGTTTTTCCCCCTGGACATCTGGTGTGAAAGGACACCTTATCTCTTAGGGTCTCAGATAAGATTTGTAGCTCTGAGTTTGTAAATACTCTATTATTCTAATACAGAGAGATAGACTATAGAGATCTCGTACGCAAGCTCTGTGTCTTCTCCTTCTCCATCTTCTTCCTACTCTGAGTTGCTATCTTCCTTCTGTTTCCTGTTTCATCGTCTTCAACAATTGGTATCAGAGCAAGGTGATTTCCAAAGACTCTACTTGCATTTTCGCGTCCGCGCGCACAATCGCAGCTTTCAGGCAGTTTTCGGAAAATTTGCTCGTGGGAGCATCCTCGACGTTCCGAGAGTATTCTCAACAGGTGACCTGCGGTTTATCCCCCTTTTAAAGCCATTCGAGCCCTCATAATTTTGTTCTGAGCAGCGTAGCAGAAGTTACTTTTTGGAGGCGTTTAGATCAAGAGGGTGTGCTTTTTTATAGATTTTCTTCAGGTAAACAGTTCTTGTGGGAAGCAGCTTGTCTTAGCTTTGTGCTGAGATTTTGTGTAGATTTTTTCTTGCATTGGAGAGGAGATTTGTGAATCTCTTGGAGGTGCTTTTGCTCTCTTGTGTGCATCCACAGTATGGCTCAATCTATGGAGAAAGAGATTTTTGGTGCGTTTACATCCGAAGACAAATTGGATGGTACCAACTATTCTCTTTGGTCTTTTATGGCCAAAAATGTTTTGGTTGGTAAAGGATTGTGGGATTATGTATCTGGAGATGAAGTTCGTCCAGTTAGAATTGCACCTGCCACGCCTGGTCGTGGTGCATCTATTGGTGCAGGACCCTCACAAGTCACTGCAGAGCAAAAGAAATGGGATACTAAAGGTGCACAAGCTATGGCTGTGATTGCCTTAACCATAAAGAGGACAATCACACCACATATCAGATCTTGCAGAACTTCTAAGGATGCTTGGGACACTCTGCAAGCTATGTTTGGAGGAAGAAACGCTGCCAGAATAGAGTTTTTGAAAAAATAACTTGACAAAATACAGATGGACGAAGGTGACGATATCGTCGAGCATCTTACAAAAATCAGGGATCTTAAAGAGCAATTGCTTAGCATTGATGAAGTGATTCTAGAGAAGGACTTGGTTTCCAAAACACTCAATTCACTACCACCATCTTATTTGACTTTTCAGACTTCTTTGACTCTGTCTTTGCGAGCTAATCCTGAGCCTCTTCGTTTTGAAGAGTTAGTGGCTTTGCTATTGCAGGAGGATCAATCACGTAAGAACAAGTCTTTACAGGTGGATGGTATGGATCATGCTCTTGTTGTACAGAAAAAAAACAAGGGTAAAGAGAGTGCTCATCACTCCAAGTCTGGTGCAGGTCAGTCTTCAGAGAAGTCTAAAGGTGATTCCGACAAGTCTAAGAAGAAAGGTAAATGTCACTACTGCAAGAAACCTGGTCACTACATTAGTGAGTGTAAAAAGCGAATTGCAAAAGATAAGAAGAAAGAGTCAAGTTTGGTTGTTTCAGCTTCTGGTGATTCTTCTATAGCTAAAGAAGAGTCTGCAAACTTTGTGCAGGATTCTTATGCTTCCTTAGTATGTTCAGATTTTTTTGCTTACAGTGTTGACGAGACACAAATGATTTGGTACTTTGATAGTGGTGCATCCAGGCATATTACTTCAAGGAAGGATTTGTTTTGTTCATTGGATGCAGTTCCAATAGGAAAGAAGGTGACATGTGCAAATAATGCTTCTTATCCAATCAAAGGCGTTGGTAAGATTTTGATTACCATTTCAAATGGTTTAGATTTATTCTTGCCAGATGTCTTATATGTTCCAGGGATCAAGAAGAATTTGTTGTCTGTATCCTCTCTTGCAAAAAATGGTCTTCGGGTCATTTTTGAGGATGACAGATGTGTTGTACGAGATCGAGAGAATGGTTATTCTCTTATCACTACAGGTACGCTGGAAAATGGACTATTTGTGCTAGATCTTTATGAAAAGCAGATTCAGGTATGTATTGCAGAAACAAAGACTCAGGCCATGCAGGATGTTGAGTTGTGGCATGCTAGATTTTGGCATGTTGGTTATGGCAGCTTGATGACTTTACAACGTCATAATATGGTGCATGATTTGTCTTTATTGGAAATGCCACCAAGACATGTATGTGACGGTTGCGTTCTTGGAAAGATGCACAGATTTGCATTTCCGCAGGATGGTTCAGTTAGAGGGACACGAAAGTTGCAGCTTGTACACAGTGATGTACGTGGTCCTATGAGGATGCCATCTCTGGGAAACAGCCTTTATTTTGTGACCTTCATTGATGACTTTTCCAGGTTTTGTTGGGTGTATCCACTCAAAGCAAAGTCACATGTGTTTGCAATTTTTCAACATTATGTCGCCATGGTTGAAAATGAAACAGGTTGCAAAGTACAGACTCTTCGTACCGATCGAGGAGGTGAATACATGCCAGGTGCATTTAAGGATTTTTTGGGAAAGAAAGGCATTAAACACCAATGCACTATGCCATACACACCACAACATAATGGTGTTGCAGAAAGGAAGAACAGGTCTTTAATGGAGACGGCTAGATGTATGCTCAAGGCTAAGAGTTTGCCTCATAAGCTATGGATGGAGGCAGTTGCTTGTGCAGCACATGTTTTGAACAGGTGTCCTACTCGTGCCTTGAAGACCATTTGTCCATATGAAGCTTGGTATGACAAAAAACCTTCAGTCAGTTATCTTCGTGTTTTTGGTTGTCTTGCTTATGCTCACATCCCTCAGCAGTTACGTGGGAAGCTTGATGATAAGGCAATCAAATGTATATTTGTGGGGTACAGTAGTGGAAGTAAAGGTTATAGACTCTACAATCCTGCTACAAACAAGATTTTTGAAAGTCGTGATGTAATTTTTTCAGAAACTACTGCTCAACCTATGGTTGCTTTTGATGTACCTCATATGTAGACACATGATGTTTTTGAAGGTTTGCTTCCTTCTTTTGTGGAGAATCGAGAATCACAACAGGTTGATAATCTTGATCAATCTTTTGATCATCATGTGACACCTCATGATGTAGAGGAAATTGTGCGTGAAGAGCAAGAAGTTCTCAGGGAAGAAGGAACCTTGCCTAAATGGGTTCAAAAAACTTCGCAGGATAGCAAGTTGGATGCACCCTTGCCACGAAAAACACGTGCTGGTACTACTTTTGGCAGAGAGCAAGTAGATTTGGCTTGCTTTAGCACTCTTTGTGATGCAAATGAGCCTGATTCATTTGAACAAGCTTTAGAGTGTGTTCAGTGGAAAGATGCTATGCAGCAAGAAATTGATTCTATTCATAAGAATCATACATGGGATCTAGTGGACTTGCCTACAGGTAAAAAGCCTATTGGTACAAAGTGGATTTTTAAGGTAAAAAGGAAACAAGATGGTACTGTTGATGGGTACAAAGCAAGGCTTGTGACAAAAGGCTATGCGCAACAAAAAGGCATAGATTATGATGAAACCTTTGCTCCTACTTCTCGTGCGTCCACAATTAGATCACTAGTTGCAATTGCTGCTCATCATGGTTGGAAAGTGCATCAGTTGGATATCAAAACTGCTTTTTTGAATGGTGATTTGTAGGAAGAAGTTTATGTAAGTCAACCAAGTGGTTTTGCTGTTAAAGGTCAAGAGCAAAAGGTATGTAGATTGCGTAAAGCTTTGTATGGTCTCAAACAGATGGGTCAAGAGCAAATGGAAGCCTTGCGGGAAGAAGTGGACAAGTTATTGAAGGCAGGGTTCATAGTCCTAGTGGAGACCACAAAATGGGTGAGTCTAGTAGTGGTCATCCCAAAGAAGGATGGAAAGTGGAGGATTTGTGTAGATTTTAAACCCTTAAATGTAGCCACTAAGAAGAATCCATATCCTCTTCCATTCATCGATCAGATCTTGGATTGAGTGGCAGGTTATGAGAGGTACAGTGTGTGTGATGGTTTTTTAGGCTATTTTCAATTGAAGATTGCTCTTAAAGATCGAACAAAGGCAGCTTTCATTACACCATGGGGTTGTTATTGCTACAAAATATTGCCATTTGGGTTGTCAAATTGACCATCCTTCTATCAAGAGAGAGCAAATTGGGTATTGTCACCATTCATTGGTAGTTGTGTTAAAGATTTTATGGACGACTTTTGTGTCTATAGCAGTAGGGTTGAACACCATGAGAAGATGCATATGGTATTGGCTTGATATGATAAAGAAATTTCATATACCATGGCCAAGGGTGAAGTTATTGGGCCATATGGTGTCACAAAATGGCATTGAGACTGATCCAGGCAATTTACTCCATTGTATTCTTAGCTCCTTTATCCATTACAACAAGTGGCAAAGCATGATCCATTGCAATGGTATGATAAGTGTGAAGAAGTGTTTCAAGAGGTGAAAGAGGTGTTAGGGGGGCTGTCAGCCATGCAGGCTCCTGATTGGGAGTGTTTTATGTAAATCCATCAGTAGGGGATGATTCCATTGGAGCCATGCTATTGTAAAAGGGCAAGGGTAGCCATTATATGAGGCCAGTGTATTGTGCAAGCCGAGTGAAGTTGGTAGCAGAAAGAAAAGTGTTGGAAGTAGAGCTAGTGATGGCCAGTGTAATATTTGCTTATCGATGATTTTGTCATTACTTGCTACCACGACCTTTTGTTTTCTTAACGAGACATGCCTTTTTGCCACAGTTAATTAATGACACTTACATGTCAACTGTGGTCAAGAAATGGGTAATTGAGTTGCAAAAGAGGAAGAGGTGGTGAGAAGGGTAGTTGAAGAAGTGCCACAGAGCAGCGATGCACATGTGTTATTCTTTGACGGCACATACAGAAAGAGCCACGAATGCAGCTTTAGGGTGTATATCACTTTACGATCCAGAGTGGAAGCTAGTATGCAAGAGAGGGTTCAAATTGGATGCTCATAGTAACAATGAGGCTGAAGCTACTTTGGAAGCCGGATTACACATTTGTTTGAAGCATGGGACTAGAAGGTTGAGCATAAAAGGTGATTCCTTCTTAGTTGTGAAGCAAGTGTTGGATGTGTGGAAGAGCACGAACACCTCATTGAAGGAAATGTGTTAGCATTAAAGGCTTGTTAAAAAAGTTCAAAGCATGGAGCATCAGACACATTGAACATGCTCTAAATAGAGAGGCACATGAAGAAGCTTAAATCGTGATTGGGGAGCTATTTGTGTTAAGGAGTAATTTACCTCTTTATCATGGCTGGGAAAGTTTGGCTCAAGAAGAGGAGTTTTTGCTAATAGGAATCATTTCGAAGGACATTCAAAAATCTAAGGAGTATGGTTTTGTGCGTAGAGCATCCAAGTACAAATTGATTGGTGATGTCTTGTACATGAAAGGGGTTGATCTTGTGTTGAGACGTGTACTTGGCGGGAGGAGCTTTATAGAGTGTTGGAAGTGAATCATGAAGGTGCATGTGGTGGACATTTTTCTCTAAAGATCACCTTGCAAAAGATCTTGCAAGAGGGGTATGTATGGCCTAGTTTGCACAAGGATGTTCACCATTGGTGTAGGTCTTGCAATAGATGTCAAGCATTTGGGAAGGAATGTTGAAGCCAGAGCTACGAAAAACTATTATGGAATTTGGTGTGTTTGAAAAGTGAGGATTGATGCAATAGGCCCGTTACCTATCACAAGCAAGGGCAAAAGCTATATTTTGACTGCAGTGGACTATCTCTCTAGATGGGCAGAGGCTACAACAGTAAAACAAATCACTACAAAGGATGTGGCAAAATTTATGTACAATGAAATATGTTGCAAGTTTGGGGTGTCACTAGAGCTACTTTTGGATAAGGGGCCAGGATTTAGAGCTAAACTATTAGACTTTTTATGCATGAAGATGAAGATTAGGGACCAGTATACCACTCCTTATTATCCACAATGTAATGGCTTAAATGAAAGATTCAATGGTGAGTTGGTAAAAATTCTTCCGAAAGTGATAGAGCACCAAGGAAAGAATTGGGATTTGGAATTTCCTAGTGCATTATGGGCTTATAGTACTTCGGTGAAGACAGGTACATGGTTTACTCCATTTCATTTGGTATATGGAAAGGAAGCACTATTGCTTATGGAAGTAGATTTTCCTGCGGTCAAGATGTTAGAGAAGTTGCTTGGGTAGTCCAGTGATGCATTCAAAGAGAGGCTCTTACAATTACAAGAGGTTCAACTGGATAGAATGAGCGCATTATAACATTATGGACAGATGCAAGATAAGGCTTTAGCAAAGATAAATGAAAAAGTCAAAAGTAATGGTATCAAGAAACATGATTTGGTTTTGCCCTACAAAAGTAAGCTGGACAAAAAATTCCAAAAGAAGTTCAACTTAGGTGGGAAGGCCCTTTCAAGGTAGTTGAGTGCTTTTCAAATGGTACATATCAGCTGGCTAACCTAGATGGGATTTTACATAAGTCAAGGGTAAATGGATTGCATCTTAAATTATATCATGCGAGATTAATGATGGTGGAGCAAGATGAGATGTCTGCAGAAAAAGTAATGTTTATGAGGGATGATGAGACCTATGACACGGAGAGTCTCATGTCACTTTTTGCTACTGTTGATCATGAATGATCTAGCAGGCTAACGGATGGGCAAATTATGTTAGGATTTTTTTGGAAGAAGTGATTGTGCATCAAATAAAGAATTGCCCATTGTCCAGAGCCAGGTGGTTATGTGGGGACCACATGTGTACAGGTAGGACAATGTGTACATACTACATCGATTTTCATTATCACTAGTATTAGTGTGTTTTTCTATAATAGTGAGGAGTTGGTGGAGCGTAAAACTTCTCAAGGAAGCTATCAATGGGCCCACAAAATGAGGTAAGCAGGTACGTCAGATGGCATCCAGTGACGTCAGGAGATCGAACGGGAGACCGCGGTAAACGACTAGAGATTTTCATTCGATCTACGAGAAAACAACCGCGTTGTGTCCTGGCGTCGGGAGACCGCGGTAAACGACTAGAGATTTTCATAGTGCCATGGTGAGCTCAACTTCAATTTTAAAAATCCATATCCTTAAAGAGTTTGGGATGGATGAAATTCTTGGTAGCTCATGGGTGAAAGCAGGTCAAGACTTTCAAGTCGTTAATTTTACCATAAGCTCTACACAATTCATTTATAGTTTAACACATATTTAGGAATTTTGAGAATTCTTCAAATCCCATTGTTAAATGAGACTCAAAACTTAATGGTATGAGAAGATACATACTTATTTGATTGGCCAGGGATTTCAGAATAGTCCAACAGAAAGTACTTTGTATGTCAAAAAGAGAGATGGAGTTCTCATTATGCTAACACTTTATGTGGATGATATGCTTCTTACAGGCGATACTGCAGATGAAATTGAAGCGTTTAAAGATGCTTTGAGAAAAACCTTTGAGATGTCTGATCTTGGTTTGCTACATTATTACTTGGGTATTCAATTTGTGCCATCAGAGGATGGCATATACATGTTGCAGGCAAAATATTTGCATAAAATTTTGGACAAGTTTGGTATGCAAAATTGTAAACCAATCTCTACACCCGTAGAAACTGGATCAAAGTTGAGCATGCACGATGCTAGAGAACCTTTTGATGTACATACTTATGCAGCAGGGGTTGGTTGCTTGATATATGTGGCAGGCAACACTCGTCCAGACATTCAATTTGGGGTTTCACAAGCAAGCAAATTTATGCACAGTCCAGGTATGCATCATTGGCAGGCTGTGAAGCGCATACTTCGTTACCTTTCAGGTACCCCTCATCTTTCCATGTTCTTTCCAAGGGGGGATATGTATGGAAAGCACAGTTCTATACAGCTTCTTGGTTACAACGATTCAGATTGGGCTGGTGATTTTGACACACGACATTCCACAAGTGGAAATTGTTTTTTCTTGGGAAATGCATGTATATCTTGGCTAAGTAAGAATCAACCCACAGTGGCTACATCAACTTGTGAAGCTGAGTACAGGGCAGCTTTCACGGCAACAGTTGATTGTGTATGGATACGTAGGTTATTGACAGATCTTTGTGAGTGTCAACAGGCACCCACTAGCATTTTCACTGACAGTCAGAGTGCTATGGCAGTTGCAAGGAATCCAGTATTTCATGCAAGAACAAAGCACATAGAGGTTCACTACCACTATGTCAGGGAAAGGCTACATGCAGGGGAGATCACACTAACTTACTGTCCTACACAGGATAACATTGCAGATCTATTTACGAAGGCATTATCACGAGAAAAGTTTGAAGCTTTCCGAAAAGATTTGGGCTTACTCTCATATACATGATGATCTGCTACCTTGTACGGATTCACACTATCACTATAGGGGGGATTTGTAGACATGTAGTAGTGTTAGTGTGTATACGCGCTTCACCAGGGGCACTTTTCTCCCACTGGGTTTTTCCCCCTGGACATCTGGTGTGAAAGGATACCTTATCTCTTAGGGTCTCATATAAGCTTTGTAGCTCTGAGTTTGTAAATACTCTATTATTCTAATACAGAGAGATAGACTACAGAGATCTCGTACGCAAGCTCTGTGTCTTCTCCTTCTCCATCTTCTTCCTACTCTAAGTTGCTATCTTCCTTCTGTTTCCTGTTTCATCATCTTCAACATTTCCCATCTTTTTTAAGAGCTTACAGCTTCACATAAATCTCAATTGGAGATGCCTCCTTGAAAAAATCCTACAAAAACCATGTTTGTAGAGTCGGCCATGCATGCCTCGTCTTGCCTTTCAATGCTTCAAACCAAACCTTAGGTTTACCGCACATCACTAACAACAATGGGAAAGTTTGCATATTGCTTTTCTTGTTAGGCATACATAGTGATAGCATATACAGATCTAAGTTTGCTATCAACTCATATGAACTCTTCTTACTTGTGAAAATTGATCCATAGTCATGCTTTCCAACACAAAAAACTAACATGTCCTCTCGTCAACCTAGGAGCAATCAGTGTGCTCCTTAGTGAGAGCACCAGAAGATGGAAAGGGGGAATGGGGAACACACCCAAAACACAACACAAAAGCCTTTCTATAGCTGAGGAAATTTATGTCAACCCTGTCCTCTCAAAAAACACCTTCAAAATTCACAATTCACATTAACAAGACCACATATTCATTCCACCCAATGTTCACACACCCAACAAGATCATCGCATATCACGCACCCACCGCCATGGTTCGTGCCAAACCTTACAATGCACACTACCATTCAAACTCACTCTCTTTACATAACATAAAGACCGTCGGTTAAAGGGGGCACACACATCCACACGGCCAACACTGTAGAACACAAGAAGAGCAAGAGAAAGAGAAGGGGGAAGGAGAAAACGACACCAAATTGGGTGACAATGGACTTGATCTTACTTCAAAAGAACCTTTACAACACTTACAATGCCAAAACTATGGCTACTTTCATGAGAAATTAACACTACATGGGTTTGATTGGCACACTCCTTTGTCAAGAAACCCCCTTTGCAAGCCTGAACCGCTCCCAGAAATCCCAAAAATGACCAACACAAATTCTTTCGTAGAGGTGCCATTACAATTTTTGCATTTTCTCTCTCATTGGTCCACTTGGCGGTCCGATTTTGTAAGTTTGAGAGGGTGGTGCCCTTTTTGCTTCGCAAATAGTCTTGCAAATTCTATCTCTCTTGGGCGGGGAGCACTAGCGACATCACTAGTGCCCCTTGGAATCCTCCAGGCTTTACATTTCTCTCTCTCTCTCTCTCTCTCTCTCTCTCTCTCTCTCTCTCTCTCTCTCTCTCTCTCTCTCTCTCTCTCTCTCTCTCTCTCTCTCTCTCTCTCTCTCTCTCACCCAGGCACTAGCGAGGTTGCTCTTTGGGGGGGGGGGGGGGGGGGGGGGGGGGGGGGGGGGGGGGGGGGTTGCTTTCAATTAAAAAAGGGGGGACCCCATGTGAGAATCTGCCCTTAAAGGCTCTATCCAAACCACCACCACGGATGGCACCGCCGCTAATCATTGCCACCATCAACGTCCACACCAGCACAAAGTCTCTGTTGCGTGCCCGCCAACCACGCCCAGTACCGACTACGTAGTGCCCACATCATAGGACACGAGCTCTCTCTCTCTCTCTCTCTCTCTCTCTCTCTCTCTCTCTCTCTCTCTCTCTCTCTCTCGGTAATGAGAGGGTTGAAACCCTGCCTATATAGTCCTTGCTTTTTGGTATTGCTTCCCCATGTGCAATATAGAAAATTTCCACGTGGTGGTTCAACACCCATTGGACTTCAAAGAGTTCAAAACCCCTCACAAAACATTTTTTTAAAGAATCCTCTTTGTTCTTCCACTTAAAGACCTCATATTTCCTAGGTCCCATGTCCACCAGTGAGCAGCCTGTAAAGCCCAGGTAAAACATCCCTTTGCAGACTCCAAACTCCAAAGCCCTCCCCACCCCCCACCCCCCCTTCACGCATTTCGAGGCTTTTGAGACCACAAACCGATGCCCTGAAAATGGGAAAAGGCTATCTGCTACCACCCCACTGGCAACTGTTCCAAACTTTACCTCGGCATATCTCGTCAATCACGACTCCGATGGACAAGCCGTCAATTTTGGCTGACTCCACAGATTGCATACTTCTCTCAAGAACCTCTGCAAACCTGAAAACATTTCACAAAGCCTCACACCTACCGGGGCTATCAAAGTACATCAAAATTGGTCTCCTTGAAAACTTTGGGCCATAACTCGCCCATCCGAACTTCAATTGACGATTTGAAAAGACTTACATGCACCATAACTTGAGCACTTCAAGCCTATCTTAGATCAGTTTTGATGACCCACTTGCACCTGTCCATCTCATCGGGGATCTGCAATGCATTCCACCTTCAAACTGTTGAGAGAGAAAGAGAGAGCACAGAAATACAATCTCAAAGTGTGTAGAATACACACATGAGATGATGTATATATAGAGGGGACCTGGGTGCTATATATAGAGAAGCCATGTATTGAGTAGCTTCACAGATAAGCTCAACATCGACCCCGCTCAAATAAGGGTCCCTAACTGTGGATGAAGAAACCCTTGCGGGATCAAGGGAAAAACCCACAGCTCTATATACACCCACCGTTATATTATAAAAACCATTGAATGTACAAATGTTCATGAGGAGCTACATCACTCCTTCTACAATGAATATTTTATGAGGAGCTATATCACTCCTTTTACAATGAATGTTTTATGAAGAGTTACATTACTCCTATCCTATCAAATACAATAATGAATACAAAGGTTCAATAAAGAGGTGTAAAGGCTATCGATTAGCTCGTAATCAGAAGTGTCTCCATAAATCTGCTGTGTAGCTTGTCATCAATATCGCATCACCAATCATGTCTTCATGTTGTCATCAATATGGCATCACCAAACATGTCTTCATAAATCTTTTATTGTCACCAAGTTTGTCTTCATGAAATCAATTCTTTGATCATTCCTAAATAGATGATAGACTCAAAAAACATAATCATGAAAATTATTAGCATCATTAGTGAAATAATTACGTTCACAATGCTATAAGAGATGGTTCACGACGCCACTCTTTTGACGACATATATACGCATGAAAATATATGGTACATAAAGTATGAACGTAAAAGTACAAGATGCGTGATTACGTGATGCAAATGATATGTGTATATACTACATAAAACGACATTTATCAACGTAGTGATATCAATGAATATCATCAAAGTATTAACAAAACATCATCATTGTATTAATAAAAATAAATAAATCATCATGGTATCAACGAAAAGCATCATGATATCACCGAAAATAATCACTGTATCAATGAAACAACATCATGGTATCACCGAGAATAACCATGGTATCAACGAAACAACATCATGGTATCACCGAGAATAACCATGGAATCAACGAAATATCGTCATGGCATCACTGGGAAATACAACCCCAAAGTGTGTAGAATACACACATGAGATGATGTATATATAGAGGGGACCTGGGTGCCATATATTGAGTAGCTTCACAGGTAAGCTCAACACAAATTGCAATCACTTTCACATTGTAGCTTCGATTGAGGAGTTGTTGTTGAGCTTATATGTGAAGCTACTCAATATATGGCTTCTACTTCTGTGTTCTCTCCTTCTCTCAACATGGTATCAGAGTAGTACGTTTTTGTTTTCAATTTTTCTCCTGATCAAAATCGATTTTGCAGAAACTACCCCCTAGAGGGATTGGAATCGATGTGGTCTACAACTTTGTAGAAGGAAGTTTCTTCAAATTCTGCATCGATTTTGAGTTATCGTTCACGGACTGCGTACATACCTGAAAAACAGCTTCCGCGTTTCGTTTTTGATTTTTCTGCTAATTGGAAACGATTTTGCAGAAACTACCGGCGCGAGAAACTGGAATCGATGTGGTCTACAACTTTGCAGAAGGAAGTTTTTTCAAATTCTGCACCGATTTTGAGTTATCGTTCGCGGACTGCGTACATACATAAAAAGCAATTTCCGTTTTTTGTTTTTTATTTTTCTGCTTATTGAAAACGATTTTGCAGAAACTACCCGCGTGAGAGACCGGAATCGATGTGTTCTACAACTTTGCAGAAGAAACTACCCGCTATGAGAGACCAGAATCGATGTGGTCTATAACTTTGCAGAAGGAAGTTTCTCTAAATTCTGCACCGATTTTGGGTTATCGTCTCGGACTGCGAATATGTTTGAAAATCAAAATTTTACTTTTTGCTTTTGATTTTTCTCATAATTGAAAACTTCTCAATTATATTTTTCTTCATCAATCATATATTTGTTACTGACGTAACTTTGCTGCAGAAGCCAGTTACACATCATTCCAATTCAGTCGAGCCGTTGATGATCGTCCAAATTCTATCGAGCTACTGTTGGTACATGATCTTTTGTTATATGATATACTCGTTCATTGATTCTCGTATAATTATTCTTTTAGAGATATAGTTTACGTCGTTTTATTGATAATTTCTCATTGATACCATAGTGATTTTGATGGTACCATGATGATGTTTTGTTAATACTTTGGTCATGGTGATTTTCGTTGATACCATGATGATATGTCATTGATACCATGGTTATTCTCGGTGGTGCCATGATGATATTTCATTGATACCATGGTTATTCTCGGTGATGCCATGATGATGTTTCGTTGATACCATGGTTATTCTCGGTGATGCCATGATGTTGTTTCGTTGATTCCATGGTGATTTTTGTTGATACCATGATGATGTTTTGTTGATACCATGGTTATTCTCGGTGATACCATGATGTTGTTTCGTTGATACCATGGTTATTCTCGGTGATGCCATGATGATGTTTCGTTGATACCATGGTTATTCTCGGTGATGCCATAATGTTGTTTCGTTGATACAATGATTATTCTCGGTGATATCATGATGCTTTTCGTTGATACCATGGTCATTTATTCATTTTTATTGATATAATGATGATATTTTGTTAATACTTTGATGGTATTCATTGATCACTACATTGATAAATGTTGTTTTATGTAGTATATACACATATCATTTGTATCACGTAATCACACATTTTGTACTTTTACGTTTATACTTTATGTACCATATGTTGTCGTGCGTATATATGTCGTCAAAAGAGTGGCGTCGCGAACCATCTCTTATGGCATTGTGAACGTAATTATTTCATTAACGATGCTAATAATTTTCATGACATGTTCTTTTTGGAGTCTATGATCTATGTAGGATTGATCAAAGAATTGATTTTATGAAGACAAACTTGGTGACAATAAAAGATTTATGAAGATATGTTTGGTGATGCCATATTGATGACAACATGAAGACATGTTTGGTGATGCGATATTGATAACAAGCTACACAGCAGATTCACGGAGACACTTTTGATTACAAGCTAATCGATAGCTTTTATATTACCTCTTTATTGAACCTTTGTATTCATTATTGTATTTGATAGGATAGGAGTAATGTAACTCCTCATAAAACATTCATTGTAAAAGGAGTGATGTAGCTCCTCGTAAACATTTGTATATTTAATGATTTTTATAATATAACGGTGAGTGTATATAGAGCTGTGGGTTTTTCCCTTGATCCCCCAAGGGTTTTTTCATCCACAGTTAGGGACCCTTATTTGGGCGGGGGTGTTGAGCTTATATGTGAAGCTACTCAATATATGGCTTCTCTATATATGGCACCCAGGTCCCCTCTATATATACATCATCTCATGTGTGTATTCTACACACTTTGGGGTTCTACTTCTGTGTTCTCTCCTTCTCTCAACAGTTGTCTTGAAAAGCTCATAGAGCATCTTAAGGACCAAATTTTATGGCACAATTCTAGCTCCTGAGGCACCTCGAGTAGCCAATGTGTTTAGCCCATCATAGAGCCTTAGCCTTGCTTTGCATTGTTTGCAACAGTGACCAACTTTGGCTGCACCAACGTGTTTAATTTCCCATTTTTGGGGGTAACTAAGTTCCTCTCTCCCAGAAGAAGTATTCCCAAGATCTCCTACCGCACTTTCTGCACAAAAAATCAAGACGATGCATTGTCACATGCCTCCAGCAATGCCAACAAAGACCTTTTGCACTCATCTCTCTCTCTCTCTCTCTCTCTCTCTCTCTCACACACACACACACACACACACACACACACACACACACACACACTTTTAGAAATATACTATTCATAATTCATTAAACATGACTTTCCTTATGGGAGGTCATCTTACATTCTTTAACATTTCTAAATCTTGTTGATCTTGCTAGGTCTCCTTTGCTAGCAATTTTTTACTTTGATTGCCTATCTCAACAACAAGGCAAGGTAAGAGATGATGTGCAATTTTGTTTGAAATATTGTAGAGGATGGGGCCGGAGATAGACTTTGTTGAATTCAATGTGTGTAGGTGGTATCGACTGGGAAAAATACAAAAAACAAAAAGAATCTGGCGTGGATGCCAATTCTGATCGAAGGGAAGAAAGGAAAAGTAGAAGTCGATGCGTGGGGGGGGGGGGGGGACCGAAGCAGATGCGTGAACTTGGACAGCAGGGCGGCGGTGTTAGACTCAACAGCAAGGTGGTGGCGCAGGTGGACGAGCCTCGAGTCTAAGTGCCACGGACATGGGAGGGTGAGATCTACGACCCCCAAGGGATTGTGTGTCGTAGATCTGGAATGTGGGTATCCTAGATTACTTTTTACAAAAGTAATCTAAGGTGTCCGAGTTTTGAAACTAATCTAAGGTACCCACTTTTGTGGGCATGGATTTTGAACCCGTGACCTCACCCATGAGAAACGGGTAACCTTACCACTACGCCATGCGCGCGTTATGAAACATGAGGGCCCTAATTTACTTAAAATATAGACAACTAAAAGTAATCTAGGGTACCCTAAATTACTTTCGACGTCGTCAGTGGGATCTACGGCCCACAATCCCCCGACCCCGACCGTAGATTCCACCATCGGGTGCCAGTGCCACTTAGTCCTAAGGGAGGACTAGGGGGTTTGAAATTAATTTGCGCTGCCATATTTGCCAATAATTTGTGAAGGCTAAGCTGGTCTTCCGGATACGGCGACAAGTTGGCACGAGTAGACAAGTGGGGGTCACGATCCAATCACGAACAAGAGAAGTCAACCTCGAGCATTGGGAAGCTTTCCATGTATCACCAAGAAGAGAAGTCAACCTCGAGCATTGAGCATCGGGAAGCTTTCCATGTATTTTAAGCCGGGCTGGTCAAGCCCTGTACTAGTGTAGTGGCACATTTCTTATCACGTTGGATGGAGACAGGCAACAGAGCCTCCAATTCACAATTGTACACACGAGAGACTAGAGATGGATTTTTTTAGTTGTGTATGGATAACGCTGTTAGTGTCGTGGGTGTGGATGCTGGCGTGCGTAGTCCTCAACCTATGGAACGTAGTGATGGTGGCCACCGCGCTGCGGGACGAGGGCCACAAGAGTAGTGGTGCCTGCGGAGACACCAATCTTCGGGTCTTCCTCATCGGAAGCCTGGTAAGCAGCGTGCTTCAGCTCACGCTTGGCTGCATCTCCTTCTGTCAAGGTAACACAAGCCAAAGCGAAAGCGAAAGGGACGCGGTGCACCCAGCAGCTCGCTTCTCGTTGAGCGGCGCTTGCAATTCAATATCTGCGGTTGTGCGATCGTTGGCGGGGCTTGTGTCGGCGCCCATCCCTCAACTGCTCTTTGCCATCCTGGGCGAGTCGTGGCGGCGTCAGCAGCCCTCCATCTGGCACGCCTGCAACGCCGCCACGCACAGCACCCCCCACAACTCTCTGGTGGTCCTCTGGTTCATCGCCTCCTCCACCATCTTCATCTTCCTCCTTACCCTCTCTGTGCCCCTCCTCATCATCCGCCTCCGCCCTCCAATGGATTTACCCTTTAATAATAGTTAGGGTCTTTGCAGCTGAGTCCTACTCATTCTTTCAACCCTTGTAAAAGGAAAACCCGTAAGTCCATTTAAAATGCTAGAAATGAGGCTACAAAATTCACCCACTTGCAAGTCTCTTGAGATGAATAACCTTCTCTACAAAATAAGTATTCAGATAGTTTCTTTAGAAAGCTTGTGGCCTCAATTATCAAAAACCTAGTCGACTACTCTAATCAGAAAGTGTGTATGGCTCTCTACTTTTCCAGCACCATAGACTTCTATTCGGCCTTTCCCCCCCCTCCCCCAGTCACAAATGCTCAACTTATCTCTGCTTTGAAAGAATAGCTAAACGTCAAGTACAACCTCCACATAGGATGGTAACAACTAGAAAGATTCAACACTACCACCATTTGCATCTAAGGAGCCAAGATTTTAGGATTTACTACTATACAGAGCAAAGAGGCAATCAAAGCTCCATAAGGCACTGCCTTGTACCCATCTTTCTCGAATTGCTACCTGTTATACATTAAAAGGAATAACTTTGTAGGCTTCTTCTACATCCATGTCTACACAACCGTATACATGTGCTTAAATAATTATTCACTACAACATAACCCAAAGTTAGCGACGCCCTATATATTGGCGCGCGTACTTTTCCATGCGGATATCGATGTACTTTTACCTTGTCGATATACGCGTCGAAAAGTGCGTCGATATACGAGTGGAAATATGCGTGGCAAGGTATAATTTACCACGCGTATATTGACGGGCATTACCACGCGTATATCGACGCACTTTTCGACGCTAAAAAATTGGGGGAAAAAAAAGAGGAACCGCGTGCAGGGGCCATTTTCGCCTTCAACACGCACGCTTAGATCTTGACCAAAACCAGCTGCGCAGGTATTATGGCACTCTTCCCCCCTCCCCCAACCCCTCTCTCTCTCTCTCTCTCTCTCTCTCTCTCTCTCTCTCTACATCGCGTGTGTGTGTGTAGGAAAGAGGTAGAGAGAGAGAGAGAGAGAGAGAGAGAGAGAGAGAGAGAGAGAGAGCGGTGTGTGTGTGTGTGTGTGTTTGTGTAGGAGAGAGAGAGAGAGAGAGAGAGAGCGGTGTGTGTGTGTGTAGGAAAGAGAGAGAGAGAAAGAGAGAGAGCGGTGTGTGTGTGTAGGAGAGAGAGAGAGAGAGAGAGAGAGAGAGACAGAGAGAGAGAGAGAATGTGTGTGTGTGTGTGTAAGAAAGAGAGAGAGAGAGAGAGACAGAGAAGTGTGTGTGTGCGTGTAGGAAATTAAAGAGAGACAGAGAGAGAGAGAGAGAGAGAGAGAAATGTATGCGTAGGAAATTAAAACGAGAGAGAGAGAGAGAGAGAGAGAGAGAGAATTAATGTATACGTAGGAAATTAAAATTAAAGAAAGAAATGAAATGAAATGTTATATTAACGTCTTCAAAAGACCAAAGTGACCTATGAGACCAGAAAGTTACAATGTGGTGGATCTAATACAAAGTCAGAATAACAAGATGACAAAATGACAAAATAAAATATTATGGAATCCTAAACTGCTGGGTGTGGACTAAGCAGCTAAAACAGCTAGCTGGGATAGGTAGATCCAACATTTGTCGCTGGCGGACCTCATCAATCTCCTCCACGGTCAGTTGTCTGACCGGGCGTTGTGCATGTCGAGCCAAAGTGACCTGGATCCTCTGATGTAGCCTTTGTCGATGTTGTGTAGTCTGGCCTCCGCAGTCGTGGGCGTCTGGATCTCCCTAGCTCAGTCGCTCGTTCGATCAGTAGAGAGATAGGGAAGTATAGAGCGAGAGAGAGAGAGAGAGAGAGAGATAGGGAAGTAGAGAGAGAGAGAGGAAAGTAAAAAGAGAGAGAGAGAAAGAGATAGGAAATAGAGAGAGAGAGAGAGAGAGAGAGAGAGAGAGAGAGAGAAAGAGATAGGAAATAGAGAGAGAGAGAGAGAGAGAGAGAGAAAGAGAGTGATATATATATATATATAGAGAGAGAGAGAGAGAGAGAGAGATAGGGAAGTGGAGAGCGAGATAGAGAGAGATAGGAAAATAGGGAAAGAGAAAAAGATAGGGAAGAGAGAGAGAGAGAGAGAGAGAGAAAGAGACTGATATATATATAGAGAGAGAGAGATAGAGAAGTGGAGAGCGAGACAGAGAGATCAGAGATAGGGAAATAGAGAGAGAAAGAGAGATAGCGAGAGAGAGAGAGAGAGAGGGAGATAGCGATAGCGAGATCAAGAAAGAAAGAACGAGAGATAGGGTACGTAGACAGAGAGAGAAATAAAGAGATAGAGAGTGATAAATATAGAGAGAGAGAGAGAGAATTAACTAGAGATAGCTACAGAGGTAGAGAGTGAGAGAGAGAAAGAGTTAGGTTGGCTGACCAATTGTGTGAAAAGGACAGAAACTCTCTCTATCTCTCTCTCTCTCCCTCTAGAAGAAACTATGGAACTAAAAGAGGCAAAGGGGTTTTGCCCGCTACATGCATTGCCATGTACACTTGGGAGTGCACGTATGTGTCTACCCATATAGGATTTGACCAATAAAGACGAGATTTTGACCCGGTGGTCCTGATCTCCGTACACCTCTAGACCGAGGTGTACGGAGATTGGGCAAGACTAGAGAATGTGAGGTAGTTTACATTGTGAGGAGTATATGTATTAAAACAACATTCATAATCATTGTAGATGGCAACGTCATCAACTAACATGGAGGAAAAGATTGCATGCTCGTGCACGCTCTGCAAGTATCAAATCCTGTGCAAGCGTAGGATATGTAATGAGCATGTGCACAAGTACGGAGAGTTTGCTAGAGAAACCGTACAGAATCTACGATACGACCTCTATGGAACGGGCATTGATTTTCGTGACATAGCACCTACATCTGAGAGAGAGAGAGAGAGAGAGAGAGAGAGAGAGAGAGAGAGAGAGAGAGAGAGAGAGAGAGAGAGAGAGAGAAAGGATTATGCGTGAAGGTCCGACCAATATAGATCCAAGGATGGAAGCAGAAAAGGGCTTATAGACAGAAGACGACGGCTTAGAGGAGATGCTGGATGCCTTCTTCCAGACAAGCGAGGAGAACGCTAACGAAGCAGCACCAGAAGCTGTGCGCCTATCTCCTGAAGACATGTTGAGGAAGTTGGCACGTCAACCAATCTATGAAGGCACCAAAATATTTATCCTTCGTACTTGTCTGGCGTTTTTGAATCTTCAATCAGTGTACGGGTGGTCAGATGCAAGCATCACTGCTTTGTTTAGGTACGTAATTTACAAAAGAGATTTTTTTATTGCCACGGTGACATGCTTGGAGAGCTTTTTAATTTAATGTGGCTTAAACAGGTTGTTGTGGGAGCAACTTCTCCCGGTTGGCAATGAAATGCCCCCCTCCAGGACAGACGCAAAGCAACTATTGACCTCAGTTGGCTTGGACTACAACAAGATTCATGCAAGTCCAAATGATTGCATTCTTTTTTGCAATGAATTCGCAGATTGTCTGTCGTGTCCTAAGTGTGGAGCAATGCGCTACAAACAAGATGCAGTTGGCGAGACAGTGCCAGCTAAAGTGTTGCGGCATTTCCCTATTATTCCTAGGATAAAAAGCATGTTTCGTTGTGGTTCCATTGCAAAGTTGATACAGTGGCATTCTACGAATAGATCCACTGACACAACATTCAGGGTGCCCGCTGATTCAAAGGCTTGGAGGCACATTGAAGATACCTGGCCACATTTTAAGAGTGAACAATGCAATTTGCGTTTGGGCATGGCAATGAATGGAGTCAATCCATTTGGCTTGAGAAGCTCGTCATGGAGCACTTGGCCTGTGTGCCTTATGAATTACAACCTCCTGTCGTGGCTTGCCATGAAGAAGGGTCATTTGGTATTAAGCTTGATTGTACCTGGTAAGTTCAAGGCAAAAAACATGGATGTTTATCTAGCTCCAGGAGTTATGGCATGGGATCAACATAGCAGATGTGGTTGAACCAGTAGGAGAACAGCATGCAAGGATCCATGGACTTCTTATGTGGACTATGCATGATTGGCCAGGATACGGAGAAGCTTTTGGTAATGGTTCTTGATTTACAAATTTCTTGCTATTCGCAAGCACTTTGCCTTGGCCTGATTCTTGCTTTAATATATGCAGGGCTAACAACTTCGGGATACAATGCATGTCCAATTTGTGGGCAGTCTTTGGATGTGCACTATTCTACCTCTCTTCGAGAGACAATTTATCAAGGCCACCACCGTTATCTTCCAGATGGCCATCACTTGCACGAAGGTCAGCTTGGTCGTGTCGAATGTCGTCCTATGCATGTACAAGAGTGGCGTCGCCGATGGGAGCAACATGAGGGGCAACCTGTTCCAGGAATGAAACATTTGTCCATTCTCCATACGTTGCCATACTGGGGTGGTCTACTAATTAACCATTTTTTGGATCCAATGCATATATTCAAGAATGTCGGAGAACTCCTCTGGAAGACAATCATGGGAATGAAAGACAATCGAGCTTCACGAGATGATTTGCAGTCATTTGGAAAGATGCCAGAGTTGTGGCCTTTCACCAATGCTATTGGCCAAACAAAACTTCCAAGAGCGCCATGGGTATTGCTAAAAAGCGAAGAGCAACAAGTTAAAAGGGTGATTTCAGAGTTCAGGATGCCAACAGGATATATGCGATGTCTCAAGACAGCATTCACCCGTGACGATCAATTGTCACGACTGAAATCGCACGACTGGGATAAGTTCTTGCAATTCATTCTTCCAATTGCGATCAAGGGGTGTTTAACGGAGGAAGTGCGGACCTACATATACAAGATTTCAGAGCTAGTGCGGTGGATCTCTTCCAAGGAGATACGAGAGGAATCTATTGCAGTCGCAAGGGCTAACTCCATTGAGGCAGTTTGCATGATTGAGAAGTATCTACCCACGAGATGCCTAACTATCCAAATGCACTTGCTCGTCCATGTAGTAGATGAGGTTGGAGTGGCAGGTACAGTCCACAGCCGTTGGATGTTATTTCTAGAGCGGTTCATGAAAACACTTAAGGGTTTTTTTCGCCAAAAAGCGCGTCCAGAGGGGAGCATGGCAGAAGGATGGCTGGTGCAAGAGTCTCTTGTCTTGACGATCGAATTTCTATCCGTTTCTGACCCAAAAATGCCTCGACTGTGGAGCGATGAGGAGGATGCAAGACTGGTGGGAGAGGAGCCGCAAGGGCAAGGGGTGCCAAAGAAAATGAACGCCGCCATGCGAGAAAAGATCATGAAGTTGTGTATACTAAATTCAACGCCGATGCAAAAATGGCTTGAAAGGTACGAAGAAGAGAAAGAGAGACGCAATAGGGAGCGACACGATTTCAGTGCGAAGCCGAATGACTAGAGGCTTACCCTTGCCAGACTATCTCACTCCTCTACCTGAATTCCCTACAATGGCATGGTTGGACAAGACAGTGAGAGCGCGCAGCTCGACAAATTGGAGAACCAATATCTCTTGAAGAGGAGGAGCTGGCTATTGGATGTGACTGGAAGTATCATACATACATGGCACTGTGGTCGCATGGAAAGCATTTCAGAACACAACAAATTGACAGCAAAAGAAACATGTTTGACAGTGGGGTAATGGTTAGTTTCATGCAAAAGAGTAGAGCCCACAAATGAGAGCACTAGCAACCTGGATTACTGTGGTCTGGTGTCAGATATCTTGAAAGTCAGCTTCATGCGGTTTGAGATGTTTTTGTTGGATGTGAAGTGATTCAAGGTGATTACTTCTGGTCGCAATGCAACGGTATGGAGAGATGGAAACAAGCTTGTGCAAATAGATTCTACAAAGGTTTGGACAGATGTGAGCGACACATTTGCTCTCCCCGAACATTGCGAGCAAGTGGTCTTTGTACCGGACCCTCTAGAGCGACAATGGTGGTTTGTGGTTCAGGTTGCTCCAAGAAATAAACAAGTATTTGAAGGGCAAGAGCTCCTGGAGAAAATTCGGTCAGACGACGTCCATACTACTGTCACATTAGATGAGGAGGACGAAGGTATGGCAGAGGAAGATGACAGATATACGAGGGATGACGCAGACGAGGCAAAATTGACACTTGTCGATGAAGATACAATGGATGAAGACAATCTGCCAGAACGAGTTGGGGCAGAGTTATTCTGCAATTAGAGATAGACGATGATACGGTGCAAGATCGTATTGATGATGCCTCACTCGTCGAGGCCTAGGCCTGTAATAAGTGTTTGTGTGAAGACGTTGATTTAAAATTAAGCTTAAACTTAATTTAAACAAAGGTGTTCTGACGCTTTATTTTACTTTCTTTGTGCAGGACTTTAGTATGGCAGACCAGTTTCCAGATCCCGCTTCTATGAGTGCAGATGCATTCATGGGCTTCGTCACACGGATGACGCCCAGTCAGATGGCAGAGGCTTCTCAGTACTGGGTAGCCAGAGGTACGGGTACTACGCCTTCGGGCTTCACACCCCAAGGTCCGATGCCTATAGGGGGGACACCTATGGGGGGGACGCCTATGGGTACGACGCTTGCGAGGTCTCCCATCACGGCCGTTTTGACACCTAGGGGTGCGGTAGAGGCGGGTACGTCCGCATCTCGGCAGCACAGGTGCACCCGCCGATCTTGGCGATTGTCAGGTGGGGGTGGTGATTGCTGTGGAGGAGGGTCCACAGATGCTTCAACCCCTCCTCGCTCACGACCCCCGTCCTACCCAGGCACACCTCTTGACACACATCTTGGCACACCTCGGACACCTTGGGGGGCACACGATCCTAGTGCCTCCAAGCTCTATACTGTACGGGCAGATGGTTCTGTTGACATGGATAGAGTTGGGACTGAGATGAGACAGCGGATTCGCCAGCTCACAGAGCTGCAATTTTCGACCAACATTCTGACGCCTTGGCTTGAGCAGGATGAGGACAAAGTCAGTTATATAGTGGAGACCATTCTGAGAGAGTACCAGCCTGCTCTGGGTTCAAAGGCTGTTCCGAGGAGGTGGATCAAGGGTGTTGCATGGGACACCGTGAAACATCAACAAGATGCATCTCGACAGGCTTTCAGGATCGGCTCGCCAAAGCCTTCGAGCATCCCACACAAGACGTGGCTGCAGATCAGGGAGGATGAGCGGACAGCGAACATGCAGTTCAGACAGCAGTGTCAGGCCGCACAGATACGACAGATGACCAGGGAGACATCTCATCTTGGCAACGGAGGCTTCGACACCTTTCGCTATGAGTTTATGAGTTTCTAATCCAATCCTAGCTATGGCGTTTTTTAAAACGTGATGAATCATGTATTCTTATTACTTTGATTTTTGTATAAACGTAGAATCTTGCAATGCATCGAGCCCCAACACGCCAAGAGGAGACAGATGGATATTGCAGAGGTATCTATGAAGTATTGAATGATCTTGATGCTTAAGGAGATCCTGTAGACTAGGAGGCCTTAGAGTCTCGTTGATCGCTTGAGGTGAGACGTTAATATGTGTAAGTTGATTTAATTAAATAAGTATATGTGAAGTAATATCAATACTAATTTTGTGAATTGTCCTATGTGCAGGTTGTGATGCCTAGTCATCAATGGATTTCATATATATGCTTTGTGAGACACAGACAGGCTTCTGTGTCTCTTTTTTGTATAGACATATATGGTTATGGTTATTGTTCAGACAGTTATTGTTTTTCTTATGGTTATGGTTATTGTCATTGTCATTGTATAGACATGGTTATTTCTCCTATTCTTGTATAAACATGGTTATGGTTATGTTTAACTTTCTGGTTATGCTTATAGTTATTGTTAATTTTGTTTATGGTTATGGTTATCTCCATTATGGTTTTGATCAAAGTGGTTATGGCCAATTATGGTTTTAATTTGGTTATGGTTTTGCACAAATTAAGTTCGTTATGGTTATGGTTTTAAGTTGGTACGGTTATGGTTTTGCACAAAGTTCATTTCATTTCTTTCATTGGCCTTAAATCTCATGTGAGATCCTACATGGATAGCATGTAGGAGGCGTATATATGATATGGTTTTTTTTTTAAAGTTTATGTAAAAACGAAGGGAACTCTGCCGAAATTTTTTCGGGAGCACGATTGATTTTGGTGCTGCTCGCTTTCTTGGACAGAGGACAGGTAGTCTGGCTGTGGCTGTGTCCATCTTTTCACTGGGCACAGACCAGGCTGCCTGTCCTCTACCCAAGAAAAAAAATTTCTGTTATGGTCGTCGCTATGTGTGTCGCTAAGCCCGTCGAAATACGCGTTGATACCATTACCTTTCGGCGTATATCGACGCATATAGCGACGGATTTGTAGAGACACGTATATCGACGGGCTTTTCGACGAAATGCATCGAAACCGACATCGAAGGTCCCCTTTTTTGTTGTAGTGTAATATTCCTTCTTTTAATAGAAAAGTTGCTCTAATAGAAAAAAATTACTTGCACACTAAGTATATGTGGATGATTCAGAAGTCATGAATTGTGAAGTCTATATAGAGAAAAACAATCTTAGTGATTGTCAATATCTCTAATCTCCAAAGCCCTTTAAATTTGATGATGGAGAGGGCTTGCATCTCTTGGCCGATCATTCTCGGCCCATGTAAGTTGCTTTTGGGGGGAAATCATGGTACAATGTATGTCCTATTTGCAAAATTCTTTAATTCCATACATTAGAATTATGGTGTTTTTGTGAAGAAGAAATATACTAGACTTTAAGGATTCTATGATGGATTTATGGCATGAAACCCATGCTTTTATGATGCATGTAGTCAATGATTTTCCTCCAACTTCACTCTCTTGCTCTCTCTCCCCCACACTTTGCTCTCTATTGTGTTCCCTCAGTACAAGACTTGAGTTCTCATAAAGCTTCCACTATCAGATCAGACCTTTCGTAGCCAACCTTTCATGCCATGGTCACCTAATTAGTGTTTGCAAAGTCCAGCTCCCCAAATTATCATAATACATGGGAACATGTCATCCCCACAATAGCATGCAATTTTCAGCGCGTTAATTTATTGCGTTTTCAATGTCAAAAATAAAAAAATGGTAGTGTTTACTAACCGTGCAATTGAATGCCTCTTGCTGATGGACATAAGTTGTGCTCAACCTTCTAGAATATGGCCTCACTAACCAAGAGAGATATGTCTTGGCTAATAGTGTAATCCAGAGAACAATGTTTGAGTAAAGCTACAAAAAAGCAATGTGAATAGTTAAACATGTCGTCTTGCAATGAAACGTCATAGACTGAAACTACAAAGTATAAAGTGCATGTCATGCAGAGGTGCCATACAAAAGTATGGTGGAGAGCTGGCACTGTGGTCTCTCCAAAAATTATAAGAAACGAAAGTCGTGCCTTATCCCGCAGCGTTTATATGTTGCACCAAGCAAACGCATAGTCATGGGGTGCTGGATACAGATAACAAACCTTATAGTATTGTTGAGCTAGAGTCGCGCTTGTGCAATTGAAACATCCAGTGTTGTGAATATATGTCCTCCCTACCAGACACAAAACACGCATTAAGACAAATACAAGAGATGTGGCATATTGATTAAGCTTAAAGAGAAGCAATGATAACGGGCATGTTGATTTTGGCGTCTCCATAGCGGAAGACACCATATTTAGTGTGCTCATCACTATTGCAAATGCAGACCTGGTGAACCTTGTACTTGTTTACTTCAGTGCTTGATGTCAATCTGCATATGTTTTGCTATATTCTATAGAGTTTCTATAGCAACACCCACCAAGCAAGTTGTTTGCGGGTCGCCGCGATGGACGTCCATAGCATAGCTCTCAAGCATCAACATAAAATTATCAATACAGAGGAAGCGACTTGGATGAGGCATGGAAACTCACTAGGATGTCAACCCTAATGAAGTGAAATCAAAGAGATGCAACTACTAACTCTACAAGCAAATCAATTGCACTAAAGCCAAGTAATCTGCGTATGTCCTTCTACACAGCTCTACAGTCATCACGCACGTTCACCATGCAAATCATATCGAAATCGCACGAAACTTGAAGGGAAGCTACAAGGGACTATCAGGAACATATCCTATCACTTTCAAAGCATTCTGGGGAGGTACATGGATCGCAACCGTTCGTCCCAAAGTACGCAAAAATAGTAAACGGATGACCCTAAAGGGTCGTTTTTAGGTCCCTAAAGCCTCTCCTAGGGTCAAAACAACATAAAATACGCATATAAACAGCGATTTAAGGCCTAAACAGATGCGTTTGAAACCTTCACCGAATCTTGAATGCTTACACTTGAATGAAAGACCAGAGTAAGAGGAACACAATGCAAGAAACAAAATTGAATATGGATTACCGTAGCCACAGATGCGATGATTACAAGTTGGAGCAAAGAGGTAGCTCTCTCTGCATAATGCAATAGTCACTTATCTTCAAAAATAATCTCTCCTTTCCCACTAACCTTAGTGTATTATATACCTAGGGCTTTCTAAAGTGGCCGGTCGCCAACTTCTCATGGACCTTTACATACATCATTGGAAAAATTACATCTTTGACTTAGACTTGACATAGACGATTTTCATTAGGCTTTTACAGGGTTTGATGTATTAAACATCGGAAAAATAATGTGACCACATCAAAACTTTGGCCGGCTGACCCAACGGGTGCCTTGGCTAGGTGGGCACTTGTATGTTGTTATCACCTCCAAACACTCCCCCCTTCCTAGCTCGTGTCGTCCCTTGACACGACCATTTGTAGTCTGGTCTTCTTGTTGATGTGACTCCCCCCTTCCTTGATTGAGTTATATCTGGCATGTTTTGCTTGTTCAAATGGGGTGCCCATTTGCCTTTGATGAATGAACATGTGTTCTTCGTGATTTGGATGTTGTGGACGAGGCATTTGTGCATGTTGTTGCACATCTTGCTTTACCTTTCCATTTGTGCATTTGGTCGATGATACCTGCTTCCTGGTGCAATTGAATTTTTATTGGAGCTTGTACCTCAAAATGTTTGAAACTTTGACGTGTGTGCATTGGCATCTACAATTTGATTTTGTTTGCCACTTTGTCAATAGAGCGATGTTGGTATCTTTGAAGATAAGAGCTGCTCTTGTCGAAGTGTAGTTGAGAACAATGTAGCCCCAAGTCTTTATCTCTTTGAAGATCATGTAACAAATTCTTTATTGGTTTCATTTGATGGAAGAAATATATGCAGCAGAATAGTGATGGGTGTTTCTAAATTAGGGTCTAAAACCTGAATGACCAAAGGGAAAAACCCAATGGGAAAAAATGCCTTTGGTATACGCTCTTATTGGGGTTGAACACTTGGAAGTTGAGTACCTGTTCATGCAAGGTGAGTGCTTGGGAGATATAAAGTAAGAGTGTGTAATGCAACTGCCAATTATGGGACACTCTATATGCACACAAGAGTTCTTTCAAGAAAATAATGCGGTGTGAAAAATGAGTTGTTGGGTGCTTCAAGGAACAAATGTAGCACATGTGATATCCAAGGTGTTAGAAGCTGGACACACCCCATGGCATCTAACTACTCGGCGGATTATTATTTTTTGTAATTAGTCATTCATTGAGGAAAACCCGGTTTTTCACCTTGTAAATATTGGGACTTACAGAAGTTTCCAGATTGTATCCCAATTTTGATAGTTAGATGGAGTAGATGGATGATTTTGAAACTTTAGGGTTTGAGAAGTTGTAAGGTATATATATCACTTTTTGACCTTAATGAAAGGACCTTTTGTCATTTTAAACAAGTTTAATTTTGTGAGTGAGCGTACTGTGTACGTGAGAGAGAGTGTGAGCTTTGTCTTGACGCTACGTGTGCTACGGTGGTCGGAATCGAGTGCGAAGAAGTGCGGCATGTTGCCTCCGACTAGAGCTACAAGCCGATACCAACATTGCGCGCGTACGGTCCGGATTTGGAAGCTCCTTCTACGAGCTTCATCGGTTGTTTGGGTGAGCATACATTGTCCGATTTTGCATTGCAGCATATCCACATGTTCACATTGAGTAGAACTACACATTAGGCACTTCAGATTTCGGAAACGAAGACCTACAGATTTCGGCCAGACATCCTACGCGTTTCTGCACCGGGTGTGTTGGGTCGTGATTTTGGTTCACAGACCTTAGGGAGAGTGGCCTATAGGTATTAGTAGGGTCCCCTTCAAGTTCTGTGGTGTTTCGGAAGTGTTTGATAGGTATTCCGCTCTAGCAAGCGTTGTAGGAAGCATCCTCTTTTGTTCTCTTGAAGACTGTGACTTAGACAATTGGTAGGGACCTCTGTAGGAATTAGTTAGGAGTCGGTCGAGTGTAGGTTGACACCTTATGCTTGCTTCCACGTGCCTGTGGGTCAAGCTTCGTCCTTAGCTGACATTTCTTGTTAGGTGAGTTCTCGCTGTGCTGACGTCTGTCGCGGCGTACCCGTCCAACATTGGTGCCGCTGTCGGGGACGAAAACCTTAGGTAGTTGACTGATACTAATCCTTGAGGATTGGGATTTTTGTCTTGCCAAGAGTCTCGCTTTACATTTAGATAGGATCAAAGGGTGGAGGGCTGTCTAGGTCTTAGAGGGAGTCTAGGAAGCGTGTGTCTGGCCTAGATCCTTCGATTTAGGTAGAGGAGGTAGACTCAGGTAGTTTTAGGTAGTAGTCGAGTCTAGAGTAGAAGTGGGAGTGGTAGAAGCGGTGAGAGGAGAGCTTGAGAGCCCGGAGAGGCCAAAAAATCAACCAAAAACACCATTATCACCATTTCCTCATGGTAGGTAGGAGTAGAGTAAGTAGAACATCATGATTCAGATCTAGAGCATTTCATGCATGTATACTTGCTTGGTAGAATCATAACAAGTTTGTAAAAGACGCAAAAAGACGCAAGAGTGTGGTTGAAAGCCTAATTGAAATCCAAAAGTTACTGTGAAGTTTTCTGATAGGCCTACAGGTTATCTGGAGCATTTCTAACAGAAAAAACTTTAATTTTAAGCCAGGAGACATCCTACGCGTAGGATGTCTACAGGCCAATCTCGGAGGGATTTTGGGATTTTGAGTTGACCAATGTGTTCTGAAGGTAGGGTTTACCCTAATTTCAACTGGAAAGTGGAAATTTGGCCATCTCTTGACAGGAGAAGGCCAGATAGACTGAAATTGCTAGACATCCTACCCAATTAGTGCCAAAACATCAACTTGAAACCAAAACCATAAGATGGCTGCATGAGTGTGTCATTCATGATATATTGAGTGACTGAAAGGGGTTTCACCTCAGTCGGGTAAGAAAATTGGGTTCAAAATGGACTTTAGCACTTTTGAATGAAAAAAACAAAAACAGCTGAAGTTTGGGACTTTTGACATCCAAATCAAGATCTAACCATACCACTGGGATACTGACATCAGCGGGAAGCTGTGGAACAAATCTGGGGTCAAGCAGGCCAAAAAGACATCCTACGCGTAGGATGTCTACTGAGTGATTTGGGACTCCAAACTGAAATATGAGTATACCAAGGTGATCAGCAGCTCAAGGAGAGATTAAGTCTTGAATTTATAGCCATTTTGAAGAAAAAGACATCCTACGCATAGGATGTCTAATGCAAGAAAATGAATCCATAATTGGACTTTGAGCATTGTAAGGGGTTATTTAGCCTAAGGCAAGCCTGCTCGTCAATTTTGGTCCAATTTGGAGTTGATTAGATTGATCAACACCATCACCAGGCCGTCGAAACAGATTTCTGATTCATTGACCAGCTTCTAGAAGTCCAAATCAAAAAGTAAAAACACCTGTAAGCTCAGCACAACAAGGGGAAAATACAGTGCAGAAATCCAAGCAAAATGCAGCAGGAGACATTCTGCAAGGAAGATTTGGCCTGGCCTAGACAGTGAGGTTCTATTTGGCTTACGGGTTCCAGAACTTCTTTCAGAAGTAAATTTGGACCTTGGTTGCCCATTTGACAAAGCAAAGACTGAATTCAAGCTTTTTCGCGAAAATTGGCCAACATCAAAGAAAAGTATTGTTCAGGTTAGCAACCTAATCCGGAACATCAACAGTGTATAGAATACAGTACTAGCTGAGATTAACTCTCCAGTTATACCAATCATTACTAAGATAACCTCTATCAGATAAGAGGTTGATTCAATTGCCGAAATTAAAACTCTTGTGTACAGGTATATTCGGCAGCAAAGCAAGAAGTTGTGCAGAAACTGATCCATTGCCAGGTTAGTGGTTGAACTTGTGATAAGTTGCATTGATACGTTTGATGAATTTGAGATCAGGAAGATACATTAGAGACCAGAAGGTGGCACGTGACCAAGGTAGTGTAGTGTCCACCGAAGAGAGTGTAACTCAGGCAAGGTTAGATCTGCTAGCACCGATTATTGAGGAAGGTAGTGATACTGACACTTCGTTAGACAAATATTTCTTCCTGATGGGTAGCCAACAGCCAGGAGGTTTCACCTACGCCTCCCAAAATCCTTCGAATGATTCCAGGCTTACTGTGATCTTCTTGGAGGGAACAAACTCAAGAGGAGCCCTAGTCTATTCTGACTATCGAGGTCGCAAGTGCATTTGTATTGAAGAGAGGCCAACACAAAGATTGGAGATAATCCACGTGTATGATGATGGAGATAGATTCCGAGATGAAAAGGGGAACCACTATTTAATAGTTAGCAACCCTGAAGATTACAACACATATGGAGACAACTTGGCTAAAGGGAAAATGATTTCAGAAACTCAAGAGCCGCCACCAAACATTGATCGGCACGGAGCTATTTTCATGTATGATAAGAAAACAATCAGGGTTCCAACTTATAACGAGAATGAGGGAATCTACAAACGCGAGAGCGAGTGTATTGTCTCTTACTTTCGCTGTAAAGAACCATACATAGACGAACTAAGCAAAGCCAAGGTTATTTACTTATTCTCTTATGAAACTGCTACGGGGAAGGGCATAGTTTTTGTTGATAGATATGGGCGAGAATACCAACGTATTCTTCCAGAGGAAGTAGAAAGAGCAACAGGTCCAGGAGCATCAGCATACGCCCCTGAGGAAATTCCGAGAGCCGCCAACACCCCAAGCAAGTCAACAAATCCGTTTTCAGATGAGTATGACGCTACATCACCTTCCACCAGACCACAAGCATTCACCAACCAAGACCAACCAGCAAACCAGCCATCATTGCAGGCATGGCTTAGACAAAGTGCAACAATGGAACCAGACAGAAACCGAGAGGGTTATCCAGGTGCTCGAGGGCTCAGGGACTTGCAAGAACCCCCACACTATTCAAGGTATCAAGCAGAGAGTAAGCCAAAGACACAAGGGTCGACCGAGCTTGGAGGACCACCTCTGGCGAGAACCGTTAGAAATTATGGCTTAGGAGCACCGTTGGGCGAGGAACCAGCCTATTACAGAAGGCCTGAGGAGGGGTAAAGACTTGGAAGGGGTGATCCAATGATGAGGTTTGTAGACCATCGCAGAATTAGACCTTCTCAAGTGCAAAAATGGGTAAACAGGAAATACACAGGAAACAGAGACCCAAGAGATCATGTAGCAGCCTTTGTACGTGTGATTAGAGCCGAAGAGGTGTTAGACTTTCCTACCCAATTCGCAGGGTTTGGACTAACCCTAGAGGATGATGCTGCAACTTGGTTTGACTCTGTAGAGCGTAGAGACTTTGAGTCGATGGAGGAAGTGTTTGACGAGTTTATTGAGGAATTCTCTCAAAGGGGAATAGCTCATAATACCGTCTCACAAATCCATAAATTCAAACAAAAAGATGGAGAATCTGTACGGAAGGCAGCCCTAAGAGTAAAGAGATATGTTAAGTTCTGTCCTGTTGAAGAACTGCCAACTCAGTCCAGACTTATGCTGATATTCATCCAAGGACTAAGGAATGCAGATCTCCAAAAAGACTTACATATGAAGAGGAGCACTACGTTGAATGAGTTGACCAAGGAAGCTCTGTACCTTGTGGACAATTGTGCGGTCTACAAAGAAGGGGAGTTCAAGGACCTTGATGATGATTCATCTTCACAGCAAAGTGGGAGCAAGTCCTCCAAGACAACACTGAAAGGAGAAATAGCGGTAAACCAGGAACAGCTCGTAGATGAAGTGCTAAAAAATATCAATTTGTACGCCAAACCCCAGGCTAAACAGCCCAAGTGGTGTGCTATTGAACAAAAGTGGAAAAACCATGGGACCGAGGAATGTTACTATAACAAGGGATATGTGAGGGAGAGACCTTATGCTCCCCAAGCTCCTGTAGCTTCCCCTCAAGTTCCACCTATGCCTAGATATCAAGCAGGCAACCTACCAGGACCTGTAGGTGTAGAGAGACCACAACCGGTGTTGGGGCAACAACCACCCCTACCAGGATTACGACCAGTTGGTGTAAGATACACCCCAACGGTAACTGAATCGGAATAAAAGGCTTTGGTGCCTATGCATGCATACTATGAGGATCTTAATGGATATGCGGCGAACCTTGTCTATTATCCACCGAAAGAACCCTCGACACCAGATCCATGGAGCATGATAGGGAATCAAGGACCTCCAACTGCTGCACAGGCCGTAGGAGAAGGAAGATATAGCTTAGATGAACGAACATTGTTGTTCATAGCCAATGGAGACATGGGTGGACAGAGACAGACTTACCAGCAACAAGGAGCTCAAGGAGCACCTCAACAACCCAAGGGCCCCTGTTACAAGTGTGGCGGAGACCATTGGCTGAGAGACTGTCCCCATGATGAAATCATTAGAGTCAATGAGTATTGCCCAGAATGTGGAATTACTCATTTGATTCTCGATTTCCCTAAAAACCCGAGTAAAGGAGCAAAAACCACCTTGAACCTGTTGGAAACAGTACCTTCCAGTGGAGTATCAGAAAATGAAATAGTCATACCTGTTCAGGCAGTGACACGGGCCCAAGCCCAAAGAAGGACGAATGAACCCATAATAGAAGAACCAAAGACAGATGCCCAAAGTTCAGAAACAAAAAATCCGAGAAGCACTTGGAAGGCAAGAAAGGCGCGTAGGAAAGCTAGGAAAGAACGAGAGCAAACAGCCCTATCTGATGAGTTGAAACATACAAAGAACAGGTTGGAGCGGTTAGAAGATCTAGCTAGCCTAAGCTCACACACCACAGCAGCCATAGCACCAAAGGAAATAGCCGAGCCCAAAAGTGCAGGACCAAGAGGATCTGTGCTAGCAGACAAGGTAAACGGGCAGCTGGATGCGCTTCTAAAAGCTTATGAAGCTCGAATTAAAAAAAACCAGACCCAGGAGCAAAGGTGGATGACATATCCATATGCAGAAATAGAAAAACAAAGGTTGGATATGTGTAAAAAGATGATCGAGACGGCTCAATCATTGATGGAAGACCCGTTGGGAAAACCAACAAATTGCCGTGACGCACCAGCTCCAACCCCTATCCAACCAACATTGGAGAAACATGAGGAAACAAAAGAAAGACTCACTAATAAATATAATCCAGGGGAGAGCCTATCATAGTGCCCAATACCACCGATGAGGCAAGTAACGGGGTCCATCCTAAAATATTGGCAGAAATGGAAAAGGACGGTAATGGTCTAGATGATCTGTGGAAGCAAATCCGAGAGGCCAACGAGGCTAATAGGATGAATGACCACATGAATAGCACGAGAAAAGAAAAGAATGTGATCCTACCTCCTATTGAAGAATTTGAGGCAAGATCACAAATAAAATTTGAGATACATTCACAAGGGGGAGACCAAGGTCTATTAGTTCGGGGCACAGCCAACCAGACTCTTTGAGAACCTTACCCTCTTACCTAGGAGAATATGAAGCTAAGTCGGAAGTGAGAGCAATCCCATCTCAAAGACTTTCGTCTAACAAGGTGATGGATTCACAAGGATTGATTGAGCTGTTATCCACCCCGGTGGCATGCGCAATCACGTTAGCAGAACTCCTAAGGCTAAGGCCAAACATGTGGACCACAGTAGGAAAATTCCTAGAAAAATTTGGAGTGAAAGACACCACCTTGAAACTACAAGAAGGAATCAGGGAATTGGACAGACCCAACCTAAACACTAGGCCGGTACCATTGAATAAGGTTGGAGAATATTGTGAGGGAGAAGACGGAAACACGACGCTACCTGTAGAATTCCAAGGAGTAGTTTCCAAAGCCATTCTTGACAGTGGAGTTGGAGTTGCTATTGCCACCAAGGAAATCTGGAAAAAATGGGGAAAACCAGCTCTGAGGGCTACCAGAATGAAGCTGCAGTTGGCAGATGGTTTCATGCAGAAGCCTCTCGGACTCTTGGAAAAAGTAATTGTCACTTCGTGCGGGATCGAGTATGAGCATACGTTTGCAATAGTCGATTTCGACAAAAAGAACAATTATGAGATAATCTTGGGACGACCATTCATGCGACAACTCAATATGGTCCAAGATTGGGGTTATGACCACATATACCTCAGACATGGCGAGACGACAACTAAAATACAATTGAAAGACCATGGTTACAAAGATGTAAACCAAACACCTGTGGAAGAGTTTGATTCGGATACAATAGCAGGATCAGAACTACCAGCATGGTTGGGGCAACCAAAACAGCTATGGATGTGCGGAGCTTCACATTGTGGAAGCTTAAGGAAAGAAGAATGTGTCTTAGAAAGAGAAATCAAGGACAAAGAGTATATTCCGGAACCATTCCCTGAAGATGCCTTGGAGCCTCTAGAATGGGAATACATACTGGCAATGTTAGATGTTTGTACCATTACCGACAGTCCAACAACAAAATTTTGCGATAAGGATGGTTACGATGTGCTACCCTATTACATGGTAAGCATGGTGCCAGAAAAAGAGACGGTATTACCTCCAGAACAAGAAGAGTTTTACAACTCTTTTGAATAACTGGAAGCAAATGATGAGGCAGATAATGAGTGTTCGGACACCTCCAGTGAGCGTGGGAATGAAGCCGAGAATATCAAGTTTTATTATTTTGCTAATCAACACCCTAGAAGCCAAGAACACTATAGGAAGAAAAGAGCGAGAAATAAAGCGAGAGAGAACCTGATGCCCAGGATAAAAGAAAAAACTCACTATTTGATGCTTGTAAAAGCAGAGGATTGTGTAAAAAATCAAATATCAGGAAAATTCTCAGAAAATCGAAAAGAACGAACGCGAGAAGAAATAAAACGGGAAAGAAAAGCTCGGGCTCAAACAAAATCACAGAAATCTGAAAAAACAAAAAAAGAACCAACAAAAGACCAAGAGTGGACCAAACTGGAGCGTAAACAGAAATACCAAGAACTGAAACGGTCTTTGAGGGAGATATGGACCACTGAAGAGGATAGTGATGATAAAGGGGAGTCAGAAAAGGGCAACATGAACGTACCACCTCACTATAGGAAATTTACTATCCAGGAAAGAAAAATCATCATGACACCACCAATCCGGGAGAGAACCAACCAAGAATCTTACGACGGGCCTGAAAATGCAAAAATATTAGACCTCGCAGAACTAGGTGAAAAGCCTCAGTCGGTCTATATAGCTAATGATTTAGAACCTGAGGAGGAAGTACAGCTAACACAACTTCTCACGAAATATAAAGATGTGTTTGCTTGGTCCTATAGAGACCTTAAAGGAGTTGATCCATTGATATGCCAACATACAATTCCTTTAAAATCGGATGCAAAACCTAGCAAACAACGTCCTTATACATATAATGACACATTTGCCAAACGAATCAAAGAAGAGATTGATAAGCTGATGGACACAGAGTTCATCTATGAAATTGAACATACAGACTAGGTTTCACCCATTGTGGTTGTTCCCAAGAAGAATGGAAAACTACGAGTGTGTGTAAACCTCAAAAAGGTGAATGCGGCAACCATAAGGGATAATTATCCCTTGCCAATTACAGAACATGTCCTTGAGCGAGTGGCCGGGAAACGGGCTTATTCCTTTCTGGATGGGTTTTCAGGATACAACCAATTGGCAATAGGAAGGGAGGATCAACACAAAACAGCTTTTGCCACAGAATGGGGGATTTATGCATCGAGTTATGCCATTTGGCTTAACAAATGCACCAGCCACTTTCCAGAGGTTAATGACTCACGCTTTCAAGGAATACCTAAGAATATTCTTAGAAATTTACATGGATGACCTGTGTGTACACTCTCTTCTCCGAGAGGAACATATCGACCATTTGCAAAAGGTCTTTGAAAAGTGCAGAACATATCGATTCTGTCTAAACCCGGAAAAGTGTGTATTTATGGTTAAGCAAGGACGAATCTTAGGACACATTGTCTCAAGAAACGGCATAACCACAGACCTGGACAAAGTCAAAGTGATTGTAGACCTGCCCAGGCCTACTAATTCAAAACAAGTGCAATCCTTTATGGGGCACTGTGCATATTATCGAAGATTCATCTACATGTATGCGGTCATCGCACAACCTCTGTATCGTTTGCTAGTCAATTTCGAATGGACCAATGAGTGTGAGACTTCATTCCAAAGGCTGAAAGAAAACCTTATATCCGCACCTGTGCTAAAGGCACCAGATTGGGACAAGATATTCCATGTGCACATTGATGCTTTGGCATATGTCATTGGTAGCACTCTAGCTCAGCCTGGAGACGAAACAATGGATTTTCCAGTTTGCTATACGAGCCGACAGTTAAAGAGTACAGAAAAGAACTACACAACCACCGAAAGGGAAGGGTTAGGAATGATTTATGCTGTAAAGAAATTTTGGCATTATTTGCTTGCAAACAAATTTGTGTTCTTCACGGATCATCAAGCTCTTTTATACCTAGTAAATAAACCTTGCAATACAGGGAGAATCGTACGGTGGTTTATTATATTGCTAGAATTTGACTTCACAGTGGTGGTCAAAAAGGGTAAAACTCATCTGCGAGCTGATCATCTTTCAAGAATACACAACGGGGAAGCTCCTCAAGGGGTAGATGATGACATACCAGATGCTTATCTTTTCAACATTGAAATGGTACCCAAATGGTCTCAGGAAATAGTTATCATTCTCTCCTTTGGAAGTGAGTTTGATAATACAGGATGTAGATCCAAACAGCGAACAATTCGACAAACAAAAAACTTCCAGTTGATAGCAGGACGGCTGTATCATCTTGAATCTGACCTAATCCTACGATTATGTATAAATCCGGAAGAATTCGAGTGCTACCTGGAAGAGGCTCATGTCCAGGGTTGTGCATTTCATTGTTCGACAGTGAAAACACACCAAAGACTGAAACAATTAGGGGTTTATTGGCCAACTATGTATGCGGATACACATTCTTATGTTACCAATTGTACAGTATGTAGTGCCAAACGAGCAGTGGATCACGCAACTTTGTTTCGGGTGAACATAGCACCTGCATGGAGTCAATATATCATTGACTTCCTAACCACCAGAACGTTCCCTGAGAACACTACAAGAGCCTGGGAGAAAGATATAGAGCTGGAAGCTCGTGACTTTCAGCTAATTGGAAATCAACTCTATAAACGGAGAAAGGACAACCAACTTAGAATTTGTGCAAGTGAAAGCGAATACCTACTGATTCTAGAACATGCACATAGCGGAGTAAGTGGAGGCCATTTTTCCAGCGATAAGACGGAAAAAATTGTCTTAACCGGAGGAATTTGGTGGCCTACATTGCACATGGATGCCGAGGAGTTTGTCAAACGTTGTGATGCATGTCAACGCACCAAGGTACCAATCAAAAGAGATGAGATTCCATTAAGGACAATGATGGGGGCAAGGGCATTTGCAAAGTGGGGAATTGATTTTGTGGGACCTATATCACCCCCTGCATATCGCACCCATACCCAATATATCATTGTGGCTACGGATTATCTCACAAAATGGGTCGAAGCCAAAGCAACACAAAAAGCTGATGCACGCACCACAGCTCAATTTTTGTATGAGAATGTTTTTGTACGTTACGGGTTACCAATAGAAATTGTCAGTGATCGTGGAACACACTTCCTCAATGAAGTCATTGAATATCTACTAGAGGATTTCATGGTCATACATAGAAAATCAACACCATACCACCCACAGGCCAATGGGCAAGCGGAGGCCACAAATAAAACACTATGCATGGTTCTCACTAAAATAGTGTCACATTCAAGGACCGATTGGGATCAACAGCTACACTCAACACTATGGGCATACAGGGTAGCTTACAAAACCTCAATAGGAACAACACCATACAACATGGTGTTTGGGCTAAATGCTATGCTACCCATAGAGTTTTTAATCCCAACTCTATGCGTAGCAACAACCTTGGAATGGACAGGGCATGAACTCTCTTCAAGAATTAATGATCTTGAAAAGCTAGATGAACTCCGCTTACGAGCTGTCGCTTCGATCTATGCTAAAAAGAGAAGACAAAAGGAATTTTTTGACAAACATGTGCATTACCAAAGAGTTTAAAACAGGTGATTACGTACTTGTTTATACCTTGAAGCAACATGCCAAGAAACTGAAAGAGCGAGGGATGGGACCATTTGTGATTCATGATCTATCACAAAGTGGGGCTGTCAAGCTTGCTACATTAGCAGGTGAAGAAATGCCAAACTAGATTAGTGGGTGTTGACTAAGGAGATATCACCTACCACTCACACAGGAGATGCTCCAACAAATTCATCAAGGAAAGCAAAGAATGAAAGAAAAATAGAGAGTACGGGAGGAAGCTCAAACCGAAGCACAAGAACGCATTGCAAAAAGACGGCTTCTGCGACAACAACAACAAAGTAAACCACCATTGAGAATCAATGCCATTTGACTGATGAACTTGGAAGAGGACACAATAGAGCCAATAATTACAATCAAGGTGGGCAACGATCAAGTTGAATCACCAGCCTTGCTCGATTCGGGTGCTCAAGCAAATTTGATCTCTTACGGATTATACCAACAACTCCAGGTCACAGATCAACTTCATCCTACTCCCCAAGTGCTGGAAAGTAGCACATCACATCCATTGAAAACATTAGGGTGGATTATATTGCATATACAGTTACATCAATATATTTACCCACACAAATTCTATGTGGTGACAGATGAAAGCACACAACAACCAATGATGCTAGGGTAACCTTGGCAAAAAGCATACAATGTCCAAATAGACTGGAAAGCACAGGCGATCAAAATCCAGCACGAAAACAAACAGCAGGTGGTAGCTTTTTCTCAAAAGGACCATCCGGATTAAATGCAAGCCATGCAATCACTGGAAACAAATACAAAAGAACAAATACCCTCAAAGATCAACATGAAACCTGAGACCAACTACCATGTCACGGCCAACCATGCTCATCACAGACAGCTAAAATCACCGGCTACACTGCAAAAATCTAGGCTACCAAAACAAGGTAAACAAGTATGGATACGAAAGGATAGAACAGCCATGGCAGGAAAAACACAATGTGACAACCGAATTCCAACAAGGCAGATGGTGCAACCCAAAACCAAGGTAACCAAGCAGATATGGATTCCAAAGAAAATGCTTAGCCAAAACCCTAATGTCACTCACATTTGGATACCAAAGCAAAAGACAAAGCAAATACCTATGGTACAAGCAACAATGGAAAGCAGACATCTGCAGGTCAACCGGGCCAACAAATATAAGTGGGTGCCGATGACAGAAAAACCAGTGGCCAAGTTTGCAGCACCAAACTACCAATGGAAAGCCAAGGCCATACGGACCATAGCTATCACATCCTCAGAAACAGCTACGACTCCATCAACAGTGTCGGCAAAGCAGTTGCCTCTGGCCAAAAAGACCATTAAACAAATAGCAATAGAATTACAGCTGCTACTTGCAAAGAAAACATGAAACCTCGATGGCGAATGCCAATAAGCATCTTGCTTATTCCCTTCTCTTGCACAACATTAATTTTTCCATGCATTGACCGAGTATGCATAAAATAGGGCCACATTAATCGGCCACGCATTAGCACGAATTTTTCAACCTATGCACGGCACATACTCCGAGGTGAGACCTTGTCGTCCGGGAGGACTTCGACTAGGAGGGGGGGAGGCATTCTCAATGCGGAACCAATAACTAGAAACAGCAAAAAAGGGCATGATTTTTGACTTTTTAAAGGGTTGACGTTTGATTGCGAAATTTTCTGGAGTAACCCAAGTATATATGCCCTTATACAGCATGAAGCTACAGGTATATGGGGCCAAACGCCAAATCAAGCCCCTAGGTGTGTGTATAAAAGTAGAAATAGCCATTTTTTAGGCAAAATATTGATAAAACGGGGAAATCTGGCCATAAAAATTGCATGTGAGTGTATATTATGTGTTGCGGTGATGTTTGTGATCTATTATGAATTTTGGGAATTTTCTGGGTTTGATTTGCTATTTTCCTTTTAATTTTGCTAATTTTCGGCAGAAAAAATTCAAAAATACAAAAAGCAGGTGAAAAACAGTCGTAATGAAAAAAAAAAATATGGGGATGACCAGTGACTAAAAGACAACCTATGGCACGGTGGGGGTACAATTATGAGACTGGAGCGAAAAGCGTGTTTTGGCTAGGTTTTAACCGAAATGACAAATTTCTGGTAAATAGAGCAAATGGAGTCCAAATCAAAAAAATTTTGAGCCTAAACCGCATCTTGCAGAAAGATAGGAGCACATGTCAAATTTCATGAAAAATGGTTCGGGGACCTCCATTATAAGAATTTTTCACCCCATTTTGAGATCATTCTCACTATTGACCTTGTGGAGAGAGCTTTTGCCACCTAGAGCGGATCGATCTTCCAGCAGCTTCTACGACGTGCACGGCTACCCGACCAGCTCCGGACATGAGAGGTAGGCTCACCACCTTGAGCTTTTCGTGCATGTTTGTCATTCTGTCGCGAGAACTAGTGTAGAAGTCACACACAAAGCGGGCGGTAGAGACCTGCAAGTAGAAACGGCGGCCTAACGGCTAACCCAAAAGCAACAAGACTTCATCGGCAGCTTACCCTAGTCTAGGAGACCAGTCTTGGATAGCTAAAGGCAGTGGGAAACCATCGAAAAAAACCCTAATTCCCAAAAATCCGCAAGAGGCCACCAAATGGGAAATCGGCGAAACGGCGACCAAATGCTACCAAAATTTATGGGTAGGAGCATATCAACATGCTCGACAAGTCCATATGACCCGCATGACCAGAAAGTGACCCGAAGCGCCACTAAACCTCAGAAACGGCATCAGACAGACAAAGCGTCAAAATGCACTTGCAGCCAAACCGCAAGTCCGTTTGCCACCAAACTTCACGAGCGGCTTTCCTAGACCATCAACAACCAAGTCCTATGGTGGTGGACTACCACAAATCATCAAAGGTATGTAAACGCAACCACGGGTGCTTCTAGAGCGACAAATTGCCAAATGAAGCTCCGCTGAAGCCAAAGTCGACAAAAACCATACGGCAAGGATCCCCAAGGGATTGGGAAGCTATGGAGACCAACATCGAGGAATTTCATCGCCAAAAAGCACTCCAAAAGTTAGAAAACGGCTTGGAGGCTCTGAAGTCCACACAGGGAGTTATACTCTATCCATTTGACTTTTTTATTGAAATTAGGCTCAAAAGGGACTTAGGGGGGCAAAGGGCAAGCACTGAGAGCACTAACAAAGGAAAAATCACCAGGAGACATCCTACGCATAGGATGTCTCAAGGACAATTTTTGGCACAAAAACCAACAATTCTTGTCATGCACATGTTTTGAATGACATTTACAAGCCATACACCAAGTTTCATCACATTTGGATAAGATTGGACCTCATATGCATGGAAAAACGCAAAGTTAGGACATAAAGGCACTAATGGGCCATTGACCTACCAAATCTTGTCCAAATCTCATGAAACTTGCACAACACATTCACATACACATTAGCTAACTTTCTGTGTGGTCTGGGAGTTAAAATGAGGAATTAGACATCCTACGCGTAGGATGTCTAATGGACCTTCTGGGCATGAAGGAGAAGTTTTGTCATTTCAGAATTAATAACCTCATCAACAAGAGCCCATATGTCAAGCTTGAAGCCCTTCTAATCACTTTTGACCCCCAACACCTTCAAGATGTATTTTTTGAGCCCAAAAACACCTCACAGAGCCCTACAAGCATCAAATATTATCCAAATGCAAATCCAAGAACATGGCTATGTTCCACAGGTCAAGGACAACCCACAGATCAAGTTTCATGCAGTTCTGAAGAAAAATACATCCTACGCGTAGGATGTCTTAAGCTTAGATTTAGACTTATGTGCAAGAAATGACATCATAGGAGCTAATACCATGATGCATTGAGCCCATATACCAGGTTTCAACCCATTTGGACATCAATTGCTTCCCATGATGGACAATCTACCAAAATTGTGACCTAAAGCCTAAATCAGCCCAAAAATCCACTTTTTGACATCCAAATTCAAATCCAAGCTTATAACCATGTTCCATGAGCCTTACACTACCTACATGTCAAGTATGAACCTATTCTGAAGAAAAAGACATCCTACGCGTAGGATGTCTAGATGGATTTTTTTGGTCAAATTTGCACTGTGAGCACATGCACAGCTTCACAAGTTCCTTTTAAGCTATAATTTCAATTTTCAAGTCATTTGGATAAGTAAAACTCAGTTTAGCAGTTGATATGGAAAAAACGCTAACTTTGGATTGCTGAGTGCAACAGGGTCTATGGCAGCCTCAAAGTCACTGGCAAAGAAGAAGAGAATGACAATCAAAGACTATCTGGACGAGGTGGAACCATTTGTCATTCCAGAGGGAACATTAAAGCCCACAAGCACCTGGATACAGGAAGATCTACTAGAGTCAAACGACCTAAAGATCTACCAAGGTGTGTTCAAGGACAATGACGGAAATGTAATAGAGCTGCCAATGCTGCCAAGGGAGCTCAATGAATTTTTCCGAAGAAAAATGGCCGGCTATTTGGAGAAAATTGACCTCCATAACTATTTCAAAGCAATCCCAGCAGGGGTGGACGTCAAAAGAGTATGGGAGTTTGTGACTAGCATTAAAGAAGATGGAGTGGCCAAGGTGACGGATTTGCACGGCAGACCCAACACAGAGATCATTATTATGGAAAGGGTTGTCGCCCATGCACTAGATCTCTCCAATCAGGGAGATAGTGTGACAAAGAGAAAGGATGAAGTAAAGGTGTACAAAGAGAAAAAGGCTAATCACACTTTTGAAGACATCGCCAACCCAAAGGTGGTGATCATGAGACAATTGTACAACCAATACTTCCACATGTGCACGAAGAGGCCGCAGAAGTATAGGATGCCGCCAGGTGCAATTGCCACAACATCTACTTGGGCAATGACGAAGGGCACCCCAAAGATAATCAATTATGCGGCATACATACATGACAGCCTGGTGAAGATGGGAAACAAAAATCCAACCTACATAGTGCCAGGAGAGATGATAACCAAGGTAGTTTATGTAGCATTACACGCCAAGGGAAGGTGGCCTGACCCCCCATCTCAGAATGACTGGCTCAGGGTGAAGGAAGACAAAGAAGACGAGCCACAAAGAGCACCAAGGGTAGCTACAAGGTTGAAGAGATGACTAGAGCCAGTGGAAGAGGAGCAACCTGAGCAGAAGAAAGGCAAAAAGAATCTGCTCAAGTGCCGGCCAAAGAGACTCGATCACAAAAAGTGGTTAGACTCGAGAGGCTGATGGAGAGTTTCCGAGCAGAAAGAGCCCTCAAGGGCGATTTCAACAAATTATGGAAGCCATCCCTCGAGTCTATGTCCGGATCCTCGAGAAGAGTGCAGAGGGACCGCTTCGAAGACTACATCAAGAATTTCGATATTCTTGATGCTGCAGCGGAAAACATTCCACACATCCCTTTCACTGAAGAAGAAAAGGAGCATATACGACAGACATTGTTAGATGAACAAGAAAACCAGGAAAGAGAAAGAAAGACAAAAGCAGATAGGGATTTCAAGGGCAAACCTACAGCTTTACCAAATAGCTCTAAACGTAGCCCACAACCATCACCACCACCATCACCACCTCCTAGCAGCCCTCCACCAGAAGATAAGGAGGCTGGAGACAATCAAGAAGAACACCAGGCTGAAGAGCAAGAACAAAAGCCAGAACCTGAGCCCAAGGAAGAGGCCAAGCCTGCATCTGAGCAAAAAGAACTTGAAGAAGCATATTATGCATTTCTGGACCTGCTAGCTGCAGGCTATACAAGGGAAGAAGCCGCCACAGTCGCATTCGACTTGGCGAGGACAGGACATGAAGAACAGATGCCAGGCATCCGGCTAATTGAGCTAAAGGAGATTGCTACCGACACGGTAGACCTGCACCCGCCCTCGAATGATTGGGATGTGGTGATGACAATGCTAGCCGGAATAAGGGCACAATCTGTGGCATCAGACGAAGAGTTGATAACTCTAAAGGCCACTGAAGTAAAGACCAAAACGGAAAGAGATCTACTGCAGGCAAAAATCCAAGGACACAAAGAAAGAGAAGATGACCTCTAGGCCAGTCTAGCCACTGCTCTACAAAACTGCCAAACAAAGGAAGAAGAAAATGAGGCAGCGACAAAGAAATTGCAAGCAGTTGAAGAAGAGTGCCTGCAACTCAGCAAGTCATTGCAAGATGTAGAAAAAGAAAGGGATAATCTGACACTCTAGCTAGCAGAAGAAACTAAAGAAGTAGAGGCCTTGAGGAATGCTAAGGAGAAGGCGGAAATAGAACAAGAAGCAAGCGTGGATGAAGTCCTTGAGCTCAAGGACCAATTAAAGTCAAAGATCAAACCATCCAGAGGCTGAGAGCATCACCTGTGAGAGTTAGAGCTACAAGCTCAACTCAAGTTATTTCACAGAGTCAAATGTATGAAGAGCAGATGCAAGAACTCCAAAGAGAGTTGACTCTTGAAAAGAAGCAGAGGGTGATCATGGCTGAAGGTTCTATCGCAATGCAAACCAGATTGGAAGACAGCCAAAAGGCCCTACAAGAAGAGTTGGAGAGCATAAAGATAAAGCTCGAGGAGGCTGAAAAAGTAAATGCTGAACTCAATGACCTCCTCATGACTATGGGCGAACAAGCCAAAGTGGAAAAGAAGACGCTCCTCAAGCAAATTGAGGAGTTGAAAGGCCGACAACAAGCAGAAGCAGAGAGCTCAGGGCCAGCTACCAATGAGGGCATCGACTTCGACAATGTGGCAGATCCTGTGGACACACCCATGCCAGAGGAAAGCATAGCAGGCTCCTCTCAAGAGCCCCAGGATCTAACACAGGAAGAGGAGGAAAAATTATGAAAAGCAATAGAGGCAGAGCTCAGAGAAAGCAAAAAAGAAGCCTTGGAATGGGAAGAGAGGGTTTTCAAATCAATGACAATTCAGAAAATTGACGCCAGCAATCTCAGGCGTGAATGGCTACAACCCTCTCTCCCAGATCCATTGCTGAAATATGAAGTGGAAACAATAAACCAGTGGATTAGAGAAGAACCAACGGTCCCTCTCTACAACGCAGACACCTCGAGGCCAGAAGGAGTAAGGCTGATAGTGGATTCTCAGCCCAAGTGGAGGAAGGCTTGGCTTACCAAGTACCCGCAGTACCTAATACACTTGGTAGAGGCACCTAAACACATCAGAGACAATCTCAGCTTCTGCCCTCTACCAAGGGTTAGGACGTGGAAAGCACACGAAATCTTACAGAGAAGCCAACCCACTTGGCTGAACTACCCAAAGCTGCCAGGCGTGAAGGCAGGTGAGAGAATAAGTGTACAATACATGGTGAAAACCCTAACGGGCGCCATAAAGTTATTCACTGGCTCACCTGACCTTACATGCATCATGATGAAAAAGATCTGCAGAACCATCCTAGTAGTGTTTGAAACCTTCAAGCCAGGACAGGTGATTGACAGCATATTTTTCTTCCAGGACACATACAGATGTGCTTATGATATGTCACGTCAACCTTCCAAGGAGGTGATACATGCATTATATCAAAGAATCATGTTTCTCCCATCTTATCACCTCCAGGCGTTTGAAGAAGCTTTCTACACGGGATTCTTTACCATGCATACAGACATCTTTGGACCAACAATGCTAAATCTACATGCACGGTACGAATCACTGCTAAAGATGCGGGAGACCATAAGGTGAAGCAAAAGATCAAGGCCATGTCGGGGATGACATGAACAAGGAGGGGGGGGATGTTAGAAGCTGGACACACCCCACGGCATCTAACTACTCGGCGGATTATTATTTTTTGTAATTAGTCATTCATTGAGGAAAACCCGGTTTTTCACCTTGTAAATATTGGGACTTACAGAAGTTTCCAGATCGTATCCCAGTTTTGATAGTTAGATGGAGTAGATGGATGATTTTGAAACTTTAGGGTTTGAGAAGTTGTAAGGTATATATATCACTTTTTGACCTTAATGAAAGGACCTTTTGTCATTTTAAACAAGTTTAAGTTTGTGAGTGAGCGTACTGTGTACGTGAGAGAGAGTGTGAGCTTTGTCTTGACGCTACGTGTGCTACGGTTGTCGGAATCGAGTGCGGAGAAGTGTAGCGTGTTGCCCCCGACTAGAGCTACGAGCTGATACCAACATTGCGTGCGTACGGTTTGGCTTTGGAAGCTCCTTCTACGAGCTTCATCGGTTGTTTGGGTGAGCATACATTGTCCGATTTTGCATTGCAGCATATCCACACGTTCACATTGAGTAGAAATACACATTAGGCACTTCAGATTTTGGAAACGAAGACCTGCAGATTTTGGCCAGACATCCTACGTGTTTCTGCACCGGGTGTGTTGGGTCGTGATTTTGGTTCACAGACCTTAGGGAGAGTGGCCTATAGGTATTAGTAGGGTCCCCTTCAAGTTCTGTGGTGTTTCCGAAGTGTTTGATAGGTATTCGGCTCTAGCAAGCATTGTAGGAAGCATCCTCTTTTGTTCTCTTGAAGACTGTGACTTAGACAATTGGTAGGGGCCTTTGTAGGAATTAGTTCGGAGTCGGTTGAGTGTAGGTTGACACCTTATGCTTGCTTCCACGCGCCTCCGGGTTGAGCTTTGTCCTTAGCTGACATTACTTGTTAGGAGAGTTCTCGCTATGCAGACGTCCGTCGCGGCGTACCCGTCCAACACAAGGACATCTCAATAGCTTCCACATTTCCAAGAAGGGTTTTTGATGTTGAAGCTTCTCCACTCATTACTCACTATGCATAGTGTGTGAGTGTCTTTTGGACTCTCTTCTTCACTTTACCAAACTTAAGAAGACATAGACTTGGACTCTTATGCTCACTTATACCAGCATGAGCGATACAACATAATTATGCTCAACTCCTCCACCTTGAGCAGTACCTAGAATAGCTAAGACTCTTAGACCATAGAGAATATTACTTGAAGCTTTGGGACTAATGCCTTGCTCATTTAGTGGCTCAGCTGCCCGACTCTTGACTTTTATGCCATGTATTTTTAATTGCGACTTGGACTTGCCTGTTCATGGCCTGAAACCCAATGCCATAAGTTCTTGAGATTAAGGCCTCTATCATTGTGTTGGTCTTTGGATGCCACCATTTTGTCGAGTAGGTTGGCATATTTTGGCTCCTCTTGACTTGCTTGTTGTATGTTGATACTTCTTTGTAAAACAAGTCCTTCAGCTCTGATAGGGCTTGATGTAGCCTTTGCATTAATTTCCATGAGAAGCGATTGTCGATATGTGTGGGTTCTCTGTGATTAAGTTTCCACTAGCAATTTTGGAACCCATCTTGTTTTTGGTCCTTGTGTGACCATCTTTGGCATTTTATCTTCTTCTATAATTTGATGGACACTAGGATTTGGTATCCAAACCTGATGATTTGTGATGGATGCTCACATCAAAGGGACAAAAAATCTCGAATGTCTACATTGATGGTGGTGAGGAAAGCTTTTCCATGCATGGGAACCCCCCCATATATTTTTTCCCTTTTATCAAAATATTTCCCATTATATAAGTTACTTTTGAATTTTTTCTTCCTTTTTCACAAACGTTTTAGCCTTTATTAAATAAATAATACTTATGCTAATCAATCACGATGTAGCATAATAAGTAAGCTTTCTTTGTTGATCTCTCTTTTGACCTTAAATATTATATATATATATATTCTAGTATTTTCTAATATATTTTTTTCATGTATATATATTAGTCCACTCTACCAAATATTTTATTCACTAGTTTTCATTTTCAAACCTCAACCCCACTTTCAAATTTCAATAATACCTCCATCTAGATGATTGCCAATCTTTTCAACACTCTAGGTCATGTTTTCATACACATGAAGGAGCTTACACTTGAAGGCAAGAGAGAAGTCCACTCAAAGGGGACCACCAAAAGACTTTTGCAGCCACAAATAATACATTATTTGGCTGAATTTTTTAAGTAAAGAAGAACCCCGAATCTGAAGGAGCGTTCAACATGAAAGATGTAGCTCGTGATCTCAACTTTTAGCTCAATTTTTTTCAGAATTTTTGAAGTTATGAACACGGAGATATGATTTTTGTAGTGGACCCCAGTTTTCTCGTGTAATGGTGACACAGGCCATCCCCACTTTTCTTCCTTCTAGAATGGCTATGGTTCTACAAGTCTTCAAGCATGATTACAAGAGACAAGGCTCTTTTAATGAGGTCTTGGCTAGTCTAGAGTAATTCTATCACCATTTTTGGAGGATCCATCCTCATCAACAAATATCCACCTTCGACAACCTCTCTTATAATTTTCTTACCTCTCTCTTCTCTCCCTAATAAGCTTATGTCTATCCAAAGCTAGACTATTGTAAATATTTCCTATCCTCTACATCCTACCCACATTCTCTCTTCTTCTCTCTCTATTGACTCTGGTATTTTAAATAATGAGGAGACAAGATGGGAGCCACAGTCACATGCACCCCATTTTCCTAGTCACCAAAGTGGGACACTCACTTCAATTAGAAATATTGCTAAATCCTCTCCTCCTTCCCTATATAAGGAGGCCATGAGAGCTCACCAGGACACACAAAAACACACAAAAACACACACACACACACACACACACCTATCCATACACACTCTTGTGCTACATGCTTGTAGCATGAACCCTAATCACATAATCACAACACCATCATCATCAACATCACCATGCACAAAAGATGAGCACCACACCTCCACACCACTTGTAATTAAGGGTTGAAGACACAATTTCAAGAAGAAGAAGGGTGGACACACTCATGATGTTCCTCGCCATCAACTCCCATCTCTCCATTATGCCTCCTACGATCTTGTTCCCTTCTCATTTTCCTGCCATACGCTACCTATTGTATTCATCTTTTGCAAGCAATCAACACACTCCATCTTGGTGCCATACTTTGTGTCGCTTTGGATACATCTCATTGTGAGTATGGTATATGCTTGTTCCTTGCCATTTTTTTTCTGCTTATGTAAAGGTGTGCGGATTCGCCACCACACACACACACTCTCTCTCTCTCTCCCTCTCATATTCCTATCATCTTGCTACTTCCATCTTGAGGTGTGCGGATTCGCCACCTCATGTATGATAAGTGAGCATACTCGCAAGTTTCCCCTACCTCATTATCTTCCTTACTAACATGCACGAGTAGCAAGCCCATTCTCACTCATTCACCACTCCTCTCACCTTATTCTCCGACCACCCCATTCCACATTTGGGCGTGGATCTTGAAATTGTTTTCCATGGCATGCTTCATTGTGTATATGTATGCGTCCTAGCCGCATATCTTGCTAGTTGGTGCCCCTATTGTGTATTCCCCATGATGAGGCCATTGTGCATAGTCTTGGTGTAGAGGCCACCGGGTCTATTTTTTCACTTCCGCCTCTCATTTGGTGCCCCCACAGAGGAGGTCTCTTGAAACCCTTCAGTTTAAAAGACTGAAAACCCTAAACTATTGTGAATGGATGAATGAGTATGAAGGATTTTCTAGCTGGACGACAGAAGAAGAAGAGCTCCAAGCACAACTAGACGAACTGCGCATCTCCATTGAAGCTCAAGTGCCAGGCGTAACGGTAATTGATTTGAAGTGGGAGAGTCAACCAACGCGCCAAACCCAGTGGATATACATAGGCCAAGTGCCAAGAAGAAGAAGGAGAAGGTGGAAACCATGTCCGCAACCTACAACCAACCAACAACAACAAAATGGAAGGAGCTCTGCACAATAGAGAATCAACACTATTCTACTTTGAGAATCGGGTAACTCAAGTCACCGAGGTAATTATCATAGTTAGTTTTCAAGTCGCACCTGATGCTGCAGCACAGATAACAGAAGCATTGGCTCACACTCTCACTAGAGAAACTAGGGATCTACTGAGTTTGTTTCAGGAAAGAACACCACCCTCTGCTACAAGCTTGGACAGTGACTAAGCACCTCTAAGCTTCACATGAATCAGGACAACCTACCTCAAGACAGATCACACATACCAACACGTGTACGCTCAATCAAGGTAATATTGTACTTGAAGATTCACTACCAGCACATCATTGACACCATGCCGGGTGGGGAGCGGTTTTTTGAGGTTCTGGCATCAGATCAGCCATTTGTTTTACCTTTGGTACAAGGCAATGTACCGTTTGAAGTTTTAATCTATGTCCTAGTATAATAGGGTATACACGCCTCCTTGTAAAGAAGAAAAAAAATTTGCAAGTTAAGAAGTGTGTCTTTCTAGCTCTCTCTCAGTAATCATGGCAAGTGTAGCATTTCCAACCTTTACTGGTAAGGTGGGCGAGGATGCTGTAGACTTTCTAGACAACTTGGAAATAGCATGTGTTATCTCTGCAAGAGATGATGATGCTTCGCGCTTGCGCATCTTCCCACTTCTAATGAAGGTGGAGGCAAGATCATGGTACAATGCCTTGGCACAAGAAACCAAGGAGCGGCGGGACTTATTAAGGGCAGCCTTTGTCAAGCGTTTTGGAGAGGGCACAACATCAGAGAAACTATGGCAATTGTTGACAGAGTTGAAGCAGGGCAGTATGCTGGAATACGCATCATATGAGTCAAAGTTTGTAGATTTATGGGGGCGATGGGTTGCATCGCTAAGAAAGGATGAGGGGGCACCTGATTTCCTAAAGAAGGATCGGTTTGTGGCTGGGTTATGGCCAACTCTTAAAGAGAAGGTGAAGGGAAGGTTTCCTGCTACGTATGAGCTAGCAGTTGAAGTGGCCCGCCTTAAAGACAAGAAGTTGCGCCTACAAGCCAGGAATATCGATGGAGAGGAAGCCGTTAGGACCCCACCACCTCTAGCACCACCTACAACAGTCGCCCAGAGGATTCAACCACAAGAACCAATTGAAGATCAGCAAGACCTGCTCAACCGAATCACCAATCAACTTGAGAATCTCTCAGTCCATTTGATACAACAAGGGCATGCACACAATCGCAACCAAGAGCAAGGGAGAGGACAACGAAGGCAAAACCAAGAATACCACTGCTACAATTGTGGGGAGGATGGTCATGGCATGTACTACTGTCCACAACCAAGGAGGCAGAATTTCAACAGAGGAGCCAGACAAAACCAGGTTTCACCACCAAGAGCAAGACCACCACCACCGAGGGCACCACAACAAGCACCACCCGTGCAAATCTTACAACCACCGATTCAACCACAACCACCACCACCACCACCACCACAACCTCTCATTCCACCCTTACCCCCACCACTAGTTGGAAATCAAACAGTAAGCGTCATCAGTCTTGAAGGTAAGGGAAAGGAGAAAGTGGAGGAGGATAAGACCAAGGTTAAAGGAGTAGATGCTATTGGGGTAAAACGCGCTAGGCATGGTGAGTCTTCTCAAAAGGAAGAAAAGATGAAGACTAAAGGGGAATCTAGCAAAAAGCCGTCCAAGTCACGACGTAAAATTGACATTGTAGATTTCTCTTTGGGTGAATGTTCTAAACCATATGATTTGGTTCAAGATGTTTCTGTGCAGGGCCCAAAAATCACCTGGCCCCAGTTACTCCACCTAGCACCTAGGGTGAGGAGACAATGGACAAAGATGGTTAACACGAGGCGACCAAAGCCAAAGATAGCTGGGGCTATCTCTGGGAGGAATCTAGACGACATACTACCAGTGATGGATGCTTACATAAAAGGGCAACACATCTCCAATATCTACATCGATGGTGGCGCACAAATATGCATCATGAGTGAAAAAATGATGCACCGTTTGGGTTTAGAGGTGAGTCGGCCGGCACCATGCCGAGCCAAAATGGCAAATAATTTAAAAGTTCAATGTGTTGGTGTCATAAATGCAGTTAGGATAAAGGCATTCAACACCGAGGTAGATGTGGACATCTTTGTCATGCCACACAAAGGGGAGGGCTATCCTATCATTCTAGGGAGGCCTTGGCTTATGGCTATGAGAGCTAAGCAGGACTGGGACACCGGCATAATCCAGATGAAGGATGCAAAAGGAAGGCCAATACTTTACGACATGAAGATAGGTCAACAACGCGACATGGATCTAGAAACCTCCGAGGATGAGTTTTCTAGTGGTGAATCTTCAACCGCTTCAGAGGAGGAGTCAACAGTGAGTGAAGAAAGTGACAGTAGCATTGAGGTGATGGGGATCATTCTCAAGGACCCTAAGAAGATGGAGCAACCTGATGCCTCATCATCAAGCCAAGGGGAGACACCAGGTATACAACCTCTGGTAGAAGCAAGTAAGCTACATCAAATGCTCTCTAGTGAGTTGTGTGGGAAGGAGCGTGAAGATTATATTTTGATGCTAAGTAATTTTACCACATTTTTCATTGATGAATATAATAAAATCACTGGCATCACAGTAGTTCAACATCACATTAAGCTCAAGGAGGGAAGTAAACCTGTAGTGCAGAAGCTCAGGCGGCTAGGAGTAATTCAACAAGATGCCCTACTCAAAGAGGTGAGGAAATTGCTAGAAGCCGGTTTTATCTATCCTGTTGAAGACTCAAAGTGGGTTTCGCCAGTGGTAGTCACACCAAAGAAGAATGGTAAGTGGAGGGTTTGTGTTGATTACAAGCCTCTTAATGCAGCCACAAAGAGGGACCATTTTCCTCTTCCTTTTCAAGATGAAATACTCAATGAGGTAGCAGGACATGAGCGCTACACGGTATGTGATGGCTACTCAGGCTACTTCCAAATTAGCATCGCTGAAGAAGATCAAAAGAAGACAACCTTCATCACACCATGGGGATGTTTTGCTTATAGAGTTATGCCTTTTGGTCTCACTAATGCTCCAGCCACTTTTCAGCGATATGTGACATTTGTTTTTCAGCCATTCTTTGGAAAATCAATCCGTGTTTTTATTGATGACTTTTGCATCTATAGCTCTCGCTCTCTTCATTTGGAGAAAGTTTATGAAGGTCTAGCTAGGCTACAAGCTTTGGGTGGCCAACTCAATGTGGAGAAATGCCACATTGGTGAAAGAAAGGTTACTCTTCTTGGCCATGTGATCTCGGCCAATGGCATTGAAGCTGACCCAAGCAAGGTTCAAGCCTTGGTGGCTTTGACCTCTCCCACCACAACAAAGCAATTGGTCTCTTTTATTCAAAAGGTGAGGTATTTGAGTAGGTTCATTCACTTGCTCTCCCAAGTGGTTCTCCCTTTACAACAAGTTACCCATCAAGATATCTTCACTTGGAGTGAAGAAAATGAACAACAATTCAATGAGGTAAAACAAATTCTAGCTTCACTTCCCACCATAGCACCTCCAAAGTGGGACGAGCCATTTTATGTAAACCCTAGTGTTGGCAATGACACACTTGGGGCTGTATTGATGCAAAAGGATCCTCAAACTTCTTTCATGCGTCCTATCTACTTCTCTAGTCGAATGATGACCCCATCAGAAAAGGGATACACGGCAGTGGAGCACATGGTGCTTTCATTAATGTTTGCTACCACCAAATTTCACTCTTATTTATTGTCTAGACCATTCATAATCTTAACAATGGAAGAAGTATTTCCTTATGTAATGCAGCACATGGATGTTTCTTTTAGGATTTCCAAATGGCTCACAAGGCTACAAGAGTTTGACTACACAATGCAAGTGGAGAACTCCACAAGGGCTAGTCTAGGAGGTATTCTCACTCATCGCCACTATGAAAAGAAGCTAAAGATAAAGCCAAATGATCAAGATATTACACCTGTGCTGGAAGTCCCTAAGGTAGAGGAGGCTCACTCTCTTTTCTTTGATGGAGCCTACAAGAGGAAAGTGGACAAAGCTGCAGCAGGCATTGTCATCTTCAACGAGCAAGGGGACAAGGTTTTCTCCATTGGGAATCTCTTGGATTCTCACTCTAACAATGAGGCAGAATATGCAGCTTTAACTCTTGGGTTAGAGTGGTGTGTGACACAGGGCATTCAACGGTTAAATGTATTTGGTGATGCCATGCTTTTAATAAAACAAATACAAGGAACTTGGGCTTGTAAAAATCATATCTTGCTAGGCCATTTGCGCAAAGTCAAGGAACTTTTAGGGAAATTTCAAGTAGTACAATTACATCATGTCCCTCGAGCAGAAAATCAAGAAGCAGATGCTCTAGCTAGAGAGAAGTTGCAAGATGTTTCAGTGGTGGGTGCTATCAAGTTGAAGCTGCCTCTCTTCCAAGGTAGCGATGCTATTCCTTACATCATGAGTTTCTTGGACACAGGAGAGTGTCCTAAGGATCTTACTAAGGGACAAAAGCAGTGGCTTGTGCGCAAGGCAACAAAATACCGCCTTATCAATGACGACCTCTACTGCAAGGGTAAGGATCAAATTCTTAGGCGTGTACCTCTCTCTAGAGAGATCACTGAAATCATTTCAAGTTTCCATGATGGTGTTTGCGGAGGACACTTTGCACTTGACATCACTAGTAGAAAGATTCTACAAGCCGGGTTTGTATGGCCTAGTCTACATAGGGATGTGCATCATTGGTGTAAAACATGCAAGGAATGTCAAAAGGTAGGGGATAGGAGGCTCACATATGAGCCACAGACTCCTATAATCTCATATGGACCATTTGAAAAATGGGGAATTGATGCTATTGGTCCTTTGCCAAGGAGCCAATCAGGTAAATTTTATATCATCATGGGTGTGGACTACATGACCAGGTGGGCTGAAGCAGTTGCCACCACCCAGATTACAGCTAAGGAAGTGGCTAAGTTCGTATTTGAAAAAATTTGTTGCCGTTTTGGCACTCCTCTTGAAATAATTTCTGACAGGGGACCAGGTTTTAGAGGAGACCTTGTAGGAGAGCTAATGGAGAAGTTAGGTATCTCACGACGACACTCAACTCCCTACTACCCACAATGCAATGGTTTGGTGGAAAAGGTAAATGGTATGATCTGCAAGACAATCACTAAGCATGTAAACAATCACAAAAGTGATTGGGACAAGCATCTTATGGCTGCACTTTGGGCTTATCGCACTTCATTTCGCACATCCCTTGGGTTCACACCATATCACTTCGTGTTTGGTAAGGAAGCCATTTTACCCATTGAAGTACAATTGGCTAGTCTCAGGGTGCTAGCTGGGCAGGTGGAACGTCCTAATGCTCATCTCCACAACCACATTCTTGATCTAGAGAGGCTTCAACTAGACAGAGAAGATGCTATCAACTATTATGCAGCACAGGCAGAGCAACGTCGACTTACCTTCAACAAGGGACTTAGGGCAAAAGGTCTCAAGAAAGGTATGTTGGTCCTACGGTATGATAACAGGTTTGACACTAGGAAGGATAAAAAGTTTTCACCCAGATGGGAAGGGCCATTTGTCATTAGAAAGCGCTACGCCAATGGCAGTTACCGATTGATGGATGCAGATGGTAGGCTCCACTAAACACGTGTCAATGGATGGAGGTTGAAGCAGTACTTTTTGAGATTTGATCAAACACCTGTGATGGAAATCCCCTTGGAGGGAGACTCCTCCACCTCAATTGAAGAAGAATCAGGTACAACGCTAGACGCATGAATACCTCTAGCCTTAGGGGGAGGGCTAATGAGGAAAGCTTTTCCATGCATGGGAACCCCCCATATATTTTTGCCCTTTTATCAAAATATTTCCCATTATATAAGTTACTTTTGAATTTTTTCTTCCTTTTTCACAAACGTTTTAGCCTTTATTAAATAAATAATACTTATGCTAATCAATCACGATGTAGCATAATAAGTAAGCTTTCTTTGTTGATCTCTCTTTTGACCTTAAATATTATATATATATATATTCTAGTATTTTCTAATATATTTTTTTCATGTATATATATTAGTCCACTCTACCAAATATTTTATTCACTAGTTTTCATTTTCAAACCTCAACCCCACTTTCAATAATAAGCGAGTTTTTCAATCGAATCCCATTCAGAGGAAATATGAGGATAACATAAATGCATTACTTGGGACAGGTAAAAAGAATATTTGTAAGAATCGGCCATACCTGTGAACACAAATAGGAGATGGTTAGGTGTTTGATGACATAGATTTTTGTTTTAGTGTACCTGATGTGACATGTGTAGGTCAGGGTCAATGATTTTGACTAGTATTGTGCACACTTGTTTGCTAATTGCTCTTGATCTTTCCTTTTTTCTAAAGAAACTAGGGTTGTTAGTTACTATATATCTATATATATACAATCCCTAAAATTGGAAAGCTCAAGGGTTAGAGAAATAAGGGTAAGAGGGAAATAATTCAATAGGCTGACGTGAATGAAGACTCTCCCCTTACTTGGGTAGATCATACTTTAAAAGGATGTCATCACCTTTTGGAACCAGTTATTCCAATGGTAAGGGTGAGGATTTTAGCCAATTTTTCTCTATTACCTTGGGTGCATCATCGAGTTGCAAGGGTGGTAAGGTACTCTCCCATGAACGAACTTGAAGTAGTGCATCGGGTAACAATTGAACAATGGGAGGTGTCAAATCTTTTGTAGCTTCATGGAGGCTGCCTATGGTAGGTGGAGGTTGTGTAGAAGCTTTTACCTCTATGGATGCATTACATGAGGAGCTAGAAGCTTCATGGAACTCCCCCTTTCCTAAGCTAAGCCGAATAGATTGGTTTTGACTTGGAGCCCAAACTAGCCCTGGAATAGGTGTGTAGCTTTGGAATCACAAGGTTTGACTCACATGGTTTTTCATCGGCTTTGGAATCACAAGGTTTGACTTACATGGTTTTGTAGTGGATAGGGAAGGACACGCTTTACGTTTAGGTACCCAAATTTGATCATTTCCATCATAGTAGCCTTGGGCTTCTAATAGTTGTTTGGCAATCCAATATGATTTGGTTTTCACCTTCTTAACCTGAGTGGACGCCTTCCTTCAAGGTTTCCTTTGTGAATTAACTTGAACCATAGGGGTCTGATAACGATACCTTGGAGACTCATTGATATATACCCTTGTTCAAATCACGTGGAGCCTTTGATGTAGCACTATCTGTTATAGCCTTGGAAGTTGAAGCTTTAGAGGGTTGTGCTACTGGAAAGGATGTTGTGACTTTTTTATTGGCAATATTTTGTTGTTTTTTGTGTTATGAAGAGGTGAGATTTCAAAGTATTCCTTGAGCCGTAGGGCCATGAGTTGGTTTTTGCGTCGTGATACTCTCGGTCTCCCAATTGATATTACATTTGACTACAGACATCCATTTGCACCCCATGTTTATATTACCCTCCATAGTACCAATAGGCATGACCAAAAAGCTTTGAACCACGGTTCCATTGTCATAAATAATAGGAGTGTGTAGGATTCCAAAAATAGTGGTCTTCTTCTTATTGACACCCTTGACTTGGATGGTGCTTGTTGATAGGGGTGGTTTTCCTAGCTCACACCAAACTCCATAGGATAATAAATTATGTTGAGCTCCTGTATCCAATTATAATGCATAATATAGTACTCTCCCATAGAGGATATTTAGTTCAATTGGATATCGTAGAGGTGTCTCTTGCTCCAATGAATCATTATCAGTGTCTTCAAAAAACGCTTCCGTGATTCCTAGATTAGCCTCTCGTTGGCATCTAAGATGTTGTTGTCTTTATCGATCCTCAACTCTGGCTTGGATCTTTTTAAGCTCTGCCTGTTCTTTGGCTACTTTCTTTTGATGGATGGCTTGTAACTCTTCCTGGCTTAGATGATGATAGTACCTTTTGAATTTACTCTCATTGAGGAATCCAATGGTTTCAACTCCATCTAGAGTCTCCACACGAATGATACCCATATAATTAAGCCATTTTGCAATAGATTTGTTTTCATTTATTCTAGCATGCACATTTGCTTGATATCATTGCCTCTTATATCTCTTACTCTTCTTGTTTAATTTTTTATTACGATCGATCTCTAGTGAAGCGTCACTAGATGAATCTCTTACTTGTGTCTTCTGCTCCCTTGGATAGATTGTCATCTAGGGTACCACTTGACCCTGAATGGTTTGTCCCCACATTTGCACTAAGATTGAACTCAAATTATTTGTCCTCAGAGTCAGTTTCAATTGATGATTTTGACCCCAAATCGTGTGGGCTATAGTCTTGTGAGATGCTACTAGTTCCAATGCTAGTCAAACCTTCACCTTGTAGGTTATCAGAAGCTATATCCATTGATTCTAGCATATTTAAGGGTACGAGTGGTGGCATTTCATCCCCCTCAAGTGTTACCCATGTTGTTCCTCTAGTTCCCCAAGTATCTATAGTTGCTGCTAGGTGTACCCAATCTACATGTTTTACTCGTCCATTCCAGGTAGTACATCCATATAAGGAGAACCTTTCACAACATCAGTGTCCACTTTACATGTGTAACAATACTTCAATGGGGCCGAGTGAACTCTGGTGTCACATCTATGATCAATTACAAACTTGTTTCCTAGAGGATGTGCTCGACCACTTGAATGACAGAATCTTGGAACTGCAAGTAGACATGGTTTTTCGACCAGTCATGCACCATTTTTGCTTACCTCATGAAAGGACATCCTAAGATCATCTCAGATGCCATAGTGTATTTGGAGAAATCCATAACAATGAAGGTATTTCTTCTTTTATGTCCAAAGACCTTGATCTTGAGATCTTCTAGCATCCCAATAGGTTTAACAATAGACCCATTGGCCATCTTTACTGCTATGGTTGTGGTCCCAAGGTGAGGTCTACCTATAGTTTCCCAACAATTTTTAGTCACAATGCTAACCCTAGCACCACTATCAAGGATTCCCTTCATAATTAATCCCTTGGTAGTGATTGGTATGGTTGCATTGGATTCATCACCCTCAAAGTATTGTCCCAACTTGTTAATAGGTATTTCTACAACAAGGTACTCATCTAGGTTGGGTTGTGGATCTAAGTGTTCTCCTGTATCGGCATCTCCCTAGCTCCATCCATCTGTGAAAATTGTGGTAGCACGTCGACCTTCAGTTCTCCATTGAGGAAAGCTCGAAGAGCTAAGAATAGCTCACGGTCTCCATATAGTTTGGACATGATGGTGGTTCTAACTTCTGAAGCCATGAAATCCATCAATTTGGCAATATTTAATGGCACCTTTTGGGCTTAAGTCTCTTGACGTGGGGAAGATGGTATTTCCATTTCTTTGATAGAGTCAAGTAGTCCCTCTGTAAACATTCTTTCCAACAAGAAGTGATTACGCCCACTTTCCCATGACTTTAAGTCACTTTCTTCTTGGATGACACTAGGTATGGCAAGGGGTCTATGGACTTTGTGAGGTTGTTGTTGCGTAGGGAAAAATGTGTCTGTAATCTGGAGCTTCCTAGGTGCTGTCTCTAGATCCCTTTGGGTATCTTCTACCAAACTCCTTAATTGCTTGACTTGCTCGATCTCCTCTGTAGGGTTTGGATAAGTTCCTATCTTCTTCTTGGATCCTAGCCATTGTGGCTCATGAAGATCTTCCTTGTTGGTTTCTGGTCTCCATGGTTTCACCTGAATCAGAATCCTCTTCAATGTCGCTCATATATACGGGGTTGTCACCAGTCCCTACGTTGGTCTTTGAACTGGTGTCTGACTTCGCTTCTTTTTGCGATCTCTTCCTTTGTGTTTTCTTCTTCTTCTGAGATTGGGCAATTGATACCGTGTCTCTTTCTTCAAGAATAGAATTTTGTTTTTGGAGCATCGATCGTGTGATTACATTTAATGGTACCATAGGTATACTTTTTGATGGCTCCTCCATAACCTCAATCAAGTTTAATGGCGCGATATTTGGTGAACTTCGATTATTCGGACATTGGGCAATCAAATGATCTATGCCACATCGATTACACATGATTATCCACATTGTAGATGTGCTTGCTTGATTGGTTTGCATTAGTGTGACATTCTTTTGTAGCCTAATAGGACACTTGGCCACATGATGTGGACCTCCACACTCATAGCATTGAAGAGGTGGTCTCTTGGTAGTGTAATTGATATTTTGGTGTCTGCAGCAAGAGTATCTACTTGATAGACAAGTTTGAATTGTCCCCAATAGTCCTCCATGTAGTATTGTGGACTTTCTTCAAGCACATCAATCCAATAGGCAATATTAGGGTCTATATCTTCCTCACAGCCTTCCAAAAAATAAATATATGACTCACAACCCACTTGATTCACAGAATTGATTCTCGGATGTGGTGGTTGCGATCCTAGCACTGGAGGTGGTAAGGGTGTTGTTTGAACAACATTTTGGGTCCTCAGGACCATATGTTGTGATGTTTGTTCAAGAGGTGGGGCCGGCATCAATGCAGGCACTCGAGGGGTATCTGTCCATGCCAAGGTTGGTCTATTAGACATCGCACACTTAAATACTATGCAATCCTTAGCTTGATGACCATACCTCCCACAGGCATTGCAATTCCCATTGAGTTTTATTCTAAACGTAGGGCATTCACTAGTACTATGCAAACCATAGCATACTGAGCACCATTGTTGGTCCCTTCTTGGATATGTATGATTGTTTTGTGGAGCACCATTGTCTCTAAGAATCTCTTGAATGGCCTTGGTGAGGTCTTCTAAAGTCGTCTCAGATATCTTTGGATCCTTAGCAATAGGCTTTAGCGTCATTTGTTGATGCCCCAATGCTTGCGACCTAGTAGATTAAGGCTCAACAGACACTCTTTCTCCTTGAATCATTAAATTATCCTCCAATTGGATCGCATTGGTGGTGATTGTTTCCAAGTGGTGATACCTCTAATGACTATGCCATTGAGATATCCACATATTGTAATCCCCTAATGAATCTATCAAGCAATTGATTATTATTGAAGGGCTCATTTGGATTACAATGAGAATTCAAATGCTTCAAGCGACTAATAAAGTTTCTCACCGACTCTCCTTCCTCTCATTGGGCTTTTTGGAGCTAAGAGGCGACACCCCAAAGCACTCCCTCTCGTATGTATTCTTTCAAGAACAGTCTCCTAAGAGTAGGATAAATAGTTTTTTCTTCCACCCTTAGGGTTATATACCAATCCCCAGCCTTACCACTTAAGGTTAGGCTTAAAGAATTACTCTTATGCTGATCATTGTGTTCTCCTATAGAATCACATATTTGTTCAAACACTTTGATATGCTTTCTCACATCCCCGTCTCCGCTAGATTTTTGTGTTAGCTTGTCTATTTGTATTGACTTACTTCTAGGATCTCGATCAGGTCTGATACACATATTCTCAACATTAGATTGACCAATAGCTTGAGAAAATGTTGCAAATCTCCTAAATAAGCAGGTATATTGGCCGCAGGTGCAGGCGCTCCTGGAATTACATGTATTGGCATTGGGCTTGGCGCATAGAAAGCCCTTGGGTTCCAAGTTTGGTATGATGTTGTGCCATGTGGTGGCCCAAGTCTATATATGTGGCCCTAGGCATAGCAAACGCTGCGGATGTGACATTCTAATGCTAGCCGGTATGGTCCCATTGAAATAAGAGCTTGGGTGTTGTGGTTGTGGAGCATAGGTTGTTAAAACAATGGGAGGGTTAGGGGCTACATGAGTACGAGAACCCATAGGTGTATACGATTGGTACACACTTCTAGGTACTATTGCAGGCATTGAGATACCATGTAGCGGTGCTTTACTAACAAATGAGGTCCATGGCATGTTTCTTGGCATTTGAAAAAGTAAAACTACTACTTGTGGGTTCAGACTGTACCAAAACTCCAGGCGACACAATATATGAAGGGTTCAGTGGACTCACTAAAGGAGTTTCCATTTGTGATAGTGTCGATTGTCTGGCCTTGCCTATATCCAAGAATCTCATAAGGCCCGTTGAAGGAATGTTAATCCCTCAATTTTGCCTCTCTAATTGGATGATGCTATGGATGACATTGTAGACCATCTGTTGTCGCTCCTCTAGACTTGTGGCACTAGAAATAGATTTTACAACTTCTAACAAACCTATATGGTATGTGTAACCCGTGTACAAGTCAATCAAGGTTTCAATATTGTAGGTCATATTCCCAATTTTTGTTGAGAAATAACCCTTCTGGGCCCGACGTACTAGAGGTTTCTCTTGAGGTGGAAGCATTGTTATTCCCCATAGTTTGACCCACATTGCCTACTAACTCAGGACCACCCGATTGCTCCATTGTTATGCCTGTTGTCCCAGGGGCCTTCCCTTCATGGCTCGACGTTGTTCTAGGAAACTCTCCATTTTCCTCTCCCTAGCCGCTTGCATATATCACTCAACTTCTTGCACCTCCGCAAGACTCCTACCATCGAGTAGTAGAACTTCGGGGAGTGATTGCTTTGCAGGGTTTTCCATGAAAGCAGGGGGCAAGAAGTTGAGGAAACTCTTGGGGAGTATTGGCTGCCCTTGAGATACCAAAGGCGAATCTACCTCTCCCTCACCTTCGTTAACTTCACTAGCCGCAGGTTCAGAGCGAGTAGCTCTACTAAAGGTTTCTATAAAGTGACTAAACACACTAGATCCAGGCTGTGGGGCCCAAACAGGTACGTTTTCATTTACTTTCTAGGGGTTTGCTGTAGGATGACCTTCCATAATATCCTAGTCAGTAAATGAAGAGTCACTAGCCTCTATGTTTGGGTCTTGGGTTGTACTACCTTCGGTCCCCGTTGAGGGCCCGAAACCTAAAGTAGGTAGCTATTGAGAACCTGCATAAGGTCGAAGTGCTTGCTAGTTGCTTGGTCTTTATCACACAACTAGAGCACAGATGCATGTTCTTTTGGCACCCTACAAGCATCGGCAAATACCCTTGAAGGTGAACCACTTGATATTTTGGGCATTTTGCACTCCGTTTTCACTCTTTTTTTTATGTTTTTTAATGTATTTTTACGATCTCTTTTTGGATTAGAGTGTGTGATAGCTCCAAATGAGCATATCACTCAGGGGGTCATGGTGTGCTTTACAGTACAGCATTCGGTTACCCGAAGCTCCGATGGTCCTCAAAAGGGTCAATTTTTACTTAGGCGTAAAGATAAAATAAGTAAGTCCAAAGCGTGACTGAGGCCTGAGCTTGGGCTTGGGCTTGGAGAATCTCAATCCTCCCTTTTAAATAATTTCTTTTAATAATTTTTAGTTTTTTTTGGGATAAGGTCACCACGGCCACGCTGCGCGCGCACAAACACACCTAACCTACCTACTTACAACTAACAAAGCTACTGTTACACACTGTTTAACACAATACTACAACAACTAATCAACTAACAGATCTACTTACTACACCTTTTCTAGCAGTTTCCTCACCTCTTTGAGAAAGCCTCTTGTTGAATTACTCCTAGTTGTCTGAGCTTTTGCACTATAGGTTTACTTCCCTCCTTGAGCTTAATGTGATGCTGAACTACTATGTTGCCAGTGATTTTATCATATTCATCAATGAGCAATGTGGTAAAATTACTTAACATAAAAATATAATATTCACGCTCCTTTGCACACAACTCACTAGAGAGAGCATTTGATGTAGCTTACTTGCTTCTACCAGAGGTTGTATACCTGGTGTCTCCCCTTCGTTTGATGATGATGCATCAAGTTTCTCCATCCTCTTAGGGTCCTTGAGAATGATCCCCATCACCTCAATGCTACTGTCGCTTTCTTCAGTCACTGTTGACTCCTCCTCTAAAGTGGTTGAAGAGTCACAACTCATCCCCAGAGGTTTCTAGATCCATGTCGTGTTACCGACCTATTTTCATGTCATAAAGTATCGTATTTCCTTTGGCATCCTTCATCTGTATTATGCCAGTGTCCCAACCTCGCTTAGCTCTCATAGTCATAAGCCAAGGCCTCTCTAGAATGATAGGATAGCCCTCCCCCTTATGTGGCATGACAAAAATGTCCACTTCTACCTCGGTGTTGAACGCCTTTATCCTAACTGCATTTATACCACAAACACATTGAGCTTTTACATTATTTGCCATTTTGGCTCGGCATGGTGCCGGCCTATTCACCTCTAAACCCAAACCGTGCATCATTTTTTTTCTCATGACGCATATTTGTGCACCACTGAGAGGCGGAAGTGAAAAAATAGACCCGGTGGCCTCTACACCAAGACTATGCACAATGGCCTCATCATGGGGAATACACAATAGGGGCACCAACTAGCAAGATATGCGGCTAGGACGCATACATATACACAATGAAGCATGCCATGGAAAACAATTTCAAGATCCACGCCCAAATGTGGAATGGGGTGGTCGGAGAATAAGGTGAGAGGAGTGGTGAATGAGTGAGAATGGGCTTGCTACTCGTGCATGTTAGTAAGGAAGATAATGAGGTAGGAGAAACTTGCGAGTATGCTCACTTATCATACATGAGGTGGCGAATCCGCACACCTCAAGATGGAAGTAGCAAGATGATAGGAATATGAGAGGGAGAGAGAGAGAGAGAGAGTGTGTGTGTGTGTGGTGGCGAATCCGCACACCTTTACATAAGCAGAAAAAAAATGGCAAGGAACAAGCATATACCATACTCACAATGAGATGTATCCAAAGCGACACAAAGTATGGCACCAAGATGGAGTGTGTTGATTGCTTGCAAAAGATGAATACAATAGGTAGCGTATGGCAGGAAAATGAGAAGGGAACAAGATCGTAGGAGGCATAATGGAGAGATGGGAGTTGATGGCGAGGAACATCATGAGTGTGTCCACCCTTCTTCTTCTTGAAATTGTGTCTTCAACCCTTAATTACAAGTGGTGTGGAGGTGTGGTGCTCATCTTTTGTGCATGGTGATGTTGATGATGATGGTGTTGTGATTATGTGATTAGGGTTCATGCTACAAGCATGTAGCACAAGAGTGTGTATGGATAGGTGTGTGTGTGTGTGTGTGTGTGTGTTTTTGTGTGTCCTGGTGAGCTCTCATGGCCTCCTTATATAGGGAAGGAGGAGAGGATTTAGCAATATTTCTAATTGAAGTGAGTGTCCCACTTTGGTGACTAGGAAAATGGGGTGCATGTGACTGTGGCTCCCATCTTGTCTCCTCATTATTTAAAATACCAGAGTTAATAGAGAGAGAAGAAGAGAGAATGTGGGTAGGATGTAGAGGATAGAAAATATTTACAATAGTCTAGCTTTGGATAGACATAAGCTTATTAGGGAGAGAAGAGAGAGGTAAGAAAATTATAAGAGAGGTTGTCGAAGGTGGATATTTGTTGATGAGGATGGATCCTCCAAAAATGGTGATAGAATTACTCTAGACTAGCCAAGACCTCATTAAAAGAGCCTTGTCTCTTGTAATCATGCTTGAAGACTTGTAGAACCATAGCCATTCTAGAAGGAAGAAAAGTGGGGATGGCCTGTGTCACCATTACACGAGAAAACTGGGGTCCACTACAAAAATCATATCTCCGTGTTCATAACTCCAAAAATTCTGAAAAAAATTGAGCTAAAAGTTGAGATCACGAGCTACATCTTTCATGTTGAACGCTCCTTCAGATTCGGGGTTCTTCTTTACTTAAAAAATTCAGCTAAATAATGTATTATTTGTGGCTGCAAAAGTCTTTTGGTGGTCCCCTTTGAGTGGACTTCTCTCTTGCCTTCAAAATATTGAGGAGTTAGAGTGGTTGGTTTGCCTCTTGATTACGACGGATCTCTATTCTATCCAGGAAGTTTGCCCAATTGCCCAAGTTTACCCTTTTTCCCAAGCTGAGTATGCACGCCTCATGACATTCCTAATACTATTCTGCATGAAAGAGGATGAGGATGATAATGGTGATTGATCATACAAGACACACGGCCTTACCGAAGAGGATTACACCTACCTTGATGATGAGAATGATAGTTTAGCCTTAGAGCTACCAACCAAGCTCTCCAACCTCCAATTACTTTGATCCTCATCATTCAAGTGATGGAGGGTAGGTAGGATTAGTACGATAGGAGTGTTTCTGTTTTAGAGTTTAGTGATTAGCAAAGTTATTTTTTCCCACTGATGTGACTCTTGAAGGTGGATGTTTGGTGGTGACTATTGTGCAATTTGTGACTACATAAGGATGCCTTCAACGAACAATGACAATGGATGTTTACAGGTTACAACGATTGTTCTCCATTATATCAAGTGTACTAATTCCTTTTATCTATGCTTTCCATAGTTACATGTTTGCATCTTGTCATTTGAGTTTCTAATAATGCATAAAATTTATGAAGTTGTGACATTGCCAATTTAGATGCTATAATTTTTTCAAACTTCTAGTACCTTGTTCTTCTCTTTGAGTTTGGTCTATTAGTTGGATTTAAGTAGGTATCAGTACCTTAGGCTAATCTAAGCCACTTAATTGTTGACTTTAATTCTTAAAATAGTCTATTAATTGTAGTAACTTTAGTAATGTTGTAGGCTATGAGGATATAGTTATCTCTAGCTTATTCCACTTAAGTGTGACTTGTGTTGTGGAAGTCCATGTGTTAAGCTGGTATTTGAGACCTTGAGTCTCACAGCTAGTTTATGGTCAAGCTGGTATTTGAGACCTCGAGTCTCCCAGCTGCTGGTGTTTGGGACCTCGAGTTCCCTAGCTACTTGTAGCAACTATGACTATAAAAAAAAAAGAGAGAAAGCAAATAGCACAAACTTCCTTGTATTTTATGTTGATCACACTTAAGTGGTATAAGTGACAAGATCACTAGTCTTTAGACCCCGATGAGAATTACTAGGGTTAACTACTCTTTAGTCGACATTTTTTAATTAACATTGGTCAATCTAGTACTTACTTTAGTCCTAGCTCTTGTGTAATTCTCTTAAAGTCAACGTAATAGACCTTAACTCAATTGTATTTTATTCAGGTACTACTCTTGTTCTAGTTGGCAATGTTACAATTCATGATTTTTTTTTTGCATTTCCTAGAATATCATGTATGCATCTCACTTAGTGCACGCCTGCGCATGTTGCCTTTGAGCTTTCACAATGCTGTTTTTCTTCTTCTATACAGGTACTTCTATCGTGGATCTCGATGCTGCACTATTATATTCCGAGGGTAGACTCTACATCAAGAAGGAGGGCATGTTAACCACCGGCGTCCACTTCTAGTAGTCATGGGCCGGGATTGTCGGTCCAATAGGAAAAGGGTAAGAGTGATCGCCGATGAGAGGTGCACTCTAACTAGAACATTCAAGGGTTAGTTGGCTAAGCATGGGTGCCCAAGTATGAGTGGGCAAGCTCATATAAAAGTCACCTAAACATAAAAATTACTCATTCTTGCATTTGTGTAATTGAAGAGTTCTATCTTCTTCTTTGGCTCCTTGTGTGTGTGTGTGTATGCGTGAGAGAGAGAGAGAGAGAGAGAGAGAGAGAGAGCATTAGGACGACACGACAGTGGCAAGGTGGTTGAGAATGTCACGGTGGTAGCTCCCTCTTATTCATGGCAAGGAATCCTCCACGAAGGCTAGGGTAGGGTGGTGAGTGGCATACCCTTGATCTCTTGAGCTTGCTAGGTTAATCTGGTTGTGTGCTTGCGGCCATTTGTGGCTCGCACACAGTGTAAGGCAAGTCCCTTGCTTTGACACGTGCAACAAATGCATACACAAAGCATTGTACCAAGACTTGGCCTCTCCTTTCATTAGTAGAGGAAAGATTTGTAGCCGTAAGGCGTTGTCATCCTTGTTGGAAACCACACAAGCGATGTCAAAGTTATCCAAAAAATCAGTGGTGATTTCTTCTCCCTTGTTGCCACTGAATGTGGGGAAAAAGACAATTGCCATGGTAGTAAATTAATGAGCAGACAATCACATTTTTTTATTTTTTTATTTTGGAAAGACTTAGTTTTATAAAGGTTTATACATGGGTGGAAAATTGAGCAGGAGCTAAGAAGAGTGCAAGGCTAGAATAGAATAAAGATGCTTACATCAAAAGAGTTGTAGTAATCAAGAATGGGCAAGATGATGGGATGTGGGGATCTAAGGATTTCATCAAGCCGCATCTCTGCTCCAAATAGGAAAGCAATCTTTTGCTGGTAGAATATCTTCCTATCAACGTACACGTTTACATGCATGTGTTGCAAGAAACAAAAAGGAAATACTTCTAGCCTATTGTTATTATCCATGTTAGGTGTAGGTAAGGCTTTGACCACTAGAGTTTCATACCTTAGATGTTTACAAGGTGACACCTTCACCACAGGCCTCTCCCTCTTGTTGAAGTCCACATAATCCTCCATATTGGGCTCAAAAAAAACCGGGTGAGAAGAGTCTACCTCAATTGGCTTTCCATTTTGCATGCGGCGGTGATGCTTGGGTTGTCTTACTTGACTTGAACTCTCTAGGCCTAGAGAGAGCGTAGGCCCACTTGCTTCCACCAAATGCTTTAGGCTTTGTGGCTTGGACTTTGTGGTTGATGTCATTGAACAACTCTTCTCTGACCATTGGAGAAAACACTTGGTGCTACACAAAATAGGAATGATGTGAGAGTGCTAATGCGGTTCTCAAAAGCAAAACTCACCGTCTTTCTACGCCTCCTCTATCGGCACTCATTGAAAGAATGCTTTGGTTGACAATAGTGATGAAGTTTCGTAGCCCTCCCACTTGATGCTCTTGCATTAGGAAAAATATGGACTCTCCTTGGGCCTTTTTGATTAGTGAAGGCTTAAGGGAGAACCAATGAGAAGGCTCTTGGGATATCACCTAGAGGGGGAGGAATGGTAGGGGTGCAGCCTAATTGTCTCCCTCTTCAATGCTTGGTTCTTAAAGAGAGGTGGGAGGTAGGCTGGGGGGGGGGGGTAAATAGGAGGAGAGAGGTGTCATAAAAGAGGGAGGGACCCCCCAAAAAAAAACGCGCATGCTTAAAAACCCAAAAAATTGTAAATTTTTCAAAAGTTCCAAAGTTGACCCATTTGCCTCCAAAACTGCCCCAAAACATAAACTAACTTTAAAAAGTCAATTTCCCCCCCCAAAATCCACTTTTCTCTCTCTCCCTCATTACTTTTCTCTCCCACACTCTCCCTCTTCTCCCTCCTCCCATTCTCTCTCTGCAGCCATAGCCAAAAGCTTTCCACCACTCTCTTCCTCTCTCTCCATAGCCCCCCCTTCTCTCACACCTCCATCAACCCTCTACAGTCCCACACTCCATAGCCCACATCTCCACTATCCTCTCTACCTCTCTATCTCTCACTCCTCTCTTTCTCTATATCCACTGTCAAAGCCACCATAGGCAGCTCACCTCACCCTCCCCTCAACTCCTCATTCTCTCTCCACAGTACTCAACTCTTTCAAATCCCTTCCTAAGCCCAACTTCCCAAGCATGTCCACGCATAGACGGCCCAAACCAGAGATAGAGGAGATTGTGTTGCACAACACAAAAGACTCATAGGGGGTATGGATCCCACAAGTGTTCAAGAAGGGTGCATGGATCTACATGCAACCGTCACGTGCTGGACCTCATCGCGTACGGTGTCGAGGCATATTGGAACGTCATTGGAAGGGCCGGCTATTGAAATTCAAAGAAACAAAGTCCGGAATGGTGGCCATCGTGTAATACGTCTACATTGTAGCTGAGCTCCACCTCAAGAGAGCTTCTACTCAATTTGCACCTCATTGTAAGTTTTCATGGTTTATCTATCCCATGCATATGTCATGTTTACGTTTATGTGATCATTATGTTTAACTAAGGACATTTGTAAAGATGTTTTTCCATCCAGCTTAGTTGAGAGCAGCCGCTTGAGTGCCTCTCAGGCACGTTCATGGTTGTGCATGCTCACATTGGGGAGCTTATGTTTCCTAATGTTTCATCGAAAAAACTTACCTAGCATCGAATATTCATGTACTCCCACAAGTACGTGGTGCCGAAGTCAAGCCAAAGCTATGGTAGGTTAGAAGCCGTGGAGACACCCTCATTGCAGAGTGCAGAATGGCCAACTCCAGACCATTGGGCTTTTCTTTCTTTCAAGCGCAAGGTGCTGCAAGATTTCCAAGGGTCCCTAAAGTTTGGTAAGGCAACCAGATCGGTGGGTCTCAGTTGGCATTGTCCCATTCATTTGTTTGTGCATGCATTCCGATCTCTACCGATTGTAGAAACACCAACAATGTTTGTTTGCAAAGAAGTTGACATAGATGCAATGGACACCATTCTAGGTGTCAATTGGGGCTATGTTGACGGTTTGCATGATGGTGACCGTTATAAGTGCAATGTGTCCCCCACACAGCTTTGCCTTCGGTATTTGAAAGCAAGGTGCACCTTGTATGCACGGTTTAGCTATGAGAAGTGGATGCACAAACGTGCAAATGGATACCCTTGCAGCTGACAGCCGAAGAGATTCAATCCTTTGAAATTCGTGTCTGCATGCCCAATAACGAGGTGGAGGTGGTTACAGTGAATCCGCATTGGACTCTTGCCAATCTTTGGGAACACTTTGTCATAATGGGATTCGAGGATGTCCGTAATGCAAGTTTCAAACTAGAACAACGCAAGCTCTGCTTTGTGCTTCCTTAGCTACCTTTTCTTATTTTCTATGGGTTTTTGTATTTTGATTGCCCATTTTTGGTTGTATAGATTGGAAGGCGGATGGAGGCCACTATGCTTGTTTACAAAGATTGGGCTACAGACGAAATCATCTTGTCTAAGTGAATTGGCTTGTAACTTTAATCGTTTATATATTGGATATTTTATTAAATATTTTGAAAAGTTTTAAGGTGTTGTCCTTGATTTTGTACTTGAGTTTTAAGGTGGTGTAAATTTATTTTTTAAATCCATATTTTTTATTTTTTTCGAGATAGAATATATCTATATAAGGAGGACCACCTCCTCATTTCACCCATTTCATCCCAGCATTGCAGAGAGACCTAGCATACCCAATCACGCAAAGAGAAGACATGGCTGCTTCTAGTGCTTTAGATGCATTCCTTACTGAGGTTGGGCATGAAAATCCCCCTGAGCTTCAAGCATTTTTCACAACCTAACCCGATTTGGAAACCACCTTGACCCTCCACTCTCAATCTATTGAGCACATTACTTCATACATTTCCACGTGCATGGGGAGATTCATTGTTGAGTTACCAAACCGACCAGGGCAATGGGTCCCTAAAGGCCTTCTCCACCACATCTACCAAGGGGACAGGCCATTTCATCAGCGGCTTGCACGCTTTGCCACCATAGCACAACCCGCCAGACAATATGTGCGGCTTAAAGCTGATGATGTGCGAGCAATGTGTAAGGGAAGGATCGGAAACATTTTTTTCTCTGTTCAGGCCATAATGATATTCCTCCTTCACGAGTGCCCAGCAGGCCCTGACGTAGTGCTACCTCACTTACAGATCGGCGGGGTATTGGCTGATGTGAAGGACCCCAAGCCCGCGGCCATTGACTCATCCGCAGAGGACAGGACGCTTGCCTTGACCTACCCTGTAGGGATTCAAGGCCTCTTGGAGGCCTCTCCATCACTCGGTTCATCCTCGGGACCGCCGGAAGGAACCACCACTCGGGATGCCATCCCTGAGGTAGAGATTACCCGCTTCTCCTCCATTGTGGTGGGTGGGGAGGAGTTTGTGTTTATGCACGATCTCGAGAAATCCTTTGAGCTTCGCATGGATGAGTGTTTCGCCATCCTCGATGCCCATGGAAAGTTTGAGCTTGATACCACCACCTCCCATGACGATGATCTCCTACTGCCCATCGGGAATACTTTGGCGGACACAGTGGCGATCGCACAAGCCAAGGTGGCAGTGGCCGAGCAGGCCAAGGTCTCTGAGGAGGAGTTTGTGGCCGTGCAAGCCATGTGTTTGGCTAAACGCGCAAGAGTGGATTCACCACCACCTGCTGCAACACCTGTTTTGCTTGATCCAAAGGGAAAGTCAAGCGTGGATCTTTACTTGCACCCGGATGCCGATGAGGAGGATCGTAGACAAGAGGTATATATGCTCACTTACATTTGATTGTTACAAATGATTTTGTTAATGTTATATCATAATTTTGTGCCATATCTCAGAAAACCTATGTTCTGCAGGATGTTCTGGAGGTTGACGCCTGGGCGCAACGGTCATGGGGGAGGAGGACACCGTTCGGACCTCAAGCGGCACTTGCTCACTACCTCGGCACACTTCCCACTGGTGTCGTGGTGTTTTTCCATGCTGACTACTCTCCCAATGGTCGCTACAAAATTTTTGCTCTCCGTTCACTCTCCAAGGCGTTGTGTTTAACAACACTTGCCCAAACGGCCAACCTTATAGTGCTTGTAAAGAAATATTTTGCAATATCCACTTTCGGTGTAAACTTTCGCGGGCGCCTTATTGCCCATGTCGGCATGAACCAAGATGTAGGGGTTAATGACACCCAAGAAATCACAACCACTACAAAAGGCCAAGCGCCAAAAAATTGTAATTAAAAAGATCCTAAAGCAAAAGCCGGATATCATGTAAAGCATTGATTTCTTTAATGAAACTACTTTTTGCTGTCTATGAATCTCTTTCTTGCAAGGTTTTGAATTTCTTATATGTTGGGCTTCCATTGTGTATGAAAAGCACCATAATTTTTGCTATGACTACTAAAGGGTTTGGCAGGCATTAAAATTTAAAAAATGTATACTTTGTTATTTCTAGGCTTCCAAAGTTATGTATGTGCCTAGTAAAGGGCTTGGAAGTGCCTAAACAATGCTGCCACAAGGGCGCGCATTAGGGCTTTCCATCAGCAGATGAAGTGTGCAAATGCACGCCCTTGTGGCAGATGAATTTGGACACATCTAAGAGCATACCCAAGTACAAAACAGAGTTTCAAGGCATTAATACCCAGTTGTAAAAGAGAAACACATGGATACCCAGGTAACCTAAAGCCCATCTTGCCCCAGATACCTCAAGATGTATTAACAAACCACAAAATTGTGGCAATATCTAAATCCTTCTTGGAGAATAGGAGCATATCTAGTTACAAAACAGAGTGAGAAGACAATAATACCCAGCTGCAAAACAAGAAGACATGGATACCCAGGTAACCTTAAGCCCATCTTGCCCCAGATACCTAAAGTTGTATTAACAAACCACAAGAGTAAACTTTGTGGCAATATATAAGCCCTTTCTGGAGTTTAGGACTGACATGGACTAAGGGGGGATGAATTCCAGCAGCATCTATGCTAATTGAAGCATTGAAGCAAACAAAACATACTTATTGCTTGTCAAAATTGTATGGAAACCACTGGAGAGTGTCAGCAAAGCACTAGGAGAGCTGCCACAAGGGCGCGCATTATGTCCATCCATAGGCCTCTGGATGCCCCAAATGCGCGCCCTTGTGGCAGCCAACTTGGGGGCATTCCAAGCCATTTTGAACACTTTGTAGGTGTTTTTGCCATGCAATAGTGAGTCGCATAGCATGGATACATCAGGAAGTGCCTGCCCCACTTAGCCAAGGTGCTAAACGTAGGCAATTTTTCACAATAACAAGCTAATGGCTACATACATACAATAGAAGGTAGACAAAACTTGAACCACTGCTACATTGCATGGTGCAGAGTTAAAACAATACATTGCGCACTGGGGTATACAATAAAAGACGCTTATATTCAAATTCTTCCCAATACAATGCATAGAGTGGGATATTGAACCAAAAGACGCTTGTATTCAAATTCTTCCCAATCTTGGAGTTCCGTAAATACAAAAAGGTTGATGCCTAATTACAAGCTACTCCTCATGGCACAAACGGCGAGCAAGCTGCATATCCTTGGGCATAATGGTTACACGCTTTGCATGGATGGCACAGAGATTAGAATCCTCGAATATGCTAGTTAAATATTGCTCTGCTGCCTCTTGGACTGCCTCTATGGCCACGACGCCCATCCGAAACTGAGTGTTGTACAATTGCAAAACCTCCCTGCATAGCCTTGCAAAAGGGGCCCTCCGAATCAAGAGCTCGGTGCTCTTTTGATAGTGTCAAATCTCCGCAAAAGCACGGCTGCGCTTTCGTACCTTCTGAGGTCGACGTGGAGGTGCATTTTTGGCACGAGTCGGGGCAGCTTGCTTTCTCTTCTTGTAGACAATGCTCTTTCTCTTTTTTTTCTGCACACGCACTTCCAACACCTCATAATCCGATTCCACCCACTCTCCATCTGATTCGTGCTCTTCACTATCGACCGGATGTGATGGTGTAGGTCCACTCCCTTTAGGAAGTGTCTTACCCCCAATAGACATGTGAGCCTGATAAGTTTGTATTTGGATGCCAACCCATGGGGCATCTTCATCCGTTTGTGTCTCTTCGGAGCCTTCGGACGGCTGGTTTTGGCTGTTTGTTTCTTTGCCTTGGTCGCTCTCATCCTCCCTGTTGCCATCAGAATCGTTGGAGTCCGATGAATAGACAACAAGACGATGCTTCCGTCTCTCTTTTGCTGCTGTAGAGGATTGGCCATGCAGATTTGAAGCTCCAGCTTCTTTTGTGTGGACTTCACCTTGAGCTTGTGAAGTTCGAGCTTCTGTTGCTGTACCTTTGAGACGTTGGCCATCCGGCCCCTCTGGATATGCAATCCTAGCCGTTTGTTTTGTTCGTGCCATGGTTGCACCTAGTAGGGAAGATGACAAAATGAGCCCCTTCAACCTTTAAATAGGTTTTTTTTGAGATTTGGGGCCTTTCACACTATGCCGCCAATTGAGTGAAACTCAAATAAAGCAATTGAATTGAAAAACTAAACCACGATCATGCGGATGGCTGACGCGACGCCCAAACACTGCCTTTTCAATATTTAGTTGCACGCCAAGATTCGTGGCCGAGGGACGCTCGTGAGCGTTTCCACTTCTCGGATGCTGCAGTACGGGAAGCGTTGCATAACTGCTTTGCTAACATCGATTCTCTTGCTTTCTTAATAGTACGAGTTCTCCCAAAGGTGTGCCTAAAAAACCAATTAAACATCTCTTGGAGGTAGTTGGAGTGTGAACTACCACCACCATGCCGAGTATTCTTGAAGTAGACTCCTTTTGCTCGATAGTGGGACTTCTCCATGCCTTGTGTACTCCATATATCAAGCGAACCATAGCGGTCCATGAAGTATGCACCATGCGCATAGAGAATGTGCTAAAACAACCAAAAAGGAGATAAGCAAATAGAAAAGTTACATTTTCAAACATTGCATATGTATTAAGTCCGTTAAAACAAACCATGTAGTGTGTAATCTTGCTTTCAGACCATCCGTCCTTAGCGGCCTTTGTGAATTCATAAAGCACCTTCTTGAACTCCTCTCGCTGCTCAATGGTGGTGCTTGAAAGATTCATCAATTGCACAACCTTTTGAAAGGATGACCATACTAGCTTGCGTTGGTTAGCAACCTCCACATTGGGATCTTTGTCCGTTGTGCATGAACACAAATCTTTCCACAACTCCCACCGCTTCTCACTTGCTAGATCGACACTTGCCTTGGATACCTGCATTGGAGACTTTGACATCTTCTTGAAAAATCGACGTGCTTTGGCTCCATTCATGGAAACTTTCTGTGCCACCTCATATGTCTTCTCCCTACAAGTCTTTGCTACAATGTTCACCCTTGATCGGTGACATCCAATCTCATTAAGGAGCGTCTCCACCCCCTGCAAGGAGTCTTTTGACCGTTGAAGGGGCTTCATTGTGAAAGCATAATCAATGTGATGCTTTAAGATCCTATCAAATATTCGCATAAACGCATGCAATGTGCAAAAGTGAACATTGTTGAGGGAGAAGGGAATTATGGGGTTCCACCCAGGATCTTTGCTATCCCTATTGGGCACCTGCAACATATCACATGAAAGAACCGAACTTTGCCACTCCCTATTTATATGGTAATCATTATCATCGTCCTGACCTTCCACTTGAGTTGCTCGACTTGTCTTGTGCCCTTTCGTACAGAATGGACAGGGAAGTAAAGAATTTGCACCTTGTTTGCATCCAAGCACGCACTTTATGGTATTTAGATCACCACCTAAATGCCATTCAACATCAAACTCCCCACGTCTTGGAACCATGAGCTTCTCACCGTTTATTTGAGCTTTAATGACCTCTGTGACCCATGGGATTCTACTGAAAATCCATGCAAGGACTTCATGTGTCTCTTTCGGAACTTCAATTGCACCAAGCCACCATATATCCTTCTCTGATTGCACACTAAAAGAGGGCTTTGTCGCTTCACTCGAACTGCAAGATTGCTTGGCATAAGCTAGGGCTTCATTCATAAGCGTGATGCTCATTCTCTCCAACTTTCTCCCTTTAACAATTACACACTCATCCAACTTCAGCACGAACACAAGCTTGCCTTCAAGAACTACCAACAACATAAAGCCTCAGAATGCATGTTATGACACATCATAGAGCATGTAGGAAACTCTAAACTAACCTGCATCACTCAAATTGTAGAAAACAGCCATGGACTGCTGCAATCGTATCAAGTCCACAAAGATATTGTTGAATTTGGTGTAAACAAACCCTTCGGTCTGCAACACACTGTTAGAAACAGCACCGCTTCCCTTCCCGCGTCCCTTCCTTCCTTGTGATTTTCTACGGAGCGGCTGAAGAGGCATCGTGTCTTCAATATACAAGTAGTCCCCTAATCGGTAAACAACATCTTCATTTGACACCTTCTTGGCAATCTTCACTCTGTGAGGAAGTGGGAATAGGTTTTCCGTGACTCCTCGACTTCTTAATGCATCTTTTAACACTTGATGTATTGCTTGATAGCCCTTGGTACTAATCCCAATAGCATCACAAATATCCTGAACATCTAGATCAGTGACGATATTAGAAAAATCTCTAAGAACTCTCTTAGTGATTGCGTCTTTCAAGTGTTTTGCCTCTGGAGCATCAAGAATCCCAATAAAATCCTCTTTGTTGAAACAAGAACAAAGTAAAGTAGCCCTAGCTGACGCATTCTCGCCGCCGCACGTTTCTTGGACGAAGTTCCTATTGCCCAAAACAACAATGATGAGCCATATTAAACTTAAACAACATGAGGGATAGAACATGTTACCTCATAGCTGTCACCCTTCGTTTTCTTGCACCTCCACATGGTGCAAGAGTCTGAATTTCGGACAACTCTCGTTTCCTCACCCTACCTCCCATGGCAGTACTCTTCATGTGTGAAAGAGTATCCTCAAGCTTTTTAATTACATTTTCCTTGGTTGTGATGGTGCTCTTTGCCTCCTCAAGTGCACTAGTAGCTGTTTGCATCTGAGCTTGAAGATTGTGGAAACTCCCATTGAGAAACTTCCAATGACGCAAGTAGATCTCGGACCGCGCAATCTCGTGTTTGTTGAGTCTCTTGCAGTAGCCCAACAAACCTTGCTCTCCATTTCCAACGTATTGCAACAGTGATGGAATGTTTGTAAAAGACGGATGAACATTGAGAGAAGGATCCTTTGGATACAAGCATCCGTCTGTCCAGAGATCCACATTCTTCTCCCCTTGAGCGCGGCGTTCGTTGGCTGAAGGTAATGTACCCAAGCATGTTTTCTTTGTCGGAACATACTCTTGAGGTAGGTGTAGGAAAAGCCCTGGAGACCTACCGCGTGAAGAGCTTGCTGGGACATTGGTCACGTCGTCAAGAGGCATTGTAGGATGGAGAGATGGAGCTTGAAGGATGGAGAGATAGAGCTTGTAGGATGGAGAGATGGAGCTTGAAGGATGGAGAGATGGGTGCGTAGGTGCAGCAACAGGTGCAGGTGCAAGGGGGATGGGTGTAGAGAGGAGCTTAGATTAGGAGAGAGAGTTTTCAATTTTGGGGGGAATTTTCTAAAAGTTTGGAGGGAGTCAAAAAATGTTGAATTTTGAGTAATTTAACTTAAAAAACTTTTTTTTATTATGTGTATATGTTGGGGGTACTTTTTAGGGGGGAATAGAGTTTTTTTGAAAGTTTTTGAAAAAAGTCATTTTTTTGACCTCTTTGACCCACGGATTTGCTTAGGTGGCATGGGAGAGTTAAGAGGCCACTTACAAGTTGGCCAAAAGGTAGAGAGAGAAGACCCCCTACCCCCCTACTTTTCAAATGGTTTACCCCCCCCTTCCCTACTTTTTAAATGATTATCCCCCCCCCCCCCTTTCCCCTTACCTTTTTAGGGGTCAAAGGTGGAGGAGACCCTACCAAAATAGCCCCATTCAAAGCCTTTGTCCCCCTTAATTTTGACAGGCTTCCTTTAAATTAGGGATTCTTACAAGGCCCATGGAGAGTCCATTTTTTTCCTAATGGATTTGCGATTAACACGAGCAATGCGAGATGGGGAGCTTACCTCTTGGACATTGATGATGCTACAACCTAGCAGTAGCACTTAAATGAAAGCCTTTAGTGCTTCCACAGTCTCCTCTTCTTCACTCCTCCAATTTGAAAAATCTTGTAGCCACTCGTCCATGATTGATGACATGCATCACTAGTCTTTGTTGGCTGAAGGTCTTTGCAAAGCACTCCTCAATGGGGGCACCAAATGAGAGGCGGAAGTGTAAACACCAATACTATGCATGATGGCCTCATCATAGGAGGTACACAATAGGGGCACCACCTAGCAAGATATGCAGCTAAGATGCATACATATACACAATCAAACATGCCATGGAAAAAAATTTTAAGATCCACGCCCACAATGTGGTATGGGGTGGTCGAAAAACAAGATGAGAGGAATGGTGAGTGAGTGAGAATGGGCTTGCTACTCGTGCATGTAGTAAGAAAGATAATGAGGTAAGGAAACATGCAAGTATGCTCACTTCTCATACCAGAGGTGGAAAATCTCTACACTTTAAGATGCAAGAAGCAAGATTATAGAAATATGAGAGGGAGAGAGAGAGTGTGTGTGTATGGTGGTTAATTCGCACACCTCAACATAAACAAAATGGAAAGAACAAGCATAAACCATACTCACAATGAAGTGTATACCAAACAACACAAGGTATGGCACTAAGATGGAGTGTGTTGATTGCTTGCAAAAGATGAATACAATAGGTAGCATAGGGCAAGAAGATGAGAAGGGGACAAGACCATAGGATGCATAATGGAGGGATGGGAGTTGATGGTGAGGAATATCATGAGTGTAGCGCCGTCATTCTTCTTTGTGAAATCTTGCCTTCAATCCTTCATTACAAGTGTGTGGAGATATGGTGCTTATTTTGTGCATGGTGATGGTGATAGTGTTGTGATTATGTGATTAGGGTTCATGCTACTAGCATATTGCACAAGAGAATCTTGATAAAATAAGAGAAAATACAACAATAATGGAGAGAAACCTATAAGAAACTGTGTGTGTGGAGCTGGATAATCATGACTTCTTTCCATATGGACAGTTAGGCTCCACAATTTCATCATATCTCCCAAACCGTAGCTCCAGAAATTATAAAAAGAATAGGGGCCAAAAGATCAGCTCAACGCCTACAACTTTGTTGTTGAAAAGTTTTTCCAATTTGAAAAGACAAAATAGAGAAAAATTCCACAAAAATATGTATCCGTCTTTTCCCTTCCAAAAGTCTTCCAGGTGATCCCCTCTTGACTCCATATGCAAGCCTTGTGTCCACAAGTGAATTATGCTTGAATTTGATAATATTTTGTTTTTCAACTCAATAATGCATAAAATTCTCCTCCCTTTCACTATTGACTTTTACTCTTCACATGTAGTGACCGTCAGGTAGTGATCGTCGGGTACGTAGAATCAACATCCAGTGATTATATTTGTATTTTCCCTTTTCATAGGGTTTGTTCCTACCTCTCCTTATTACCGAGATCCAAATGTGTCAAAACCATAGCTATGTACAAAATAAATACATAGATTATTTTAGTGATTTTCATGCATCAGGTCCTTCCTCCTCTTAGGGTCCTTGAAGCCTTGCCACACCAAGTGCATACCAAGAGAGAGATGGAGAAAACTTTGAAAAGCAGCCCTCAGCACTAAGGAGAAAGGTGTCACTCTCAAGCTAAAGGGAAACACCTAAGTCTCTTGTGCGGTCTATCTTGCACTGTAATGGTCGTAAAGATGTCAAATGAACTCCAAATGACATGAAACTTTAGATTAGAGGTCTTTAGTCTATAGGAAATAGGTTCCAAACAACAAAGCCTGCAAAATTCTTCGACGAGTAGATGAAAAACCACAATTGTTTCCACCTTTACCTTTACCAAAAATGATGAATGAGGGGTCATTTGGCTTCTCTTAAGTCCTACTTACCTCTGTCCATGTTTAGTTTCACTTAAAACACCATTAACAACTCACAACAAGCAAATAAACATGCAAGGTGACATAAAATCACTCATTGCGTCACACACGTACACACTCAAAACATAGCACATTAGACATGTACATGATGGCAAGAATGAGAGGAAGAAACACATGAAGTTTCATTAGCAATGTGCATCCATACAAAGAGTGGTGAATGTGCAAGAGTAGACGTGCTCCTCACTACATAAGCCCAATTGTTCTCCATAGTTACAAACTTTTGGCTTATATACTCAAGGTTAGAAATTTGAATATTTTGCTAGAAAAGGATAATTATTACAAAAATGTGGTGGATTAGCAAATCTAGTCTCTCATTAAATACAAAGCTTTTCTGATACAATCAGATTCTTTTGGGTTCATGAATCACATTGCCAACTTAGGCAAAAAATGAATGACTTAGTGGTTGAATTTTTGTGGACACGTCAAAAGTGTCATGCGTGAGTCCCTTGCTTCAACACTCTCCCCTCCTAGCTTCTTGTTGTCCCTCACAAGACTTTACTCTTTGAGAAGGGGCTTTGCTTGTTTTTGTTCATCCACATATTGTTGGAAGGCCATCATCATTTGTTGCACCTGATCCTCCTCTTGAGGCTTTTAGATTCGTGTTATTGGATTTTTGCCTTCATGGATGGTATAGGCTACAAGTCTTAGCCGTAGATCCTTGCATATGGGCATGAAGATTGTGGTTTCGATCTCAAAGTAGCCTGTGTAGAAATCTTCCTCAAACATTTGCATGTAGTGGCTTGGGAGGAACATGGTCTTGGAGAATAGGCCGTAGATGACCTTCATCTTGGGGGTATCATTGAGATTGAAAATGAGGCCCTTGTATTCCTCCAAGAACGAAGTCCATTTCACTTTTATGGCCTATGTATTCTTGAATATACTGTACAGGCAGAGAGCATATAGTAGATCTTTAGCATCATCTTTGCATGTTTGGTTTCTCTCAAACTAGGCTGATCATTCTTTTGATGGCCTTCCTCACATATATGAGTGAAGGTGCCTCTTGGGGTTTGGGAAAGACCTGGTAGTTGAGCCAGGTAGGGTGAGAATCAAGCATATACTCAAATTTATCCCACCTCTTCTCCTGATGATTGGACAATATGTTAGATTGATTTGAAGGTGAGTTGAAGCAAAGAAAATTATCGTGATTGCTTGCTTATTCTCACCCATAAACTTGTTTTCCCATTTTGGCCTTGCTTCGTTGATCTATCCAGGAGTCATTCAGAAAGATCTGCATCCTTGTAGCTACCCTCGGCATTTGGTAATTGCCAACAATAGATCCTTTTTCTTCTTTATTGTCAGCCATTTGAGTAATGGGTAGGGGGGTTCTGGTTCAAGAACCTCCTCTCGTATCTACTCTGGATTAATGTATTTCAATAGACCTGAATTCAATAAATGGTGTTCGTAGAGGAAGTTCTTGGCCACAGCCTCCCTTGTTACTTTCTAGTGTTCCTCTGTCTGGTGGGAGTACTCTTGGGGCTTTTGTGTGGTTTTGTTGAAGTACCCACATCTATCAAGACCTCTGGCTGTTTACGCTCTTGTTCATTGTCTTCTTCTATATTGTCAAAATCTGGCCCTGTCTCCAAGGGTCCTTGCTCTAGAGGAGGGAGGTTCTGACTTTGCTCAATCTTTGAGAGTTGATTTCTCAACTCCTCTACCTCCTTCATGAGCATCTTAATGGTCTCATATTTATTGTGCCCTCCATATGTCTTGGCTTTCCTTTTATTATGAAGCATCTTTGTTAAAGTTATACTTGTTTTCTGGGAAACTTTTGAAGGTCTACTACAACGATGTGCTTCTTATAGGCATCATTATATTCAAAGATGCTTCCGGGAATAAGCATGGGGTCCTCGGTGAATGCCTCCAATTGTCAATTTTGATCAGCTATCGGGCCTTTTAGTACCTCAATAGACACCCTTTGCTTTTGAGCCAAGGTGGTTGACTCTTTGGCGCTTTGATGAGCCTGTTGATACTGCTTTTCTTTTTGTTCTAAGTCCAACTTGTTACTTTGGACTATGATTTCTTGCACGTGCATGGCCATTAATTCCTTCTCATAGAGTTTTTTTAACTTTGTAAGCTCTCCATTGATGTGCTCTATTTGAGCATCTCTCCATTGTAGATCCTCCACTAGGCCGATGTTGGTTGTGATCAATTCCTTGTACTTAGCCTCTGTCTTGTCCATCTCTTTCTTGATACTTATTACCACTGCTAGACTTAGCTTTGCGTTGTTTTTTTGCTCTTGCTCGTACTTGAGTGTTATCTTCATAATCTCTCTGTTCATCTCCTTAACTAACCTTAATATCATAGTTGCCCTAGCCAGATTTGACATTGGTTCCTGAATGGTTGGTCCTTGGGCCACTTTTTTTTAAGCCTTTTCTACGATTTCGTGAGTTGATTCCTTGGTTTCTTTGATATCCTCTCCCTTTGTGAGTGTGAGTTGGTGGCCAGATTTGACAGTGTTTCGTGAGTGGTTGGTCCTTGGGCCTCTTTTTTTGTAGCCTTTTCTACGATTTCTTGAGTTGATTCCTTGGTTTCTTTGATATCCTCTCCTTTTGTGAGTGTGATAGTTGGTTTAGAAGGTATTGCAGCTCTTTGTTCTAATTTTTCCTTGTGTGGAGCATCCTTGTGAGAGTGTTTGGGAAAGGGTTTTAATCCTGCCTTTTGATATATCCTCCACATTTCTTGTATTTTTGCCACTGCTAATAAGATTTATCGATCTAGTGATTTTGACGAGAGAGGTACACCAGTCATCCTAAGGTTTTCTTGCATTTTTAGTATTCCTTGAGGCTCGTCTACTTCTCTTGGTACGTGTTCTATTTTATCTTTTTGTTCTTGATCAGTCGTCATGGGGTTTTCTTACATTTTTGGCCAGCCCTCTGACTGATCATCTAGACTTGCTAATTGTCCCTTTGTTTTTGGCTCCTGACTGGGCTCTTTTATGAATGACACTGGCAATTCTACTATACTGTGGACCTCCTCTCCAATGGGGTAATTTGTTCCTTGATTAACTCCTTAGCCGTCTCTTCAGGTGTGAGTTGTGAGGTTGGGATCTCGTCACTCTTAATTCCCTCCGTATGCTGGCTTGTTTGCTTGAGATGTATTTCCGCTTCAGAGGCTTGGTATTTTATGTGGATCAAGGAGCTATGCACAAGACTTGGTATTTTAATTTCTTCAATATGTGTTTCTTGTTGTTGTCCTTTCTCTTGCCTTGCCTTCTCCTCTTGTCAATAGATCCTCTCCATCATCTTGATCACGTTGTCTCCTGGGATGTGTTAAGAGATTCCTCCTTCGTAGTAGTGGTTGTCTGATGATGATCAAATCTCCTTTTGGTCATTAATTTCTTGGAGGAGGCACTCTCTTCATGTTGTTGTTGGATATTAGTCCGTTTAGCTTCCTCTCTCGTTGCTTCCTCTTCAACTGGTCACGTTGATGTTTGACCAATTTCTTCTCTTATCTTTTCAATCATCATCTCTGATAAGCTTTGGGCTTGTTCTTCTTTCCTAAGTCGTTCCATCTTCCTTCTTTCCTGGGAGGTCTCCCTCTACTTTTACTTTCATTCTTCATTGGCCCGTTGTTTCCTCTCCTACTCTTCCTTAATCCTCCTTTCCCTTTGTTCTGTTCTTTGGGCATATACAAAACGGTTGGCTTCCTATCTTGAATGGTTGGGTCCCCCATATTGGAGATCCACTTATTCTTCATCCCCCGTCTCTAATCCAATAGATTCAGACCTAGTGGCCCCTTCATCTTTGACATATTCACATTGTGTTGTCTTTTTTGCGTTGTTGGGCCTCATTGGTGTAGAAGATCTGGTCCCTTTTCTTCCCTTGGGTTGTTTGATCATTTCCGCCCACTCGTTTGATTTGGGAGCATCCTTAATGCTTCTCTTTAAAGCTAATATCTTATTTAGGAACTCTGTGCCTCCCAAGTGTGGGATGCTTGACTATTTTTCCCACTGTTTCTTCTCGGCCACTGCTACCACTCAATCGAACCCCCACTTAGCCAAATCAATTGGCACATTCCTGTGTTGGGGTACTAGCTTGTTTAGTTTAGATGCTAGATTCTTTTCATGCCTTGTATACCTGGTTTGTCGGTCAAATTTCATGTGCTGATGTAGGACCCTCATGAGATGTGCAATTCTCTTTTCTTCGATGCTGCTAAAAGGTCAGGAGTTTTAGTGTGTTGATATCTTTGCCTGCATATCCTTGAGGTTTCACTGACTCCCCTCTCAAACACCATATTAGTGAGTTTGGGAATTTTCCAATTTCCACATTCAAAATGAACTTAAGATTTGACCACATGGCCAAATCCTAGCCAAAATTGCATCCCAAGTGCTCGGCACTTGTACAAATCATCCATAAGGGTTCTTAATCTGAATGCCTTAATCCAGCTACAAGTGCTGCATCTTGAACGGTGCTATGGTCTGGAAAGAATGCAAGGGCTTGATTCTCTGAAGAGCATTCTGCATCTGTCGGTCCGACACTGCAAATGCCTAGAGGATCTGGATGGTTTGAGTTTCTCAGCTGCTTAGAAGAGTCGGTGTTGGATGTAATTAGTTAGAGAAATGCAAGGGGTGGCAGGTTTTAGTCCGCCGGATCTTCAAATTATACGGATCAGTTCTTGTTCTGCTCTCAAGAGCACACCTGATCTCAGTGGTTCCACCCTCTTAGAGGTGTTGGAGCTGTCTGATAATCGCTCTTTGGAAGAGGTGCAAGGGGTTCTCAGTTCTACTCTCACGGACTTAGTTATAGATGGTTGTGACTTGAAGGATGTACGTAAAACAGGTTGTGGGGGTTCAACGAAGGAAATACTTGATCTCAGTAATCTCACTCACCTTGATAGGCTGCAGCTTGATGGTTTGATGATGAAAGAGTTGGCGGGCCTCAGCTCTACTATTTGAATAATACACTCTCTCAGTGTTGGGCTCTAGAAAGCAGGCCTGATCTTAATGGCTTGACACGCCTAGTGAGCCTGCAGCTGCTTTCTAATTATCGGATGGAGGTGGTGGGATTATTAAGTTCCACTCTGAAGGATGTGCGAGTTCATGCTTGTAAGGCTCTGCGGAAAATGCTTGATCTCTGTGGGCTGACGTGCTTAAACAACTTCGAGCTGTCATTTAATGATTTGCTGGAGGAGGTGGGATGTTTGAGTTCCACTCTCAAGGATGTACGAGTTCATTCTTGTAAGGCTCTAAGGAAAATGCCTGATATCAGTGGGTTGACGCGCTCACTACAAGTTTCAGACATTTTTCCATCAATGGAAAAAATAAAATTCTCACTTGCAGGTGAGAAATTGAATTTTCGCACCTGCACACGTCTATTTTTAATGGTTGCGTCTTGGTTTTTCCATGTAGTATGGGAAAAATTACTGCCTTGTTGGGATTTTTCCACTCTTGGGTGGTTCTCAAGTTGAGAAAAGGCGGAACCCGTAGTGGCTTAGACAACTTGGAGCTGTCGTTCAATGTTTTGTTGGAGGAGGTGGGTATGATCATGTACCATGCCAACATGGGCAACGACACGCGCTAACGGGGTGGTAGGACATTCGTGTGGCAATCAAGAGGTCTCGAGTTTGACCCACACCTCGGGAGGCGAGTAAACTAGAGGTAAACTCAAGGCACCATTTTTGCCCTTAGTTCACCCCCTAGTTCACTGAGTCGACGGATGGTTGAGATGGCATTGCAATTCCTGCTTCTCTTTTCCACCATAGATCCCCCTTGGCTGGAGTCGTGCCATATAGTGACGAGGTCCCGCGAGGGTATTCACTGGAGCATCTTATAAGGTTTGGGTGGATGACTTGACATTCCCTCAATTCAGAACACAACTTTGTCAGTGTAAATTATTGTCACAATGTGTGGGGAAATTTGGCCCTCTCAATTATTTTAGAAAGTTGCACTTGTTTTATAAAGAAAATTTGCTAAACAGATCTTTTCATCCTGCTACATTTTTATGCAACAATTTTTTCACAATGTAGAGTAACCTCTTTCTACTTTTAAGATGTGAAAGAAAGTCATGGTTTCTAAATACCATATTAAATTTTGGTGTTAGTTATGTTCTCTTTATGCTATAAAGAAAGCATCGTTTTAGATAAATGGGAAAAATCTCGTTTCCCAAATGTTAGATTGGCATGTTAGAATTGTGCTTTTGTATAAGACACCCGATATAGAGCTACCAATGTGTAGCACAGTTTTGAGCGTGGGAGGGCGCATTGAAGAGACGAGTGTAAGGGCTAGCACGAGTTGAAGTAGCATCGTGAACGACTAGATACGTAGGATGCACAAAACTGAATAAAATTTTGTGTGTAACAAAATTGACCACGAATAGGATAATCAAGGGTGTATACGGAACCATAGAGCCAACAAAGCTTGAACACATGATCCTTTGGCTAAGAGAAAATTGTCCTCAACGCTAAGCAGTTCGCCACATGCGTTTAAGATGTCATGATTCTAGCACCCATAGCCCCAAATTTGATTTTCTTATATTAGTTTTTATGAAAAAACTTGCAATATAGATTTTTGCAAAAGGATTTGTATCAAAGAAATGCTTTACAACATCAATCAAAGCTCATAAGGATGTGTCAAAACACACCAAATCATGTGACTACTAAGCAACACATGCATTGATTATGCCTAAAAATAATAAATCTAGACACAACAAGCGTCAAATCTTATCATAAAATAACTCTTTATCATAAAATTGGTGAGCTTAATCTCAAGTATGGAAAAAATAGCTAGTCCCAATTTTGAAACGTTGTCAACTTTCAACTACACTATTATATGTACAATACCTAAATTAACATTTGATAATTAAAAGACGTAAAAGATATTGTGGAGTAGCCTATGGATCTAAGATTATAACTTGCAGTCATCTATGGCACTTGTAGTGTCAATTAGTATCAAAGAATATATATTAACATGCCACATTCTCATGCTTTAAAACTTCACTAGAGCTTTTAGATACGGTCTCTCAAAACTTCATAACATGCTTTACAACTTCAATAAAACTTCTAGAGATGGTGTCTTTTTTTTTTTTTTAAAGGAGGTGTTTAAAAACACCATTGATGTGACTAATAAGCAACCTATAATTTGATTACACCAAATTTGTATGGGTCGTACATAAAGATTACCAACAACTCGTTTTATAATACACTCTCTCAGTGTTGGGCTCAAGAATGCATGCCTGATCTTAATGGCTTCACGCGCCTAGTGAGCCTGTAACTGCTTTCTAATTACAGACTGGAGGTGGTGGGATTATTAAGTCCCACTCTGAAGGATGTGCAAGTTCATGCTTGTAAGGCTCTGAGGAAAATGTTTCATCTCAGTGGAAGGACGTGCTTAAACAACTTAGAGCTGTCATTTAATGATTTGCTGGAGGAGGTGGGATGTTTGAGTTCCACTCTCAAGGATGTATGAGTTCATTCTTGTAAGGCTCTAAGGAAAATGCTTGATATCAGTGGGTTGACGTGCTCACTACAAGTTTCAAACATTTTTCCATCAATGGAAAAAATAAAATTCTCACTTGCAGGTGAGAAATTGAATTTTCGCACCTCCACACGTCTATTTTTCATGGTTGCGTCTTGGTTTTTCCATGTAAAAATGTCTCTTTTGTCACTCAAGGGGTTGCACCGTGACAACTATCACGCCGAAATTGGTGGAAAAGCCAACTTTTTTAACGTGAAAGTTCACTATGCGAAAAATTACCGCCTTGTTGGGATTTTTCCACTCTTGGGTGGTTCTCAAGTTGAGAAAAGACGGAACCCGTAGTGGCTTAGACAACTTGGAGCTGTCATTCAATGTTTTGCTGGAGGAGGTGGGTATGATCATGTGCCATGCCAACATGGGCAGCGACACGTGCTATCGTGGTGGTAGGACATTCGTGTGGCAATCGAGAGGTCTTGAGTTTGACCCACACCTCGCGAGGCGAGTGGACTAGGGATAAACTCGAGGTGCCATTTTTGCCCTTAATTAGTTCACCACTAGTACACTGAGCCGACGAACGATTGAGATTGCATTGCAATTCCTGCTTCTCTTTCCCACCATAGATCCCCCTTGGCTGGAGACGTGCCATATAGTGACGAGGTCCCGCGAGGATATTCACTGGAGCATCTTATAAGGTTTGGGTGGATGACTTAACGTTCCCTGAATTCAGAACACTACCTTGTCATTGTAAATTATTGTCACAATGTGTGGGGAAATTTGGCCCTCTCAATTATTTTAGAAAGTTGCACTTGTTTTATAAAGAAAATGTGCTAAAGAGATCTTTTCATGCTGCTGAATTTTTATGCAACAATTTTTTCACAATGTAGAGTAGCCTCTTTCTACTTTTTAGATATGAAAGAAAGTCATGGTTTCTTTTACCATATTAAAATTTGGTGCTAGTTATGTCCTCTTTATTCTATAAAGAAAGCACACTTTTAGATTAATTGACAAAATCTCCTTTCCCAAATGTTAGATTGGCATGTTAGAATCGTGCTTTTCTACAAGACACCCGATATAGAGCCACCACTGTGTAGCACGGTTTTGAGCATGGGAGGGCACATTGAAGAGACGAGTGTAAGAGCTAGCATGAGTTGAAGTAGCATCGCGAACGACTAGGTACGCAGGATGCACGAAACTGAACAAAATTTTGTGTGTAACAAGATTGACCACGAATAGGATAATGAGGGGTGTATGCGGAACCATATAGCCAACAAGGCTTGAACACATGATCCTTCAGCTAAGAGAAAATCGTCGTCAGCGCTAAGCAGTTTGCCACACGCGTTGTTGTCTCCCAAATTTGGAGCCTAACGACTTTATTTTAGGGAAGCGACGGGTCCCAAGTCAAGGATCCCATTTTTGATGGGTGTTTTAATTCCTAATTTAGATAAGATGTCATGATTCTGGCACCCATAGCCCCAAATTTGATTTTCTTATATTAGTTTTTATGAAAAAACTTGCAATATAGATTTTTGCAAAAGGATTTGTATCAAAGAAATGCTTTAGAACATCAATCAAAGCTCATAAGGATGGATTTTAAAAAATTCAAGGTGTCAAAACACACCAAATCATGTGACTACTAAGCAACATATACATTGATTATGCCTAAAAATAATAAATCTAGACAGAAAAAGCATCAAATCTTATCATAAAATAACTCTTTATCATAAAATTGGTCAGCTTAATCTCAAGTATGAGAAAAACAGCTAGTCCCAATTTTCAAACGTTGTCAAGTTTCAACTACACTATTATATGTACAATATCTAAATTAACATTTGATAATTAAAAGAGCTAAAAGATATTGTGGAGTAGCCTATGGATCTAAGATCATAACTTGTCATCTATGGCACTTGTAGTGTCAATTAGTATCAAAAAATCTATATTAACATGCCACATTATCATGCTTTAAAACTTCACTAAAGCTTTTAGACACGGGTCTCTCAAAACTTCATAACATGCTTTACAACTTCAATAAAACTTCATAACATGCTTTACAACTTCAATAAAACTTCTAGAGATGGTGTCTTAAAAAAAGGAGGTGTTTAAAAACACCATTGATGTGACTACTAAGAAACCTATAATTTGATTACACCAAATCTGTATGGGTCGTACATAAACATTACCAACAATTCATTTTATAAAATTTATGGTGTATCTCATGTACAACAAAGTACTAAGTGCAAAGAGAGTAGTATTTTCACGATAGAGGCTCAACAAACACCATTTTTGTAGCACTATCAATGGCCAACATCATTTTGGTAGTTTTTATCATCTGAAAAAAGAAAAGTACTAAGAATAAAATGATAGGAGCATCAAACAATTAGATTAGCAATGTTACTTAAGTGAGAGACGTCTCTTCACATAGGATGCACTTCATAAATGCAAAATTTAACAATTATTTGAAGCTACCTCGTAAATGAGATTTTTTTTTTTGTTTGAAAGATGTTGATAGCTGATCAAACCATTGTTCCACTTTGAATGATATACTTGACATAATATGAGATGAAACTCTTCAAATTTATGAAATTATAATGGTAAAATATTTTTCAAAACATGCCTTGGAATAATAGCAACAAGTCAATTGAACAATTTCAATCCAACTCACAACAAATCAAAATACGTTTAACAAACAATAGAGCACAATCTACATATAACACTTAGTGTCTTTGAGGTCAGAAACACCTTTTTGTCTTATGTCCTGAAGCTCATAGGGTTATGATACCATATGGTGTGGATATGCTGGCTTTCTATTTGGACCTAGGATCACAAGGTTCTTTGATTCCAAATGACAAAGAAACACTCTCTAAGATTATTAAATATTTTTCCTTTTTCTTGAAAAGCTAAGGTTTTCCTTTATATCTATGAATACATGGATCTTTACACGGGTTGTGTGAAACATAAGCAACTTTTGTGTAAATTCTTATTCTCACCAACAATAGAAAACCTCACCAAAAGCTTTCAGGGATTTGTGCTCAAAGCATGTAGGGAGTTGAAAAAAATTACATATAAATAACTCCATATAAAATTAGTATTTTTCAAGGGTTATATTTTAGTTACAATCGAGCAAAACTTGCTCAAAAGTTTTGATATCCCATAAAGACCCCTTAGAAATCTTCAAAGCACATTGATTTTTTTTGAAAAATACTTGGACATGCATACAACAAGAATTTATGCATATACTATTTTTTTTAAAAAGATTATGAACTCTTTTTAGGCCTCAAAAACATGTATGCTGCCAAATTTTAAAGCCAGTTTAGTGGCTTTTTACTATTTTTAGAACATCATTATTTTTCATTTTGCACTTTTCTGGGATAAATGATGCACTAAATTGTTCCGCTATGTCATAGGACTTCATTGATATCTTATCTTCATGGTTTCATGAAAAATAGGTATTCTTAAAACAAATTTTATAGAATGAGGTGCCAAGCCACTATTATGTCTCAAGCCACTTAAATGGCTCAAACACAAACCTAGTGTTAAGTGTGGCGTAAGAGAGTTAGGCTTTGTTAGGTCTCTGACCCCGACCAAAAAGAGCACCCTTGTACCATGGAATGAACATAATGGAAAAAGTTACTATTTTTAGCAGTTTTTCGAATTATGTTAGTGTCATGATGTTTAGAATGTTTTCAAGCTTCAAAATGTGAATTAAAATAATTTTTATAAAAAATTTCAAAAATAGTAAATTTTTGGTCACCTGACCCGTCCAGTTTTGACCGTCTCGAAAAACTGCACCTGTACCCTGAATTTGAAAAAATGCATTTTTGAATTCTGAGGGTTGCTAAATATGGCAAGTACTCGGACAGATGTGCCTTAGTTAGAGCTTACTATAGCAATTTACGGCATGAAATTCCGACTCGTATGGCCCGTTTTAGCCTAAAACCAATTTTTCCTAAAGTTGTGCGAGGAGGCACCGAGGCTCGAGGCTGTGTGGGAACAGGTCCCAGGCCACTCAGAGCCTACTTTAGCAGCTAGGGGGTGCCCTCTTGTCTTTTGGGAGTTGTGGGAGAGTTTCCAAGCTTTAGAGTGAGTGTGAGAGTCAGTTACACTAGCTAACTGGACACTTGGTAGGCAGGTAACTAGACTTTCCATCCATGAAGTGAGTGCTCATTTAGATGCATATAGCAAGCCTGGCCGATTTTCAGCTTGGAGGAGCCTATTTAAGAGTGTGCTCACATACACACACACACACACTCACACACCCACTTAGTACACACACACACACTTACACACACACCTTGGGAAGGTGCTGTTGGCACACATAGTTTTTGGAGAAGAGGCAAAGGAGGGAAGTGCTGCCCGATTCTCGTTTTGAGAACTCCATTGGATCAGAAATTCGAGAGGATTTTCGCCCCTAATCACGGTAATATCAATTTAAATTATTCTTTTCTGCAAACCTCTTCATCATTCTCTTAATTCCTCATTTATTATGCTTAATCCTAGCTGTATTTCTCAATAGCTGCTCTCTAATTCTCCATATCAATATTCTATTACATAATCATCATCCCATAGTTAATTATGCAACCATTAATCTCTCCTAATCATAGATTAATGCATGATTAGTAAGAGAAATCTCTCGCTAGTCAGCATAGCAATTAATTGTCAAGCAGGTAATGATGTAGATTTGGTTAAATTCATTCTATTACCACACATTAATATTGGTGTAACTAAGTTAGATTCAATTTATTCATAGATTGGGATGTAATTAAGGGAAATTAATCCGTCATTAAGCCACTCTGAAGAAAATTTTCTCTCACCTATGCATCCGGTAATTCTGCATCTTTCTACTTGCATGAGGAAGGTGATTGAGCATGTCTAATGCATCTCTCTAGTAATTTGATTAGTAAAATTATGAAATTATTAATTACCTAGGCCAAGTGTTTTAATTTTAGAGTCAGTTCCCATAGAACATGTAAGGTACTGTCCATAAAATACTATGTCTTGAAGGAAACCTAACCATCTCGTATAGAATGAATTGTTCAGTGATTCTAATCTGTCATCTTGATTGTTATGGTACTCTCGGACATTAGTTATTTTCTCCAAGTTTGTCAATTAAGTAGTGAGTATAAAATGGCCCCGGTAAAGAGAACTCGCTTCGGTGGTACCCACGACCGCAAGGCGAAAACAGGCAACGTGAATGGGAAAGGAAAAGCTCCCATGGACGACCAAGTACCGGCCATCTCACGGACCATTGATGAGGAAATGGAGGAGGTAGGTCACATTTTCATTCAAGTCGTTTAATTTAACATTGCATATGATAAGTTAGGAAAGAACATATCCCTAAACATGTTGGAGAAATCCGACGGAAACCTCGGCATTTGAATTCAATTGTATATTAAAGTCTAAGTGAAAGGAATGGTTGATGGATATACTGTTTGAAAATAGGAAAGAATGTCTGCTAGGGAAAATTTAGCTCGGCATGTTCATTCTATTTCCAATGTTGAACTAGTCCAGATCACAGGGGGTGGCTCACGACGATTTCGCAATAGTTAGAGTTACTAGCTTAGGGCCTTTACCCACGACTTGCTTTCTATGCAGTGGGAATCCACGTCTTGCTTTCTATGCGGTGGGAATGTTCAGGTCGTGCTTTCTATGTGGTGGACATACCTACTAGTTGTATGGGCAGCTAGGTGACAACGGGAGGAGTAAACTCTCGCTGGAGGGGGGATGTTGTACCTCCATAACATTGGAATTTTAATGAATAAGTTTGAGTAGAATTTTTACTAGAGTTTCTGTCTTGGTGCCGCTTTGCAATACTGATTGAAGGGCTGTCTTAACGAACTTTGTGATTCGGAATCTAATCAAGGAATTTTTATGTTGAACAACCATTGTGGTAGTAATTAGGACACACAAAGAAGTGTGAGTGTGGGGATGGAAAGTGGGGGCTTGGTTCAGGTTGCCAATGCCTATGAGAAGGGTGGTCTCGATTGGTCGGGAACTCTCTGTCCCCATAGTGTTTAAATCGACACTAGTATTACTCATTGCCCCTAGAGCGGCGAAGTCACAAGTGTACGTGCCTCTGAAACATGGAGAAAAAGGCACTCGGAATTTCTCTCCTCTTCAAAGGTGGGTCTTAGGATCGCTAGATAGGTAAATTACGCTTCCCTGCGAGGTGGAGCTAGATCTTGGTGCTAGTATGCTCGAACTCGATTCACTTTGTGATGAGAGATCGTCCACTAGATGAACCCTGAACCACTTTGTTTGCTTCCGCTATAGATCTAGTGGCCACCAGGCTTACCATCAGTTTCATCGTTTGAGACGGCGGGGTGGAGACCTCACACCTGGTATCAGATGCAAGGTTAAGCAGAAAAATAAAGTCGTATTGTTTGAATATTTAAAAGGAACTAAAGGTATATAGGTAGCTGATCCGAATTCCTTGCATTGTAGTTGCAGGAAGACCCCATGCTAGAATATTGGAAGTTCCAAGTGTTTGAGATTATTTATGAACTAGCTCGACTATCCTCAGTTTATCAATTCAGACGAGATGTCATGGAGATAGTGATGAAGTCTCATACACCGCACTCCACTCGCATCGATAGAGGATGGGGACTTGATTGGACACTTGCAGGAGGGGTTTACTACATCAACGCTTGGAAGCTAGGATGCCTGGCTACCAATTTGAAGAAGATACGTTGGGGAGAAGAGTTGAGGGTGGTGGAGATATTCTACTTGCTGCCTACACGATTGGACCTGACTGTCTCTGACGACAGCAATCAAACCCTCAATGAGTGGCTTTTGGAAAAGGTCACCAATGTAATCCCAGCAAACAGAGTTGAACTTTTGGAGTACCAAAAGAAGAATTCCGGCTCGACAGCATAGTTTACTATCCACTCAAGGATGAGTATAGAAACTACTTCACAAACAAAGTAAAGTATCATGTGAACACAATCTCCTAGGCGTATCTTACACGCAATCCAAAAAGCCATGTAATAAAGTGATCACAAATTACCCTAAACCTTGAGGGGTTTCGATTGTAATAAATTTTCATCAATAAAGTATTTTTGTCTTTGAATCTCTGTCTCTTGATAAAGTGGAATCTTGAATTTCATTTAAAGTCGCGTGTCTATTTTGAAATCCAAGTAATGGTATCAAGAATCTCGTATAACCCATGTACGCACCGCCTGTTGCTCTCTACTCGGCAGCGCAAGAGAAGAATCTCCTCCTCAAACAAGCCCAACCTCCGATCTTTAAGGGCAAGGGGGCAAATGTGGAGAGAGATGCGGAAGTGTGGATGGAGGCTATGGATGATTACTTTGAAGCTGCGGGAACCCAACCCATGAATCAAACCATGCTTACGATGTTCCACTTGTCTAGTGATGCCAAGATATGGTGGACGCAACATTGCAAGGACTTGGATATTAAGGGATCTTCCCAATCGTGGGAAGACATCAAGGCTGCAGTAATGGGACGTTACTTACCACCCGCCTATAAAACCTTGAAGACAAACGAGTTCTTTTCACTTCGGCAACTGACTTCATTTGTCAAAGAGTATTATGCAAAGTTTGTCACTCTTCAGAGATATTCTCCTAAGGTGACTTTGGAACAACAGGTAGCAAGGTTCTTCCAAGGGCTAATCGACCGTTTGAATACTCGGTTGGAAGCTCTCAGACCGACAACACTGCAGGATGCCTTACTCAGGGCCAAACCTTTAGCTCTTGAAGTACAAAAAGTTAATCAGAATAGCAGGAATCATTTGGCAAAGAGGGCAAGGACAAATGTTTGGAATAACAAACCAGCCAACCAAGCACATGACCAGCACCCTATTGTGGCTACCACCACAAACCATGGAGTTCCCAGATGTTCGATGCTATGGTTGCGACGAGTTTGGACATTACAGATCCAAGTGCCCCAGGAACACTCAGGCAACCAACGCTAATGCCATACCCTTGAATTCTAATGGGCATGGCCAACCTAATGGAAGAGGAGGATGTGGAATGATGAACAGAGGGCGAGGACGTGGAGCTACCGCCAGAGTGAATGCCGCAGTGGTACAACCAACTGTGGGAGATGAAGCAGTGGAGAGAGAAACCTTGCATGCTGCAATTGACAACCCCAATGGTTGCGAGCAATACGCAGTCATTCATACGCCAGGATCTCTCAGAGGTGAACAAGTTAACTTCCTTATAGATTGTGGTAGTACTCTTTCATTTCTTTCACCCAGATACATGAGGATGCTTAAGCTAGATAAGTATCCAACAAGCAAGCTAGTTGTAGAGTTAGCAAACGGCAAGGAAGTATCTCAACATTCTGCAAGAAAAATCCACTTTGATCTAGAGAGACACCCAACTTCTGCCCAATTTCGAACCCTACCCTTAGGATTCTTTGATGGGATACTAGGGATGGACTGGTTAAAGCAAAATAAGGCCCACATCCATTGTGCACAAGGGAAGTTTACCTTTACATATAACTTGGGTAATGAAGTCTTAATCCAAGGGAAAAATGGGAAACCTAGGGCTACTCTAGTTAAGGCCAGCAGACTGTTGAAGGGACTAAGAAAGGGGCAACAAATTTATGCGGTAAACCTCAACAAGGTGGACCAATCAGATACCTTACTTCGACCAAACTGGTTGAGAGAGTATGATGATGTATTCCCTGAAGACCTTACCAATCTTCCATCACATAGAGAGGTCGATCATGAGATTGAAACTATCCCTGGATGTGAACCTATCTCAAAGAGACCTTATAAAATGTCACTTCCAGAGGCCATCGAACTCAAGGAACAACTTATGCAACTCATTGAACAAGGATTCATTCGACCCAGTACTTCTCCTTGGGGTGCACCAGTTCTTTTTCAGAAGAAGAAGGATGGAACCTTAAGGCTATGCATAGATTACCATGGACTGAACCAGGTAACTGTCAAGAACAAGTATCCAATTCCAAGGATTGACGAACTCTTGGACAGGCTACACAGTGCCAAAATGTTTACAAAGATTGATCTAAGATCAGGATATTACTAAATCAGGATCAAGGAATCAGATATTCCAAAGACAGTTTTCAACACTAGGTATGGACACTAAGAATTCATAGTAATGTCTTTTGGTCTAACAAATGCTCCTGCAAGCTTCAATCGACTTATGCAAGATATTTTCATACCTTATCTGGATGATTTTGTCTTGGTTTTCTTTGATGACATTCTGATCTATTCTAAGGACGAGACAAATCATGAAAAACATGTTCGCAAAGTACTTGATCTCCTTTGAGAAGACCAACTTTACGCTAAAGCAAGCAACTGCACCTTTTGCTCACCAAAGGTCAATTATCTTCGATTTGTCATATCAGCCGAAGGGATTTCAGTGGACCAAGATAAATTCAAGGATATCGTTGATTGGCCTCAACCATCCACCGTCAGCGAAGTAAGAGGATTTCTTGGGATAACGGGATGGTACAGGATTTTTGTCAAGGACTATTCACGTATTGCTTCACCTTTGACGGAACTCCTGAAGAAAGGAATGAGGATCAAATGGAAGACCGAGCATGAGTCTAGTTTTGCTAAGCTAAAAGAATTCTTGGTCTTAGCTCCTATTTTAAAGCTTCCAGATTTCAATAAGGAATTTGAAGTAGCGACCGATGCTAGCAAATTTGCTCTAGGTGGAGTTCTTAATCAAGAAGGAAGACCGGTGGTGTATACTTCGCGAAAGCTGAGGGATCATGAAAAGAATTATCCTACTCACGATTTGGAACTTTTAGTGGTTATACATGCACCAAAGTTATGGAGACATAATCTTCTCGGATGCAAGTTTCAGCTAGTTACAGACCATAAGAGCTTAAAGTGGATTTTTACTCAACCTATTCTCAATATGCGACAACGGCGATGGATAGAGATTTTACAAGAATATGACCTTGACATAAAGTATAGACTAGGGAAGGAAAATGCAGTTGCGGATGGACTTAGCCAAAAATCTTTTCTCGGAGCTATCTCTATTCCAAATAACCCTATCTGGGATAGAATCAAAGAAGCATCTTTGGTAGATCCAGAATACTAGCGTATAATATCATTAGTCCAACAGAATAAGATGCTTGAAGATAAAGATTACTCTCTTATGGGAGGATGTATTTACTACAGACACAGACTCTGTGTACCCAGAGATCCAGCTTTAAAGAAGGCTATTCTGTATGAAGCACACGATAGCCCTACATTAGGACATCCAGGTTATGCTAAAACTCTTCATACTGTCAGGAGGAGTTATTTTTGGTGTGGAATGAAAGGAGACATACTTCGCTATGTGAGGCAATGTCTTTCTTGTCAGCGGGTAAAAGCTGAAAGGATCAAGTTACCAGGGCAACTTAAACCTCTTGACATACCCCAGATGAAATGGGAATGCATCAGTATGGAATTCGTTACAGGATTTCTAGTCTGAGCTTCCATATCTTCTAACATCTTGCTAGAGGCTTCTACCCTGATGGTTGGATCTGAGAAGTTCAGTGGTGCTAAATAGTCCTGTCCATAAAGAGCTTTGAAGGGTGACATTCCAATGCTTCTATGTTCAGAAGAATTGTAGGCATATTCTACCAAAGGAAGATATTGTAACCACTTCTTTGGCTCTTGTGAGCAATAGGCCCTGAGAATATCCTCAATGACTTGATTTACTCTTCAATTTGCCCATCTGTCTGAAGATGATACGCTGTACTGAAGGCTAATTGTGACCCAATAGATTGGAAAAGAGAAGTCCAAAATTTCGATGTAAACTTGGCATCTCTATCACTGACGATACGCTTGGGTAAACATGTAACCTAAAAATCTCCTTGATGAATACCCGGCTAATATCCGAAGCAGTAAGGGTTGTCTTTATATTCACCAAGACATTCAGGCCGCTCAGGATAGACAGAAACACTATGCAGATAAGAATCGTCCGGAAAGAACTTTCAAAGAAGGAGATAAGGTTTTTCTGCAAGTTCGACCGAAGAAAAGCAACTTATCACTAGGTAGAAACAAGAAGCTAAGCTCAAGGTATTGTGGATCATTTGAGATCGTTAAAATTGTGAGTGACCAGGCCTACAAGCTAAAGCTACCTACAAACTTAAAGGTTCGTGATGTATTCCACGTCAGCTTACTCAAACCCTATATCCCTAATTCTGATCAACTCTTGGACTCAGATCAGATAGTCATGCTAGCACAAGGAGTTCTTGAGCTCCAACCGGACTATGTACTCGAAACAAGGGAAAAGAAGTTACGCAATAGAACAATCACGGAACATCTAGTAAAGTGGAAGGATTACCCTGAAGAAGATGTAACTTGGGAGAACGAACCAACGCTCATAAAAGATTACCCAAACACATTGTTGAGATGAGGACATCTCAAATTCTTCACGTTGGGGAGGTTGTAAGGTCTCTGACCCCGACCAAAAAGAGCACCCTTGTACCATGGAATGAACATAATGGAAAAAGTTACTATTTTTAGCAGTTTTTTGAATTCTGTCAGTGCCATGATGTTTAGAATGTTTTAAAGCTTCGAAATGAGAATTAAAATAATTTTTGTAAAAAATTTCCAAAACTAGTAAGTTTTTGGTCACCCGATCCGTCCAGTTTTGACCGTCTCGAGAAACTGCACTCGTACCCCGAATTTGAAAAAAAATGCATTTTCGGACCACGAGGGCTGCTAAATATGGCACATACTCAGACAGATGCACCTTATTTAGACCTTAGTATAGCAATTTACAGCATTAAATTTCGACTCGTATGTCCCGTTTTAACCTAAAACCAATTTTTTCTAAAGTTGTGCGGGGAGGCACCGAGGCTCCAGGCTGTGTGGGAACAGGCCTCAGGCCACTCAGAGCCTACTTTAGCAGCTAGGGGGTGCCCTCTTGTCTTTTGGGAGTTGTGGGAGAGTTTCCAAGCATGATAGTGAGTGTGAGAGTCAGTTACACTAGCTAACTGGATACTTGGTAGGCAAGTAACTAGACTTGCCATGCATGAAGTGAGTACTCATTCAGATGCAAATAGCAAGCCTGTCGATTTTCATCTTGGAGGAGCCTATTTAAGAGTGTGATCACATACACACACACACATGCTCACACACCCACTCAGTACACACACACACACTTACACACACACCTTGGGGAGGTGCTGTTGCCACACAATTTTTGGAGAAGAGGCAAAGGAGGGAAGTGCTGCCCGATTCTCGTTTTGAGAAATCCATTGGATCAGAAATTCGAGAGGATTTCAGCCCCTAATCATGGTAATATCGATTTAAATTATGCTTTTCTGCAAACCTCTTCATCATTCTCTTAATTCCTCATTTATTATGCTTAATCCTAGCTATATTTCTCAATAGCTGCTCTCTAATTCTCCATATTATTACTCTATTACATAATCATCATCAAATAGTTAATTATGCATCCATTAATCTCTCCTAATCATAGATTAATGCATGATTAGTAAGAGAAATCTCCCGCTAGTCAGTATAGCAATTAATTGTCAAGCCGGTAATGATGTAGATTTGGTCAAATTCATTTTATTACCACACAATATTGGTGTAACTAAGTTAGATTCAATTTATTCATAGATTAGGATGTAATTAAGAAAAATTAATCCGTCATTAAGCCACTAAGAAGAGAATTTTCTCTCACCTATACATACGGTAATTCTGCATCTTTTTACTTGCATGAGGAAGGTGATTGAGCATGTCTAATTCACCTCTCTAGTAATTTGATTAGTAAAATTATGAAATTATTAATTACCTAGGCCAAGTTTTTAAATTTTAGAGTCAGTTCCCATAGAACATGTAAGGTACTATCCATAAAATACTATGTCTTGAAGGAAACCTAACCATCTCGTATAGAATAAATTGTTCAGTGATTCTAATATGTCATCTTGATTGTTATGGTACTCTCGGACATTAGTTCTTTTCTCCAAGTTTGTCAATTAAGTAGTGAGTATAAAATGGCCCCGGTAAAGAGAACTCGCTTTGGTGGTACCCACGACCGCGAGGCGAAAACAAGCAACGTGAATGGGAAAAGAAAAGCTCCCATGGACGACCAAGTACTGGCCATCTCACGGGCCATTGACGAGGAAATGGAGGAGGTAGGTCAATTTTCATTCAAGTCGTTTAATTTAACATTGCATACGATAAGTTAGGAAAGAAAATATCCCTAAATATGTTGGAGAAATCCGACGGAAACCTCGGCATTTGAATTCAATTGTATATTCAAGTCTAAGTAGGAAGGAATGGTTGATGGATATACTGTTTGAAAACAGGAAAGAATGTCTGCTAGGGAAAATTAAGCTCGGCATGTTCATTCTATTTCCAATTTTGAACTAGTCCTGATCCCCCTCCTGATCACAGTGGGTGGCTCGCGATGATTTCACAGTAGTTAGAGTTACTAGCTTAGGGCCTTTACCCACGACTTGGTTACTATGCGGTGGGAACCCACGTCTTGCTTTCTATGCGCTGGGAATGTCCATGTCGTGCTTTCTATGCGGTGGACATACCTAGTTGTATGGGCAGCTAGGCGACAACGGGAGGAGTAAACTCTCGCTGGAGGGGGGATGTTGTACCTCCAGAACATTGGAATTTTAATGAATAAGTTTGAGTAGAATTTTTACTAGAGTTTCTGTCTTCGTGCCGCTTTGCAATACTGATTGAAGGGCTGTCTTAATGAACTTTGTGATTCGAAATCTAATCAAGGAATTTTTATGTTGAACAACCATTGTGGTAGTAATTAGGACACACAAGGAAGTGTGAGTGTGGGGGTAGAAAGTGGGGGCTTGGATCAGGTTTCCAATGCCTATGAGAAGGGTGGTCCCGATTGGTCGGGAACTCTCTGTCCCCATAGTGTTTAAATCGACACTAGTATTACTCATTGCCCCTACATTGGCGAAGTCTCAAGTGTACGTGCCTCTGAAACATGGGGAAAAAGGCACTTAGGATTTCTCTCCTCTTGGAAGGTGGATCTTAGGATCGCTAGATAGGTTAATTACGCTTCCCCAGCGAGGTGGAGCTAGATCTCGTTGCTAGTAGGCTTGAACTGGATTCACTTTGTGATGAGAGATCGTCCACTATATGAACCCTGAACCACTTTGTTTGCTTCCACTATAGATCTAGTGGCCACCAGGTTTACCATCAGATCCTTCGTTTGAGATGGCGGGGTGGGGACCTCACAGGCTTCTCTTTGTAGTTTGTAATTAAGAGGCTTGTTGTTTTCAATATGTATTCTAGAGATGGCCTCCCCTAATATTAAGGCTAAAGGGCTCTAATTCCAAGCCACACATGGTAAGTGCTTTTTGGAACAACATATGTGAACTTATTGTCTTGTGGCCATAGCGTGCTAATGCTATAGGTACAAATTATGTCCCTTTTTAATACCACAATTGATAAAAGTCTTGTAGAAGATAAGATAATGGCTTCATATGGACACACTTTATTAAAGTGTGACCAGAGATCAAATGGAGCCCTATGATTTAAAGGCTATAAGGTGCCATTTCTAAATAAAATAAAGGCACATTAAGAATGTAAAAAAGAATCTTATTTGTTGTCAAATTTCCATGCTTTGTATTGAAGCTATTTATATAGGGATCTTAAGTGCCGTGTTGATCTTAGGACGCTTATTCTTGACCATCATTAGTAAGTATTCTGTGGAAGAACATAAGCCAATGTATGGCGTTAGGGTTATAGGGTGTTAATACTATAAAGTGAAAATCCCTTAAGCTCATAGATAAACATATGGCCGTGTCATATAGATTGTTCTTGATGGTTCACTGGATACAAATTGCAAAATAACAAACATTTGAATATTTTAATAAACTAAAAATAAGAATTTGGCACATCAAAGTCAAAAGATACATGTACAATTGAAAGATAAATTTGCATAAGCACTGTGAAAAGTACACAATGAGCTGTTGTAGATTTAATAAAATTAAAAAATGCAACTCCATCATATACTCAATGGAGATCTATTTGAGATTATGTTGAGTCTTTAATTGTTTTATATAATTCTCGGCTTCATGTACTTTGATAGAAGACTCCTTGTATCCCAATGTTTGGGCAAGCATAATTTCTTCAATACCTTCTAAGGTTGATCATGGTTTCATACTCTTCAAAAGACTCACCTTTTCTTGATCAACTATAGGAGTTTCTTATTCCGACTATGGGTGGACATTCCACTATTGCTAGATGCTGCAGATTTTTCATCGTCATGAGGACGGGAGTAGGTTCTCCCTAGAAAAACCAAATTTCTCTCCTCCTACTTTGCAACAACCATGTGAACATGATTATAAAGTTCATGACCTTGCACTATGGGTGCTTGTCCATACAAATAAGGGCTTGTAATTGTTTGAATGTCATTCACATGATGAAGATCTTGAATATATGACAACAGATCCCTAGGGAGGATATTATCCTCCTCATCAACATTGAATGACGGTGGAATAAATACAATTTAATGTAGGATTAACACACCCGTTTAATAGTGCATCATCTACTAGAAACATTCATTTTGCATCAATCCCAAATTTTGTTGATGCAATAGTCAATGGTTTGAAAAGGTCTTATAGTCCTCGATTATTAGGGCAAGTGATTCTTGATTCTTCACACGATTCACATTAGCTTTGCCCCCAAATCATAAAGAATAGAAACTTTTCTCCAGTCTTCTTCTCTAAAATCTTGCTGATGTTCATAGCATGTGTATCATTAGCGCCTAACCATATCTTAACATTGAAATTGTTGAGTAGAATCTTTAAAAACTTAATGCATCCTGACCGTAGAACAATATGCTAATGTTGAAACTTTAAATTTTATTATTATTTTGGACATGTGCCAGTATCATCTAAAACAAAATCCACCCAAGCTCATTCTTATAGTCAACATCGGTTTGTGGATGAAAGGTCCAAATCAACATGCACCCCAATTTTAGATCTTGGGTTATTAAAATGTTTTGGATGGATTCTTTTTTTGACCTTGTACATGTTTTGGAACTTGCATTACCTTCCACTTTCATAGTATCACTCTTCAAATGCGTCTCCAATGACTACAATGGTTGACCTTCAGGAACTTGTATATTTTTGTGTACTTCAAGAACTCTCTGGTTGCTATGGAGATCCACATACTCTTTGTCAAGAGGTCCAATATCTTAAAAATCCTTCGTAACAACAGTCCCAAGTGAAATTTTTCCAACAACAATATCTTGTTGAAGGACTAAAAGTTTTAAAGAGTACCTATTGTTAGCTTTGGAAGCACCTACAACTTGAATGAAATTTTTTGGTTACATTCTTAGAACAAAATTAAAGAGTATCCAAATGAAAATTTTCTATCTAAGAATAAATTTAATAGATATCTGAGAATACATTTAACAAGAACATGGATGCTATTGTAATATAGCTTGTAAAAAATTTAGAATCATCCTAAAAGGTCTTATGGACACATGGTTATCTTTGACTATGAGGTGTTGATAATAAGTATCTTGAAGAAAAACACATCTTAACTTATGACCTGAGGGTCATAGGGTGAACTTTTTAGGTATCTTGAAGACTCTGTGGGAGCTTAAAATATGTTCTCTATGGTCTTAGGTCCATAGGGAATTTTTATAGGTAATTAAAATAGAAAGAAATTAGATTATAATCTTAAGACCGTAGAGTACTTTATACTTGGACCACTCTATGGCATTAAGGCCATATGGACTATATGGATTATGTTACAAAAGCCTGAAAGAATTTTTTTAGCTTTGGGTTAGATGATGCATTTTAGTGGTCCCACATTAACTCCTTAGCCTATCTACTTTACATTACGTAAAGTCTAGGGTCAAATGGTTTCCTTTATGTTAGTTAGAAGCACTAATTCCCTAAGGCCATAGGGTGGCCATGGTGCCCATCTAGACCACCTACATTGGCACCTTTATCCTCAAAGGGTGACCAAGGTTCCCTTTATGTATTCTACATGATCCTATGACAATAATGTGCTTTGTTCTGAACCTAAGGGATCACAAGCTCATTTTTTTTACACCTCTATATTGACACTCTATGGCTCTAGGGCCCTAGGGGCTCTCACTATGTTTTCTAGGACACATGATGTGGATTATAGGTTTCTTGAAGAAAAATACTGTCTATCCTATGATCTAAGGGCCATAGGGTATTCACTGTAAGTTTCTTAAACACTAGTCCTATAATTGGACACTTAAGTGTCCTGAAATACTCTATTGTTCTGTTTTCTTGCCAAAGTTTTGGCAATTTATTTATCAAGCTAGAAATAACTTTTTTACACCTTGCTTCTACCATAGACGGGTTATTAGGGAAAGAAAACATTGGATTTTTCTCCATGTCAAAATACAAGTCCTATGGAAAGACTTATGGAAAGTTCTAAGTCGCAAATTTTAGTAAAACTTCAAGCTGTTTTGTAAACAAAAATCATAAAATTCTTATATCTTTTGGTAGAGATGACATTTTTTATGTTTGTAAAATCCAAGTGTTATTACTTAGTGTTACAAAACAATGCAATGTCCTTCGAGGACTAGTTTCCATGTCACTTGCAAGCAGGGATTTAATATTCACGTGATCATGTGAAATTTTTTGTGATCACAATGTTTCTAATCACATTCACATAATCACAATTAACATGATCACAACAAAGCTGATAAATGGTGACATGGAAACCCATAAGAACCCCATCAAAATATGTGTTTTTCCAAACGAGCTTACTAGGAAACTATGTGAACCCTAAACCGAGTCCGTTAAGAAATAAAAGAATCCCAGTGGCCTTACCAAATTGGATTATTTCTATCGGTTAAGGGAAAGTCACGTGAATATTTAACGTGATCACGTGTTTTGAAACATGATTACTCAAAGTTATTAAAGTGTTCACATGTTTGTGATCACGTTAGTGAAATCCCTGCTGCAAGTTATAGACATAATTTCATACTTGAGCACGTGTTGACCAAAAGAATAATTTTGGCCTTCCAAAGGAGTTTTGTTGATTAAGGCTATTTTAATGTAGTTTGACAACTACAAATGACTTTATATGTTGAAACAAACAAACTACGTATTTTTTTGGCTCCCTAACTCATTAGAATCTCGTTGCTTGAACTCTATCTTGCACTAAGTTTTTTACAAAAAAACTTGAAAATCTTGAGTCCTCCACAATAACATTTAAACCAAGGTCTTAGGTGCCCTAATTGTGTCCGTACCACGTACTTTGACACATTTAGTGATCTACATGTAAATTTTGAGTTTATTTGATGTTTTGAATGCTTGTCTCAAGAATTAAAATATCAATGTTTTCTTATGTGCAATTTTGAATATTTGAACTGATCCAATAATTTTTGCTTACCAAAGCACTTCTACTTGCCACCTTGAGTCCTCAATGGTGAGGGAAAGCAATGTATCACTTTCTAAAACTCACAAATACATTAAAAACATATTTTTGTTTGTATACAACGATATGCTTGAAATGTCCATCTCAAACGCGTAGAACTTTCAGTTATTTTATCTACTCTTAAGTAAAAAAAAATTGAAACATAAAAAGAAATAATATGTAGACCTTGGGCTATCTGTAGCACCCTATGGCCTTAGGGCCATATGGGTTTTTTTGCATGTATTACTCTATGGCACTAAGGTCATACGGAAATTATGGATTACTTTATACATAAAAAAGAAATAATATATATCCTTTGGGCCATATGATATATTTTAGTGACCTCACAATTATTCATTTGCCTATTTACTTAGCATTATGTATATCCTAAGAACAAAGGGTGTCTTCTATGTTTGTGAGAACCCTATTGCCCTAAGACCATAAGGTAACCAAGGTGCCCATTAAAAGAATAATGTAATACATATGAAGAGTATCCAATGGCCTTAAGGGTAATGGGTGGACTACTAGTGGACTAGTATCCTTCTATACATCCATATTGACACCCTTTGGTAGTGGAACCATATGATACCCTCTATATGATTTTATGACCATAACATGTTTTGTTTTGAGTCCAAGGGATACGGTAGCCTTATTCTTTTGACTAAGGGCCATAAGGTTTGCCCTATATTTTTTAATACAAGGGTGTGGATAATAGGTTTCTATAAGAAACCGATATTTTACCCTATGGCCTAAGGGCCATAGGGTGATCTTTGTAGATATTTTTAAGACTCCGTGAAAGGCTAAAATGTTCCTTTCTATAGCATTAGGGACATAAGACAAGGATTTCTTATAGATATCAAAAGATGGGAAATTATAGTCCTACGATTATAGAATGCTTTTTATATGTACCACCCTATGGCCCTATGGATATAGGACATAAACGGAGTACCTTATAGAGAAACTAGAAGCAATTTATAGATTTTGGGCCATTTGATACATTTTGGCGATCTCACCAGAACCCCTTGATCTTTTTGCTCATTACATAGATCATAGTGTTTAAGGATTCCCTCTATGTTAGTTAAAAACCCTATGTACTTGTGGCCATAGGGTGGCCAAGATACTCTTTAAAATCCTAATATACTACAAACAAAGAGTGTTCAATAGCTCCAAGGACATTGGTGACATAATTGTATCTGTCGGGGCTCTATATTGAGACTCTATGGCCCAGGGAAATAGGGTGCCCTCTGTATGGTTTTATGACCATAACTTGCTACGTCCCTATGGATATAGGACATAAATGGAGTACCTTATAGAGAAACTAGAAGCAATTTATAGAATTTGGGCCATTGGATACATTTTGGTGATCTCAACATAACCCCATGATCTTTTTACTTATTACATAGATCATAGGGTCAAAGGGTTTCCTTTATGTTAGTTAGGCAACCCTATGGACTTACGGCCATAGGGTGGCCAAGGTACCCTTTAAAATCCTAATATACTACAAACAAAGAGTATTCAATAGCTCCAAGGCCATTGGTGACATAACTACATCTGGAGGGGCTCTATATTGAGACTCTATGACCAAGGAAAATAGGGTGCCCTCTATACGGTTTTATAACCATAACATGGTATGCTTTGAACATAAGAGCCCATAGCGTTACATGGATCCTATTTCTCTTAGCTTCTCAAGTGTCACTTGTACCATCACACATGACACCTAAACAAGCTTAAAACATGTAATGCTCTTGGTACCGATCTTAAGGAATACATAAAAACCTTATGGCCTCAATACCATAGGGTTCTTTGCAAGTATAGACTGTAAAAGGAATTTGGCATCGGACAATAACCTATGGCGTTATGGAAAGGGAAAAGTACAAATAATACTAAAAATAGATTTCAAAGTGCAAATGGGGTGAAATAATTATGATGCCAAGTGCCTACTCATAGTTTTCTTGATTAAGTGCACTAGATGTCTTGGTTTGTATACCTTCATGATCACTGAGAGGTGTATTTACTATGCCCCATGATTTTTTCTTCATTAAATAACCCCTTAGCTTAGTTTTCCAGGTATGGAAGCCCTCCCCATTAAATTTTATAATTCCTTTCTCTTCCATGATGCAAGTGCTCGTGAAAATGCTAGGAACTTGGTCTTACCGATAGAAAGACTCTCTCTATGGTAGTGTCTTATTAAATAGTGTAGGTGCAAGCTTAATAATGTCGATTGTGAAGTCACTCTTCATGAAGAAGAATCATGAAGCACATCTCTATAGGGAAGGATTAATAATTTTTGTCTGCTTTGAGAAAGAAAAAGATTGGACCGCTTGATCGAGAATGACTTTGCCAATTTCACTTGCTTAAAACTTGAAAATTGATGGCTCCGAACAACAAGACCCTTTGATTTGAGGCGTGTGTGTCTCTGGGTATGTGATCATTGATGCTCTTTCTTGCATGTGAACAGGGGTCAAAATGTGAGTCGATGATGGGGAAAGAAGGGAGGAAATCGTCCGACTAAATAGAGATGTCGATTTTGCCTGCGGAGACTGTGTGTGTGTGTGAGAGAGAGAGAGAGATCAACACATAATTCTCCCTTGCAACTGCTTCGTACTGCTACTCTATTGAAGGGGATTCAACTCCCCCTATGCTCACGCTACCCGGTTTCAATTTTCAGCTGCTCGACAATTTACTAATCAACATGACCCATTTGCCTTAGCTTGTTCAACCTTGTGATTAAAATTTTGTAAAAATGTTTCCTAGAAGCATACATAGTGCTCTTGTTATGCAAAAAGTCTCTAGCTACCATGATGAAATGTTGACTAGAGAGAATCCAGTAGTGCTATATTGCTCGCTTGTCTCCATACACTTCAGCTTTTTGTAGAGGCATTTTATAATTGGATTATATGGCATCACATCTGCTGGATTGGAGGCTTTCTTAGAGTGTCCTTCAAAATACTCCAAAAGACATCTCACTTACAGATCTAATAATGGCCTACATTTTTAGCCATATGGTGTAAGGTTGCATTGATCAATTGGAATCAATTGGGTGAATTGTACCCCAAATTTAAAATAGTGTTTAATTAGAACGTATCTATATAGCCAACTCTTAGAGGTATTGGCAACTTCTTTATCAATATATTTTTGTTTGGATTGTACAATAGAGTCCAACATAGCTAAGGAGGCTGAGTCCATGGCCACTGCCACTGAGGGGGTTTCACCTGTGGGGGTTGCAACTAAACTAGCATCTCCTAATTCTTGATTTTGTAATGGTATAAGTGAAAGGTTTTCTTGAGCCACATTTCTATTAAGTTTTCTCCAAGTGAGAGAGTCTCTCTCTCCTTGAGAGTCTTAGTTTGTATTGCTTTACCTATGTCTTCATTATTTCACTTCTTATTCTTCTTTGTGCTACTCAGTTTACCTAAACACAGAGTGGCTTTCTCAAATCCCTCAATATATATGTTTATGAAGTTCTCACTTGGAGTGCCCTGTTTAACCTCTACCCACCCTTATTTTGACATTGTCACTCTACCACAATCAAATTTCACCAATTGCTGAGCAGAGGCCACATGCTGCAATAAGTAGGAATCACCATTGAGTAGATTTACTTTGAGACATGGAGACATGTCAAGATTTAGAAAATCTTCCTTTAGCTCCTTAACAATCCCACAATATTTGAAGGGTAATTTTTTATTTATTTTGAAAGAATAAGTGGACTCTCTCATCAATTCCATGATTTGATAAGCCAAAATCTAAATACCATGAACTTGGTGATGAGCCTGTTGCATTGATTGACTTTGCAATTCTCTCATGAGCCATTTTTTATTAAAGGAACAATATATATTTAGACAAGATAGATTATTAATACACCCATATGAACCTAGGGCCAGAAAGTTTCTTCTATGTTATTGAAGAACCCTATGGCCCTAGGTCCAAACATTAGGAAGAGGATGCGGTCTAGATGGCCTCTTTATTTGCCATGAGATTAGTGGTAGGTGATTAAAATGTTGACAAATAGAAACATGCCATGTGTGCAAGAATGGTGGGTGTGTAAGAGAGGTGCAAGAGTGGTCAAAGGATGCACTTTTCCCCCCAAAAAAAGGGGTGGACAACTTTATGCTTTTCAACCTTCCATAACTCCTACACATGATTTCCGATTTGAGCGGAGATTATAGAATCCTATAATCTACACACCAAGCTCTTTCCGTAGATATGTTACATGATATGGTTTTGCACGCTAGATTTTAAATTTTATTTTGGGGGAAACTTTGAATTCAAATAAACTAGTTGTTTTGCCTGTTTGAAATCAAATGTTGTCCTTTGATTTCTTTCTCAATACTAAAGGTTTGACTCCCTTAAACTGCCAAATAAAGAGGCCCTCCTAGACCCCATTCTCTTCCTAATGGGGTGCCAACATAATTGTTCTACAAGGGCACCTAATACACCCTATAGCCCTAGGATCATAGGATCATAGGGGCACCTTGTGGCCCTAGGACTATAGAAGGTGCCAAAGTAGTACCCCCATTTCATAGGTTGTTGTCTATCCAAATGAAACATCCTATAGCCTTACAGTCATAGGGATGCCATTGTGGCCATTTAGGCGCCCTTGAGTGGCCTAAATGCTCATCAAGAGCCTTTACATTGGCACCCTGTGGGCCTATGGCCACAAGGTGTCTCTAACCTAATTAGAGTATTACTCCAGGGTAATAGGGTGCCTCAATAATATATAGGGGACTTTGTGGCCCTAGATCCAAAGGGTACCAACAAAAAGGTTATATTAGTACACCCAAGCTTGGGGGGGGGGGGGGGGGGGGGGGGGGGGGGGGGGGGTGGGTCACTTCAAAATTATGTGACTATCACATGAGTGCAGAAGGGGTTATTAAATTTCACTTTTTCTCACATTTTTACATACCGAAGGATAACAAAAATTGAAATTGGAATCTTGTTTATAGATTCAATAGTAAAAGGGTGTATTTTATGTGTTAAAAATTCACAGATAAGGAGTTTTAGAAATAGTCCTTGAGCACATGTGATATACACAAATTATATATAGTGACCCCCTAAGCACCCAAGCCAACCTACCGCCCTAAGGCCATAGAATCTCTCATTAGATTAGATTTTCCTCTATTTCAGTGATAGAGCCTATGGCCCTAGGGTTATAAGGATACAATAGGTATACCATGGTATCCATGTAGGTACTCTTGAGTGGCCCAAATGATCCTCTAGAGCTTCTATTTGGCTCGGGGAGAGGGGGGGGGGGGGGGGGGGGGTCATTATGTATATATTGAAGGACTACTTTTAAAACTCCTTATCTATGAAATTTTAATCAATAAAATACACCATTTTCCTATTTACTTTGTAAATTGTTTTCCCAATTCCATCTTATAGTACCCTTATGTATGTGAAAATGTGAGAAAATAATAATTCCTTTTAGTGCATAGAGTGACCTTTAATTGAATGAGAGTTCTTATGTCCATGGTGTCCATGTAGGTTTCCTTGAGTGGTTTATATTCCCTTTAGAAGCTCTACATTGGCACCCTATGGCTCTAGGGCCATAAGATGAACTCTAATTTAATGAGAGTTCCTATGTACATGGCTGCATGTAGGTATCCTTGAGTGGCATAAATGCCCCTTTAGAGCTTCTACATTGGCACAATATAAACTACCACACATCTTTATTGGTCAATGCCTATATTCATGGGTGCAACATACGTGCACACCCATGTCTATATGAAAATTCATGTAGTGGGAAAAACTCCTTTTCCTTCTATTTTATTTCTAAATTGTGACCTCTACCATAAGCCTAGAGTAGCTAGAATGGATAAAACTACATCTTAACTTGACTATGTAGTATCATGCATACCTAGAAATATGTCCCATTGTGCAATGTGCATGCAAATTCTAAACCTTGGCACTCTATGGACCACGGGCCATAAGATGCTCTCTAATCTAATAAAAGGTCCTATGGTTCTAGGTCCATATTGCGCCAACAAAATGTCTCTAGGTCCATAGGTGCCCTTGAGTGTCCCAAATGTCCTTTAGAGCTTCTACATTGGCACCCCTATGGACCTCGGGTCATAGAGTGCACTCTTATCTAATGAGAGTTCCTATGTACATGGTTCTCATGTAGTTTTCCTTTAGCGGCATGAATGTTACGGCATAAGCTGCACACTGTGGGTCCTGCGAATGTCCAGATACTGCGGACTAGGACTTCATGCGGCTTCAAACAATTCTTCATGGGATATCATGGGACAGGACGGGGTTTGTACCGTTCTAGATCTGCGTTGGAGCAAGGTGTATTTGGGGGGCATACCAGTCATTGTGGATATCTCCTAAATCAATCAATATATCATTCTCATGTAATCCTGGGCTCTGTTGTGTATTAATGAAGAAGATGGTGTTCTGTTTCTGTGCATTGTTGTCTATTTTGTCTTCTTATACATTGTTGTTCACCTAATGTAAGAAAGTGTGAGGGTATCCATTCTGGTAGTGCTTATTGCTCCACTACAGAGCTATAGGTGTTACATCTGGCGACCACATGCATGATTGGCAACCTGTTGTGAACATGCATGCGCACTAGGTCGTAGGGTCCTCCTGACCCTGTTGTTCTAGTCGTGGGCAGACAACGGAGGAGAGGTGGTTCGGATGAAATCATTTTATGCACACCCCAGGTTGAGGAACATGTGTCTCCATCTCCAAGCCAGGTTCGTGGTCGGCGTATGCGGCGTACTCCGCGTAGTCAGTCATGTCCTCCTGTTGTGCGCTCTCTTTCACCAACTCATGTTGCTCCACCATCGACTGCGGTAAGTAGTCCCGCAGTTTCACCGCCATCGTCCCCGCCTCCTATTGTTCGGAAACTCTTTCCAGGAGGGGCACAGTTCGGCAAGGGGTTATGGCGCAACAAGTGGCAGGTGGTCAGATTAAGTATAGCTTCTTTTTAGGTCTCTCAAACAAAGATTATGATGCACATTTGCGGAAATTTAATAAAGTGTATGGATTGAATCATCTTGGTGTTGTGGTTCCTCTCCATCAACAATCGGTGTTTGAGTCCACACTTTCAGGGAAAGCTACAAAATGGCTGTCAGAGTATCCTGATGATCATTTTCAAACTTATGGCGAAGGTTTTAGAGCATTCTTGCGTCGATTCAAAACAAAAAAGACGATCCACAACATTTGGAAAAGCTTCGGATGTTGCATCAAAAGTCGTTTTGCCAATGGAGGATTATACTGTGAAGTTTTGGATGCTCTTGTAACGGGTACCTCAGGCAAAACGGCCAAGAGTCAAGGTGTTGAATGATTATTTTCTACAAGGACTGAATAAGGATCTCAAAACTGTTATGGCAACAGTGGATAAGGTAACCACTCCACTGGGTAATATTATTGCACGTGCTATTGTAACAGGTGAAGCCTTGGAAGATACAGAGTCATCGAGGAAATCAAAGAAAAAGGATCGCAAGAAATCTCATCGTAAATCTCAGGGAAGTGGCAGTGATAGTTCAGAGTCGGAGAGTGCACACTCAAAATCCTCAGATTCAGGTAGCAGTAGTTCGGTGAAAGAGTTGGAGGCACCTCAAAAAAATCCCAGCATCAAGGGAAAGGTGTTTTATCCAGATCTACGAAATCTTCTACGATGGTAAAGAGTCTGAAGGAGCTATGGTGTACTCAGTGCCGGAATCCTGGACATGCCGCTCAAGATTGCACATTGAATCAGAAATGGTGTGCAATTTGCACAGTCAATACCCATAATACAGTGGAATGTTATTACAATGGTCATGGTCATGGCCGTAGGAGTCGAGATTCTTCTGCATGGTAGTTACAACAGTGAGGACAAGAGCCTGCGGTGTTGTTGGCTCACTCTCATGCAATAGAGGCACCTTTTCTAGGACTAGCCTACGGATGAGGTCAAGAGGGGGGGTCGCGGATGCATAAGAGGTGGCCAAAGTCCTAATCGACCCAAGACCTGCCTTTTTTGTTTCAGAGATGGAATATGATTGAAAGAAACAAGAACTTGCTCCGAAAAGCAGCACGAGTGTAGCTATGGTTTAGATTGAGGGATTGGAGGAATCTGACCCGGTGGTTTCACTTATTACCCATTTTGGCAAAAATATGGTACCAGAATCAAATGTTTAGCTTCTGGATCTGGCAACTCAAGAAGATGTACACAAAAAGACTGTAACATGGATGCCACATTCAGTACCACCGTTGCAATCATCAAGACCATCGGCGACCTCCTCGGAGAAAAAAGAGAGGAAAGTCATAAACATGGCAAATACCATGGAAGAGGATAATTGGGATTCTATTTGGAAGGAGGCACTAGAATCACCATTACAAGTGCAACTGGGATCTTAATTGAAACTAGTTCCAAATTTTTATAAATCTTTGCTGAGTCAGAAGTTCAAAGAAATGAAGGAGATGAAAGTCAATGTTGCGGCAGTTGAGGAAGAACTGGTGAGAGCGGATTTTTTGAGATGGGGCTCAACTCAAGGCTTCCACCAGACAACCACTCTGTGAGACCCTACACACGCATATTTCTTAGGGGCACCACCCTCTTTTATGGAGAAAGAAGGAAACCAAAACAAACCATATACGACACACACACACACACTCACACCTTCCTTATGTGCTTTAACACAAAATGCCCTTCAACCATTCAACACACACTCCTTAAGAAATCCCTTTGAACACTGCACAAACTCACATGCAAAGATTGACCTTCACCATATTAGTGCTCATATACTTCTAAGAAAAGCAAGCACAAAACCTCAAAACTCAAAACACCATAGTGCACAAATACTTGACAACTCCTTTCCTTTCCCAAAAGAAGAGACTACTTACACACATAAGGCGGCATGCATAGAGAGCTCTTCTCCATCTATGCAGCCCCAAGACTTACTTACACACAACATAAGGAGAGAAGCCAAGCAAATAGACACCATGGTGCACAAAAAAATTTCTCAACAAACCAGCAACCCATTGAGCACAAAATATGAGAAGCTGCCAAGATATGCTTACCAATTTTACATGCGTTTAGAGAAAAAGTGTGACGACGACACCCCAATTGCAACAATTTGTTGATCAAACCATGAGATAAATCATTGAACTTGATATCCTTGCTCTCATATAGAATCTACAATCCTTATTTAGGGATGAGTATGGTAAGAGAAATGTTTGCAAGAGAATGGTAGCAACAGCATATTGATGCTCTCTCTATGGTGCCGCTTATGATAGCGAGCTTAGGAAATGCATAGGGAGATAAGAGGAGAGAGAGATTAGGGCTTCTCTAACCTTAGAGGAGCTTATTTGCAGCAATGGATTAGGTGTGTGTTTTTTTGTGCTTGCCAAAGGGCCTTTTTATAGTTGTACAAGACCTTGGGTTAGGTTAAACTTGACTAGGGTAGGTAATTAACCATAGTTAGGTTCCCTTTTGACCACTCCTTCAATTATGCAAATAAGGGACTTATTTTTTCATTAAAAATAGCCTTTTAAGTCATGGAGGCTCCATAAGGGTTGATAATGTATGTGGGCCCCACCATGATGTCCCTCTAGTGGCTCCTGCAGAGTGTCCCCATCCTTTTTGTTGTGTCTCTGGAAGCATCTTGAGCCGACCCCTCCACATGGCCACTTCCTAGGCAAAGACAACAGCCCAAAGAAGGGTTTGTTAATAGATGTATTTGGTGTGATAGTACAGACCATGTAAGAAGGGATTGTGATGATTTGAGTGATGCTTTGTCAAAAGATGTTGTCTTTTTTAAGGATGGTAAAATCCACTTAAGAGAGACAGGTCTACCCTTGAGAAATAACTTTGGGAAAGGGGGAATGCAAACCTTAGTTGAAGATATGGCAAATAAGCATGCCACCTCTTCAGTTGAGGCAGCTACTTATGGAGTAAAAATTGAGCATTTTTGTGATGAAGAGGTGAGTGACCATCATGGTCAAATTTGGCCAAATGTCATGCAATTAGCTAAAAAGGGAAAGCTTACAAATGAGATTCTACATGAAGCAGGTGATTGCATACGTCTAGAAACAGGATGGAATGATCCAGTGGACTCATTGTCAGTGCATGCCTACATTACAAAATGCCAACAAAATGAGGCAATTGTAGAAGAGAAGCGCAGACGTGAGAATGTTGATGAAGGACCATCAAAAAGAGCTTCTAGAACTGGGGGAAGAAGTGACTCAATTCCTTCTCAAACACCCTCAACAAAAGGAGCATCTCCACCTGAAGTACTCATGGAGGAGTCTACAACAGGAAAGAAGAAAGAGCCAAAAAAAGGTAAGACAAAAGGCCCAACTTATAAACTACAATCTGATATTGAGGTTGCTACAGATTTAAAGAAAGTCTTGGAGGAAAGGATCTTGAATAGCAAGATTGAGTTCACTCTGGGAGAAGTTCTTGGCATTGCAAAGCGTGAATTCCACGAGGAAATCATTGACATTATCAAGAGGAAGAGGCAAACCCTTGCTGAAGTTTCTCGTCCACAGGTTGAAGGGGAAACCTCGAAGACACAAGGGATGCAACTGCAAAATAAGGAGAATAACGGAGCTATGGTAGGATGCTACCAATCTAGTGGGAGAGTGAAGCAAGTGCATTTCTCAAATGATGATGAAGAAGTTGAAGATATTCCTAGGAGTTACTATTCACGAAGTCATTGGGCAAGGGCTACTACAGAAACTTTGGTCAAGGTAGGTGATCTTGAAGAGCCATTTGTTGCCTTGATTGACCATGGTTCAAAAATAAACATAATGTCAAAGAGTCTCTACAACAAGTGCAAATGGCCAATGGACACAGATCATGGTTGGATGGTAAAAGTGGCAAACAATTCATCCGGTGAATTGTATGCAGCATGTCCAGGTGTGAAGGTGACAATAGGTGATGTAAAGATTGACCAAAACTTCTTTTTTCAGGATACATCTTCATATCATCTCATCCTTGGACAACCCTACATTGTGGGAGTTCGAATGGAAACAAAGGTAATGGACGATGGTTCAGCATATGCTAGGATACGTAGCAAAGATGGTAAACGTGCTGTCCAATTTCTCACAGTTTGTGTAAACCATGAAAGAAATCGTGACAACCTCAGAGAACATCCTCTACCAAAGGTAAGCAAAGAGTTTCATGATCATAGAGAAATGATGGGTTTTTGCCAAGTACCATTGTAAAGCGGGGTTGCAGTGGTACAGAAAGAAAAAGGGTCTCGCCTGATCCAAAAATAGGTGAAACTTTCTCAATGAGCTCCTTGGTAACAAGGAATGGATCAGTATGTTTTACAAAACTTGAAGATTTGAAGAGATATGAGAGGCAATATGTGCATAATGTACAAATAGGCATGAAAAAGAGTGGGTTGCAAAAGCCTACTGAAAATGTTTTGGGTTTGTGTGAACAAGTTTCTTTTGTAGATACTATGGGTGAGCTTGATGCTATAATGAGGTCTAGTTTGCATCTTGAAAATGAAGTTGTGGAAGTTTGCTCTATGGAAATGTATCAAGTAATAGAAGCCTTTAAAGAAAGCCAAACAGTTGGCCCAGAAGTCCATGTTGAAACTAAATACAAGAGTGTAGCAAAGAAGGTGAAACCAATAGCTTCACCCTTACCACCCAACAACAGGGAAAAGATTGAACAGGCTTCTTTACAACCAAGTTTGCGGAATCCTAAAAAGATCGGGCATACCTTCACAAAGGAGTCTTTTCAAGAGTTGTAGATTGGTTGCGAGGAGTTTCTAACATAGGAGGAGACAAAGTGCTTCAAAGAAATGCTTTCAAAGCATGGTAAGGCTTTTGCATTTGAGCCACATGAGATAGGATGTGTTGATCCTTATATTGTAGCTCCTATGGTAATTTTCACAATACCTCATGTGCCTTGGAATCTGCGGCCTATTCCGGTTCCAAAGGCTCATTTGCCGAAGTTAGTAGAGCTACTGAATGAGAAAATCAAAATGGGAATCTTGGAGCCTTCTTGTGCTCCATACTCAAACAGGTGGTTCACAGTTCCAAAGAAGAATGGTTCTCTACGCTTCATCCAAGATATGCAACCAGTGAACAAGGTGACAATTAGAAATGTAGGTACAGGTCCAATTGTGGATGAATTTGCAGAGGCGTTTGCAGGGAGGGCAATCTACTCAATGGGGGATCTCTACTCAGGGTATGATCAATTTCAGCTTGCAATCGAAAGCAGAGACTTGACAACCATGAGGACACCTTTGGGTTTGGTAAGGATGTGTACCTTGCCATAGGGAGCAACCAACTCGGTTGCACATATGATGAATGGGATGAATAAGGTCTTACGTGACTTTATTCCTCAAATCACAATGCCTTTCATTGATGATTTGCCTATCAAAGGATGTGAAGAAAGTGACAAAGATGAAGCTTTGGATCTCAAGGGATGTCGCAGGTTTGTGGTAAATCACATAAATGATTGTGATAAAATTTTGTCTAGGTTGGAAGAAGTGAATCTTACATTGTCAGGGAAAAAGTCTATGTTTGGTGTCAAAGAAGTGCTCATTGTGGGGCACATGTGCGGGCCATATGGTAGGAAACCTTGTCCATCAAAGGTAGATGCCATCCAAAGAATGAAAGGAACATGCACTAGCATCACTGAGGTTAGAAGGTTTCTGGGAGCATGTGTCTTCTATGTTATTTGGATTCCACATTATGCACATGTAGCTGATCCTCTTTATCAGCTGCTTAGAAAGAATCAAAAGTTTAAATGGACAGAAGCACATGTAAAATCCATGAAAAAGCTAAAGGAGTTACTCCAGTCAGCAACGACTTTGAGAAAGGTAGACTATGAGTGTCAAAGGCCAGTGATTGTGACAGTAGATACCAGTCCTACAGGGATTGGATGGGCAATAGGGCAAGATGACAAAGAAGGACACAGATATGTGGTAAGATTTGGAGCAAAGGTACTAAGTGCTCGCCAAAGAAACTATCCACAGATAAAGAGAGAGTTATGGGGTATGGTTACAGCCTTGAAAAGTGGGAAAGAGTACCTAATTGGTGCACGTGTGGTTGTAGAAACAGATTGTCTACCACTTCTTGGGATGATTACAAGTTGCTCAACACCAGACATTGCTATGTTGCGGTGGATTGCCTACATTAAGTCCTTAAATCCCGAGTTTAAGCACATTGCAGGTAAAGACAATACAGTGGCAGATATGCTATCAAGGGCAAGGTATGAAGATGAGTCACAAATGATTGATGAGGGAGATGATGTAGGCACAAAATTCTATTCTATCTCTCATATCAAAGGTAACAATGTCTGCATGACTAATTCACTTGAATTGTTCTTGAAAGATCTTTATGAAGGTGATTGGCTTTCTATTGGAAGGTACTTGAGTACTCTAACAAAACAGGATGATTGGTCTGAACAAGAATTCAAGAGGATACGCAGGAGAGCATATGGGTACTTTTTAAGGGATGGTTACTTGTGGAAGCATCCTAAACAAAAGGGTGCTACACCAGAACGGGTTATATGTAAAAAAGAGACTTAAGTAAAGCTCATGCAAGAGTTTCATGAGAGTCTATGGACTGGACATAGGGGTGTGTGGGCAACCTTCTCCAAGTTGAAAGAAAAATACTGGTGGAAGGGTATGTATAAAGATGTATCTCAATTTGTAGAGTCATGTGTAACTTGTCAAATGTATTCAAATGTTCGACATCGTGATGGATTGCACCCTACATATCCACTAGCCATGCACTATAAATGGGTTGTGGATCTAGTCACGATGCCTTTAGGACTCTGGCAAATGAGATACTTGGTTCTTGCACGAGAGGACCTAACTAACCAGGTTGAAGAAAGAGCATTAAGAGCTAAGACCACAGAAGCTGTGTGCAAATTCCTTCTTGATGAGGTGATTTGCCGTTATGGTTGTGTGGGAAAAATCACTGCAGATCTAGGTGAACTGGATGCCGAAGAAGCAAGGGAGTTCTTTTCTAGATTAGGGATCAAGATTTCTCTTACTACAGCTTACAACCCTGAAGGCAATGGAAAGAGTGAAAGAGGGCATCCTCCTATCATCAAAGCTTTGGCCAAGGCTTGCGAAGGAAGAGTTGGTGAGTGGCCAAAATTGTTACCATATGCTTTATGGGCTGATCGTACAACACATAGCTCAGTAACTGGCTACATGCCTGCGGAGCTAATGCATGGTCAAAAGCCAGTGATGCCGATTGAGGATACAATTCCCACATGGAATGTACTACCTTGGCAAGAGGGGCTTAGTAGGGAAGATCTCCTTGCACTGCGTATAAGGCAGCTAGAGAGAAGACTTGGAGACATTGAAGCTGCAAAAGAACGACTCAAAAATGCAAGGTTGAAAAACAAGGACTATTTTGATAAGCGACATCGACTCAGGAGCAAAGCAATTGACAAAGGTGACTGGGTTTTAGTGTATGATAGTAGCCTTGATAACCAACACATAGTCATGCGTAAGTTCTCAAAAAGATGGTTTGGACCGTATGTTGTAAAGCATGTGCATGAAAATGCTACTTACAGCTTGTCTGAACTAGATGGTACAGAAGTAAAGATTCCCATTGCAGGAAAAAGGATTAAAATGTTTAAGAGAAGAGGAGACAATGATCTAGAAGATATTGATGAGGAAGAAGAGAAAAACACAGGTGAAGATCAAAGTGAACATGAAGCTCTGGAATCATCCAGTGAAGAAGAAGACAAGGAAGATGTACAAAGAGACAATGTGGCACATACCGGAGGATGTGCAGGTTTAGAGGGGGTGGATGTCGTGTTGTGACACGTACATAGTGGGAACGTATGCTACAAGATCTATCTTGTATTTTTTTAGATACATAATTATATTTCCTATAGTGTACATATGCATATTTAAGTATAATAATAAGCCTTCTATCTCATCCTATTATTTTTCTCAAGGGTAACCTATCCTTACTTTACCATCAGAAAATACTATGGGAAAAGCATCAATAGCTTCGCCTTTTTAACTTGGGGCAAAAAGCATTGATTCTTTATTTCTACTATTTCATTATCATCTCACACCCTAGCTAGATCCTATATCTAGGGTAAACTCCAATATATATATATTCTATGTATTTTTTATACTTTTCTTATATTTCTTTTTAAATAGCTACAAGGAGAGAATCAAATCCTAGTGGGACACTAGGTGGCATGATTTCAAAGATACACTTATTTTAATGCATTATTGCAAGCATGATTACAAAACTTTGTCAAGGAGCAATGTCATGCTTTCATATGGCATGAGGTGTCCTTTGGAATTAAATGAAAGTCTAGGCTAAGGAGACCACATGAAGACTTTTGCTGCCATAAATGGACCCTATTTTGATGAATTTTTTACACAAGTTTCCAATCCAAATTGGAATACGATTTTAAAATGAAAATCGTAGCTAATGAGCTGAAGTTTTTGCCCATATTTTTACTTTTTTTTATTTGGAGCCATGGTTGAGGAGATATGATCAAAATACTGGACCCCAGTCTGCCCACATCATGCAAGGACAGCTCATTTCCAACTTTCCCAATTCCTGTTCACACTGGCTCCTCTCTTCTTGTGTAAACCCTTGGGGGCTCCCTTCACCTATAAAAGGGGACCTCTTCTTCCTTGAAAAGGAACTCAAGCATTCAAGCCATTGATGAGAGGAATTCTTGAGGGAGTGAGTAGTAATGCCTAATTGTACTTAGCCATTAACATAAGCCCAAGCCTACACTTTCTCCTAAAGGGAGACTAGCCATTCTTGCAACAAGCTAACCTTGGAAGATCAACTCTAATCAAATAAGGTCTTGCACTTGGTGTATCAATCAAAGTGGAATTATCCACTCTTCTTCTCTCTCCATCAATAATGGTGCCAAAGGGTTTGTCAAGTAAGATGTGTTCTACATTGATGTTTTCTTGATTTGTTGTTGTTTTCTTTTTCATCTCTAATCCAACATATATATATGTATCTAATCTCATCTCCTAAACCAAACCTATCTCTCTCATTCTTAGTATTTCATCCTCTCTGCAAATTCTAGGTTCTCTTTTCTACAGGTACATCTCTCCCCTCAGTATCCTTATTGCCTACAGGCAAGAATAGGGCTTGGGAGGGAAACTTCTCATCTCTTCACTTCTCTCATATCTAAATTTCTCACATACTATCCTAGATGAATAACCCACATGATGATCATTTCTATCGCTTTCACTCTGTACAATCTTATAGAATAAACGTATGGATTAGCCGTAAAATACACTTTCAACAACGTATAGTGTTTCTCTTTGGCCCTGAAAGGCTCAATGAAATACTTCTATCACCAGATCCCATCATACTACCTCTCATAGACTATAATTTTTCTTTTGATGTAAGCATAGTTATCTTGCTATGAACCAAGAGGATTTGTACACACAATTAATCCCAATCACTAGACAAAATATCTATATTATGGTAAGCACAAAACTACAATTCCAAAGAACAATTCGTAGCCTATTTGGTCAGCCAAGATTGAATGCCATTAACTCATCCATTAACCCTTTCATATTACCCATGATACGATATGACCATAGCCTTGATGTTTTCATCTTCGTATTGTTTTGACATTCTCTTTTGCGTTCTTTCTTTGTGTGTGTGTGAGTGCAAGAGAGAAAGAGTGAGCCTTCTTTGATTGCACTTCTTTCCAAACCCTAGTCTTCATGGCATCTATGGTTTAACTCCTTCATATAGTTTTTGTTGAGTTCTCTCACAAACTCTCACAGCCATAAGCCCGGTGCTTTCATGGCAAGACCGCAAATTTCTCGACAACGTGATGCACCGCTTGATTTTATTGTGAGACAAAATTTACATTGCCACTCCATATATTGACCGCATATGTTGTGAGCATAACCCCACTCTTTGCCAGGAGCTTTTTTATTCATTTCCTTCTTCGTACCAGTTGTGCCCACATTTTGCTCCATTGCTTTTAAATTAGAATTGAAGACAAATGAATTAGATGTTCAATTTTAAAAATATTTTTCTTATTTTCAATATACATTGAAAAACCATTCACTATAAAAGTAACCAAAACTGCACAATATGATATTTTCAATGTACGCTAGTCAATTCACACATCGATCACCTATGTTGTGAGCAAACATATACATTGTAATGCACTCTATGCATGGCATAATAACTACAACAATGCTATAAATTTCTCAATGCAATTATTATTATGATGATTATTTATATGTTCACTTTGATTTGAAAACAATAAGACACATCTAATTTCAAATGCTACAAAGAATAATGAACTTCTACATTGAACGATGTCAGTTGCACTTATAATCTTTCATAATACATAATGCACTCTCTGTATAAACCAATGCATGAACTAACGCAAATAAATATTCAATATAATCACACAATTGAGGACTACTTGTACCCAGTGAAGGATTGTAGCCCCCTTATGCAACCAATTCAATATATGTAAAAGCTATTTTCACCCAATTAAGGATTATAGCTCTTTGATTGTGGAGTGACAGTGTATATCAACTCAAATCTATGCTGGTGAAAAATGCAAGACTTCAAGGATATTTATATGCCTAGTACACTAGTACAAGACATCCAACCCTTGACTATCGACTCGTCATTTACATACTTCTAAAACCAACTACAGACCTCATTTGGACCAATGGCTTCGTCGCAATGAGCATGACTCTCCAAATTTGCAATTGGTTTCGTATATTTATATTTAGTAAAGGAATCAAAAATTTGTAGAAGTGGTTACCGAATTATGAATCACGTTTGACCCAAAAAAGGACATGTGACTATGTAATATTAGGTCAATTCACAAGGAGATGACTATATCTGTCATAATAATCAATATCTAATTCTCCTAAATGATTTTATCATATTAAACTGATCATTTAATATGGGAAAGTGCCAGGGGAGAAAAAGCTAGAATATTGGTTAAGCTAGCAGACCGACCATAGTAGGGATCCAAAGAAGGGAAAATAGGGATCCAAAGCGGGGACCATCTGCAAAAGAGCCATGTGCAACAATGGGCTAAAAATACCCTAAGGTTCAGCCCATTAAGACTTCCAAAATGCTAAGGTTCCAAAATTCAAAGGTTATGTCCAAAGGTCAAACCTAGGGGCATTGGATGCTTTGTGTGTGACCAAAAAAGTCTTTGTACATCCCTACTTGGGAGGGGGCGAGCCTTTCTTCTAGGGGATGAGAGAGAAAGCCACACGCATGCACAAGCTCCCTTTACACAAAGGGAATGAGGGACACATGTCAGCTCCCTAGGCCAGATGCCCACAATGTGTACCCAATTCCTATTGGATGGCCTTGGAGGTGGACCAATGAGAATTAGGCTAGAGTAAATCTAGTTAATTAATTTAAAAACACTTAATAAAAGAACCAATGAGAATTAAGTCTCCTAGATGACTATTGGGCAGTCTCCCAAGGGGTCCAATGAGCATTCAGGAGCCGAATGGCTTGCCTGATTCCTATTGGCCAGGAGGCAAAGGGGTCCAATGAGAGTTTAATTGAATTATTAATTTACCTAAAGCTCTCACAAAAGGGAAAAGGGGGACACATGTCAGAAGGCTATCACGTATGTTGCTTAATAGTCATTGGCTTGACTTGGGGAGGGCCAATGAGGGCTGAGCAAGAGCAAATAGCAAGAGGGCTTGCCCAAGAGAGAGAGGGGGCTGATTTTTGTAAGGCATTATCACACACACACTCACACATAAAATCACCTCATTTCCACTTGTTACCTTTAGAGAGAGAGCTTTTAGACCCTCTTCGCACGTATTTTCCGGAGTCCACAGTCATTTGTTTTCAACGCCGTCTCACACGAGACATGAGGGTTAAGTTCTATACCTATCAATGGTCCATTTTGTACGGCTAGTAGCTAGTCTAAAACCCTGGAAAAAACCCTAGAATCCGAGGAGTGCACAAAGACCTACGACCAAAAGTCGACCATAGTGACCTGTCAGCTCAACCAAATTGGATGAGATTTCATGAATTGTAGCATGCCCCAACATAATAGAACACTTCTATATCAGTAGTTGACCATTCGGCAAGGGTCGAGGGGGTCTCAAGTAGAAAAGTTAGGTTTTTGGCAAATGCCGCCAGAATTGGATTCTGACTCCACAGACAGCTTACCTACGAGGTCTATACACAATATATATGATTGATTTCATAAATTCAATCAAGCCAAACCCTCAAAAATCAAATAATGGCTCGAAGGCTACAAAGCATCAAATTCGACATACGAGGTCAAACTGACTCCAAATGGGCCAAAATTGGACGAGTTTCTTCACGACTATGTTGAGCACAAGTCCATAGCATCAGAAGTAACTAACCAACTCTACAAGCCATGTAGTCACAAAAAGCGGTGATTTCAGAGTCGACAAAGCACGAAGTGATTCCGACAAGACCAAATTTTACCAAATTCAATTTAGGACTTGTTTTAGGTGTATAGAATGTGTTTAGATTAAATTTTCAAGTTTTGCAAGAAAAAGTTGACTGCTTAAATAATCGCGATTATTAACTTTTGCAATATTTGACTTGAAAATCGTATCATCACCTTCACCTATCATTTGTACACACCTATTATATGCCAAATTTCAAGTATGAGCCAAAATGATCAATTATAACTTGGAAAATTACCAAAAAAATGCAAGGAAGTCCTTGCAAGCCAAATTCTGAGTTATGAGCCACATTTTTTGATCCAAATCACCTCATATCACATACACACGGTCTACACCATGCCTAGAACCAAGTTGCACCAAAAAATGTTCCTTTGGATGAAAAAGTTAATAATTACAATTATTTACTTTTTTGGCAAGATGGGGGAAATTTGTTACTTTGCCATCATAGATCCAAAGTACATGATGTCCTAAGCCCACTAGCCAAGTTTGAACAAATTTGGAGCTCAAATTTACATCTACTGTTTCAAAGACCTAAAGCCTAAATTTGGCACCATTTTCATCCTGTGCACCCAAATGAGCCCATAATTCACTTAGAGTATGTAATTGGTATATACTTCAAGTCTATAATGTCAAATTTGCAAGAAGTTGAAAAAATTACTCAGTTGTAAATAAACGCAATTATTTACTTTTGTTGTAATTTTCTGTTTTGACTTCATAATTTTGATCTTTACATGTTTTTATGCATGTTCAAAAATTGATTTGAAGCAAATTGGACTCAATTTGTCAGTGTTTCAAACTGAAGGACATTTCAAGGAAGAATTTGCCAAATTTTCTAACTTTGACACTCTATTCACTCAACAGGAGCCATGAAAGCTACAAGAGCTACCACCATACCAACTGGACCCCAGTTCAGTCAAAACTACGAAAGCGACCTACGTGTTGAAAGAACAGCTTGAAGATCATAACACAACAGTGTTCACAGATAGATTTAAGAGCAAAGAAGGACATCATGTAGAACTGCAACTTCTACCAAAAGAAGTCTATAATGTCGCCACAAATCCCAAGACAAAAGAATCCAACAGAAGGCTTGGCCTCAGAGAGTTTTACGAACAAGAGCCATGTGGAGTGGATTTGCAAAAAGCTTATGAGCTCTTGCCCACAATCAAGGAAGATGGAACCGCCCAAATTTTTGACCAGCAAGGGAACAAAGTCAAAGTGGTGATTACAAAAGAGATAGTGGCAGAACCTCTCAGATTGCCAACAGAAGGAATGACCATGAGGGCAAGAGCTAGAAAGACGGCAAGAACCTTCACCAAGGAAACCGTTGCTGCGACATTTATTGATCTCATCTAGAAACAGGTGGAAGAACCTACAAGATTATACCACCAACACTTCCACTTCCTTGCCAAGAGACCACCAAGGTACACGACACCCAATCATGCGATTGCGACCACTTTTACACAAGTTCTCAAGTCGATAACCAGACAATCTATAGACCGATGGCCAACCCCAACCTCAAGGGCAAGAACAACCAACTTCCACCAACGCAGCTGAGAGAGACACAAGAGACTGTCGAGACATCTAGGCAGCTCGCAAGAAATGAAGATCGGCAATCCAATGATGAGGTAATCCTGCAAGTCAACGAATATACAAGCTGCAATATTTAGAGCAGAGAATAAATGATCAGGAAACTTTTTTGCAGCAAATACAAGAAAATCCCACAGTAGCCTCCATCAAAGGAACAGACGAAGTCTACAAAGCATTAGAGAAAAAGAACAAAGACCTCGAGCTAGAGCTAAAACTCGAGTAGTCTCAACGCAAAGACCTGGCATTAATGCGGGTGCAACAAGAAGAAGAGATGCTAAAAGAAATAGCCGAGATTAAAAGAGTCAACCAGCTACTACTGAGAGTGGATTACCAGAAACGCAATAAGAAGTAGGAACTTCAGAATAGCCATAGATAGATATTCCCTTAGTTTCTTTCACTGAGATGGAGACACAGCCAGCAGAAGGGCTAGGTGGTGAAGATGATTTTAGAGTACCATTAACCGAAGCAGATGAAGTGCCAATGGCCAGCTGTCAAAAGCTGAGAAAGATGCACTCAAAGAGAAGATTACAAAAGAGGTGGATGAGCAGTGGAAAGCAACGATGGATTGGGAGTTGAGAGTTATTCACTCTGTCAATGTTACTTACCTCACTCCCAATCAAATCAATGCACAATAGCATCAACAATCCCTGCCATATCCTTTGATAAACATGGAGTTGCTCCAAGTCAAAGAGAGGTTTTACAAAGACATGCAAGTAGAAGGCGCAGATGAAGACCACCCCAAGTGGAGGCTAAGCTGGTTGAACAAGAATCCAAGGTATCTGATTCTATTCACAAGAGCAGCTGCGGCACTTCAAAAGGATCCCACTTTTTGTCATGTACTAAGAGTAAGGACCTGGCAAGCACTTGAGGCAATAACAAAGAAGCGACCAACCTGACTGAATTACCCAAGATTGCCAGCTCCAGAAAAGGGACTACCTACAGAAGAATACATGGTGAAAACCCTAACGGGTGCCATGTCATTCTTCAAAAGTCTACCTGATCTATCATATGCAATGCTATATAAAATTTGTCAAATGCTGCTCACGTACCTCAAAGTATTTCATGAGCCAGAGCAAGTAGGAGACCCATGGATGTCATTCCTCGAGGGCAATAAAGATTTATGCTACGATGTTAGTGGTCAACCTTCCGAAGAAGTCCTCTATGGCTTCTATGCCCGATGTGTTCTTACCTTGTCACAATATGTTGGCGTTTGAGGAAGCGTTCTACATAGGGTTCTTCACTTGGGGAATGCAGATTTTTGGGCAAGTGATCAGCAACCTGACTTTGAGATTTGTGAGCTACTCCGCTGTTGAGCTTAAAAACAGAGTCACTATGTAGTTTTTGTAGGTTCCAGATAAAGAGAGAAAGGTCAGATATGAAAAGGCTCTAAATGCACTTAAATTCCTCCTTGCCATTTGTCAACCCGAAGACTATTTTAGTTGGTAAAGCTATGTCAAGGGATGACACAAACGAGGAGGGGGGAATGTTAGCAGCAAGCAACTCGAATACCATTTTTTGGAGTTCTCATTGTAAAAACACTTTTTATTTTGATAACTCGAGAATATTGTAACTCTTATTTTTCGGATAAACCTTGTAATTGATGAGCCGGGGCTACAAGCTTCCAGATTGTATCAACTTGTCATTACCAATCTTTAGCTAGAGCTCCAAGATTATTAGTTTTGACCACCAAAAACCTTGGCTAAGGTATAAAAGCCAATTTCTATAAGTTAATTGCAAGTTTTTGGATAATGAAATACACAACGTGAGCCAACAATGTTCATTTCTCTCCTTCTTGTGCTTCCTATTCCCTCTCCAGTTGTCACATTGTAGTCGCGTCTATTGCATTGCAACCGCATGTAAGAGCTCTACGCATTGACGTAAGCAATTCATAATATTTTGTAGCTTTTGGCATCATCGACCCATGGCCTAATCTCATCATAAGTAGGAATTTACACTTTAAAATAAAAAACTAAGTATAAGCGGGGTATTGGGGCATCATTGCTAAGCATTTAGATGCATCTTGGGTCGAAATAGCTAGGTCAAAAATCCACTGCTGTTAATAATCACGATTTTTACACTTGAACTAAAGTGGGATTTGAGACCATAAGCATGTGTCCTTAGGTCTTATAAACTTGTCCTAGAAGTTTCGTTACGTTAGGATGTCATTTGATGATGTAACGGATGTGATTTGTTTGCCGATGAGCGATTGACTTTTGGTGATTTCAGTCAGTTGAGTGTAGCTTGAGTTAGATGCGATTTGTTTTTTGTTTTCCAAGAGATTGACAAACTCTTGTAGCCTCTATGCACTAGTTGAGTCAGCTTCGTCCCATGGATTGACAATTTAATCGTGGTTCTCGCTAATTTTGCAATAAGATAAGAGTGAGGTTAGACACCCATCCCACAAAGACCTTGTGAATATTCTCTTTCTGTGATAGTTCAAGTATTCCATGCTTACAATCTCTCTTGATATGCATACCAAGAAAATGATGTGTATTGCCAAAATATTTCGTGACAAACTTCTTGGTTAAGGTGTCTTTGAGAAGTGCAATCTCTTCTTTTGACTTCCCAGTTATAAGCATATCATCCATATACAGGATTAGAATGATGAAGGAACCATTGTTCAACCTCCTTGTGTACAAGGAGTGATCCTCTTGGCTCCATACATAACTTTGGGATTGATGTATTTATCAAACTTGATGTACCACTTTCTTGAACCCTGATTTAGTCCATATAAATCTTTCTTGAGTCTACACATTACTTGCACCCTTGTAAGCTTCTCATGGTTTATCTCATGATAAAAAGATCTCATCAAAATCTATGCCATTTTTCTGCTTGAATCCTTTAGTAAACAATCTAGCTTTATAGTTAGGCTTGGGATCTTTTGCCGTGTACTTCTTCTTGTACACCCATTTGCAAGGCAATGCTTGTTTACCCTCTGGCAACTCTCTCAATTTCCAAGTCTCATTGGCTAAGATTGAGTTATATTTAGATTGCATAGCGTGCTCCTACTTCACACTATCTTCCATCTAAAGAGCTTCTTTATAGAGAGTGGGCTCACTACAATCTGTGATGACCCACAAATAGTCCAATACAGGATGAAAATGCTCACGTCCTAGTTGGATATGCCAGAACTTTGTAGATGGAAGCCCGACTAGCCAAATATAATTTTCTTTCACTGAAGAGACATAGAGTGAATACAAGGAGCTAGACTTTTGGCCTTAAAGCATGATTAGGTTTCCTTTCTTGATGATCAAGGAACTATGTGTGAAAATGGTAGTGTATCTTAAATCGTCAAATTACACGATAGACATCAACTCTTTGTCAATTTGGGTATTTTGTAGCATAAACTCGGTGCCATTATGCATACAAAGTTTTATGGCCCCAATACTACATATATCAAGCTCATAAGAGTTTCCCAATTTCATTGTACCATGTGTAGCAGTATATGTGGAGATCCACTCCTTATGAGGAGTCACATGAAAGCTAGCACCTGAGCCCACTATCCAATTCTGGGCATAACACTCGTCAAGAGCTAACAATGCATCAAGACTCAAATCTGAGGTAAAGATCAATACATTGATGGCTTTGGCACATCGATAAAAATCTCAACAGTTAGAGACTCAAAAATATTAAGTTCTTGTATCCTTATGGTGCTTTTATGTGTCAAACTTTGCTTTTTCTTTGCCCTTTTCATGCTGTAATGCACAAAAATTGTTCTTCACGTGTTGCTTTTATGGCAGTGATAACATTCAACATTCTTCATGTCTCTTCCATGACTCTTGCTGTGATTTCTCTTGCAATCCTAAGGACATCCACAATTATGACCACACTGCCTTGGTTTGTTACGACTACCACTATCCAGATACACATCACCATGCCCACTCGCATCAAGAGACTGACGTCGTCTAATTTCCTAAACATGCTAGTAGCAGGATTGAACATGAGCTTCCTGCCAAGTGCTGAGTTACCTATGGTGTATTGAACATATCCCATGATATGGTAGCAAACATAGTAAGAATATGGCCTTCATCTCATCATCAAAGTTAAGACCTTTGGAAGAAAGCTACAAAAAGACATTGTTAAACTCATTCAAATGAGAGCTAACACTGTTGCCTTCTTTCATATTCATGCACACAACTTCATGAGAAAAACCTCATTCAAGGCACTTTTACCATTCCATGATGCACATAAGACATCCCATAAATCTTTGGCATTGGTCTTATCCATTATTATGATTTACTTCACCAAGGTCTAGGTCAATGGTCATTAAAAGCATGCTCATTCAAATCTTCCCACTGATCATCAATGTCTACATTCTCTTTCCTCTCACACAATGGTGCTATCAATCCCTTTTATTCAACACATTATGCATACTCTACTCCCATATTGCAAATTTTCTTCCATCAAACTTTTTAATCTAGTACTCATCTTTATCCAAAGCACTACTAGCAGCCATATTTCAAGAGAATGTGACCAAAAGACTTATGGAAAAAAATTGAGCGAATTTTGTTAGATTTTACCTTGTAACAGGAGAAAAAACTCAAGAAAATATGTAACAAAATCACTATGTAAACAATCGAGTGTGCCAAGACTGCGTATGGAAAACCAGTGGGAGAAATCCAGTAGAGTGTTTACTATTTAAGGAGCAATATCTCAACCCAAAACAAATGTAAAACAACAGATAAATAGACCAAATGCTCTCAAAACATGTACTAGCATAAAATGATAGCATAACCCACTAACAGATCATGAATGATCACCAACCTCACATCAAATGCACCTATACCCATATGTACATAACCTATGGTGATGCCACAAAAGGGGATCTCTAGTGATTTGACCCGCCCCCTAGTGCTCGACTTCAAAGCATTTGATTTGTGACTGTAGCTTTATGATTGTAGCTTTAAGTCTACAGAAAATAAGGCTTTCAAATTGTCACTAATACCGACATGTTAATATCTACTTTGATATGCTTTTTTTTTTTACTTTCATAACGTTGGAGATGAACCTCTACTTGATGAGGATATGTGTTTAATTTACAAAGTAAGACTCATTGGATGCCTTCATTTTATAAGTGTCAAATATGACTCTAATTTTGATTGAAGATGATCATAAAATACTCATTAGATCCGCACGAGAGGGTCTCTTAGTAAATAGAAATATTTGGAAATTTTGAAAAACTGTTTATGTAACAAACAAGATGCTACCAATTTTCTTTGGGATTTAATTTTTTAAAACAATAATTGCACAAAAATTTATTTGATCTCTATTTAGTTGTCAGTTTCTTGTAATCTTAGACACCAACAACAAGGAAAGAATTCATTTCCATGTGTCTTCCCAAGTAATGCCAATACTGACGTGCTTGTGTTTTTGGGATGGTGACAAGCAACATGTTTCTTCCTTGGAATTACAACAGTATCACCAACTATAGTAGTTGATCGACATATAAGGACCTATATCTATTCTATTTTATTACGTCACAAAACTCAATGTATATGTAAAAATTGTTGTTATTTGATAAACCTAGTTCAATGGCATTTACATATGTCCTCCTGTTTTTTGCTCATTAATTTAAGAAAACTTTAGTTTCATTGATATGAAGTCTGTTTGTAGTTGTCCATTATATGGTTGAACAATAGTACTATTCGAACTATTGTTAGATAATCAATTCAAGCACACTAATCTCTTTCTAGCTGGTGTTTGATTGGGTTCAGCTTTGAGGTGCTCTTTGTGTTCTTCTAAGGAATTAGAGTAAACTATGATATCATCAAAGAAGACTCAAGTGTTAGCCATATGTACACAAAAAACTATTTCCATCATTTGATTGAATGTCGCTGAAGCATTTGTGAGCCCAAAAGTCATGACAAGATATTCATTCAATCCAAAGGTAGCTCTAAAGGCTGTCTTATGAATATCTTTCGGTACAATTTGTATTTGACGATAACCACTTTTGAGATCTATTCTACTAAAGAAGGTAGATCCTTGTAGCTTATCAAAAAATTCCTCAATCCTTGGGACCATAAATTTGTTCTTTATTGTCCTTTTTTTAATGCATGATAGTCTACACACATTCTATATGTACCATCCATTTTCTGCATTAAGAAGATAGGTAAACAAAATGGTGAAGAGCGAGGTCTTACCATTATTTTCTGCACAAGTTCATTGAGTTGTGATATAATCTCCTCTTGTTGAGTTGGTGAGACTGGATAAGGAGGTTTGTTAGGAGGAGAGATTCCTCATACGAGCTCAATCCTATGATCATCATCTTCCTTTATATAGGAGTTAACTCTCCTGGGATGTCATCAATAAAAAGATCAACACGCTCATTTAGAAATGAATGGAAATTATTTTCTACTTTTAATGAACCGTTAGAAGAGACTACATTATTTTTAGGTACATCCTTGACAAATATCATGTAAGGAAAAATAGAGCTCTTTATTGATTTTTCAAAGGAGTCATGAGATACAATGGGAATGGTGTGCCCCTTCTCATTAACTCACAGAGTAATGTCTCTACCCTTGTGTTAAAATGCTACCAACACTCTCTGAAAATTTGATGGAAGTAGCCATACAATTGAACCATGGTGCTCCAAGCAACACATCCTCATTCTTGCATGGAGAGATGAGAAAATCCTCTTTTTCCACATACCCTTGAACATGAAGCCTTAAGGTTACAATCAAAGGTGTGATTGGAGTATCTTGGCCTTCAAAAGGTCCTTCAACATCAGGTGTTTGTCCCATCCCATGAGCATGAATCTCTAGCTTTAGTATTAATCCCACAGATATGTAATTTTGTGTGGTAAGAATGACCTTGTTCACCACATTTCAAACATCAGTTATCCTTACGGTAATGCTCTATATCTTTAGGATATAATGCATTCTTACGTTGATAGTGAGATTTTTCTTTAGGCTTCCCAAGCTTGGTAGAAACATTTTGATTTAAATTTTGTCCTTTCTCCTATGGCTTGTCTCTCCCATTATTTGGCTTTGAACCCTTGTTTGAGTCTTGGAATTTGATGTTGGAGGCTACCATTGAGTGGTGGATAACCTATGAAATGGTCAGAGGTCTTTGTAAATTGATATAGTTTTTCCAATCTTCATGGATCCCAGCATAGAATTGTTGCTTTTTCTCTGAGAAGTTGATGTGCTTGTATATCGTAGCTTTGAGATGTAGATCCCAAAACTACTCCACATATTTTTTCATGTTCTCTCCATCATCAAGATTTAGGCTTTGCCATGCTATAAGCACTTGATCAAAAGTCCCACTAGATAAAAATTGTTTCTGTTGAAGATGATGAAACAGGAAACAGAAGGAAGATAGCAACTCAGAGTAGGAAGAAGATGGAGAAAGAGAAGACACAGAGCTTGCGTACGAGATCTCTGTAGTCTATCTCTCTGTATTAGAATAATAGATTATATACAAACTCAGAGCTACAAAGCTTATATGAGACCCTAAGAGATAAGGTGTCCTTTCACACCAGATGTCTAGGGGGGAAAACCCAGTGGGAGAAAAGTGCCCCTGGTGAAGTGCATATACACACTAACACTACTACATGTCTACAAATCCCCCCTGTAGTGATAGTGTGAATCTGTACAAGGTAGCAGATCATCATGTGTATGAGAGTAAGCCCAAAGCTTTTCGGAAAGCTTCAAACTTTTCTCGTGATAATGCCTTCGTAAATAGATCTGCAATATTATCCTGTGTAGGATAGTAAGTTAGTGTGATCTCCCCTGCATGTAGCCTTTCCTTGACATAGTGGTAGTGAACCTCTATGTGCTTTGTTCTTGCATGAAATACTGGATTCCTTGCAACTGCCATAGCACTCTGACTGTCAGTGAAAATGGTAGTGGGTGCCTGTTGACACTCACAAAGATCTGCCAATAACCTGCGTATCCATACACAATCAACTATTGCCGTTGATAGCCGTTTTTCGGCTCTCCATAATTGCCATAGTAAGCTACCTCACCCTACCAAAATCACCCAAACACTATGGCTATCCCTACCATTTCACTGTAAATAGGCGTGTGTGAATTAGGGGACTTTTTCCATATCTTCTTAAAAAACCCTCAGCTAGCTAGTCACTGGGCTAGGTGAGCCAAAAAGTAAAAAATAAAAAAATAAAAAAATAAAAGTATATTATGGCCTCTTTGTGTGTAAATATTTCATTGTATATATGGCCTAAATATAGGGATTTTTTATAATTATTTTGGTATTTTATTTAAATATTTCTACTTAGGTGTGTGTTTTATTAAACCTATGTACACCTTCTTTCATCCTCTTACACCATAATTATTTTATTATTTTATTTTTTATATTTTTTATTTGCCAATATGTACATACTCTAACCTCATATTTTTCCTTTATACAAATCACTCCCACATTTTCACCCTCACCTCGTGAAAACAAAAAATTGATTTCTACTCATTGGTCAAGTTTATTATATTATTTACTTGCATACCTTTTTCTCTTTCACCCAAAATAATTCAAAGAGGGACCATATCATATGATTCCAATATCTTTCCATATCCATAACTCCTCCATATTTTTATTATTATTTTTACTCTTTATTCTAACACCATGTGCTCATTGAGCTAAAGTCCATGAATAGTCCATACACTAGTCCCACCATGTATATATTTCTTTATTCACCAATAATCCTCCTCCATGCATGTGTCAAGGGAAACTTGGATGCTTTGTATTATGATATGACAAAGGAGGGGCTCACTCTTGGATGCATTGTACAAATTCAACAAAGGAGGGGTCCACTAAAAGACTTTTGCAAGCATAAAAACAGGCTTTTTGGTGAGAATTTTGGCACCTATCTCCACTCCGAATTTGGAGCAGTGGTCAAAAGAGAAAATGTAGCCCACGCTCTGAATAATCACCTCAAATTTTTTCATGATTTTTGGAGCTACCAGCGGTGAGCTATGATTTTTTGAGTGGACCCCAGTCTGCCCACTTTTTTCACAAGTAGCCCATAGTCTTCTCTCACCTCTTTCCACACTTCTACACACACACACACACACACACACATTTCTCTCAATCCCTCACTCAAACCTGCACCTTCAATGGTTTCTCTCACCTTCTTCACCATTAACCTCCCCACTTACTCCCATAGCTCTCATATGAGCTCTCCATGTACATACACCATCTCTATGCCTCTCTCTATTACTTCCAAAGTACAATTCCATCTTACCCCTTATATATATACATAAATTCAGCATGTGTACCATGATTAACCTCTGCAAATCAAGAGATATCATCAACGGAATTACCATTTTCATCGCGATAATCACCCTTGGCGGCGGTGGCGTAAAGAAGGGAAGACGAAGAAGAAGGTCGATAGTCATTTTGAGAACCTACACAAGTAAGTCCAAAACTTCTTCAAGCTTCACCATCACAAGGATTTTCTCACTTCATTCAACCATCTTACTTCAACCATCCACCTCATTCTACCCATTGTAAATGTAACATTAACTTTCTAGTGATTACTAACACTAACCACTAACATACTAACACAAAATAGCCATTGACCTAACCATAAAAGACACCTCACCTCAAGACATGTATAGTAACTCTCTCTCTCTCTCCCCTTCTTTAAAACTTACTTTCACCTTATCTACCATCAATAATGCTCTCTTTTGAGCCCACACCCATGACTCAAGCAGACAAAGAAGGCCCGCAATGTTTTGATATTCAAAAAAATCATAATCTTGATTTGTTAGCTTGTAAATTAGGATTTCTAATAATCTTAATGAGGGGTCTCCAACCTATAAATAGGCCCCTCTCCTTCTTGTAAAACAACCTCCAACATCTCACATAGCACCCCAACACTCTATGCGTGAGGAGAGACTTAGGTGTAGCAACCACTTGTGAGCTTCACTCTTGGTGTGAGAGAAGCCTTCAAGCTACACATTGCAAGTGAGAGGGCGTGAGTTCCACAAATCTCAAAACCACTATTGTACATGCTCCTTCATCATCAATAAATTGAGGTTTGGTGCATCAAAGGCGTGATTCGACGTTTAAATCTTCGTCCCTCCATTTGGGCAATACGGTTTGGTGAATTCAAGGTGACTTGTGTATTTTGAGTTTTATCGGTTGATCTTGATTTTAGAAAGTGTTTTAGTGTGTTTTTCATTGCCAGTTTTGTGTCCATTGTAAGAGGGTATTGTGGTGAGAGGTCTCCCACACCCTAAGACAGTGTGTGTGTGTTTTGGCAATGTTTAGCAATCACTAAGCATTGAGTGAGTTTATTACAAGTTCTACGATAGCATCATAACGAACCATCTCCATTTGCAAGTCACAAATATGGTATTACGCAAGATCCTTTTCTCTCTCTCTTCCCTTTGCTCTAGCTCTCTCTGGTCCAGTTTGTGTGTGTCTTGGTGTGAGGTTGTTTGTGTGCGTTGTGTGGTGCATCTTCTTGGTTGTGCAAAAATCTCTCTTGCGTCCTAGTTCGCATACCATAACTAGGTGGTGCCCCTATCTTGTTTGGGTTTGGCTGTGGGTTTGTTGTTGTGTTGTGTTTGTGGTTGCCCCAGCCCCAATTGAGCAGCACGGGAGCCTTGAGGGGTGTTTAGAGGTCGCCTCTCTTGTTGCCCGCCCCGGACCGCCTCAATTTTGGTGCCCCCACTGAGGAGCGATCGTGTGCTTAGTGTTGTTGTGTTCCATGAATGCTTGAATTTTAGCATAATCAAGTAGATTTCATGAATCATGAAAACATGTATGACCGAGTTTAATTTCAAGGAAACAAAAATTGATCTTGAATATGGTTCGGATTATGGATAACATAAGAAAGGAAAAAAACATTTTCACATAAAAGTCTAGAATTCATGTTGAAAGACCTTTTGTAGTTAGTTGATGATTGTCTGGAACTAATCTTTGTGTGGTTCTAGCATTGAGAGACTATGACACGCTATACCTTTGATGATATCCCAATCTTCTTTGGAAATCCAGAAGAAGATGTTGATGATTTTCTTGTTGATTTTAGAATGGTTTGTCATATCCTTGGTAAAAGGGATGACATTGAAAAAGGGGATTTTCTATTGCTATGCCTTAGAGGCAACGCTGAGCAATGGTTTTGGAGTATGTCTTCTCAGATTGAAGATGGGTATACCCAAATTTCCAAAGCTTTGAAGGCCAGATTCTCTAAAGTTCCAACAACGGAGAAAGCATGGGCTTCACTACGGAGACTTCAACAACATGGTGAAGACTACTATGCTTATGAGGATATTTTTTCTCGTCAATGGGAAGGATGTGGATTTAGTTCTACATTTCCAGATTATGTAAAAATGGATCAATTTATTTCGGGTTTGTCTCCTTTCCTAAAGACTAAGGTTACTTGTAGTGGACCCTCTATCTTTGAAGAAGCGGTCACTATTGCCCGAAGGAAGTTTCACAAGTACTTCTACATCAAAAATGGTTGCCATCATGCTGGAAGAACCAACCATCATGAAAGTGTTTCTATCAAGGAGTCATCTCCTTTGCCATACTTGTCTCCTTCTACTCCGACAAATGTTGAAGAAGTTACTTACATACCAACTGATTATTCAAGTGCTAAAGTGTGTGGCCAAGATTCAAATGTGGAATCTCTTTCTTCTACCTTTATCACAAGCATGAAAAAATCAACACAAGATATCTCAAATGGCATTGATGATTCAATAATGGATACATCCAACCTTTTGGCGGAGGATCAATTTCTAGTCCGAGCAGACGAAGCTTTTGTGCAACATGACTCTATGGAGAATGAAGACCTTGAAGGTAACCTTGATCTTATGGAATGTTCTGAGAGTGTATCTTGTCTAAAAGAAGAGAGTGAAGAAGAAGATGAAATCATAGGTGGAGAGATCATAGACCACATTGATCATAAAGAGATGATTGTGTACATGGAATGCCAACTCCAAAACAAATTAGAAGAGTGTGAGTTTAATCCATGTGAGGATAATCTTGAAGAAGTGTTTGAGGATGTTGAAAAGCATTGGTATGACCCATGTATGTTAAGCATGGAGGAACCTATAATGCAAGAAGCCAAATTTTTTGCAAAATCAAACAGTAATCCATCAACCTTTGAGGTGGTACAATGTGAGGAGTTACAACCTTGCCAAAGGGGGGGCTTAGAAGGGGATGAAGAACACGGGAGAGTAGTAAAAAATAAAATCATAAAAGGAAACTATCAGAAGGGTATCATTCTCTCCAATGGTGTTTTAGTGGGTGGCTCTTCATTCATGGGACAATCTCTTAGCAAGAAAATCCAAGCTTTTGAAGCCCCAATCATCTTCATATTGGGTTTCACCTCTTCAAAGTCAACTTCTCCTCTCTTCACATATACCTTTCATCGAGAGCACCATACCTTCTTAAGTGGAGGAGGACATGAATACTTGGTGATGAACGGAGGTTTCCAAACCTTCTTCATTTGGTTCTTTGGTGTATGGAGGTCGCACATTGTGATGCTTCTGGTCTTCATCATAGATGAAAAAGTTGTTGATTGCTACATGTGGATATTTCATCAATCAGTACCAAAATCTATTCTCTTCCAATGTGTTGGAAGCAATAGAAACCTTCATCTATTATCTACTTATGTGGTAAACTATCTGCAATATCTTCCAATAGAAGTTGGAAGCATGGATCAAGATTTCCTAAATCATGAAGGTCATAGAAATTTTGACTTGTTGAGCCTACCTAGGTTGAATGAATTTTATGAGCTACAGTTCAGGAATTTTCTCATACAAGATCTTGAAGATCGTAGCAGATACATCAACTTTACACAGGAGGAAGAGCAACCAATCTTTTATATCACATTCATAGTGATAGATGCAATGATGGACAACAGTAAAATCTACAAGTTTCTTCAACCAAAATCAGTAAGTGATTCCATACCATACATCTGGCTTTGGGAAAGATATTTCAAGATCTTTGATCCTGAGGGGTGCTTATGGAAACTTTCTCAATGGAGGCGGTTTACTCCGTCACTTCATTTCATCTTGCTATTGGCTCGGAGAACCTTCCATATCACACAAGGTTTTTTAATCATACAACAAAGGTTCTTCAAAGATAAGAGCAGACAAAGACAGACGTTACATAATATACATGTTGTATGATCGGATAAATGGTACATGAATGTACCATTATCTAAGGGGGGGGCTAATGATAGCCGTTTTTCGGCTCTCCATAATTGCCATAGTAAGCTACCTCACCCTACCAAAATCACCCAAACACTATGGCTATCCCTACCATTTCACTGTAAATAGGCGTGTGTGAATTAGGGGACTTTTTCCATATCTTCTTAAAAAACCCTCAGCTAGCTAGTCACTGGGCTAGGTGAGCCAAAAAGTAAAAAATAAAAAAATAAAAAACTAAAAGTATATTATGGCCTCTTTGTGTGTAAATATTTCATTGTATATATGGCCTAAATATAGGGATTTTTTATAATTATTTTGGTATTTTATTTAAATATTTCTACTTAGGTGTGTGTTTTATTAAACCTATGTACACCTTCTTTCATCCTCTTACACCATAATTATTTTATTATTTTATTTTTTATATTTTTTATTTGCCAATATGTACATACTCTAACCTCATATTTTTCCTTTATACAAATCACTCCCACATTTTCACCCTCACCTCGTGAAAACAAAAAATTGATTTCTACTCATTGGTCAAGTTTATTATATTATTTACTTGCATACCTTTTCCTCTTTCACCCAAAATAATTCAAAGAGGGACCATATCATATGATTCCAATATCTTTCCATATCCATAACTCCTCCATATTTTTATTATTATTTTTACTCATTATTCTAACACCATGTGCTCATTGAGCTAAAGTCCATGAATAGTCCATACACTAGTCCCACCATGTATATATTTCTTTATTCACCAATAATCCTCCTCCATGCATGTGTCAAGGGAAACTTGGATGCTTTGTATTATGATATGACAAAGGAGGGGCTCACTCTTGGATGCATTGTACAAATTCAACAAAGGAGGGGTCCACTAAAAGACTTTTGCAAGCATAAAAACAGTCTTTTTGGTGAGAATTTTGGCACCTATCTCCACTCCGAATTTGGAGCAGTGGTCAAAAGAGAAAATGTAGCCCACGCTCTGAATAATCACCTCAAATTTTTTCATGATTTTTGGAGCTACCAGCGGTGAGCTATGATTTTTTGAGTGGACCCCAGTCTGCCCACTTTTTTCACAAGTAGCCCATAGTCTTCTCTCACCTCTTTCCACACTTCTACACACACACACACACACACACACACACATTTCTCTCAATCCCTCACTCAAACCTGCACCTTCAATGGTTTCTCTCACCTTCTTCACCATTAACCTCCCCACTTACTCCCATAGCTCTCATATGAGCTCTCCATGTACATACACCATCTCTATGCCTCTCTCTATTACTTCCAAAGTACAATTCCATCTTACCCCTTATATATATACATAAATTCAGCATGTGTACCATGATTAACCTCTGCAAATCAAGAGATATCATCAACGGAATTACCATTTTCATCGCGATAATCACCCTTGGCGGCGGTGGCGTAAAGAAGGGAAGACGAAGAAGAAGGTCGATAGTCATTTTGAGAACCTACACAAGTAAGTCCAAAACTTCTTCAAGCTTCACCATCACAAGGATTTTCTCACTTCATTCAACCATCTTACTTCAACCATCCACCTCATTCTACCCATTGTAAATGTAACATTAACTTTCTAGTGATTACTAACACTAACCACTAACATACTAACACAAAATAGCCATTGACCTAACCATAAAAGACACCTCACCTCAAGACATGTATAGTAACTCTCTCTCTCTCTCCCCTTCTTTAAAACTTACTTTCACCTTATCTACCATCAATAATGCTCTCTTTTGAGCCCACACCCATGACTCAAGCAGACAAAGAAGGCCCGCAATGTTTTGATATTCAAAAAAATCATAATCTTGATTTGTTAGCTTGTAAATTAGGATTTCTAATAATCTTAATGAGGGGTCTCCAACCTATAAATAGGCCCCTCTCCTTCTTGTAAAACAACCTCCAACATCTCACATAGCACCCCAACACTCTATGCGTGAGGAGAGACTTAGGTGTAGCAACCACTTGTGAGCTTCACTCTTGGTGTGAGAGAAGCCTTCAAGCTACACATTGCAAGTGAGAGGGCGTGAGTTCCACAAATCTCAAAACCACTATTGTACATGCTCCTTCATCATCAATAAATTGAGGTTTGGTGCATCAAAGGCGTGATTCGACGTTTAAATCTTCGTCCCTCCATTTGGGCAATACGGTTTGGTGAATTCAAGGTGACTTGTGTATTTTGAGTTTTATCGGTTGATCTTGATTTTAGAAAGTGTTTTAGTGTGTTTTTCATTGCCAGTTTTGTGTCCATTGTAAGAGGGTATTGTGGTGAGAGGTCTCCCACACCCTAAGATAGTGTGTGTGTGTTTTGGCAATGTTTAGCAATCACTAAGCATTGAGTGAGTTTATTACAAGTTCTACGATAGCATCATAACGAACCATCTCCATTTGCAAGTCACAAATATGGTATTACGCAAGATCCTTTTCTCTCTCTCTTCCCTTTGCTCTAGCTCTCTCTGGTCCAGTTTGTGTGTGTCTTGGTGTGAGGTTGTTTGTGTGCGTTGTGTGGTGCATCTTCTTGGTTGTGCAAAAATCTCTCTTGCGTCCTAGTTCGCATACCATAACTAGGTGGTGCCCCTATCTTGTTTGGGTTTGGCTGTGGGTTTGTTGTTGTGTTGTGTTTGTGGTTGCCCCAGCCCCAATTGAGCAGCACGGGAGCCTTGAGGGGTGTTTAGAGGTCGCCCCTCTTGTTGCCCGCCCCGGACCGCCTCACCGTGAAAGCTGCCCTGTACTCAGCTTCACAAGTTGATGTAGCCACTGTGGGTTTCTTCTTGCTTAGCCAAGATATACATGCATTTCCCAAGAAAAAACAATTGCCACTTGTGGAATGTCGTGTGTCAAAATCACCAGCCCAATTTGAATCGCTGTAACCAAGAAGCTGCATAGAACTGTGCTTTCCATACATATCCCCCATTGAAAAGAACATGGCAAGATTAGGGGTACCTGAAAGGTAACGAAGTATGCGCTTCACAGCCTGCCAATGATGCATACCTGGGCTATGCATAAATCTGCTTGCTTGTGAAACCCCAAATTGAATGTCTGGACGAGTGTTGCCTACCAAATATATCAAGCAACCAACGGCTGCTGCATAAGTATATACATCAAAAGGTTCTCCAGCATCGTGCATGCTCAACTTTGATCCAGTTTCTACGGGTGTAGAGATTGGTTTACAATTTTGCATCCCAACCTTGTCCAAAATTTTATGCAAATATTTTGTCTGCAACGTGTATATGCCATCCTCTGATTGCACAAACTGAATACCCAAGTAATAATGTAGCAAACCAAGATCAGACATCTCAAAGGTTTTTCTCAAAGCATCTTTAAACGCTTCAATTTCATCTGCAGTATTGCCTGTAAGAAGCATATCATCCACATAAAGTGTTAGCATAATGAGAACTCCATCTCTCTTTTTGACATACAAAGTACTTTTTGTTGGACTATTCTGAAATCCTTGGCCAATCAAATAAGTATATATCTTCTCATACCATGCTCTTGGAGCCTGTTTGAGACCATACAAAGCTTTACACAATCTACATACCTTTTGCTCTTGACCTTTTACAACAAAACCACTTGGTTGACTTACATAAACTTCTTCCTACAAATCACCATTCAAAAAAGTAGTTTTGATATCCAACTGATGCACTTTCCAACCATGATGAGTAGCAATTGCAACTAGTGATCTATTTGTGGACGCACGAGAAGTAGGAGCAAAGGTTTCATCATAATCTATGCCTTTCTGTTGCGCATAGCCTTTTGCCACAAGCCTTGCTTTGTACCCATCAACAGTACCATCTTGTTTCCTTTTTACCTTAAAAACCCACTTTTTACCAATAGGCTTTTTACCTATAGGCAAGTCCACTAGATCCCATGTATGATTCTTATGAATAGAATCAATTTCTTGCTGCATAGCATCTTTCCACTGAACACACTCTAAAGCTTGTTCAAATGAATCAGGCTCATCTGCATCACAAAGAGTGATAAAGCAAGCCAAATCTACTTGCTCTCTGCCAAAAGTAGTACCAACACGTGTTTTTTGTGGCAACAGTGCATCCAACTTGCTATCCTGCAAAGTTTTTTGAACCCATTTAGGCAAGGTTCTTTCTTCCCTGAGAACTTCTTGCTCTTCACGCACAATTTCCTCTACATCATGAGGTGTCACATGCTGATCAAAAGATTGATCAAGATTATCAACCTGTTGTGATTCTTGATTCTCCACAAAAGAAGGAAGCAAACCTTCAAATACATCATCTGTCTGCATATGAGGTACATCAAAAGCAACCATAGGTTGAGCAGTTGTTTCTGCAAAAATTACATCACAACTTTCAAAAATCTTGTCTGTAGCACGATTGTAAAGTCTATAACCTTTACTTCCACTACTGTACCCCATTGTAAAAGCCTTGCTTTTGTAATTGATGACAAGGTATCCATCTGTAGATTGCAGCAGCCTTGGGTGTAATTGGTTTCTGTTGGATTTTGGTTGTCATTGCTTGCTTTGGGGTAGAAGCTTGTGCTGCTTGATTTCTCTTTGTTTTTCCCGATTGAGCTACAATTTTTGGTAACCATATTGGAGTGTTACCTTCATAAACTCCTTGTACTTCAAGTAGCTTCACTGGAATCATCCACTGATTCACCTATTTGTGTTGGGTATCTTCGTTGAAGTCTGATTTCAGTACCCAAACTTTTCGCGTTGCCCGCTTGGAAGGTCTTTTTGTTTGCCTTTTGTTGGTGTTCTTTTGCTTGCCTGAGTATTTTGTATTCCGTTGATAGCACGTCTTGTTCCTTGTAGAACTCATTGGTTGAGGTGGGTAGGTCCAGGCTGTTACTTTAGGCTTTTTGGCCCAAACATTAGTGTTTCCTTGGAAGTAGCCTTGAGCACTGATTGACTCATTTGATGCTATCCACCCTGTCACCTTTTGTGGTTGTGGTTGAACCCGTGTTTCATGTATCCAAACTAAGTCTTTGACTTGGATGTGCTCTTTGGATACCAACACTTGGTTGACATTCTTAGGCTTCTTCTGGATGCTTTTTTGTGATGGAAACTTTGGTTGATAGACTTTTTGCTTTGGTTTCCATTGCATTGTTGATGGTGTGGCTCTTGATGTAGAGGCTTCGTGGGAAATTTGATGGAAGCTCGTTGAAGGTAAAGTCGTCTGGCGAGGTTGATATACTTCAATGTTTACCTTTGCTTTACCTTTTTTCGCGATGGTTGGCGATTTCTTCTCTGCATGGATTTGAGAAGCTTCATGGAGTCTTACCGTTGTTGTTTTTGAAGCTTTTGATTGTTGTCGAGCGAAGATGTTCCTCCAGCTTTCTGTCAAGACCAGACTCTCTTTGATGTGATGGGAGTTGATTATGTGGAAAGTATCTTTATACTCCCCGGTACTCAATTTGAGTACAGCTTTTGCCACTCCAAAGCTAGGAATCGGCATTTTTGAACTTGTGTAAACTGTTTCTTCTAGCTCATTGATTGGTGGCTTTCCCATCATGATCCACAATCCATAAGTCATTAAATTCTTTGTTGCTTCTGGATCTATCACAGTTGAACATGTTATTTTGAGTCCTGTTTTTCTGCATATGCTGAATTTGATCATCGTAGGTGATAGTCCATCTTCTTCCTTGTCCCTATTCTTCTTTTGATCTTGCCTTTGTTGAAGATTTGCCGTTGAACTTGGAAGCTTTTGTAAGGTTTCCAGTTTCCGAAACCTTCAAAACTGTACTAAGCTTGAAAAACTTAATGGAAAATACTATTGCAGGACTCCAAACACTATTAATTTTGGTATTTTTGGAATTATAAGCAGAGCTTTACTATGTCTAGAAATTTTCAGAATCTGATTCCGATAAAAACGGGAACAGTTACGGGACCTGGAAAATTACCATAGAAATTTAATTAATAACAGAAATTGGATGGTTTCATTTTAATCATTAGCAAAGACTTCTTTACACTAAGGTTCTAGAGTTAAATAGGAAATTCCAAATTTCATGATGGAAAATCTGCAAAATCAAACAGGCAAATTCTAGAAGGTATGGGGTGAGTGTGGAAGCTGTGGAAACCTGCCAGGGGTAGTGATGGAAAAAAAATGTGCAAATTTCAGCCTGGGGGGTTGCTTGGACTAGGAGAAAGCTACCAAAAGCTGCCAGATGCCCAGAAAAAGCTATAAATAGGACCATTCTCTTCATTTTTTGTTAGACTCGGAGCCTTGAGAATTTCTCTCTCATCTAGGGAGAAACACTATGCAAAAATCATTAGAGTTAAACCTCTAATTGATTAATCCTAACAGTAATTAACCTAATCCTTCTCAATTAGTAAGATTAGATTAGGATAAATGGTTAATTAATCAAAGATTAGGCCTATATATGCTTCCTAAACCTCTTTAAATTAATAAATCTCTGTTAATTATTATAATTAAGCTTAGTAATACTAAGCTAATTATTTATCCTCTCATATTAGGGCTGGAATTAGCCAATTTAGCCATGAATTAATGGTAAAAATATTAATTAGGATTAGATCAAGTTGAATTATTTCTAGGAGATACATTAGACAGTTACTAATCTAGGAAAGTTATCCTATAATTTTTTGAGAAGTTTTCCTAATTAATTAGGTCTAATTACTCTATTTTTAAGCAATTTTAATAGGGGAAATTAGTAAATGAAATTCAAATGCTCCCATATAATTATCAATGGTTAATTAGGTAATCAATGACCCGTGATAATTAGGATACGTTCAGAAAGTTAATTTAGCTAATTACTTTAGCTAAAATACCATGTTTTTTGTGTAATTTTAATAGGGGAAATTAGTAAATGAAATTCAAATGCTTCCATATAATTATCAGTGGTTAATTAGGTGAACCCGTGATAATTAGAAGAAGTTCAAAAAGTTAATTTAGCTAATTATCTTAGCTAAAATACCCTTTTTTTGAGTAATTTTAATAGGGGAAATTAGTAAATGAAATTCAAATGCTTCCATATAATTATCAATGATCAACTGAGTGTTCAAGTACTTGTGATAAATAGGAGAAGTTCAGAAAGCTAAGTTAGCTAATTACTTTAGCTAAATTACTCTGTTTTTTAAAAAATATTAATAGGGGAAATTAGTAAATAGAATGAAAATGCTTCCATGTAATTATCAATGGTTAAATAGGTGATCAATAACCCGTGATAATTAGGAGAAGTTCAAAAAGTTAATTTAGATAATTATTTTTGCTAAAATACCCTGTTTTTGAGTAATTTTAATAGGTGAAATTAGTAAATTAAATTCAAATACTTCCATATAATTATCAGTGATCAATTGAGTGTTCAAGTACCTGTCATAAATAGGAGAAGTTCAGAAAGTTAATTTAGCTAATTACTTATGCTAAATTACTCTGTGTTTTGAACAATTTTAATAGGGGAAATTAGTAAATAGAATTCAAATTATTTAATATAATTATCAGTGGTTAACTAGGCGTTCAATAACTCGTGATAATTAGGAGAAGTTCAGAAAGTTAACTTAGCTAATTATTGTAGCTAAAATACCCTATTTTTTTAGAAATGTAAATAGGGGAAATTAGTAAATAGATTTAAATTGAATTGAGATCTTTGTCAAAGGTTTATTAGACCTCAAGGAACCTGTGGTAATTATGCTACCACTAGGAAATTAGTTTAATTATATATCCCAGTAAAATTACTCCAATTTTGGAAAATATAAAAAAGGGGAATATAGTAAAGTAAATAGAAAACCTTTGATATCAATATCAGAGAAGTAATAGACCTTGGAAAACCTATTATAATTATCCTAACCTTAGATAAATAGTTTAGGTACATATTTTGGTCAAAAGTAACCAATTTTGTATATAATGGATAAGAAAAATTAAGAAATAAAATTTTCTAAGTGCCAAAGAATTAACCGAGGTCCAAAACCCTTATTTTTGGGTAAACAAGGAAAAATAAATGTTATTCAATAAATCCTTTAATGGATTAAGTCTTTTTATAAGGCTGTCGAAATGGCCCCCAAGAGAACCAGGGGAAACCCTTTGACGTTAGATGAAGATGCTAGTAACAAACGCAACAAAGCAACTAACGACCATGAAGCAGGGCCTCTAGCCATAGGCCAACAGAGGAGAGTTTACGGGAACCTGCCCCACAGCAGATGGACGACCAGTCCCAGGTGGTTTTCAACTATGCCATTAATAAGCTTTTAGACTTTATTTTAAGTTAAGCATTGCATACGAAGGGTTAGGAAGGAAACCACTGGCTGAAAAAGGAAGGTAACTTCCACGAAACCCACGATCAATGATTGTAATTAGGAAAGAAATGATTGGGTTATTGCTGGTTGAAATAGGAAGGAAATGTTTGACCATCCTTAAGACAGCTTCTCTCAAGATACCTCTGATTCCTTGGAAATATTTTTACTCCAGGTAATGAGTAATGATGGAGATACCATCATGGAGGATTCGGTTACCTCTGCATGTGTGGAGTCTTTACCCGTGCTTGTTTATGTTTATGGATAGTACTTTTAAGTTTATCCTAGAGGAACCGCCCCGTTGTATGGGCAACTAGTTTTGGCGTATGGGCGCCCGGACTTTGGGTGAAGACTTTTTCCACCCCGGTTATATAAATAAGGAATGGGTGCCGTTTTTTCACCCTTGTATAGGTGGTCTTGAGACAAGTTAGTACTGGTCAGTGATACCTTAAAATGACAGTACCTTGTCTTAAGTTTAAAGATGTCTGTTTTCTGAAAGAATGTCTTCAATGCTGTTTTAAAAGGTTGCTTTAAGGAAATGCAGTTGAAAAATTAAAAAGGAATCATTATTTTAATTGTGTAAAGAATGTGGTAGTAATTAAACAAGAATAAAATCATGTGTGAGTGCGGGGTGGTAAGTGGGGATTGACTAAGGTTGTCAATCATGGACGGGTGGACTTGATTATTCAGGTAACTATCCATTCCCGCGCACTAAAACGTTTAGAAATTTCACTTGGACAAGGGATCCACCAGCGGCTGTGCCCTCACATATGTTAGAGGGAAAAAAGTGTTGCATAAGGAAACCTTAATCTAAACGATGAAGATTTAGGGCCGGAAATTTTTTTTTAGGGTCCCGTTTCCACTGCGAGATAGTACTAGGTCTCTTCTAGGGCTATAAACCTAAACCATTGCCAATGGTAAAGGTGAATTCCCTAGAATTTTTCTTGTTTAAAGACTTTGACTTTAATAGGCCTAGAGAGCTGTCAAAGGTTCCATCCCGTTTTTGGTGTCGACGGGTTTGGAGCCGTTACAAGTGGTATCAGAGCATGGTTTAATAAGGTCCTGACCTTAGAAGGGTAAAAGTTGGGAAATAGGCATAAGTTGTATTGCATTTTTAATTATAGTATATTGTGAAATGAGAATTTCCCTATCAATACAGGAAAATATCCGCCAAGCTTACCAAAAGTTTGTGGTTTTCAACATCATGTTCGAGGCTCCTTACAGCTCCAACAACTTTGTACTTCGCAAGAGCATCATGCAATTGCTAGATTTAATGTTTTTCCCTCCTCCTACATGGGGAATCAGCTGGTCACAGTTTGGCGGAATTTTCCTGATTGATGCGGGTCAGTTAGAAGGGTTGACACTCAACCTAATTAAAAAGACTCAAGTGGGCAGAAACACTTCGGACCATCGAAGTTTTCTTCTTTAGTGGGACTGAAGATCCAGATCAGACCATTGTGGTAGATGGGGTAGAAGTGTTACAGAATCAGTGGATCTATGATCAGGTAGCCACAGTAATATACCCAAGTAGGATCAGGCCCATGAGGGTTGGCCCAAGGTTTAGGGGACCAAAAGACGTCATCTTTTTTGATCCCCTGTCAGACCCTCTAGTGGTAAAGAGGTTGTTGATTTAGGGAATCACACATTGTATATATCATGAGTCCTTCTTGTATATAGTATGAGCCCATCTTGTACATAGTATGAGTCAGTGTTGTATCAACCTTTGTATATACCATGGTTTTATGACATGCTTGTGTAGTTAAATTGAAATGGTGGTAATGATTGTCAGATTTCTATTTTTAGTATGTTAAAAAGTATACAAATTAGAGAACTGCATAACAAAACCAAAGTAGTATAAACACTAAAACCTCTTCATTAATTACAAACTCAGGGAATTGCCAAAAGTCTCTATACTCCCACCCAGGAAAAGAAACTACTGTTAAAACAAGTTCAACTCCCAACTTTCAAGGGAGAAGGAACCAATTTAGAACGTGATGCCGAAGCATGGCTCGATGCCATGGATGATTATTTCTTGGCAGCAGGAACTGCTTCAGAGAATCAAGCAATGTTAGGAATGTTTCGGCTCACCGGAGACGCCAAACTCTGGTGGAAACAATACTATAGAGATAATCCTTCCATTAGTCCCTCTTGGGAAAGAATGAAGCAGGCAGTGAAAGAAAGATATCTTCCTCCAGCCCACCAAGCTATCAAGATGAATGAGTTCTTCGCCCTCAAACAGTTAGGGCTTACTTTGGAAGAATATTATACCAAATATGTGTCTTTACGACGTTACGCTCCACCAATGACTATGGAACAACAGATTGCTCGTTTTTGTCAGGGTTTAAACAAACCCTTGAGTAACCGGCTGGAAGCTATGAGACCCACCTCTATTCAAGATGCTCTTCTAAGAGCTAAACCACTTGCAGCGGAAGGAAACCCTCCTGCCAGCAATTATTACAACTACAATAACTCTAGAGGAAGAGCAAGGGGGAATTATAATCAAGGAGGTTAGCGAAGGGCAGTGTCAGCTGCAGCCAATATAGAGAAGACTTTTCCCAACATCAGATGCTATGGATGCAATAGAATGGGACACTACAGGAGTCAATGTCCTGAGGGGCAAAATCCTCAAACTGCTACTGGAACCCCTTCTTAGACTCAAATAAGACAAGGGAATAATCAAAGAGGTAGAGGCAATAGAGGACGAGACAGAGGAAGAGGAGCCAGAACTTATGCTGCATTAGGAGAACCTACATTACAGGATGAGGAAGGTGAAAGAGCTACTTGTTTTGCCGCCATTGATAATCCTGGAGCTCGGCAACATTACGCTATCATCCAAACCACTGCAAACAGAGAAGGTGAAAAATTTGAACTACTTATAGATTGTGGCAGCACACACTCTTTTCTCTCTCCTAAATGTTTAAGAAAACTTAAATTGAACAAATATCCTACCAAGAAATTAGTAGTAGAACTAGCAAATGGGAAAGATGTTCTATCTCAATTTACAGCTGGGAAAGTTGAGTTTGAACTAGGGGGAACCCTGACTTCATCCTACTTTCGAACTCTTCCAGTAGGAATCTATGATGGTATCCTAGGAATGGATTGGCTAATCAAAAATCAAGCCCAAATTCACTGTGCTCAAGGGAACTTAACCTTCAAAAATCACTTAGGTGAAGAAACATTAGTACAAGGATTAAATGGGAAACCTAAGGCTCATTTAGTCAAGGCTAGCTGACTTCTGAAGGGTTTACGAAAAGGGCAACAGATCTTTGTAGTAAAACTTAACAAGGCAGATGATTCAAGGGACAACCCAACTCCAGAATGGCTTAAAGAATTTTCGGATATATTTCCGGTTTACCTCCTTCCAGAGATATAGACCACGAAATTAAAACCTTTCCAAGTAGTGAACCAATTTCAAGAAGAACCTACAAAATGTCCCTCCCTGAAGCTATTGAATTAAAGGAACATCTTCGTCAGCTTATTGAGCAAGGATTCATAAGACCAAGCATTTCACCTTGGGGAGCACTTGTTCTATTCCAAAAGAAGAAGGACGGATCCTTATGTCTTTGCATTGATTATAGGGGGCTTAACCAGGTATCAGTAAAGAATAAGTACCCCATTCCTCGCATCGATGAATTTCTTAACAGGTTACATGGAGCCAAGATATTCACAAAAATTGATCTCAGATCAAGTTACCACCAAATCCGGATTAAGGAGGCAGATATTTACAAAACTGCTTTCAACACCCGGTATGGGCATTATGAATTCATAGTGATGCCCTTTGGCCTTACAAATGCTCCAGCCACTTTTAACTGTCTCATGCAAGATATATTCAGAGAATATCTGGATGATTTTGTGTTGGTGTTTTTCGATCGGATATCCTAGTATATTCTAAGGATGAAAAAGATCATGGAGACCATGTACGTAAAGTACTCCATCTTCTACGCCAACATCAGTTATATGCCAAGATGAGTAAGTGTGTGTTCTCCACACCCGAAGTTAGTTATCTTGGTTTTATAATCAACCCTGAAGGAATTTCAGTAGACCCCGCAAAGGTTAAAGATATAATAGACTGGCCACAACCCAAAACAGTCAGTGAGATTAGAGGATTTTTGGGCATTACAGGGTGGTATAGAATCTTTGTCAAAGATTATGCAGTTATCGCCGCCCCCTTGACGCAGCTACTTAAAAAGTCAGCCAAACTTACCTGGGGGAAAGAACAGGAAGATTGTTTCTTCAAACTAAAACAAAATCTCACATCATCTCCCGTACTCAAACTTCCGAACTTCACTCAAGAGTTTGAAGTAGTAACAGATGCCAGCGGTCTTGCTATAGGAGGAGTCTTAAACCAAGAAGGTAGACCAGTCGCCTTTACTTCGCAAAAATTAAGAATCCACGAGTTGAACTATCCAACTCATGATTTGGAACTTCTAGCCGTCATCCATGCTCTAAAACTCTGGAGGCATTACCTTTTAGGAGGAAAATTTCAATTGATCACCGATCATCAGAGTTTAAAATGGATTTTCTCACAAGAAACACTCAACATGAGGCAGAGAAGATGGATTGAACTGTTACAGGAATATGACTTTGAGATAAAGTATAAACCGGGGAAAGAGAATGTGGTTGCTGACGCTCTTAGCCGTAAGGTTTTTCTTGGGGCTATTTCCACAGTTGACAATCCAATCCTCTACAAGGTTAAAGAAGCTTCCCTGGAAGATAAGGATTATCAAAAACTTTTACAGGTTATCAATCAACAAGATCTAAAAGAAAAAGAGAAGGACAAAATCAAGGATTATTCACTTGAAGAGGGGCTTCTCTATTATAAGTATCGGCTTTACATTCCTAAAAATCCGACAATAAAGGAGTTAATCCTTTATGAAGGACATAATGCTCCAGTTGCCGGCCATCCCGGCTATGCAAAGACCCTTAATGCCATAAGGAAAAGCTATTTCTAGCCAGGAATGAAAGGAGATATACTTCGTTACATCAGACAATGTCTTTCCTGTCAAAGGATTAAGGCTGAACAAGTAATGATGCCAGGAAAACTTCAACCTCTGGACATTCCTCAGATGAAGTGGGAACTCATTAGCATGGACTTTGTAACAGGACTTCCCACTGTTCAAGGGGGTTACGACTCCATTATGGTGGTAGTCGATATGTTGACTAAAGTCTCCCACTTGATGCCTGTAAAAACAACTTATACTGCATCAGACATAAGCCATCTCTTTATCAAAGAGATCTTCAGACTGCACGGGCTTCCTAAGAGAATAGTCAATGACAGAGATGAAAAATTCACTTCAAAATTCTGGAAAGCTTTATTTGAATCCTTAGGAACTCACCTATGTTTCAGTACATCCTATCACCCCCAGACAGACGGCCAGACAGAAAGAGTAAACCAAGTCATTGAAGACATCCTTAGAGCCTATTGTGGTAGAGAACCTCGGAAATGGATCCAATTTCTTCCTTTGGTAGAATTCGCCTATAACTCTTCTTTTCATCAAAGCATTGAGATGTCCCCATTCAATGCTCTTTATGGGCATGAGTGTATATCACCCCTAAATTTTTCTGACCCTACTACAAGGGTAGAAGCTTCAAAACAAATGTTAGAGGAAATGGATGCCCAAACCAAAGCCATAAGGCAAGACATTCAGGCAGCCAAAGATCGCCAGAAACAATATGCTGATAAAAAACGGTCTGATCGGGTTTTCAAACAAGGAGATAAAGTATTTCTAAGGGTTTGGCCAAAAAGAAGCACTCTATCCTTGGGAAAATACAAAAAACTAAGCCCCAGATATTGTGGACCGTATGAAGTAATTAAAGTAATCAGTGATCAAGCTTATAAACTAAAATTGCCTGAGCATCTCAAGGTCCATAATGTCTTCCATATCAGTCTTCTAAAACCTTACATCCCAAATCCAAATCATACTCTAGATGACGAACAAATTGTGATGCAGAAGCAAGGAATTCTTGAACTCCAACTAGATTGTATTCTCGATACCAGGGAAAGGAGTCTAAGAAACAGGGTTAGCAGAGAATATTTGGTCAAATGGAAGGACTACCCTACAAAGGATGCCACCTGGGAGGATGAAGTATCCCTTCACAAGGATTTTCCCAATTTCGGTTGAGATGAGGACATCTCAAATCCTTAAGTTGGGGTGATTGTAAGGTTTCCAGTTTCCGAAACCTTAAAAACTGTACTAAGCTTGAAAAACTTAATGGAAAATACTATTGCAGGACTCCAAACACTATTAATTTTGGTATTTTTGGAATTATAAGCAGAGCTTTACTATGTCTAGAAATTTTCAGAATCTGATTCCGATAAAAACGGGAACAGTTACGGGACCTGGAAAATTACCATAGAAATTTAATTAATAACAGAAATTGGATGGTTTCATTTTAATCATTAGCAAAGACTTCTTTACACTAAGGTTCTAGAGTTAAATAGGAAATTCCAAATTTCATGATGGAAAATCTGCAAAATCAAACAAGCAAATTCTAGAAGGTATGGGGTGAGTGTGGAAGCTGTGGAAACCTGCCAGGGGTAGTGATGGAAAAAAAATGCGCAAATTTCAGCCTGGGGGGTTGCTTGGACTAGGGGAAAGCTGCCAAAAGCTGCCAGATGCCCAGAAAAAGCTATAAATAGGACCATTCTCTTCATTTTTTGTTAGACTCGGAGCCTTGAGAATTTCTCTCTCATCTAGGGAGAAACACTACGCAGAAATCATTAGAGTTAAACCTCTAATTGATTAATCCTAACAGTAATTAACCTAATCCTTCTCAATTAGTAAGGTTAGATTAGGATAAATGGTTAATTAATCAAAGATTAGGCCTATATATGATTCTTAAACCTCTTTAAATTAATAAATCTCTGTTAATTATTATAATTAAGCTTAGTAATACTAAGCTAATTATTTATCCTCTCATATTAGGACTGGAATTAGCCAATTTAGCCATGAATTAATGGTAAAAATATTAATTAGGATTAGATCAAGTTGAATTATTTCTAGGAGATACATTAGACAGTTACTAATCTAGGAAAGTTATCCTATAATTTTTTGAGAAGTTTTTCTAATTAATTAGGTCTAATTACTCTATTTTTGAGCAATTTTAATAGGGGAAATTAGTAAATGAAATTCAAATGCTCCCATATAATTATCAATGGTTAATTAGGTGATCAGTGACCCATGATAATTAGGAGAAGTTCAGAAAGTTAATTTAGCTAATTACTTTAGCTAAAATACCATGTTTTTTGTGTAATTTTAATAGGGGAAATTAGTAAATGAAATTCAAATGCTTCCATATAATTATCAGTGGTTAATTAGGTGAACCCGTGATAATTAGAAGAAGTTCAAAAAGTTAATTTAGCTAATTATCTTAGCTAAAATACCCTGTTTTTTGAGTAATTTTAATAGGGGAAATTAGTAAATGAAATTCAAATGCTTCCATATAATTATCAGTGATCAATTGAGTGTTCAAGTACCTGTAATAAATAGGAGAAGTTCAGAAAGTTAAGTTAGCTAATTACTTTATATAAATTACTCTGTTTTTTGAACAATTTTAATAGGGGAAATTAGTAAATAGAATTCAAATGCTTCCATGTAATTATCAATGGTTAAATAGATGACCAATAACCGGTGATAATTAGGATAAGTTCAAAAAAATAATTTAGATAATTATCTTAGCTAAAATACCCTGTTTTTTGAGTAATTTTAATAGGGGAAATTAGTAAATGAAATTCAAATGCTTCCATATAATTATCAGTGATCAATTGAGTGTTCAAGTACCTATGATAAATAGGAGAAGTTCAGAAAATCAAGTTAGCTGATTACTTTAGCTAAATTACTCTGTTTTTTGAAAAACTTTAATAGGGGAAATTAGTAAATAGAATTCAAATGCTTCCATGTAATTATCAATGGTTAAATAGGTGATCAATAACCCATGATAATTAGGAGAAGTTCAACAAGTTAATTTAGCTAATTATATTAGCTAAAATACCCTGTGTTTTGAGTAATTTTAATAGGTGAAATTAGTAAATTAAATTCAAATACTTCCATATAATTATTAGTGATCAATTGAGTGTTCAAGTACCTGTGATAAATAGGAGAAGTTCAGAAAGTTAATTTAGATAATTACTTTGGCTAAATTACTCTGTTTTTTGAACAATTTTAATAGGGGAAATTAGTAAATAGAATTTAAGTTCTTTCATATAATTATCAATGGTTAATTAGGGTTTCAATAACCCTTGATAATTAGTAGAAGTTCAGAAAGTTAATTTAGCTAATTATTTTAGCTAAAATACCCTATTTTTTGAGAAATGTAAATAGGGGAAATTAGTAAATAGATTTAAATTGAATTGAGATATTTGTCAAAGGTTTATTAGACCTCAAGGAACCTGTGGTAATTATGCTACCACTAGAAAATTAGTTTAATTATATATCCCAGTAAAATTACTCCAATTTTGGAAAAAATTAAAAAGGGGAATATAGTAAAGTAAATAGAAAACCTTTGATATCATTATCAGAGAAGTAATAGACCTTGGAAAACCTATTATAATTATCCTAACCTTAGATAAATAGTTTAGGTACATATTTTGGTCAAAAGTAACCAATTTTGTATATAATGGATAAGAAAAATTAAGAAATAAAATTTTCTAAGTGCCAAAGAATTAACTGAGGTCCAAAACCCTTATTTTTGGGTAAAGAAGGAAAAATAAATGTTATTGAATAAATCCTCTAATGGATTCAGTCTTTTTATAAGGCTGTCGAAATGGCCCCCAAGAGAACTAGGGGAAACCCTTTGACGTTAGATGAAGATGCTAGTAACAAACGCAACAAAGCAACTAACGACCATGAAGCAGGGCCTAGCCATAGGCCAACAGAGGAGAGTTTACGGGCACCTGCCCCACAGCAGATGGACGACCAATCCCAGGTGGTTTTCAACTATGCCATTAATAAGCTTTTAGACTTTATTTTAAGTTAGGCATTGCATACGAAGGGATAGGAAGGAAAACACTGGCTGAAAAAGGAAGGTAACTTCCACGAAACCCACGATCAATGATTGTAATTAGGAAAGAAATGATTGGGTTATTGCTGGTTGAAATAGGGAGGAAATGTTTGACCATCCTTAAGACAGCTTGTCTCAAGACACCTCTGATTCCTTGGAAATATTTTTACTCCAGGTAATGAGTAATGATGGAGATACAATCATGGAGGAGTCGGTTACCTCTGCACGTGTGGAGTCTTTACCCGTGCTTGTTTATGTTTATGGATAGTACTTTTAATTTTATCCTAGAGGAACCGCCCGGTTGTATGGGCAACTGGTTTTGGCGTATGGACGCCCGGACTTTGGGTGAAGACTTTTTCCACCCCGGTTATATAAATAAGGAATGGGTGCCGTTTTTTCACCCTTGTATAGGTGGTCTTGTGACAAGTTAGTACTGGTCAGTGATACCTTAAAATGACAGTACCTTGTCTTAAGTTTAAAGATGTCTGTTTTCTGAAAGAATGTCTTCAATGTTGTTTTAAAAGGTTGCTTTAAGGAAATGCAGTTGAAAAATTAAAAAGGAATTATTATTTTAATTGTAGAAATAATGTGGTAGTAATTAAACAAGAATAAAATCATGTGTGAGTGCGGGGTGGTAAGTGGGGATTGACTAAGGTTGTCAATCATGGACGGGTGGACCTGATTAGTCAGGTAACTATCCATTCCCGCGCACTAAAACGTTTACAAATTTCACTTGGACAAGGGATCCACGAGCGGCTGTGCCCTCACATATGTTAGAGGAAAAAAAGCGTTGGCTAAGGAAACCTTAATCTAAACGATGAAGGTTTAGGGCCGGAAATTTTCTTTTAGGGTCCCGTTTCCACTGCGAGACAGGACTAGGTCTCTTCTAGGGCTATAAACCTAAACCATTGCCAATGGTAAAGGTGAATTCCCTGGAATTTTTCTTGTTTAAAGACTTTGACTTTAATAGGCCTAGAGACCTGTCAAAGGTTCCATCCCATTTTTGGTGTCGGCGGGTTTGGAGCCGTTACAGCTTTTTTCCTTCATCTACTTTCATTTGCACTTTTTCTGGAGTCGACTTCTTTGAAACATCTTTTGTTGTTTCATCAGGTATGTCAATAATGACATATTCTTGTTGTTGCTCTGCTTTCTTCGTTTTCAATTTTGCCTCATGCTCCAGGATGTAGCTATTTGTCTCACTTTTTCTGCTTTCACACTCACAAACTTCATTAGCTTCCTTCAACACCCTTATTGTAAATAAGGGAGTTATATCATAGCCTTCCTCATCATAGAATTTAGTCAGGGTTACCTCATTCACACACACATCAAGAGTCGCCAGTATTTGATCCCATCCAAAGGGTTCAAATAATTGCTCTGGAAAGGGTTTCGGTATGTTGGCTTCATTGTCCATTGATCTTTCTAGGATGCAATCCTCCTTCAGTGAGCTTCCACACTTTGAAGCACCACACATCCAAAGTTCTTGTTTGATTAGTATCCACGCAGGTATCTCTTTCCCATTGACTATAGTAGAGTCAATTTCTTATAAAGGAGTTCTATTCACATCTTTATAGCTATGGTCTTTTATGCTTATTTTTGTGGTGATCTTTTTATGTCTCCAGTAGATATAGTCATAGCCTCAATCTTGAACCATCTTAAGTTGACGCATGAAAGGTATTCCTAAAATGATATCAAAATTGTTCCCTTTTCCAAAATCTACTATTGCAAATGTATGTTCATATTCAATTCCACAAAAAGTCACAATAATTTGCTCTATGATACCCAGAGGTTTTTTCGTGTATCCATCTGCAAGTTGCAACTTCATTCTAGTTTTCCTAAGCGCTGGTCTACCCCATTTTTCCCAAATGTCTTTTGTGGCTATGGCTACTCCAGCCCCACTATCAAGTATAGCCAATGTTTTAACTCCTTTGTATTCCACAGGTAAGGTGGTGTTTCCTTCTTCTCCTTTGGAATATTCCCCCACCTTGTTTATTGGCACGGGTTTAGCATTTGCACTTTTTTGTTGAGTTTTGTTTGATTGTTCATTTGAGGGTAGATCTTGAAGAGGTATCTTTAATCCCATCTTCCCCAAATTGTTGCCTACTTCATCCCATACATGTGGTCTAATCTTAAGCAATTCAGATAGAGTAATGGTACACTGTATTGGAGCTGACATCAACTCTTGCATACTCTTTGTATCCATCATCTTGGATATGGCTTTCCTCTGAGATGGCACCACTCTAGTCTCTAAGTCTGCCTCATGTTCTCCTATGTATGAGGGTAAGGTCTTCAAGGACTCTGGCTTGCTTTCAATTGAAACTTCCGTCCCTACATCTCCATTTAGAGATTGAATGTCTCCCTGATAGACATCATGCCCTGTATTGACCTCAGTTATGGGTGCAGATTGGAAAGTCGCACTTCCATCTTTTGCACTTCTAATTGCTTCCCACAATTCATTTGGCCATGGCTCATCTATCTCTGGGATAGGTGCCATAAATTGTGATCTTGACCTTGCATCATTAGTGGTGTTGGCCACTACTTGATCATCTAGTTGAATTTCTAGGTTGTTGGTTTCTTGTGTTGCAGTCTTTACTTGCACATCCTTTTGTGATTCTAGCTCAATGTTTCTTTGAGTTAATGTTTCAACAACCTTTGCCTTAGGCATTTCAAATCCAACACTTTCTAGTTTTGTTTCTGGAGCTGGAATTGTTGCTTCAGGCTCCATCATTGCCTGTGCAGTTTTTACCAATTCCTTACACATTTTCAACCTCTCAGTCTCTACCTCAGCATGAGGATATTTCATCCCTCGTTGCTCTAGGGTTTGGTTGGGTTTTAGTCTAGCCTCATATGCTTCCAGTGCAGCATCTAATGGCTCTAGGACTTTGTTTACCAACACAGATCCTCCGGAAGATGCCTTCCTTGGTTTCTTATCGCTCACCACCGTTTTGTTTTCCCGTTCTTGTTTTAACTGCTCCTTTGTCTCTTGTAATTCTGTTTGTAGTGCAGTTTGATTTGTAATTGTTTTTTCTTTAATTCTGTCTCTTTTGGCTTTCCAGGATTTTCTCCCAGTCCTCACTGACACACTAGTTGTTTCCCCTTGTTTGGGTTGTTTATCTTTCTCCTCATTAGCTTGGTCCTCAGCATTTTCTTTTGCTCGGGCTCTAGTCACTACCTTCACAAGAATTTTGGGTTCTGCCTCTGATCCACTTGGAGAAGGTAACACTCCCATAACATTCATTGTTGTTTTCCCCTATTTGTTTGGGTGTTTTGGAAAATTTGGAACAACGTGTGTAATGGCACACTCCAAACAATATCCAGTTATCTCTACACGAGGACAGTTCTTGGCCCAATGATTACCTCCACACTTGTAGCATGGTCCATCTTGTTGAGTCACTGGTGGCACAATTGATGGTTGTTCTTGCTTAGTCAGAATGGTCTCTGATCTACGCTCTTGATTGGCTATGAACATCAAAGTGTCCTCATTCAACGAATAGAGTTTTCTCATAGGTTCTTGCCGTAGCCTAGGTTGTGATACCTCGGCTCTTTGTAAACCCCTTGATGCAACCCTATTTTGAAATAATGGATGATTTGGTAATGGAATTTTTTTTTCTATTTGATGTCCAAATAGTATACCCCTCATGTAGGTTTGATTATAGAAGCGCTCACTCATCTCATGATTGGTCCATTTTTGCTCAATGGCACACCATTTTATTCGTTGTGCTACTTGTGCTGCTAGCTCATCTAGGTTGGTCATTAATTGAGACATAACCACTTGCCTTGTGTTGGTTTCACTAGATGCTAAAGGATCTTTATCCATAGTGATCTTTGTATCACCAATTTCCTCGCCATAGGCTTCACAATTGTCAACTAGGTATAACGCTTCTCTCGTGACTTGTTCAAAGGAAGTAAATCCTTTTAAGTTCAAATCTTTCTTGAGAGTTTCATTTTTCAAACCCTCTATGAAGAGAATTGAAAATCTTTTATCATGTGGTAACTCGCATTCCGGACATCTCTCTATATATTGTTTGAAGCGTAGCGATGCTTCCTTCACTCTCTCATCTTCTTTTTGCTTGAATGCATAGATTTGGGACACTGTGTTATGCTTGATTCCCCTTTTAGAGAACTCCACAACAAATTCTTGCAACAGTTGTTCAACGTTTGAGAAGGCATTTTTGTCCAATGGTTGGTACCAATTCATTGCTATCCCTTCCAAGGTTAAGCCATATCCCTCATACTATGTATGAAAATAAAATACTTGTTCAACTCTTAACACTTGTTTGAACAAGGATGCATGTACGTATGGATCCCTTAATCCATCATACTTCTTCTTGACACATTTGGCCAATTGATATGGTCTCATTGGTTCTGGTTCAACCATATATCTGAGCGTGTTGGGGTCTCTCACAAAGACATCCCTCGTTCCTTCTTCTCGTCTTGGAGCAAATCCTGGTGGAATCCCCTTTGAGACATGTTTTGGAGATGTTTGATGTCTAAGTGTGTGCTATTGCCCGCAAGCTTTCTTCCTAGCTATACCTGACTCAATTTGGAGTTGCCTATCAAAAGTTAGAGCACTTTTAGTGAACTGCACTTGAACAGTTTCAGGACCAGAACACAGGAACTTTGGCTTGTATCTTGGCCTCCCAAAGGTATTTTTAGCTCAAACTTGAGATTTGGGATGTCCTCAAGTATGTCTACAAACTTATGAAGTCAAATACCCTCACTATGGATAGGTACACCGATCGCGATCGTTGACCCCATGTCACAGATTTGGAAGATTTTTGCACAGTAGCTAGCCCTTGATGTCTTGATACCAAGTGTCTTTGTATTTTTTAATTTGGAGATGTTTTGACCAATGAAAACCCAAATCCCAGGTGGTTTTGCGGTTATTGGCCTGATTGTGTAACTGGGACTTTTGACCACTTTCTTTTGCTTTTTTGACCTTACTCCTTTTGGAAAATATGTTGCACTAGATGTTAGCTACCTACTCATAAATTTTCAATCCAAAATGTCACTAAGGTACACCGATCGCGATCGTAGTTCCAGCTCCTTTTTGCATGAAATTGTAGGAGTTGATAGACATGGGTATGATTAGTCTATTCCCAAACCCACTTTGCATTTGGATCACAAAAACTTGAATTTTCTCAAAATTTTGGTCTGAAGGATCAGTGATCAGTGTTTTCCCTATTTGACAACTGTCTTTTGGTTTTTTGACCCTGGTTCTTTTGAGAAAGTTGTTTGTCTAGTTATCAGCTACCTACTCACCAAGTCTCAACTCAAAATGTCATTGGGGTACACCAATCACAATCGGTGTACCAGCTCCTTTTCAGGTGAAACTTGTGGATATGGTAGACAATGATGTGTACAATCTACTCCCCAAATCTTTTTGAATTTGGACAAGAAAAAGTCAAGTTTTCACCAGATCTTGGTCTACTGCAGTGGTTTTCTGACTGTCTGCTATTTTTTGCTATTTTGGTCACTTTTTTGAATTTTGAAAACTCCTGGTATCTTATATAACCTAGGTCTATGTCTAGGTCAAATCTGGTCAAAATCTGGCACTCAGGTATACGATCGCGATTGTAGTTTGGAGCCCAAATTGGATGAAACTTCACCAGCTTGTTCACTAGGCTATTTTAAGACTACCTACCAGACACTTTTGTATTGGACTCAAAAAAGTCAAGAATTTATAGTTTCTTGGTCTGAAGTGCCTGATTTTTCAATTTTATCAAGTTTGATTGATTCTGATGTTTGATTTGGGATTTGAGAGATACCTAGGCTTGTCCTATACACAGGCTATCCCTCTGCATGGTTTCTTCCCATTTTTGATGTGTTTTGGTCTACTGAAAGTCAATTTCTATGCCAGTTTAGCAGTTTTTGACTTGGATCTATATTCAGTGGTTTTGACCAGTTTTTTGTGGTTTTTGACCCTAGGTCCTTTAGACTTTTATGTTTGTATACCCTTGAAGAGTCTACTCATCAAATCTGGTACAAATCTGAGGTCTAGGTACACCGATCGCAATCGTAGTTCTGAGCCCAACTTCAACCAAATTTGGCATGCTTGTAGACACTGATGTTTCAAGGCTATCCCCCAAGTCTTTTTGCATTTGGATCACCAAAAGTCAAGATTTTACAGTTTCTAGGTCTGTCAGGCTAGTTTCACCCAAGTGGCCTGATTTCCTTGATTTTTGATGTTTTTGGGTGTGGTTGCTTTAGACAAACTTGTTTAGCATCTTATCAGGAAGGCACATGTCAAATCTTGTACAATTCTGACACTGAGGTACACCGATCGCAATCGTAGTACCAGAGCCAATCTGATGAAATTTTACAGGCTCTCTCTAACAAGTATTTCCCAGTGTTTGGTGCTACCACTTTGTGATTTGAATCAATTTCAGCTCTGTTTAGTCAGATTTTCTAATTTCAGAGTCTTATGGCCCTTTTGCCAAAGTTATGGTGTTCTGGTGTTTTTGACTCTATCTTTTGCCCCAAATCTGACTGGAATGTGATTTACTTATCCTACTCCTAAGTACAGAAATGAAAGAACATAAGAAAATGAATCAAACAAAACAAACAGGATAAAAAACGGATGATGGATCAATACTCAATCAATACAAAGAAATTTGAAGAGAAAAAATGCTTAAAGCAACCTCACTCACAACTCCCTATATCTCTCAAGAGTAGATCTAGCCATTCCACCGACCGTAGACTCCACTAAGCACTAAACCCCTGTCTAGATGCTTCACTGAAATGTAAATGGAATGGAAATTATCTTTTGGAACAATAAGAAAACTCTGAATACGCACTCGGTCACTCATCACCTAAGATTCATTCCTCAGCAACCGTGCCAATGTTTGCGGGTCGCCGCGACGGACGGCCATAGCATAGCTCTCAAGCATCAACATAAAGTTATCAATACAAGGGAAGCGACTCGGATGAGGCATGAAAACTCACTAGGATGTCAACCCTAATGAAGTGAACTCGAAGAGATGCAACTACTAACTCTACAAGCAAATCAATCGCACTAAAGCCAAGTAATCTGCGTATGTCCTTCTACACAGCTCTACAGTCATCATGCCCGTTCACCATGCAAATCATATCGGAATCGCACGAAACTTGAAGGGAAGCTACAGGGGACTATCAGGAACATATCCTATCACTGTCACAGCATTCTGGGGAGGTACATGGATCGCGATAGTTCGTCCCAAAGTACGCAAAAACAGTAAACGGATGACCCTAAAGAGTCGTTTTTAGGTTCCTAAAGCCTCTCCTAGGGTCAAAACAACATAAAATACGCATATAAACACTCAAAACAGCGATTTAAGGCCTAAACGGATGCGTTTGAAACCTTCACTGAATCTTGAATACTTACACTTGAATGAAAGAGCAGAGTAAGAGGAACACAATGCAAGAAACAAAACTGAATTTGGATTACCGTAGCCACAGATGCGATGATTACAAGTTGGAGCAAAGAGGTAGCTCTCTGTGCGTAACGCAATAGTCACTTATCTTCAAAAATAATCTCTCCTTTCCTACTAACCTTAGTGTATTATATACCTAGGGCTTTCTAAAGTGACCAGCGGCCAACTTCTCATGGACCTTTACATACATCATTGGAAAAATTACATCTTTGACTTAGACTTGACATAGACGATTGTCATTAGGCTTTAACACGGTTTGATGTATTAAACATCAGAAAAATAATGTGACCACATCAAAACTTTGGCCGGCTGACCCAACGGGCGCCTTGGCTAGGTGGGCACTTGTATGTTGTTATCACCTCCAAACACAAGTGTGAGAGGATGGCGAGGATGCATTGTGTGTGACAGGAGGCTTACGATGAGTTTGTGTGGAGGATTTATCCAAGGTATTGAGGCTTAGAAGTGAACAGATTCTAGGAGGCCACCTCGTGGAGAACGGATCTTAGAGTATCAAAATCTACATCATGGATTGAATGCTCTGAAAAACTCCCTCATCTGTGTTGGATAGTCAACTATGAGTAGTTGAGAAGTCAACCATGAATAGCCGACACTAAACACAAACACACACACACACACACATACATCCAAAAATGCCAAGAGCGAGGCATGACTGAGAGGCAAGGCAGCAAAGAAGGGCTCGCGATATGGTCTCCTCCCCATGCGCAAAGTCACCATAGCTAGATTCTCAACTATATAATGAGAGGCAAATTAGCATGGCAATGGACTTTTTTGAGCAGGCCTGGTGCCCTTTCATCACATCTCTCCCTGCTCTCTGCTGATTGACAAGAACTATTTCCATCTCTCTCTCTCTCTCTCTCTCTCTCTCTCTCTCTCTCTCTCTCTCTCTCTCTCTCTCTCTCTAATTACATGTCAGCCAGAGACTTACATGAAGAATATTGAAATGTTGGCTTTGCAAAGCTTCATCTCCGAACTGATGCGCATTTGCAAACTTGTGAAGTGCTACCTTTGTGAAGCTCGAACTGGCACCTCTGTGAACCTGTGACATTGCTTTTATTTTCTTGCCAAGCATGGTTGCTTTTCACGGCATTTTTTTGTTAAATTTAATTTATATTTAAAGCTCTAAAGCTCGGCCATGTGGTGGCTTGTGCGACCAGATAGAGGCAAAAAGAGCCTTTGGCTCTGCAACAACAGTCCCCTCATTGTCAAATTGGGATTTTTGCTCTTGATGGACCCCTCTCTCTTGGATGACTAGCGACCTCAGCCGTCGATCTCCTTCCTTATCTATGCCTTTGCCATATTGTTACTATTTTACACTGCCCTCCTCTATTACTGGCACTTTGTGGATCCTCTGAAGATGGCACTCTTTCAAACCCCCTTCTTTGCTCGTTATCCCCAATATGGTTGTGCAACTTGTCAAACTCTTTTCCTCCCCAAATATGTGCATTTGCACACTAATTTTCCCTGTCAATGCTTGCCATCTTTCCCCCTAACGCTTTTCCCTTATTCACAGCTCATGGACTGCTCATCAAGGATCCTCCAATCACTAGTTTGCTACCTCCAAAAGCCAATTCTCCCCTTCTACAACTCAACCAGCTTCCCTTGTCAACTTCTGCAGCTACTCACGCACCTCCTGCTCATGTTGCTCAGTCTTTGGTTGTCGTGCAACAACCTCTTGGTCACCCTCATCTTGACGACATGCTCTATCGCTGCAATGCTGTTGCATTTCCTTGGAGCTACACATTAACCATCTACCGCGGACATCATATTCTTCATTGAAGACAATGGCTCAATAGACCATGACTTGCACTAATGGCAATATTCCCCAATGCCTTTCCCTCGATATTGAGCTGTTTGCCACTAATCCCCTCACACACTCTGCTTAAAGTGCAAGCAGCTAGTTGCAATGAAGTCTCTGGCTTACTTACTTGAGAATAACCATCATAAGCTTCGTGTGATCCATCCTAAGCTTTTTTGCCCTCATGTCCACTTTGACGGCTACTCGTGCCATTTCTTCACCCCCTATCGTCTACATCGCCAATAGACCGATAGCATCAGCAGAAAAATGTGTTGAATGGGATTGTGAAGGCAATGAGTTTTGTGATTTGACTTCAGATCATGCTAACTAATCATCGATTGAAATCTGATATCTTCGATTTCAATAGCCCTAGAACAGACCTCTGCCATGGGTTGATCGCACGAAACATCTGATCTTTGAGATTGCTCATCAAGTCGACAAGCATCCAAAGTATCCTCCAGCTTGATGATCTGCCAGAAAAAGATCAAACTGCAATGCAGCGTGCTTTTTTATTTTATTCACGTGGTAGCTTTTTACGGTGGGATTTTTTTACAGCTTTTCATGGCAGCAATGCTTTACTTTTAATTTAAATCTAATGCCACATGGTGGCTTCTACGTTCAGATATTGCAAAAAGAGCCTTGGGCTCACCAAGTAATCATTTGAAAGTAAAAAATTTTCCTACAATTTCCATATATCCATTACCTCTATGTAAATATCAAAGCTTATTATGCTTCTATTTTTTGTCATCGTCATCCGACAGAAGTGCATTGGCCAGCTTTTAGTATTTTTTTGTTATCTAAAATACAACAGATCTAATCTATCAAAGAAATCATAGAAGTAAAGTTAAAAGGTACAATACAAACACGTCAAAGTGATCATTTAGGTATGGGTAACCGATTGCCTAGTAGATGGAAAGTAAAAGGTATCATTACAAACCAATGAGTCTCTTATTTAATCATACTAAAGTGACTGTATTGCCTAGTATTTATTCGGATAATTCTCAAAGAAATCTCATACATATGCAAGTATAGGCTAGTTGCTGTTGGAGCTATATATGGCTCACTCTACTCAACTTGGTCTCACCTATATATTTGTATCTTTCCTCAATATGAATCAGTCTTTGGGAGCGTACATGGTGTGTCTCTTCTCTCTCTCTCTCTCTCTCTCTCTCTCTCTCTCTCTCTCTCTCTCTCTCTCTCTCTCTCTCTCTCTCTCTCTCTCTACATCTCAACATGGTATCAGAGCGGTAACGATCACGCGCGCTTCAATTCATGGTGACAAAACAGTATGTGTATGCGATTTGCATGTAAGATTCAAAATTGCTACAAATTTTATTTTTTGAGGATTGATTCTTGTTAACTGTGGTTGTTTTGTGTTAAGAAGAATATGATTAGTGTTTTCTGTAGTGTTTATTGCTAATCGCTATAATAAATCATTGATTACATTTTCTTGTTGATTTATTTTTTGACACCCTGAACTTAGTCTCAATTTTTGGGGGTCTTTTGCTCAAAATTTGGAGAAACGGGAAAGGCGCAAGGGCGCTTTTTATCCAAAACATATTCGTCTCCTTGAGCTCTTCGATTTGAATTCTAGGTTTGCGTCAATCGGAGTTTGCAGCAAAAAGTTATGTTGTTTTTACTGCAAATTGAGCTTGACGCAGCTTTCTTCGTCGTGCGTCTTCGTGAAGAGTCCGCAATCGTTTTTCTAATTTGGGCGTTAACTTTTTCGAGCAAATTTAGCTTTATTGTGGCCGTCAATCTTGCATCTCGCGTCACTCTATTTTGAGGACTCTTTTATTATTGACGTTTCCTTTTCCCTGCTTTTTTGAATGACGTCTCTCACATCTTTGGACGTGTAATGAGCATCCTTCTTGCATTTATCGTTGATAGAACATAGTCGTCATATTTCTCTCGTTCTCAATTGCAACCTTCACCATAAATGGTGTGTAGATTCTACGATCTTATCTTATACGTCTTCTCGCAACCAGATATGGCTATGACTATTCTCGTCAACGGCTTTCCTTCTCGCCAGCTTTATGTTCCTCCTTTCCAAGGCCAAGGATTTCCAGGGTAGAAAGCAAAGATGTTGTTAATTCTTGAAGGCGATGAACTCTCTGATGTTGTCCTTGGAAATCGTGTTTGTCTGCCTCAGCCTATTGATACGGATCATGATAACGTGCTTATCACTGAAGGACCTATATTTGAAGATTGGAATGTTGCATATACGGATTGGCAACGACGTGATAAAGCAGCTCGTCGGTATATTCTTTCTGCTCTTAGTGATTCTCTTTTGCTTGATATGTATGAATTGCCTACTTTCCACGACGTATGGAAGTACCTTATTGCAAACTTTCAAAAGAAATATGTTACAGAAATACTTTATTTGAAAGGGTTGCTTAACAAACTACAATATAAAGTTGGTACTGCCATGACGGGACATATTGAGTCTTTCAAATCTATTATTAAGCAACTTGCTGCTGCCGGTGATCCTATTCCACAAAAGCAATTGATTACACTTCTCCTTGATACGGTGAAGGACTCCTCTTATGATAACATTGTTATTATTCTCTCTAATAAAGATGGTCTTGATTTCGACCAAGCCTGCATGTCTTTAACTGAATACTCTCAACGTCAAGAACGACGTAATGCTGGTCATGATATAGCTATGATTTCACAAGAGGAGACTGAGTCACAACAGATGGAACGTGTTTTTTATGCTCGAAGGCGTCCGTTTCAAACAGGAAACCGCAGAGGTGGTTGTCGTGGTAATATTTCCTCCCGTCTCAGATTTCCTAGTAAGCAATGTTCTTACTGCAATAGAAATGGCCATACTGAAGATGATTGTTGGGCACGTCAATATGATGAAGAACACAATATTACCACAAAACAACCACGTTTATCTAGAGACTCTGGTTCTTCTTCTTGTGAATATTGTGGACGATCTGATCATCCCACTCATATGTGCTATAAGCGTCGATTCGACATAGATCGTAATAGAGCATATGCTAATGAACATCGAAAAAACATTGTACCAGAAACAAGTTGCGTCATATGTTCAGTTGCTCTAATCAGAATACTTCATGTACGTGATGGTTCACTTTTTATTGTGTATTCTGTTGCTACAGGAAATATAACATATCAGGCTAAGTGGCTTCATAACTATCATCCACTACCAATTTAACGTGTTTTTTATCTTGCTGATGGTACGACTTGTCAAGTAAAGGGTATCGGAGATTTATATCTTGGTACCTTATCTTCTTCCACTCGAATTTTGCGAGGAGTATTACATGTACCAGATCTTCAACGTAATCTTCTTTCAATTGCTAGACTTGTTGATCTTGGTCTCTTTGTTAGATTTGATCATACCAAATGCCGAATTGAGAAAGAGGGACAGACTATAGCCACTGCTCCTCGAAACGGTAATTTGTTTGAACTCTCTCTCAATGATGTTGTAGCAAATGTTGTTACTGCTCCAGGTGATCATGATTGCAAAGTATGGCATCACCGTTTTGTTCATGTTGATTTCTCAAAACTCCTTGATCTTCAGCGTCGTGATCTTGTTCATGGCATGGATCTTAAAGCTCATCCCCATATGGGAATTTGTGAGTTTTGTGCTCTTGGGAAACATAATCGTAAACCCTTTCCTCTTTCAAATACAACTCATTCTCATGACATATTGGATCTTGTTCATACTGATATATGTGGACCTCTACCTTCTTCGAGATCGCAATATCGCTACTTCATTACTTTCATTGATGATTTCTCACGGTATACGACTGTATTTTTACTTAGACAAAAATATGAGGCCTTATCTGTTTTCAAACAATTCCACAAGGCTGCGGAACTTCAAACTGGTCGTCGCCTTAAGAAGCTTCGTAGTGACAATGGAGGCAAATATGTTTCTCAAGAGTTTGTGAACTACTGTGTTGACAGCGGAATTCATCATGAACACACTATTCCATATTCACCTCAACAGAACGGTGTTGCTGAACGAAAGAATCGCACTATTCTTAATGCTGTAAGATGTATGCTGATTCATTCTGGTTTATCTCGTGTTTTGTGGGTTAAAGCTACTTTGACAGCAGTATTTATTCAGAATCATCTTCCTACTACAACACCCTCTGGTAAGATACCCATCACAACATGGATAGGTGACATTCCTTCTGTATCTCATTTCAGAACCTTTGGATGTATTGCTTATATTCATGTTCCCAAAGAAACACGAAAAAATCTTGATGCTCCTGGTCTTAAAGTTATTTTTATTGGATATCCTGACACTTCCAAAGGCTACAAATTATATGACCCTTCCTCCAAGAAAGTAATTGTGAATCGTGATGCTATTTTTAATGAACAGCTTATGGGAGGCTCATGGTCCATGGATGATTCTGATGATACTAAGTCATTGCTTCAGGCTTTTCCATTTCTTTCAGATGATGAAACTCTTCCTGTAGAGAAACTATCCTCTTCACAACCATCCATTCCGAATGCTACCAATGATGATATTGATATTTTTGTTGATCTGCCTATTGATTTTGAACATGGCTCATGTCATGTTTATGATTATGATATTGTTGATAATGCTTTTTCTACTTCTGAAGATCTCGTTACTTATGATGAAGCTATCTCTGTTGGGGTATAAAGCCCAATGTGGTCGCCCAGGTAAGTGGGCGGGCCGCCAGGTATGTACACATATTCTTTTGTAAAAACCTAATAAGAACTCACTATGCTCTACACATTACAGTAGAGCGATTTCACCATATCGTCGTGCTCTTCTTCTCACACTCTCTCTCGCGTCGCACTTCCGCTCGTACTCCTTCAACTGGTATCAGAGCTCAGATCGAGGCTCGGGGCAGCACTGCAGGAGGCTAGAATCACCAACTCAGATTGGAGTGAAATTCGACAGGCGAAGACACGGCCCCAAATCTCATGGGAGGGCCCGAAGGTATTGGTGTGCTCAGAATTTCATTCTGAAGTCATCTCGGTCACCGTTCGGCTTCGACAAAGGTCTGCGCAGGCCATTTTTGACTACGTGGTCTCAACGGGTGCAGATCCGACTCTGCAAATTTGCGGTTTTCGGCCTACGACTGCAGGTGCTGAGGATATCGACACTCCCAGAGTGTTGATTTGTGGTTGTCTACACATCGAAGGACGGCTCACAGTTCTTGGAGGCGTGTCACATATGACACGGGCGCATCTACACAGACTGTAGGCGACATCCACTAGTTCATCAGGTAGCTTGTGTTTGCTGCTTGATATTCCAAATTTCATCCTGACATTGCAGGTACTTCCACATGGGATGTATTGTCAGAGATAATGTATGTCTGTTGAGGTTTTGCTGGCTGTGAGTCACGCAGCAAACAACCGCCGCAGCGGTTACAGCATACAGTGGGAAATTTGTGGATGTATGACTTTGTGGGAAGTCTATGTACTGTCAGATTTACTGCAGCCTTTGTTGAGGTTCGAGTGAGGTTTTATTGAGCTGGGGGATTCTCGAATGTTGAGATCCTTTCGGTGATACAGGTCTTGGAGCGATCCCTCGAGCACCCTTTGATAGGCAGCTAGGATGTATTGACTGTGAGTTAGACATTTGGGATTGCATCTTTGCTTTACTGCCGTTGAGGCATTGTCGCAGTCTATGCTTACAGGACAGTGACAAGACAGTCAGAGACAGTACATGTGCAGGACAGGTTTACCCACTCTTACAGTGTCAGAGAGACAGTGTTTTTTGAGCTATTTTTTGGTCTGTTTTTGAGTACACCAGAGCCATTTTACAAAGGAGACTCTGCCGAAATTTATGCAGAATCTGAAGCTTTCTTGGTTCATTTGACAGGTTGATATTGGTTCAGAGGTCAGTTTATAGGGGAAACTCTGCCGAATTTTTCCCAGGAAAGTAAACCACTGTGAAGCGTAGCTATGGCTGGATCACAGGACACTGCTCTTTACAATATCAAGAAGCTGGATGGAACCAATTTCCCATTGTGGAAGAAGTAGATTTGGCACGTGTTGGTACAAAAGAAGCAGATAAAACCTATAAAGCTCAAGGGGATAAAACCAGAAGATATGGATGAAGATGAATGGAGCGAAATGGATGAATTGGCACTTTCTACCATTATGCTGACTTTGGCAGAAAGCGTTTACTTCAATGTAGCAGACGAGATGTCGGCTTATCAAGCATGGTTAAAGCTGAGTGATCTTTATGAGAAGCAGAGTGCAGCTTCACAGGTATACTGGCTTAAGAAGCTTGTTGACTTGAAGATGAAAGAAGGGACACCTATGTCCAATCATTTGAATGAATTCAACACAATCTATAGTCAGTTGTCAGCTCAAGGTGTCAAGTTTGATGAACCTGTTAGAGCTATGTTCCTGTTGATCACATTGCCGGAAAGTTGGGACACTTTTCGCACAACTTTGAGTAATTCTGCACCTCCAGATGGTTTGAACATAGCAGGTGTAGAAGGAAGTCTGCTTACTGAAGAAACCAATAGAAAGACAATGGACAAAGGCAAAGGAACAGCCTTAGTTGTCAAGGGAAGGACCAAAGAAAAGTACAAAGGTGGAAAGAGGAATCAGTCTCGTAGCAAGTCCCGCAGTGCTAAAGGCAAGAGTGACATAGAATGCTACCATTGTGGCAAGAAGGGTCTTTTCACGCAGTGCTAAAGGCAAGAGTGACATAGAATGCTACCATTGTGGCAAGAAGGGTCTTTTCACGCAGTGCTAAAGGCAAGAGTGACATAGAATGCTACCATTGTGGCAAGAAGGGTCACATGAAAAGAGACTGCAGAGAATGGAAAGTAGAAAAAGGCAAAGAGAAATCTGAAGAACATAGTGAGAAGAACAAGTCCTCAGTGAAGATTCAAGAAATAAATGTGACAAACACTGTTGCAGAGGATGACAGTCTAGTGTCAGGAGACATCTACTTCTTGAAGAATACAATAGACTCAGCTCTTCTTACAGCATCTGATGGAAATGCACTGAGTGACTGGATTATAGACTCAGGGACATCACTTCATGTGTCTCCAAACAAGGAGTGGTTTACCTCTTATGTGACCACTAAAGATCATGTTCGGCTAGGCAATGGGCAGACATGTGAGATCTTAGGTTTGGAGATGTTCAATTGAAGTTTCAGAATGGCTCTTCTTTCACGCTAAAGAATGTGAGACATGTTCCCGCAATTACAAAGAGCTTGATCAGCACAGGTTTACTTGATGATGCTGGCTACGTCACCACTTTTGGACACAACATGTGGAAGATATCCAAGGGTTCTATGACAGTAGCACATGGAGTAAAGTCTGGAGGACTTTACATGATTTATGTATCAAATTTCTCTAAAAATATGTAACCAAGCAGCCGAACGTTTCTTTGTGGCATAGCCGGTTAGGACATATGTCCAAGAAGGGAATGGAAATCTTGTCTCGTTCTGGTTATTTGCCTGGCTTTTCATTTAATGATTTTGAATTCTGTGAACATTGTCTGTATGGTAAGCAAACACAACAGCCACATAAGCATAGAAGCAGTAGAAGAGATACACAGTTGGCACTTGTTCATAGTGATTTGTGTGGACCTATGCCTAACCTATCTCTAGGTGGAGCTTCTTACTTTATGACATTTATAGATGATTACTCGAGGAAAGTATGGGTTTACTTTCTCAAGCACAAGGATGAAGCGTTTAGTGTTTTCAAAACGTTTGTGACACTTGTGGAGAATCAGAGTGGCAAGAAGCTTAAATGCTTACGCACTGACAATGGTGGAGAGTACGTTTCAAAGGCCTTTCAGGACTTTTGTGAGTCAAAAGGTATAAAACGTGAACTTACTGCTCCTTACAATCCTCCTCAAAATGGTGTTGCTGAGAGGATGAATAGGACCATACAAGAGAAGGTCAGAAGTATGTTGTCTAATGCACAGCTGCCAAATGGGTTTTGGGCTGAAGCTGTATCAACAGCTGTTCATCTTGTAAATAGATCTCCTAGCAAGGTTTTGCAGAAGGATTCAGTGCCAGAGATGGTATGGTCAGGCAAAATGCCCTCATACAAGCATCTCAGAGTCTTTGGCTGTGAGGCATATACCCACGTTCCAAAGGAATTTAGGAACAAACTTGAGCCAAAGAGTAGAAAGTGCATCTTTCTAGGCTATGGTAATTCTGGTGAGATGGGGTACAGACTTTGGGATCCCGAATCCAGAAAGGTTGTCCGCAGCAATGATGTTCACTTTAATGAATCCAAATATCATACTAAACCAGAGAGGGTTGAGGAGATTAGAAGAGTTATCTTCCAAGAAGATGGACTTGCACGTGCAAGACAAAATGTCAGGGCTCAAGAGGAGCAAGGACAAGATAGATTGGAACCACAGGTTGTGGCTGAGCCTGATCCACCTATTGTGCGTAGATCTGGACGTGTCACGCGACCTCCTGATAGGTTTGTTCCATCTATGAACTATGTCATGTTGACTGATTGCAATGAGCCTTCATGTTACAAGGAAGCAGTGCAAATGAAGGACTCCGGGAATTGGCAATTGGCCATGCAGTCAGAGATGACAGCTCTCCATAAAAACCAGACATGGAAGCTAGTTAAATTACAACGGGGAAAAAAGGCTCTACCCTGTAAATGGGTTTACAGGTATAAGATCACCGCTCATGATAGTCAGCCAAAGTACAAAGCAAGGCTTGTTTCCAAGGGCTTTAAGCAAGAACAAGGCATTGACTTTGATGAAGTCTTCTCTCCGGTGGTCAAGATGACTACATTGAGATGTTTTCGTGCATTGGTTGCCATATTAGATTTGGTGTTGCACCAAATGGATGTCAAAACAGCATTCTTGCATGGTGATTTAGATGTGGAAATTTACATGCAGCAGCCAGAAGGGTTTGTTGAGAAAGGCAAGGAAGATTGGGTATGCCAGTTGTTAAAGAGTCTTTATGGCTTAAAACAATCACCAAGGGCATGGTACCATAAATTCCACAAGTTTATGCTTTCTCAAGGCTACAAACGTAGTGAGTTCGATCACTGTCTATATATAAAGAAGGCTAAGGATGGCAGTTGGCTGATCCTTATTTTGTATGTGGATGACATGTTGATTGCTGGCAAGCACTTGGAAGAAATTTCAGCTTTGAAGTCAAAGATGGCAAAATCGTTTGACATGAAAGACATGGGTGAGGCAAGTCATATACTTGGTATGCGCATTGAGAGAGACAGATCAAAGAAGTTGATTTGGTTATCTCAAATAGAGTATATTGACAAGGTTTTGCAACGTTTCAATATGGAGAAGGGAAAGGCATTGAGTGCTCCATTGCCACCATATGTGAAACTTAGCAAACAAGATTGTCCTGTGTCTGAGGAAGAACAGGCTGAAATGGATAAGATTCCATATGCGTCTGCAATGGGTAGTTTGATGTATGCAATGATTGCTACTCGCCCAGACATTGCATTTGCAGTGGGAGTAGTAAGTCGATACATGTCAAACCCATGCAAGAAACATTGGGAGGCAGTGAAAGGAATATTGAGATACCTGAAAGCTACAAAGAGTATGCGTATATGCTATGGGAGTCAAGAGCTAAGTGTAAAGGTTTTTACAGACTCAGATTATGCAGGTGACTTAGACAACCGAAGGTCTACGTCAGGGTATGTCTTTACATTGGCTGGTGGAGCAGTATCATGGCGTTCTAGATTACAAGATTGTGTTACTCAGTCTACTACAGAGGCTGAATATGTTGCAGCATCAGAGGCATGAAAAGAATCAATTTGGCTTAATCGACTAGTAACAGATTTGGGAATCAAAGAAGAGATGCATGTGTTATATTGTGATAGTCAAAGTGCTATACAATTGGCTCGCAATCCAGTTTATCACTCAAAGACAAAGCATGTGGATGTGAAGTATCATTTCATCAGGGAAATGCTCGAGGATAAGCAACTTCAGCTTGTCAAAGTTCACACCACAGAAAATCCTGCTGATCTACTTACAAAAGGACTTCCCTCAGAGAGCTTTGCGCATTTTCGCAAGCAGTTAGGTGTAGGGTAGTACATCACTTCTCTACATCTCTTGTATATTAGCTTGTATAGTAGCTTCTCTCACACTTAAAGTACCATGTTGGACTTTAAGTGGGAGGTTGTTGGGGTATAAAGCCCAATGTGGTCGCCCAGGTAAGTGGGCGGGCCGCCAGGTATGTACACATATTCTTTTGTAAAAACCTAATAAGAACTCACTATTCTCTACACATTACAGTAGAGTGAGTTCACCATATCGTCGTGCTCTTCTTCTCGCACTCTCTCTCGCGTCGCACTTCCGCTCGTACTCCTTCAATCTCTTCACCACAAAAGGATCAATGGAAGCAGAGTACGATTCTCTTATCTCTAAAGGTACATGGATACTAACTGAATTACCTCCTAGTCGTATAGCTATTAAGTGTAAGTGGGTGTATAAGACAAAAGTAAAAGCAGATGGATCTTTTGACAAGTTTAAGGCACGTTTAGTTGCAAAAGGTTACTCCCAAGTAGCTAGTGTTGATTATCAAGAGACCTTTTCACCAGTTGTTCGCATTACAAGTGTTCGAGTTTTATTGGCATTTGCTGTTCAATTTGATTTAGAATCTCATCAAATGGATGTGCGAACTGCATTTCTTAACGGTGAATTGGAAGAGGAAATTTATATGGAACAATCAGAAGGGTTTGCTATTCCAAGTAAAGAAGACCTTGTTGCTCAACTCCATAAGGCACTATATGGTCTCAAACAAGCTTCGCGAGCCTGGTATACAAAATTTGATCTTTTTCTCACCTCTAAAGGATTCATCTCTTGCTCTTCAGACCCTAACTTATACATAAAACACCAAAGTAGCAGTTTTGTGATTCTTGCTCTTTATGTGGATGATACCATCCTTGTTTCCGATGATTTAGGATTTCTTCAGCAAGTGAAAAAGTTATTGTCTTCTGCATTTGATATGGTGGATCTTGGAGAGATTCACTCGTGTCTTAGCATTCAAATCCAACGGAATCATAAAAAAGGTATTTTATTCCTTTGACAGTCAAAGTTTATTGCATATACTATTCAAAATTGTGGTATGGAATCTACACATTCATCCAACACACCTTGTCTTGCGAGCTCTACGAAGAACACTTCTAACAATGGCGGTCAACTTGTCACAAATCAGCCTTATGCTAACCTGATTGGATGTCTTCAGTTTGTTGGCATGAACACTCTTCCTGATATTCTGTTTGTTGTTAATTATCTTGGACAACATCTTGCACGTCCTTCTCTTAAGCATTGGTCTGCAGCAAAGCGTGTGTTGAAATACTTGAAAGGCACTACAGATTTTGCTTTGGTCTATCAACGACAACTCACATCGGATTCTATACAATCTCTTTCTCTTTTGGTTTACACTGATGCACACTAGGCAAGCTCACATTTATCTATGCAATCTACTAGTGAAAACTGCTTCTTTATAAATGGTTGTCTTGTTTCTGGACCAGCAAGAAACAACGTTGTGTTGCAGTTCTACGACTGAGTCAGAATATGTTGAGGCATCCTATAGGTACCATGCACTATGCACACTCCACATCTGCACATTGTGATCTTTGAGTCACTTGTATATTTATTCATAGATGCACAATTCACTTTCACCTCATCATGACTGGTTCATATTTTCACATTGTAGGGTTTTGGGTTTTTCCCTTGAACTCCCCAAGGGTTTTTTCATCCAAAGCTAGAGACCTTTGTTTGAGTGAGGGTGTTGGAGCTATATATGGCTCACTCTACCCAATATATAGCTCCAACACCCCCACTCACCTATATATTTGTATCTTGTCCTCAATATGAATCAAGTCTTTGGGAGCGTACATGGTGTGTCTCTTCTCTCTCTCTCTCTCTCTCTCTCTCTCTCTCTCTCTCTCTCTCTCTCTCTCTCTCTCTCTCTCTCTCTCTCTCTCCATCTCAACACTTGCAAACAATGATACACATGAGAGTGTGATTAAAACATTAGGTTCCAGCTAATTGTTTTTTTATTGGATGTCAAAACAGAAACATCAAATTCGAGCATACCAAACAAAACCACCCACTAAGAAGGTGCAGGTCCAAGATAAAGATCACCAAAAAACTTAGTTTTCATTATCAATTTTGCCGGGGATAAATCTCGTCATGTTCCCAGAATATAAAAAAACCATGCTTTGAAACTTATATTATTGCTTGTAGTTTGAAAAACCAAAACAATGTGTGTACTACATAGGTGCATAAGCACCTACCTGGTTGTTGATATGGACAAGGCAAAGGACCGGCTTGCAGACATCAATTCCTCCTATTAGCAGCTCCAAATTATTTTTGAAAATCAAAGATGATGGAGAGTGTATCCGTAAATAGGGTGCGTGCACCTGTGTTAGCTAGCATTGTGTGTGCATGTGTGTATGCGTGTGTGTGTGTGTGTGTGTGTGTGTGTGTGTGTGTGTGTGTGTGTGTGTGTGTGTGTGTGTGTGTGTGTGTGTGTGTGTGTGTGTGTGTGTGTGTGTGTGTGCATGCGCGCGCATGCGTGTGTGCATGCATGTGTGTGTGCGTGTGTGTGTGTGTGTGTGTGAGAGAGAGAGAGAGAGAGAAAGAGAGAGACAGAGAATAAGAGAGAGAGAGAGAGAGAGAGAGAGAGAGAGAGAGAGTGTGTGTGTGTGTGTGTGTGTGTGTGTGTGTGTGTGTGTGTGTGTGTGTGTGTGTGTGTTGTTGTTGTTGTTGTTGTTGTTTAACTTAAATAAATAACACACCAATGAACAAGATTGTTCAAAAAGACGACTGGCTAAAGATGTCAAGGCAAAGATAAGTACAAAAACAATTCACTCTTTGAATCATAATTGTACAACATAATAAGAATGAAGTATCATTCCAAAGGAATTTGTACAAAGGTATCAAAAACTATCCCAATTGAATCATTAAATGTTTCCAAAGTCGGACTGCAGCAAGCTAAACCTTTTTAAGCCAAGATAGAATTCTCACCTGCATCCACATAGTCGAGACAATAGATATGTTAGACTTGGCTACATATGGCAGGCTTCAAAGAACCTATCAATTGTTAGACATGTCAAACTTAAAAAGTATTTAGACTAGCTATTGTCCTATACAAAGTAATCCTACCTGAATTACTTCATATGTTTAAAATAACCTTTTACTGTGAGAGGAAGTTGACAAATCCATATCATCGTATGTAATTTCCTTAGTTTAAGCAGTGTATGAAAAAAACAAGGTTTAGGTTAGCCAGCAGAAACCTTAGTTATACGAGTAATCTTTTGCAATAGACTTGCTTACCTATCTGCACCCTTTAAGAGATTGGTATCCAAATAGTAGTTAGATTGGACTGCCCAAAAAGTGTCAGCCATAGTGAAAAATTAATGGAGCTCATTCTCACTGGTAAAAAATGTTTTCAAGTCATCCCTTAATTGGTGTTATAATGAACCAACCAACCATAAGGTATAAAAACAAAAGTTTTTTAGATAGATTTTTACTCAAGTTTTAGTGAGCAGATCCAAAGTATCTTGATCCAAATTTACGTTATAGTTGGCCAGAAGGATTCCAACTAGATGTAGAGAAAAAAGAACTAGTACTAAGCCGACAATCTAAGTATCAAGCAGAAGGTATAAAGTCTGGCTTTATCCAGTTATACCAGACTAGATCAGTATGCACAACATTAGGAAAAAAATGGACTCTCCATGGGCCTTGTAAGAATCCCTAATTTAAAGGAAGCCTGCCAAGATTAAGGGGGACAAAGGCTTTGAATGGGGCTATTTTGGTAGGGTCTCCTCCACCTTTGACCCCTAAAAAGGTAGGGGGGGGGGGGGGGTTAACCATTTAAAAAGTAGGGAAGGGGGGGGTAAACCATTTGAAAAGTAGGGGGGTAGGGGGTCTTCTCTCTCTACCTTTTTGGCCAACTTGTAAGTGGCCTCTTAACTCTCCCATGCCACCTAAGCAAATCCGTGGGTCAAAGAGGTCAAAAAAATGACTTTTTTCAAAAACTTTCAAAAAAACTCTATTCCCCCCTAAAAAGTACCCCCAACATATACACATAATAAAAAAAAGTTTTTTAAGTTAAATTACTCAAAATTCAACATTTTTTTACTCCCTCCAAACTTTTAGAAAATTCCCCCCAAAATTGAAAACTCTCTCTCCTAATCTAAGCTCCTCTCCTACACCCATCCCCCTTGCACCTGCACCTGCTGCTGCACCTACGCACCCATCTCTCCATCCTTCAAGCTCCATCTCTCCATCCTACAATGCCTCTTGACGACGTGACCAATGTCCCAGCAAGCTCTTCACGCGGTAGGTCTCCAGGGCTTTTCCTACGCCTACCTCAAGAGTATGTTCCGACAAAGAAAACATGCTTGGGTACATTACCTTCAGCCAACGAATGCCGCGCTCAAGGGGAGAAGAATGTGGATCTCTGGACAGACGGATGCTTGTATCCAAAGGATCCTTCTCTCAATGTTCATCCGTCTTTTACAAACATTCCATCACTGTTGCAATACATTGGAAATGGAGAGCAAGGTTTGTTGGGCTACTGCAAGAGACTCAACAAACACGAGATTGCGCGGTCCAAGATCTACTTGCGTCATTGGCAGTTGCTCAATGGGAGTTTCCACAATCTTCAAGCTCAGATGCAAACAGCTACTAGTGCGCTTGAGGAGGCAAAGAGCACCATCACAACCAAGCAAAATGTAATTAAAAAGCTTGAGGATACTCTTTCACACATGAAGAGTACTGCCATGGGAGGTAGGGTGAGGAAACGAGAGTTGTCCGAAATTCAGACTCTTGCACCATGTGGAGGTGCAAGAAAACGAAGGGTGACAGCTATGAGGTAACATGTTCTATCCCTCATGTTGTTTAAGTTTAATACGGCTCATCATTGTTGTTTTGGGCAATAGGAACTTCATCCAAGAAACGTGCGGCGGCGAGAATGCGTCAGCTAGGGCTACTTTACTTCATTCTTGTTTCAACAAAGAGGATTTTATTGGGATTCTTGATGCTCCAGAGGCAAAACACTTGAAAGACGCAATCACTAAGAGAGTTCTTAGAGATTTTTCTAATATTGTCACTGATCTAGATGTTCAGGATATTTGTGATGTTGTTGGGATTAGTACCAAGGGCTATCAAGCAATACATCAAGTGTTAAAAGATGCATTAAGAAGTCGAGGAGTCACGGAAAACCTATTCCCACTTCCTCACAGAGTGAAGATTGCCAAGAAGGTGGCAAATGAAGATGTTGTTCACGGATTAGGGGACTACTTGTATATTGAAGACACGATGCCTCTTCAGCCGCTCCGTAGAAAATCACAAGGAAGGAAGGGCTGCGGGAAGGGAAGCGGTGCTATTTCTAACAGTGTGTTGCGGACCGAAGGGTTTGTTTACACTAAATTCAACAATATCTTTGTGGACTTGATACGATTGCAGCAGTCCATGGCTGTTTTCTACAATTTGAGTGATGCAGGTTAGTTTAGAGTTTCCTACATGCTCTATGATGTGTCATAACATGCATTCTGAGGCTTTATGTTGTTGGTAGTTCTTGAAGGCAAGCTTGTGTTCGTGCTGAAGTTGGATGAGTGTGTAATTGTTAAAGGGAGAAAGTTGGAGAGAATGAGCATCACGCTTATGAATGAAGCCCTAGCTTATGCCAAGCAATCTTGCAGTTCGAGTGAAGCGACAAAGCCCTCTGTATGTGTGTATGTGTGTATGTGTGTGTGTGTTTGTGTGTGTGTGTGTAAATTGATGCTACTTTACACCAACCAGAGTTAGATTAAAAGGAGGAATTCACATCCATAGTATTAAGAGGCACAAAATTGTGTCACGTAAATCCTTCCATACAATCGATGGCTACGAGGCAAACGTGCTAGAAGTGGTAGGGACCCGAGTTCTCATAAGGGTAGACATATTGGGAAACAAACCCAATAGCCAATGGTAGGGAGATAATCTACAAAGGGTAAGCTCATTAAGAGTGGCATGCATAGCAAAGGAAACACAAATTGATGCTTAACTTACTTGTTCATGAAAGAATGTAAATAATGAACAGACAGTTGAAGATAATTTCTCTCATTGATTTGCAAATAGCAAACCAAAAATGATAATAAACCGCTTGTAATCACAATAGAATACCATGCATATGTATCCAATGGGGTCATGTGAGGTCAATTGTTTGTGAGGACTATTATCCTCACTATGTAATTTATATCATCTAAGCTAGAAAATTTGTTGGAGTGTGGTACAAGCATTCTTCTTTAGCTTAAGAAACAATGCTTAGATAAGCCGCTTATAGTGGCAAATTCTATCATTGAGAATGTGTGTGTGTGTGTGTGTGTGTGTGTGTGTGTGTGTGTGTGTGTGTGTGTGTGTGTGTGTGTGTGTGTGTGTGTGTGTGTGTGTGTGTGTGTGTGTGTGTGTGAAAGAGAGAGAGAGACCAACTTGAATGCTCGTTAGGCTAAAGGCAGCTTAAAAAATATTTCAAATGCCATTTTTAATGAACCATTTTCACTAAGAATGTGTAGTTTCTGCAGAATCGTGTTCGATCAGGAGAAAAATCAAAAACAAAAACGTGCTGCTCTGATACCATGTTGAGAGAGAAGGAGAGAGCACAGAAATAGAACCCCAAAAGTGTGTAGAATACACACATGAGATGATGTATATATAGAAGGGACCTGGGTGCCATATATAGAGAATCCATATATTGAGTAGCTTCACATATAAGCTCAACAACGGTGACAAAATAATGACATCAAACTTAACGCAAAGCGAATCTTCCTAGAGGTGTACGTTCATCCACTCCATAATGAAGATGCACCACTCTACTTTGCTAAAATACTTTATATGCATCATATTCTGGATAGGCCAGTGGACTTCGTATCAATAGATGTCACTGTTAGCACCCATGATATACGTGAGGAGATAGTGACATTCACAAGACAAGAGCTTGCTTTTATGGTGGAAGGGACTGGAATGGAGTTGAGCAAGGTCAAGGAAAGCATGGGGGCAAAGCTCATAGCGAAAGAGCAAGACGCAGTGAGACTATCACAAGCGCAACGCCCCCCCCCCTCCCCCGCGACCACCGCAAGGGTTGAAGTGCAACTTAACAAGCTTAGTCAACATGTGCAGGTCTTTTCTCAACGTTTAAATCCTATACGCCAAGGCAATCACATCTCCCACTTTTTAACACATCCTGACGTTGTGGGAGTCTCAAATGTAGCTAGCAGTTCCTCCACCAACCAATGTCCCCTATGCTACAAAGTCTTTGACGGTTGGAGCAGCCATTATATGTTGCCATGTGGACACTATTACAATCTTATATGCTTGGTGAGACAAATGCAAAATATGTCCACCTGCACATTGCGCGGTGCAACAATTAATGAAGGCCTATATACCATACTTGGCATGTCCAATGAATACAAACCACTGGGGTCGCAAGAGGCAACTCTTAGTGTACTTCAAAATCTATTCCAAGACAAAAACTAATTGTAATCTTTTACTAATGATACTCTTTTTGCAAGTTTAAGGAAAATGTTGCTCAATCTTCATTATCATCATTTTCCAAGATTCTTTCATCTATGTCTACTTTGTCGCATGCTTGATTGAGCTCGTCTGAGTCTATATCGAGATTTTCCTCTAGCTCAAGCCTTGTATAGCACAAATCCAACGTCAAAGTGTTCATCTTCTACATCATCGCAATCGTATATCCATCTGGGCACATCTTATTCATATTCTTGGCTTTCAATGTGCAGCAATTTTTTTTTCATTTCAATACATGTAAACAACGTTATCTACACGATCTATAATAAGTCGATTGTAAGTAGTGCTGTGAATATATTTGTACATGCTCCAGTTTCTTTTTGAGCTTGAATTCAAAGAAAACTGGCTTAAAACCTTCATCACAAGGTTACACAACAAAGCATAGTGTTCTCCACCATTCATCATCCACCATTTCCATGCAGGCTACTCTTTTGCCATTTGTTGAACAAGAGAGTTTGAAAATAGACCTTCTTTCAATTGAAAGGAGGGAATTTCTTTTATGCATCTTACACAATCATCAACATTGACAGAGAAAGTGTTTATCACTGTGTAAAAATCATGAGCCACTTCAACATTGGACATCAAGTCCATAATCTAGTATTCAAGATCTAGCATGTAACCAACACTGTGTAAGTGTATGCGCTCCAATCCATTTAGCATGATAGTACTTCAAGAGGAGTTTCCTTTTTTAATGAGAGAATGGAACACACCAATTCTTTTCTACCATCGACTGCTCTAATTTTTCAACTGGACACTCCAAACTCCTTTGGACAGTCCACCATTGCATCCATACTTTTTCAAGATTGGGCGCCCTTTGGTCAAGATTGCATATGGCATACATAACATGCATCATTACATAATATGCATTCATCACACTATTCTACCAAGTTTTTTTTGGAAGCGCAGTTCTCAAGACTTTGATTTTCTCTTTCACTTGTTTGTTTTGCTCGCTTTCTCAGTCATGAAATGAAACACTGTAAATGTAATTATGACTCTATCTTTGTTTCAAAGAAGATACTCAAAAGTGTAGAAGTGAGTGCAAAATCTAGTCTTTGCAGGTAGTTTCAACACAACTGACATGCGAGGTCAAAAAATATCTAATACTCTCTGTCTTTTGAGCATAAATCTCACAAGCTAGCGAGCAATGTTGACAATAGAGGCAAACCACTTGGTATCGTCACTTTTATACCAATCTTTTAACACAAGATTCAAACCATGTGTATTGCACCCATAAGGAAAAACATGTTGGTACTCTCGCTTCAAAATCATTCAAGTTTGCCGGCATTCTTGTAGTTCTTTGCATTGTCCATCACAATTTGGACTACATGTTTAGAGCCCACTTCCTCTATCATACAGGCAATTACATCAGCAATATAAACCCCAAACTTAATTGAGCCATGTGAATTTCCAAAGCACGAATAAATATTTTGCCTCTAGGTGCAACAATCATTAAATTGATTAGTAGTTTTCTTTGTATATGGGCCAGCCTTCACTGACTATGGTACATCCAACAAGCTCTATCTTGCTAAGAATTACCCTTGACACACATTCTTCTACTTGAACATAGCAATTATCCAATAGATCATTTTGCATAGCATGATACGTGGGCGGTGAAAACCCTGATCCAAGCTCACCAATTTTCTTCCATGCTCTCTTCCAATGCTCATTGTCCACCCTCATTATAGCACTTCCTGAAAAGTAAATCGCTTCACCAAGAGTGAGTTGTGCATCATTGAGTAGACCGTTAAATAAACTTTCTTGCAATGAATTTTGACGCATAGACACCTTTTCTAGGTCAAACTGATGCTTTGATGAAGATGCATTGGGTAGATTGCTTTCTGGCTGCACATTGGGATTCAGAGTGCAAGTCGAAAATGCTTTTGGAGTTTGTTGGTTGGAACCAACATGTTCTAGCATCCTTGAGACATTAGTATAGATGTGTACTTTTTTGTTGATTCTTTGTTTTGAATTTCTTCCCTTAAGAGTTTGACCACTGTAGTTGCACTATGGTGGGTACATGTGCGATCCCGTTTCTGTAGACATGTAGTAGTGTTAGTGTGTATACGCGCTTCACTAGGGGCACTTTTCTCCCACTGGGTTTTTCCCCCTGGACATCCGGTGTGAAAGGACACCTTATCTCTTAGGGTTTCATATAAGCTTTGTAGCTCGGAGTTTGTATACTCTATTATTCCAATACAGAGAGAGAGACTACAGAGATCTCGTACACAAGCTCTGTGTCTTCCCCTTCTCCATCTTTTTCCTACTCTGAGTTGCTGTCTTCCTTCTGTTTCCTGTTTCATCATCTTCAACAATTGGTATCAAAGCGAGGTGATTTCCAGAGCCTCTACTTGCGTTTTCGCGTCCGCGCGTGCAATCGCAATTTTCAGGCAGTTTTCGAAAAATTTGCTCGTGGGAGCATCCTCGACGTTCCGGGAGTATTCTGAACAGGCGACCTAGGGTTTTACCCCCCCTTTCGAAGCCGTTCGAGCCCTCAGAATTTTGTTCTGAGCAGCGTAGCAGAAGTTACTTTTCGGAGGCGTTTAGATCAAGAGGGTGTGCTTTTTGACAGATTTTCTTCAGGTAAACAGTTCTTTTGGGAAGCAGCTTGTCTTAGCTTTGTGCTGAGATTTTGTGTAGAGTTTTTCTTGGATTGGAGAGGAGATTTGTGAATCTCTTGGAGATTCTTTTGCTCTCTTGTGTGCATCCACAGTATGGCTCAATCTACGGAGAAAGAGATTTTTGGTGCGTTTACATCCGAAGACAAATTGGATGGTACCAACTATTCTCTTTGGTCTTTTATGGCCAAAAATGTTTTGGTTTGTAAAGGATTGTGGGATTATGTATCTGGAGATGAAGTTCGTCCAGGTAGCATTGCACCTGCCACGCCTGGTCGTGGTGCAGCTGTTGGTGCAGGACCCTCACAAGTCACTCCAGAGCAAAAGAGATGGGATACTAAAGATGCATAGGCTATGGCTGTGATTGCCTTAACCATAAAGAGGACAATCACACCACATATCAGATCTTGTAGAACTTTTGAGGATGCTTGGAACACTCTGCAAGCTATGTTTGGAGGAAGAAACGCTGCCAGAATAGAGTTTTTGAAGAAACAACTTGACAAAATACAGATGGACGAAGGTGACGATATTGTCGAGCATCTTACAAAAATCAGGGATCTTAAAGAGCAATTGCTTAGCATTGATGAAGTGATTCCAAAGAAGGACTTGGTTTCCAAAACACTCAATTCACTACCACCATCTTATTTGACTTTTCAGACTTCTTTGACTCTGTCTTTGCGAGCTAATCCTGACCCTCTTCATTTTGAAGAGTTAGTGGCTTTGCTATTGCAGGAGGATCAATCACGTAAGAACAAGTCTTTACAGGTGGATGGTATGGATCATGCTCTTGTTGTACAGAACAAAAACAAGGGTAAAGAGAGTGCTCATCACTCCAAGTCTAGTGCAGGACAATCTTCAGAGAAGTCTAAAGGTGATTCTGAAAAGTCCAAGAAGAAAGGTAAATGTCACTACATTAGTGAGTGTAAAAAGCGAATTGCTAAAGAAAAGAAGAAAGAGTCAAGTTTGGTTGTTTCAGCTTCTGGTGATTCTTCTACAGCTAAAGAAGAGTCTGCAAACTTTGTGCAGGATTCTTATGCTTTTGTAGTATGTTCAGATTTTTCTGCTTATAGTGTTGACAAGACACAAATGATTTGGTACTTTGATAGTGGTGCATCCAGGCATATTACTTCAAGGAAGGATTTGTTTTGTTCATTGGATGCAGCTCCAGCAAGAAAGAAGGTGACATGTGCAAATAATGCTTCTTATCCAATCAAAGGAGTTGGTAAGATTTTGATTACCATTTCAGATGGTTCATATTTATGCTTGCCAGATGTCTTATATGTTCCAGGGATCAAGAAGAATTTGTTGTCTGTATCCTCTCTTGCAAAAAATGGTCTTCGATTCATTTTTGAGGATGACAGATGTGTTGTACGAGATCGAGAGAATGGTTATTCTCTTATCACTACAGGTACGCTGGACAATGGACTATTTGTGCTAGATCGTTATGAAAAGCAGATTCAGGTATGTATTGCAGAAACAAAGACTCAGGCCATGCAGGATGCTGAGTTGTGGCATGCTAGATTTGGGCATGTTAGTTATGGCAGTTTGATGACTTTACAACGTCATAATATGGTGCATGATTTGTCTTTATTGGAGATTCCACCAAGACATGTATGTGAAGGTTGCGTTCTTGGAAAGATGCACAGATTTGCATTTTCGCAGGATGGTTCAGTTAGAGCGACACGAAAGTTGCAGCTTGTACACAGTGATGTATGTGGTCCTATGAGGACGCCATCTATAGGAAACAGCCTTTATTTTGTGACCTTCATTGATGACTTTTCCAGGTTTTGTTGGGTGTATCCACTCAAAGCAAAGTCAGATGTGTTTGCAGTTTTTCAACATTATGTCGCCATGGTTGAAAATGAAACAGGTTGCAAAGTACAGACTCTTCGTACCAATCGAGGAGGTGAATACATGTCAGGTGCATTTAAGGATTTTTTGGGAAAGAAAGGCATTAAACACCAATGCACTATGCCATACACACCACAACAAAATGGTGTTGGAGAAAGGAAGAACAGGTCTTTAATGGAGACGGCTAGATGTATGCTCAAGGCTAAGAGTTTGCCTCATAAGCTATGGATGGAGGCAGTTGCTTGTGCAGCACATGTTTTGAACAGGTGTCCTACTCGTGCCTTGAAGACCATTACTGCATATGAAGCTTGGTATGACAAAAAACCTTCAGTCAGTTATCTTCGTGTTTTTGGTTGTCTTGCTTATGCTCACATCCCTCAGCAGTTACGTGGGAAGCTTGATGATAAGGCAATCAAATGTATATTTGTGGGGTACAGTAGTGGAAGTAAAGGTTATAGACTTTACAATCCTGCTACAAACAAGATTTTTGAAAGTCGTGATGTAATTTTTGCAGAAACTACTGCTCAACCTATGGTTGCTTTTGATGTACCTCATATGCAGACACATGATGTATTTGAAGGTTTGCTTCCTTCTTTTGTGGAGAATCAAGAATCACAACAGGTTGATAATCTTGATCAATCTTTTGATCAACATGTGACACCTCATGATGTACAGAAAATTGTGCGTGAAGAGCAAGAAGTTCTCAGGGAAGAAAGAACCTTGCCTAAATGGGTTCAGAAAACTTTGCAGGATAGCAAGTTGGATGCACCGTTGCCACGAAAAACACGTGCTGGTACTACTTTTGGCAGAGAGCAAGTAGATTTGGCTTGCTTTAGCACTCTTTGTGATGCAGATGAGCCTGATTCATTTGAACAAGCTTTAGAGTGTGTTCAGTGGAAAGATGCTATGCACCGAGAAATTGATTCTATTCATAAGAATCATACATGGGATCTAGTGGACTTGCCTACAGGTAAAAAGCCTATTGGTACAAAGTGGGTTTTTAAGGTAAAAAGGAAACAAGATGGTACTGTTGACAGGTACAAAGCAAGGCTTGTGGCAAAAGGCTATGCGCAACAGAAAGGCATAGATTATGATGAAACCTTTGCTCCTACTTCTCGTGCGTCCACAGTTAGATCACTAGTTGCAATTGCTGCTCATCATGGTTGGAAAGTGCATCAGTTGGATATCAAAACTGCTTTTTTGAATGGCGATTTGTAGGAAGAAGTTTATGTAAGTCAACCAAGTGGTTTTGTTGTAAAAGGTCAAGAGAAAAAGGTATGTAGATTGCGTAAAGCTTTGTATGGTCTCAAACAGGCTCCAAGAGCATGGTATGAGAAGATACATACTTATTTGATTGGCCAGGGATTTCAGAATAGTACAACAGAAAGTACTTTGTATGTCAAAAAGAGAGATGGATTTCTCATTATGCTAACACTTTATGTGGATGATATGCTTCTTACAGGCAATACTGCAGATGAAATTGAAGCGTTTAAAGATGCTTTGAGAAAAACCTTTGAGATGTCTGATCTTGGTTTGCTACATTATTACTTGGGTATTCAGTTTGTGCAATCAGAGGATGGCATATACATGTTGCAGACAAAATATTTGCATAAAATTTTGGACAAGTTTGGGATGCAAAATTGTAAGCCAATCTCTACACCTGTAGAAACTGGATCAAAGTTGAGCATGCATGATGCTGGAGAAACTTTTGATGTACATACTTATGCAGCAGCCGTTGGTTGCTTGATATATTTGGCAGGCAACACTCATCCAGACATTCAATTTGGGGTTTCACAAGCAAGCAGATTTATGCACAGCCCAGGTATGCATCATTGGCAGGCTGTGAAGCGCATACTTCGTTACCTTTCAGGTACCCCTAATCTTGCCATGTTCTTTCCAAGGGGGGATATGTATGGAAAGCACAGTTCTATGCAGCTTCTTGGTTACAGCGATTCAAATTGGGCTTGTGATTTTGACACACGACATTCCACAAGTGGCAATTGTTTTTTCTTGGGAAATGCATGTATATCTTGGCTAAGCAAGAAGCAACCCACAGTGGCTACATCAACTTGTGAAGCTGAGTACAGTGCAGCTTTCACGGCAACAGTTGATTGTGTATGGATACGCAGGTTATTGGCAGATCTTTGTGAGTGTCAACAGGCACCCACTACCATTTTCACTGACAGTCAGAGTGCTATGGCAGTTGCAAGGAATCCAGTATTTCATGCAAGAACAAAGCACATAGAGGTTCACTACCACTATGTCAAGGAAAGGCTACATGCAAGGGAGATCACACTAACTTACTGTCCTACACAGGATAACATTGCAGATCTATTTACGAAGGCGTTATCACGAGAAAAGTTTGAAGCTTTCCGAAAAGCTTTGGGCTTACTCTCATACACATGATGATCTGCTACCTTGTACGGATTCACACTATCACTACAGGGGGGATTTGTAGACATGTAGTAGTGTTAGTGTGTATACGCGCTTCACCAGGGGCACTTTTCTCCCACTGGGTTTTTCCCCCTGGACATCCGGTGTGAAAGGACACCTTATCTCTTAGGGTTTCATATAAGCTTTGTAGCTCTGAGTTTGTATACTCTATTATTCCAATACAGAGAGAGAGACTACAGAGATCTCGTACACAAGCTCTGTGTCTTCTCCTTCTCCATCTTCTTCCTACTCTTAGTTGCTGTCTTCCTTCTGTTTCCTGTTTCATCATCTTCAACAGTTTCTTGGGGCCACCTAGAAAATATTCCCTTAGTCGAGGTGCCCCACCAGATTTTATCGTATGGCATATCTTACACTCAGAAGCTATGAATCAATCACCAATGTTAATTGCATATTTCCACTCTATCCCATGTGCCTTCTTTTTCTTGCTAGTTTGAATTTGAGTTCTATCACTAGACCCAACGTTTTCTTCCATCTCAAATAATCTATTCAAGAAAGCATGGAACAATGAATACATAACTAAAGTAACAACAAAGATACTCACGTATTACAACTATGTACATCTCTACACAAACATACACTAATTTTGTTGATAAATTGAGCCACACCCATGTCCAAAATGAACTCTTGCTTCTGTCTTCTCTGCATGCTTTCTTGCCATATCCATAGAAGGTGAGGGGGAGAGTGAGGATGATGGGGATGATTATTTTCTATGTGCCATAGCCATAGCTTGACTTCTTGAGTGTGTGTGGGGATTTTCTTGGTTATGGGGTCTCTTCTTGCAACTTTCATGGTGAGAGGCCAAGCTTCAAGCATATACTTTGCTTGCTTGTGATCCTAGGTTGTGTGCATTGAGAGGATGGGTGAGAGTCCTGCTCATTTTGGATCCATTGTCTTGACAAGCTAACCATGGAAGTTGCATTTTGTTGGATGTTTTGAATGCTCCAACGACTGCAAGTTCCAAATGTTGATGAAGTTTGCAACATGGAAGTCACCAGTTTGGTCGATTGGCTACCCTGGTTTGATATTCTTGAGCCTCGATGGAGGAGGTGTATTGGGTTCTTCAGACATAGCTCCATGAGAATGTGCTTCTATCAAGAGTACTTGCAACAGTCAACAAAAGAGGAGATATAAAGGGTGTAGAAGCTGATGTGGTAATCGAGAAGGGTTCGACAGAGATAGGAGGAGGAGAGTAGAAGGGTGATGAAATGGGTGACATTAAGGCGTTTCAAGGAAGAAATGAGAGTGGAGATGTATAGACTACGGGAGAAGTTTCATTATTGAAGAAAGGGGATAAGAATATATTTAAGGAGATTCAACCACATTCATTGAAATAGCACAGGCAAAGCGTATTGTGGACAAGACAAAAGCCATATATGTGTATTGTGGACAATAAGAGCTCAGAGCGTAGCAAACCCACAAATTTGTTGAAGCAAGTGTTTATTTGCAGAACGAGATAAGGATGAAGCAGAAATTGAGTGATGATTCTCCAAGAAATGTTCAGATCTTAAGGGGGTAATGGTAAGCAAGAAATTGACAAGCATAGATGAACCAGGGAAGAAGCCAAGAGAAGGGAATTTGATTGGAAATGTTTGAATGTCAACACAGGTGCCACAAGATGGGGTCGGTTCGGTCCACACTGATGCAGAGAGAAGCTACTACACATTGAAAAAGCTAGTAGTAGAGGAGACCCTGTAGCTTGTGGAAAGGAAAGATGGGTGCAGGATCCAGAGCAGATGAAGCTTTGATAGTGGTGACAGAGATGTCATTTGGGAGGAAAGATGTTTCATAAGCCAACAAAAGGTCGACCATGTCACGGATGCAGGAAGCGAGTAACAAAGGAGTCCAAACAAAGGAGAGAAAGGATCTGATGCTAGTAGAACAAAGTTGTGAAATGCAGAGCCAAACAAGGATGAAGCAGAAGCCATAGCGTGAGGGTAAGGAGCCCAGATGACGTTGAGTAATGGAGAATCTTAAAAGCAAGGTAGGATTGGCAGTGGATTTAAAGGAGGTTGTTCCTAGGTTGAGCTTGTAGGAGAAGTGAACCAAGTGTCACCATGGCTTATGGGAGATGGTGTAGGGCTGGCACTTGTGCTCATAAGAAGTTCTCATTGGCAAGTTCAAGCCACGCTACAAGGAACACAACAGAGCAAACGAGCCCCACGCCAAGTCTGACATCTCTTGAACATTCCAATTGAAAGTTTTTCTTCTTGTATGTTTAATTTGGTCCATACAAGAGGCCTTTCACACACAGATACACACAATAATATTCAATCAAAATAATTTATCGCTGCAAGAGCAAAGTTTTTAGAAGCAAGATATTCCATGACCAAGGAGACTTTCCACACACATCAAGGTCAAGCTTTGGCTTCAAAAAAATAAAAAAATAAATCCAAGTTTTTCTCTTTTATTTTCACTTTAATCAATAATAAGTCTTTCTATTTGAGAGATACTTATACTACAAATATTCGGGTGGAGTGCTTCTAAGTAATATCATTTATGAGGGCGTGCATTATTATAATTTCTTTATATTGGGGAATATTTGGGCTTCAATGTGGGTTGTTTTATTTGCTTCTCATTTGGGAGTGGTGTGTTTTTATGCATCAAGTTTGGTGAGAGACCCTATTTTTTATGTTAGTGTAGGTTCTCTATTAGTGTAAAAGATCGTGTGAGAGAGGAAGTGTGAGTGATTGTGTGAGAGTGTGAGTAAGAGATGTGTCATTGAGTTAAGTGTGGGAGATGAGTGATTGTGAGTTGGGGTTTGAGTGATGTTCAACAATATGAAGCTGAAAGTAAACTCTTCATCAAACTTGCTCATGAGGACACTTCGCATTCAAGTGTGGGAGAAATAATGACGCCCAATTTTTTGTGCATTTTGGCACATTTTATGGACTACATCAGCAAACCTTTAGGATTTAGGCTACAAGCATTTATAAAATTGATCTTTCCATTGTAAAATGTGATTAATTTGGCTTGACATATTTAGTGGCTCCGCAAAGTGTAAAAATCCATGTCCAAAATGTGCGGTATATCTCAAAAAGCTCAAGGGTTCTAGGAGTTCATTTGTTAGGTGTAAAATGAAAGGTCAAAGACCTTAGCCAATATTGTACTCTCATTTAAAAATTTGAATATCAAGAAAGAAAAAAAAAAGGAGAGGAAGCGTGTGAAGGGTGGTTGAGGAAGTTGAATCCCTCTCTTCCTTTAACTTCTCTAACATGAGTTCTTTCAAACTCTCTTGCAATTGGCCCAACTCTTGCTTCTCTCTTCTCTGCGTGCTTTCTTGCCATATCCATGGAAGGTGAGGGAGCGAGTGAGGATGATGGAGATGATGATTTTTTGTGTGCCATAGCCATAACTTGACTTCTTGAGTGTGTGTGGAAATTTCTTGGTTATGGGAGTCTCTTCTTGAAGCTTTCATGGTGAGAGGCCAAGCTTCAAGCATATAATTTGCTTGCTTGTTATCCCGGGTTGTGTGCATTGAGAGGATGGGTGAGAGTCGTGTTCAATACCAAAATTAAGTACCATCATGGACCCCTCGATTAAGAAAGTAACTATAAATGTACCAAACACACGTACCATTATAGACCCCTTCCTTAAGAAAGCAAATTCTGTTAGTTGCGATGTTACTAATCTACAATTCATAAGTTGTTCAAAATAGTGGTAAAAATCATGTATTAAAAAACATAGTATATCAGAATAAGATCTTAGAAATTTAAACAATGGAATTTGCTTATGATTTTAATTACCCACAATATTGCATATTCTAGTGTCCCATACCACTAAAATAAGAAATATGACTTATATCCTAAGATGTATGAGAGTATCATTGAACACAATCATCATTTAATAATCAAGACCCATCAATACCAAGTCCAAATCCACAAATAATGTTGTCATTATATCATGTTAAGGTGTATGCATGCTAAGGTCTACCCACTTTCAACAGTTTCTCCCAACATGACTACCGAAAAATAGTATGTTTTTTGACACTACTATGTATATTTGACTTCCTTGCACTTACTTTGAAGAGGCAAGATTTGGTGGCCACACAAAACACATAGTGTTAAGTAGTATGGAAAGTTTCAATCGTCAATTTTCTAAACCAAAATGGAAATTTTAGTGTGCAAGGTCTACTTTGATTCAGTGTATCACTCACTATCACAATACCATGACCTTGATGAACAAATGCCTATATCTTTATATGGACTTCTTTGCTTAACTTTCCCTTTTGCACATCAATTATTCACTTGACAAGTAATATAATTTGATTTTTTGATAATTTTTGTGTTCTCAACGTCATTATTATTCATTTTTCTTTGTTATAATTTTTGTTTACAAAAACCATAATTTTTTACACTAGATATTTGTTGATGTAGAGATTATTTTGCAGTATCAAATGGAAATTTGATATATTATGAAACAAAGAATGTGACCATGCAAAAAAGTGAAATCTTTAAATCTAGCTCAAAAAATAGTAAAAACTGCTTAGAGGATCTTGTAAAAGTTTCTAGAAAAACTCTAATAAATAATGTACATTGCCACTCATTTTGATTTTCATGTATCTTATGACTCTTACTGTAAGGTCCTCATGGAAAAAAAATTGAGTCAATTTGAGTTAGGGAAAGACACTTCTCCACTGTTTTAATTTTTTTCACTTGCACCATTCACTTGAGGTGTGCCTCCTTAGGTTTAATAAAGTACCAAGCTTAGAATTTTTGACACAGGTGTCCATATACCATGGTTTGTTCTCTCTCTTTCTCTCTCTCTCTCTCTCTCTCTCTCTCTCCCACTCCCAATCCTAGTTGGCTAGTCCACCTCATACAAGGAGGCCATCACATCACCAAAAGTCCATGTCATCACCCCATCTCATCTTCCACATCACCGTAGTCAATAGTTTGACATCAACACTTGGCTTGCCACATCACCCCAATTGCCACCTCACCCACCACCCTCAAGTGCCACCTTGTATGCCACCTCACTTTAGATGCCATGTCATCCACCGCCTCACATGCCACTTGTTCATGGTGCTTGCATAGCTTGCCATGTCACTCGCCACCTCACAAGCCACTAAGCATGCCACATCACCAACTCTCCAACTTGTCATCTACCTTTTGCTACCTAATCATTCCATGTCACCATTTTTAACATGTCATCGTATGACATGGCAAATGAGGGTATCTCTTCTATCACATCATCTTTCCACCTATGCAATCCATGTCATCAATCATCTACACCACCTCGCCACATAGACGACCATGTCATCCATGCATGGCCACCTCAACATCCACATCATTTATTTTTAGCCTTAAATAAATGTGGCACCAAGGGGTTAAACACAACAATCAACACCCAAATTGACTTCAGTAACTCGGAGTCTAAGAGGGAGGAAAAATGGATTGTTTATTTCTGGTGGAGTTTAATCTCGATCATTTTCACATGCATTGCATACATACATTGCAATTTGTAAATGTTAGTGGTCCTTGTCATGCCTTTCCTCTCTTTTCAAATTGTATTTATGCTTAGCTTGAAGAATTGGCAAGTTGGCAAGGACAAAGTTGTGCAAAACCTCTACTTCACTTCAGATATTGTTCCTTCCCCCGACTCTCTCGGTAATAGCGCTTAGTTTCATTTACTTTCCAATCAAAATTATGTAAGAAAGAAAAGATTAATACGTCAAGCGCTTAGGTTCTTTAGGTTTACCCCTCACAATGTGGCATGAAGATGTTTTGAAAGGATTTTTGAAGGGCTCCATGATCCTCTTTTGTATGGGTGTCTTTAGAAGAGGATTCAAGGAAAATAATAAACAAAGCACAGAAATGATGGAGAAGCTTTCTGGCAATGAGAGAAGAACAAGGTCCCCATTAAGGATTTCTACTATGCTTTGGAGCCCATGGATGGTTGTGGCAGCTACAATTTCAACATCTACTCATAGCATATTAGATACAACTTGAAATCGACTCAACAAGTCCTCAATTCAATTAGCATCTTGAAGGACATAGGCATCAATGTAGGTATCATTTTGGGCTTCACCTACCACTTCTACACCACTTTTGGTCATCCTTGCGTGTGCAAGAGCCCTCTCCTTCATAAATAACTTCATGGTGTGGCTGTCTTATAACTCTCTTGCATTCTATCTACCCCACTTGCTGCCATGCTTTGCTTGCTATCGATTCCCAGACTTTTAACACTGTCATGATTGTCACAAAGTATGAAGATCTTTCTGGCATGCTGACCCAATTGATGAAGTTAAAGGTCCTTGATTCTTCTCCATAGATGGATATACACATACACAAGTATCAAGCATGCTTGATAGTTTGTATCATCGATGTCTTAAGTGCCATTGTATAAGGACAAGAGCATATCTATCTTGTGATGAAAACACAATCAGGGTAATTAAATGAAGGATGGAGTTTCTCAACATATTGGTCATGTTAGGCATTGAATCTATAGTATGTGTCAATCAATGTGGGCGAGCAAGATTTTTTTTTTGGCTTTTGGTGTTTTGGTTGTAGACTCATACAAGATCAATGTAGGCTATTTGGTCTGTATGTCATGAAATCATCATGGTTGTTAGATCTATACGTCGTGAAATGTTTGAAAGGACATGTGTCCTTTGAAAATCATTACTATGATAAGTGTTGAATTCAATAGTAGCCCAAATACATAGAATACATTTCCTATGCAATGAGCCTTTGAGTCCCTAGCTAGCTGCATAGTCTATATATCCCTAGCTAGCTGCATAGTCTATATATCTATACATACTCATGGACCCCTACATTTGATCCATCCAGTCATATATGGACCTTTGAACTATTATGTTTGGCAGTCAATCATCAATTGTAGGTTTGGGAAAATCTAGATCCTTTAGGTCTCTACTATCACATGGCCAATGGGCTAATGTGCGAGGCTCAAGGGCCACGGACTAAAGTTCTGTTAAGTATGGAGCCTGATTTACCCTTGTAATTTTCTGTGGTAAAAGCGCACATTTGTAAGGCCCCCATTATGAGGAGAAGCCATCGTGCGTGAAGGAAAATCACTCATCGGAAACCAAAATTTTCACGGACAAGAACCAGGGGCAACTTTAAAGGCCTCGGGGGCGGAGGTCCCCGAGACTTTTTTTTCGCCGGAATATTATGGCCGGACGGCGGCCGGAAAGTGGTCAGAAAACAACCGGTTGGTTGGCCGATGGCCGGTGGTCGGAAGTCAATGGCCGGTGGCCGGTGGTTGGAAGTCAATGGCCGGTGGCCGGTGGCCGAATTCAAAAGCGGACTTGTCTTCTCAAGGGCGGCCACACATGGGCGGATTGGAGGGTCCGATTTGGACTTATTCGCACAAGGGCGGCTACACATGGCTATCTCTCATAAGAGAGGGCAGCCCTTTTGGCCTATAAAAGGAGGCCATTTCTACACACATTTCATAGTGTGAAGTTGATGCAACAAGGTGAGTGTGAGGTGGTGAGAGTGAAGCAAGGCGGGAGCTCCATTAAGAGTATAATTCCTTTGTAAACTACTTCTTGTTTTGAAGTACTAAAGCCATTGAGTGGCTGCTTTCCCGTGGACGTAGCCCACATTGGGTGAACCACGTATATCGTGTGTTCTCTCTCTCTCTCTCTCTCTCTCTCTCTCTCTCTCTCTCTCTCTCTCTCTCTCTCTCTCTCTCTCGCTACTCTATAATCTCGTGTATATAAATCTGTCTCTCTCCATTAAGTAATCTACTCAATTATCTATTTAGCTACGTCTTATTTCCTAACAAGTTCAAGCCTCCGACTCTTGCTACAAAGTGCCATTTGGCCTTTAATTTTGGTATCTGAAGCTCTTTCCTCAACTCTTTTTATTTCATCGTATGTTTCGTACTTGCTTTGGCTTAGTCCATTTTGTACAATTCTAACATTGGATTAAATTAGCATTGGACCTTGGATGTGTCAACGTTGGCTTTTGGGTCTTGACTTATGAGAGACACCCAAATGGGTGTTAGGAATTGGATCGTGCTAGCTATGGTGGATGAAAGAGAAACATAGTGTCAATGCGTGAGTGTGTGTGTGTAAGCAAGGTTATCACTCAAGTGAATTAGGTTCCAAGATAGAATTAGCTTGGACTCATCAACACAATCTTGAGTATTGACTTAGCTTAGCACAAGCTCACCATAGACAAGCATGTAGTGCAAAATAGAGTTGTTGTTTATTCATTCACGAAATGAGCTTTAAGTAGCTCTACAGCCTTTCTCCACTGCATGTGGGATAAATCCATTCTCCTCTCCTTGACTCACACTTTAGGACAAAGCTCACACTTTACAATCCTCCCCTTGAGGTTTGGACTATGATAAGATATTGAAGATGCGTGATCCACACAGGCTAACAAAATCCACATAGGATGGTGATATCCACACAGGAAAATAAAGTCCACAAAGGATGGTGATATCCACACAGGATGGTAAAATCCACACAAACAAAATCCACAAAGGATGGTGATGTCCACACAGGATGATAGGATCCACACAGGAAAAAAGTCCTCCCCTACAAGTAGAGAGTTTGCATCTTCAAAATGGGTCTTCATAAAAGACAACTTGCTCTCGTCTTCATCCTTTTTGTCTTCTACTATGTGAGCTGATCCTTTGTCAGGTCTCTTGCCTTCGTTGCTTCTACTGCTTCTTTCAACTGCTTCATGGTCTGACTTCATATCCTCCCCTTGAATGAGTGCTTCTGTCCCTCTTTTTGTTGTGCAATCAGGCTTTATTCCATGCGTCATAATGACATGCAACAATATGCTAAAATATCCTATGAAAAGGTTTATGCAAAAAATTAATGCTTTGTCTTCCATCTTGGTCATACTCCAAGAGCCCAAGCATCCGGTGTTTCTCATACACTTTGTCACAAAGTCTTCACACATGGAGGGTTTTAGCAATTTGGAGACTCTCCAATGCCAATGTCTATCCCATTACAAAAGCACATAATGTCATTCATGTATACAAATACAATTACATACATTGCAAGAAGTTGTTGTGCTTGGCTGCAAGATTTCAATTTGTACTTTGGATTTTCCCTTCAATGTGAAGCTCCTCTTCACCGTAAGTGAAGCCCCTCTTCACAGATAAGGGAAAATGACTCTTTGTTTTGCTTTTGATGCTCGAAAGAATTCCTTGAAGCTTGGTAATAAATTTGTTGTCGCAATTCCGCGGTTGGTGAGAATGGCCTCCTTTGAAGTCTTTTGTTGAAGCTCTGAAAAAGAAATTAAAGTTTTTCGAGACCTTAGCTAGGTTTGCACAGCATTGTGGACAGCACCCGTATAAGGGGTTTGATTGCCTTGAACTTTGGAGGCAAGGTGTGCTTGCGGGATCAAGGGCCGAATTAGAGGTCGGGTAAGCCTGGCAAGCGGGCATCTCTTCGGGTAGTCCGGGTAGAAAAGGGCAAGGCGGGGGCAGTCCGGGCAACAGGGTAGCTTACCAGGCAGACGCGAGCAGCTCTGACGGCACACCAGGCAAAGCCTTTGGGCAAGGCGCGCGTGACTGCCTTCTTGTGGAGCGGGTGCCATCAAGATATCGGCTGTGGGAATCTACCCCAACAGACTTGCCAGCTTCAAAAAACTCTTTTGCATGCGAGTTTAGGGTCTGCCCGCTCTCCCCCCACAATAGGCAAACGTTTTGACCTCGAGACCTCAAGCCAACAATAACATGCCTAAATTGGGCTAGCCAACAAGCCCACGGGCTTCCTTGTGAAGGGTCCTCCAAAAAACAAGCTGTTAAGCCAAGCTCGGCAGTCCCTTTCCCACACAAACTCACACACACACACCTAAATATAGGCAAAATTGAGGATGAAGTTTTAAGAAGTTTTTGAGCTCGGATTGCAGAGCTTTTGACCATACATCGTGCCATTTCCGTCAGTGACCTGTTTTTCCTCTCAGCAACACCATTTTGCTAAGGTGTATAAGGCACTGTACATTGATGTTTTATCCCATGACTAGCCAGAATGCATTAAATACGTGAGACATATACTCCCCCCTCGATTGGAACGGAAGGTGCCCATAGTACATTTCGAGACATTTTCAGCAATAGCCAGAAATTGTTTGCAACACATAAAAACTTCGGACTTTGCTTTAAGCAAAAATACCATGCATGCATGGATTAATCATCAATGAAAGTCACAAAGTACAGGTAATTGCCCATGGACGGAGTTTGCATGGGCCCACAAACATCACTATCCACAAGCTGCAACATACATGTGGCCCAAATTAAACCATCGTTTGGAAGCTTAGAACGTTGCATCTTACCCAAAATACAGCCTTCGCAAACATGTTCGACAGGTGCTTCAAGAGGCGGTAAAGAAGCAACCATATAAGATTTCTGCAAACGCAGCAAACTGGCAAAATTCAAATGACCAAAACGTGCATGCCAAAGTTTTGCATCTGAAAGAGCCCTTGAATCTGCAGCAGCATTTGCAAAATTTTGTCCACACTTGTCATACAAAGTGAGCTTATACAGCCCACGGAACAAAAGCCCAGATGCACCAATTTCATCACCAAAACTGAGATCATGAACTGTACATCCGTCATCCACAAATTTGACTACAAGTCCAAGTCTAGCAAGTGCAGATACAGACAAGAGATTCTTCTCGATTCCAGGTACATAAAGTGCATCAACAAGTGTGAAGGAACTGCCATTTACAGTAGTAAGCACAATCTTTTCAACTCCTTGAACCGGATAAGAGGCATTGTTGGCACAAGTGACTAAATTCCCATGAGGGACAGACTCGAGAGAGGTAAAAAATTCACGATGTGAGGTAATGTGCTTTGTAGCACCACTGTCGAAATACCACACATGTGAATCTGTAGCAACTGACAAGCATGCATCATGGACAACAGGATTGTAAGTGCACTCTGCGCTAAAAGCCCATTCTGCATCAACATCAGCATTACAGTCTCCTTTTACAAAAGACTCAACAATTTCTGCATTTGTAGTGGAACCAGCATTTGCAGTGGAACCACCCTCTTTCTTCTTAGCCTCTTCGGACTTCAACTTAGGACATGACTTGATCAAGTAATCATTAGCTTTACAATAATGGCAACGCATCTTCTTTTTGCCCTTATCACCAGAATTTCCACATGGTATGAGGAGATGATGATCTTTTTGCAAGAAGGTATCATGTCAACCCTTTTGCTCGGATGGCCAACGAGTCCAAGCTACAGCAACAGAAGCTGGAACTTCACAAGCTCAAGGTGAGGTCCACACAGGAAGCATTAGGAACAGAATTTTTGCCACTCGCAGCAGAACCATCAGAAGTGGCTGCATTATTGTTACCACCCTTTCTTTGAGAAGCAATAAAAGCATGTTCAACTGCACGCTGCCTAGTCCTGTTTTTTCTGGAAAGTGACTCTTGCAATAGCAATGTGCATAATGTGTCAAACTTGACAACTTCAGGATTTCCTTGGGTCATAAGTCTCCAAGTATTAGCAAAAGTCTGGTAAGAATCTGGTAAGGCATCAAGAACAGTCTGCACTAGGGAACTGTCTGAAATGACTTTCACCTGGAGAAATGAGTTGCTCATTGATATCCTTGACACTAGCAAGGAAAGTGTCCATATCATCTTCCTCATGCATAATCTTTGACTCCAACTCTTTATGCAGCAAAGAAATTTTAGCCTCATTGTAACTTGCATAAAGACCAGCCAAAATATCACAAGCCTGTTTTGCAGATTTTGCTAAACGGGTGTGAGGAACAATGGTGCGCTTCACAGACAACGCAATCAATGCATGAGCCTGCACATCCTTAACATCCCAACGAGCTTGTTCTACCGTAGGCAAAACAACTCTAACAGCAGCAACCCTTGCAGCAAGACCTGCAACATCCTCAACATCGCCTACATCCTCAAAACCAGGACGTAGATCAATGTCTTGCACAATATTCCAGAATCCCTTTGACACAAGAATGTGTTGCATCATATAAGCCCACATAGGGTAATTGTCCCTAGCCAACCTGTCCTCAGCAGCAAACATCTTGAACACATCTGTGTTGTTGTTGTCAGCCATGGTAAATGCTGCACCTAATGTGAAAACTGCCCGAAAATCGGAGAAACAAAGCGGGAACAACACATGCTATATAGCACAAACCGTAGAAGACTGTAAGGCACCTGTTATGCAAAAATCGGTGCTGACAGAAATTCTACACAAAATGACGAAATTGCCTGTGCAGACTTGCCTGTAGTGCAAATGGAGGCTGAAATGAGCCCGAATCAAAAATACGAGCAGACTAAGCTCTACGAGATTTCCCGAAATATTTGTCGACCTGCGAACGTTCACCAAACCTCACTGAAATCGGATTAAGTAATCAAGCGTGTATTGGAGCTGCTTTGGCGACTAAGCCCGGGAGGACGCAACCTGCTCTGATACCAATTGTTGGAATTAGGGTTGCAGAAAGACACAGACAACTTGGAGAAGAGGAAGGAAGCTCAAGGCACACGATAGAGAGTGTGTTACTTAGTGTGCAATGGAAAGATAGATAGCCCTAGAGTGATGGGCGTATATACAATGCTCAGGGGAACAAACCTCCTAAAGAGGGAAAAAATGCCCCGGCGGTCCTAGTGTGTTCACATACATCACTACCACATGTATATGGTAACACATTGGTCTACCAACTGGGAGGTCTTGAGTTCCATTCGAGGGCCTCCACGCGGATCATACTTTTTCTTAAGCGTCCCCCTTCCTTGAGATCCTCACAAAAGTCAGCTCGTCGTCGTCAGTCACATCGCCCTGGGGTTAGTAAGACCCCGTGGCATATAGTATCCATGCAAGGCTTCACACTCACCCACTATATTCAATTTGAGAGAACCCTTATTTGTCAGGCTTGCCTTAAATAATGCTTGGTGATATAGTAATTGTAATGAAATGAGTGTAAGAGTTGACGAAGTAAAGGCATTCGCACATGCTTCAAATTGGTTGCAAATATGTGCATGTAGAAGTACGAAACATGCATTTATCCAACATGGCATATCCAATTCTTAAAGAACTCATCAGTGCAATGTGTCATATATGTAGCTCGTTGAACACTTAGTGCCCTTTTTAGGGTCCTGCCTTTGGTGTGCATGTCAACTAGTGCATTGCTGATGAGTTGGCTCGTTTTCCAACAAGCCTTGGTGATTCATGGTAACATGTAGCTCAAGAATCGAGCCTTGGTAATTCATGGTAACTTGTAGCTCTTTGCCCTTTCAGCGGCTCTAACTCCTCCACATTCTCTTTCAGGCTACGAGGGAATGTAGAAAAGACACATTCCAATTTCATGCGCTCAAAGCACTTCCCAAGTCAACATTACCATTTTTGTGTTATACAAATCCTACTATCAACAAATTCCAAGGTATTATGTCACGAGGTTGCAAAAAGTTAAACATTTATACTTATTGTGCTTTAGCCAACAAGCCAATTTTGACAAATGTCTCAACTAAACATGTAAAGGTTACTTTCAACATAAGCATGCAGTTCTTGACCCTTCTTCTTGATTGACAGGTAACAATAAGTTGGCACTTGACACACATGTCAATCAAGGCATTATCGACAAATGTACTGTTTTGCTTTGATCCTTTTCACTCAATATCGATGTCCAGCTCTTTACGCAGCAAAGCAATTTTAGCCTCATTGCGGCTTGCATAAAGACCAGCCAAAACATCCCAAGCGTGTTTTGCAGATTTTGCTGAACGGATGTGAGGAACAATGGTGCGCTTCACAGACAACGCAATCAATGCATGAGCCTGTGCATCCTTAGCATCCCAACGAGCTTCTTCTGTCGTAGGCAAGACAACTCTAACAGCAGGACCAGGACGTACATCAATGCCCTGCACAATGTTCCAGACGCCCTTTGACACAAGAGCATGTTGCATCATATAAGTCCACATAGGGTAATTATCCTCATCCAACCTATTCTTAGCAGCAAACATCTTGAACACATCTGTGTTGTTCTCAGCCATGGTAAATGTTGCACCTTATGTGAAAACTGCCCAAAAATAGGAGAAACAGAACGAGAGCAACACCTGCTATATAGTACAAACCATAGAAGACTATAAGGTACCTGTTATGCAGAAAACGACACTAACAAAATTTTTGCACAAAATGACAAAATTGCCTGTGCAGACCTGCCTGTAGTGGAAATGGAGGTAGAAATGAGCCCGAATCAAAAATCTAAGCAGACTAAGCTCTACGAGCTTTCCCGAAATTTTTGTCGACCTGCGAACGCTTGCCAAAACGCACTGAAATCGGAGAAAGTGAGCAAGCGTGTGCTATAAAGCAGCTGGTGACTAAGCCCAGGAGGATGCAACCTGCTCTGATACCAATTGTTGGAATTAGGGTTGCAAAGAAACGCACACAGCTTGGAGAAGACGAAGGAAGCTCAAGGCACACAATAGAGAGTGTGTTACTTAGTGTGCAATGGAAAGATAGATAGCCCTAGAGTGATAGGCGTATATACAATGCTCGGGGGAAAAAATCTCCTTAAGAGGGAAAAAATGCCCCAGCGGTCCTAGTGTGTTCACACACATCACTATCGCATGTATATGGTAACAACGGACACCACCAGGTATTGGAGATACCCAATGGGCCTGCCGGGCTAGTCCAAAACCAGGCAAGGCTTTGGCCGAGTCCCAACTCAACTCAAACCGGCATTTTTGTGAACATGAAGTTGTTAACATGTTAATAACATGTTCACAAGTGTTATTACCAACTAGTATGGCCGGTCGCCTTCGCCGGCCTCTCTCTCTTCCCCTCTCTCCCTCTTTATCGCGTGCAAAGGGGCTCGTTTTTGTTTTGGACTTTAGCCTTCAAGTCGCAGATTGCAACACATGTAAAGGGCTCCCCTTTCCGCCATATTATGTTAGTAAATAAAAAAGCTGTGATCGTGTGATTATGAAATCCCTAGTCTGAATCTAGGTATGCATGTTTGTAAATTTGTTGCTGATATGCTTACTATTTTATTCTTTTTGTTGGACCGGTAGACCTCCACTTGTTGAAGCAACAACAAGAGTGAAGCCATTTTGTTGATGATATGCTTACTATTTTATACTTTTTGTTGGACCGCTAGGCCTCCACTTGTTGAAGCAGCAACAAGAGTGGAGCCATCTGATGGAGGTTCCTATCTCTTTGCCAGGGTGTTGTGTCCTTAAAATAAATGCAAATCAATGGATGTGCACTGGGACTCAAGCTGTTGGAATGCTCCATGTTTGAGACTATGGAAAATTTGACCAATCAATTTTAGAGCAAGTTATTGTCGACCACAATTTGTGAGTATGTTTGGGCCACAGCACTATGACCCACCTCATGCATGTATTGTGCATTTTGTAATACCGCTTATTTTCAATTCCTAAGGACTCAAATGGTGGAACATTGGGTAGTAATATGCGAGGTAATATGCAACCTAAAAGGCATGTCTACAAGAAGCCCCCAATGAGTGGATCCAGCACAAAAATGTTGCAAAGACACGAGTGGAGGCAAGGTCTTTGCATCACGTTGGGAGGAGTGGTTGGTTGACATTCAATGTAAGGATTTTGTAAGTGTTATTGCATAGCTTTCAAAATGCAAGATTTGTGACAATTTTTATTGATTGTTCTAAGATTTTTGTTGTGTGGAAGGGAGCGTAATGGCTTGACCATACATATGGCACAAAGAAATGTCTATATCGGCTTATTGAAAAGTTTCTATTTGGAGTTAGATTGGTAAGCTATTTCAACTTTTATAATAATTTATATTGGAAATTTTTTTAATCATTGTTTTTCTTTTAAAATGTTATTTCTTAGCTCTTTTTTATATGTAGGGATCGAGTTGGTACATGATGAGCTATCATCTCTAGAGTAGCACACTATGGTACTTATATATAGTTTTTGTATATTGAGCCATATATATGTAGTAATTGAGGGGGGATTGAGGATGACATTATATCCCATTTTGTTACATTAGTAACACAATTAGCATATAACAACTATGATTCTTTAATGATACCAATGCTTATATTGTGTGTATAATGCCGATGATCATGTCAACACTTTTAGAGATGTTGCGGGGATAAAAATCTCTAGCCAATAGCTTCAAAATTTGTGTCGATGGCTTTATAAGCTCCTTGTAGTGCTTTATCTTGAAAAAAACATATATTTCTTATATTCTAAGTATAATTTAGCAGCCAAAATCTAGGAGAAAGTGATAAAAAACCATACTATGATTTTGAAAATTGGAAGCAAACAAAAGTAGTATTATAAGTCTAATGTTTGTTTACATTAAATCCAATACAATACCCAATTCCACCAGTCTCTTACAAGAGAATGGTTCCAAAAGGCATTCATAATGGACTCACTAAGTTACATCTTGCACATTAACCAGTGTCTACATTTTTGTTTATCATATTTTCTCCAATAAGGATTGACGAAAAAAGTATTGTTTCAAGAAACAACTAATGCTTAAATTAGTATGGTGGTTCTCAAAAGCTAATAGCGGCAACGTCCACCAACTTGTGTCCTTGCTGATATGCCATTACTTCATACCTTTGAGGTATAGGGATGAGCAACCTATAGAAGACTTTAACTAAGGATTTCCACGAGTCAACAATACCAAATGAAGGGAGTTCCTTTTCTTTGAACTTGACTACCTAGTTTTCATTGCATGCAACATGCAAATTGTGAGCACAAGCATGGAGTTAATGCCAGTAGATTTAGAATCAAAAAGCCCAATTTGGAAAGTCTTGTAGGTGTAAAATATGAAAAACAAAATAGCCCTTAAAGTCTCAAGGGGTCCACTATAAAATTGTGTTAATATACCACATGAGTTCAACAAGCGGATTTTTATCATTTCTAGAATTTTTGCCTCTTAACATTAATGCATTACACAAGAGAGGTTTCTAAATATATTTTGGATAAAAACCTAATAATTCATCAAAAAGGTGATTTATTCATGTCAACATTTTAACAGAGGGGTTTTCCAAGTACTCGATGAATGCTTGTTATATATAGAGGGTTTGTTAATAGTACCCCCAAACTTAGAGTCTACCATTTTCCAATAAATTTCATCTCTTTTCTATTCATAAGTAAGGTATTTTAATCAAGCAATTTAGCAAGAGGTACTTTATATGCAAAACTCCACAAAACTTTTTTTTATCCCAATAAAGTACCAATATATCTAATTCTAACTTGCATGATTATTTTAAAGCATACATTCTTCTAGCTAAAATTAAATAACAACTCAATCACACATTCCACCCTCAAGAGAGGAGTAGAAGAGATACCTTGTCAAAGTTTAGGACACGTGCCCTTTTTGGAAATTGTTAGATAAAATGACATATCTCTCTAAAACAAAATCTCAAATATTCCTTTCAAAGAACTTTTATACAATTATCATAGAGTTTAAAAAAATTGCCTCCTTAGAATTTTGAGCTTATCATGATATATAATGAGTCCCATAAAGAGTACTTACATAGAACTAAATGCGATGATTTTCAAGAACAGAACAGGTACAATAAGCTTAGAAAAAAATTCCAATGCCTAAAAAATATTGTAGGAAGCTATTAGGCTAGAGGAACCTTAGTCAAATACTAAAAGGGTGGATATATCTGATCGGAAATAGTGTAACTATTTGCACACAAATGTCGGATGTATCCATAAAGACATGCATGGCTTGTGTGTAATGTATCATGTTTTATCATCTTCTATATTACCAACATTCATGTATGCTCCGGTGAATACCAGTACAATTTCATTTATCTGTGCATATGTGCAATGATTCTTTTTTGTCTTCTATATCATACTTGTATGTGATGTATCATGTTTTATCATCTTTTGTATTACCAACATTCATGTATGCTCCAATAAATACCAGTACTATTTCGATTGTCTCTGCATATGTTCAATGATTCTGTTTGTTCCTTTATACCAAACATGTATGTGATGTAGTAAGTCTATTTTGTAGCTCTCTGACATGACACACCAGTAACACTAGCAACCATGATCAACCACGAATCGTGACAAAACCTATGGAGTTGGGGTCCATGGCACTGGCTACTAAGGCACGGTGGGTATCATGTTCCAACGAACATGGTTTGCATTCTCTCATTACCACTCCGCCAAGGTAGAAACAAGGGTGGTAGTGCTCCCTCATAATCCAAGATGCCACTTTGGTAGAATTGAAAGACCCATGGGGCTTGACGAGGAAACAGTGGAAGTCACAGAGACATATCTGCACAAGTGGACTCGACAGAGTTGATTTGTCTTGTAGATGTGCATCGAGGGTCCGAATCAACACTGAAATTCCTACAAATTGATCCACCTTCATCAAACCACAATTATGATCTGGACGGTGCACATGTGTCCAAACCACTCCTCCTTGCATTAGTCAGATTATGTCTTGGATGGAGTGCTACTACAACAACGAGAACCATGCCAGGTGAAATTGTGGATTGGGATCCTACTTCTCTTGAATCCTTGATTCTAAATGCACTCAGACCAATGCGAGGACCCAAACCAATCCCACAAGACCTAGTGAGCATGTGGGATTCTCATCTAGAATTCCTATTGTCACAACTGCACCTGTTCCGAATGTATTGGAAAATCTTGGAGTCTATGGTATGGCAGGGTTCAGTAGTAAGCACCATGGGCTAAAGTACAGTAAAATTGCACACAAATTGGATGAAGATTCAAGACTCTCACATTCAATTCTTTGCAAAGCAGTATGCACTACTAGATGGTGGTAGTGATGTAGTGTATAAGGAAGGAGTTTTTGAAACCACCCTAAGCTAGAAAGCTTCATGTTGAATACTTGATCGACTATTTGAAAACATTTGTAGAGATTGTTGGGGCATTCCTAAAGAGGTTACATACAAAAAAGACGACGCTACAAATATTGGAGTGCAGCAGCTATGCAAGCAAAACAAATATAATGTGGAGACTTACACGGCTAAGTTTCACATGCTACTTCAAAGTGTGGGAGCAATACGACTTGCTGATGAGATGCTAAAGTCCTATTATGTTCATTACGGAGGAGTCTTTGAGCCGCACTGACAACTATTGACCAAAAATGGTATCATTGGAAAGATTCATGTTGGCAGCAAAGGTGGCTAAGAGATATTTGGAGATACCTTGGTTCAAGAAATCTGAGAAGTAACAAGTAGATAGTGGCTCAAGATCATTCGGCATTGCTATTTCTTGTGCAATAGAAGATAAATTGGTAGGTCAATGAGCCAGGTGGATGATTTTTCTTCAAGAATTTCAATTTGAATGTGGTGCATTGTCCAGGTGCACAACATGTAGTGGTGGATTATCTATCATGATTGGATACAAGGGAAGCACCAACTAGTGTTGAAGATGAATTACCAAATATGCATTTGTTCAAAACCAAAGTGGAAGAAGAAGGAAATGGGCAAAATGACAAAGTTGCTCCGCATTTGGAAACCCTTCCATGGACATGGTATGAAGAGATGATTTTGTTTTTGTAGGAAGGCACTCAAGAGTAACAGGTTTGAAATTTTATAGGGTCAGTTCTATTATGGAGATCTTTGGGGAGTGTTATTGTGGTGTGTCCCTGGACCAGAAAAACAAGCCATACTCAAGTAATCTCATGAAGGCATTGTTGATGTCCAAAACCCTAACAATAAAGCAAGTATTTCAAGCTAGGCTTTGGTGGCTCACAATGCATGTGGATGTAATCAAATTTGCAGCTCAATGTGAAGTTTGTTAGAAAATTGGTCAGCCGGTGAATAAGGATAGAATACCGCTTAATCTGGTCCTACCCCTTGAACCGTTCTAAAAATGGGGATTGGACGTTATCAGTCCAATCAAAGCTGTAGCAAAGTAGTCAAAATCTAAATATATTTTGATTTGTATGGATTACTGTATAAAGTGGATAGAAGCTTGGGCATTGAAAGAAGATAATGTACTTTCAATTGCGTACTATCTTTGTCGAGATGTGTTTCCAAGGTTTGGTCTACCAGTGGAACTAGTCAGTGATCAAGGTACCCATTTTTTGAATAAAGTAATAAGGGAGTTGTTGCGTACATTTCATATCATGCATAAAAATATTACCCCTTATTACCTACAAGTGAATGGACTGGTAAAGACCAGCAATAAGGTGATTATGTGGATGTTGACAAGGTTAGTAGATTTGGAATGAGATGATTGGGATTTGAACCTCCCTGTGGCACTTTGAGCCTACCACATATCATTTAAAGTGGCTATGGGGTGTACTCCATTTAAGATGGCATTTGTAATAGAAGCAATTTTCCCTTTGGAATTTGTGGTACCTAGCATGCACATTGCGGTATCGGAAAGAGTGTTACCTACAGATTCAATTGTCTATTGGATGGACCAATTGCTACATTTGGAAGAGGATCAATATACCAATTTCATGTTTATGTAGGAATTATAGATCAGGAAAAAGAAATGAATGGATATAGGAATGCGTTTTAAGAGATTCAAGGAGGTGATATGGTGATGATGTTCCAATCTTCGGGCACAAAGGAAAGCTAAAATTGTGATCAATGGGGCCCTACTTTGTTCAAGGTAGTGTGGGAGTGAATGCATTTTTCTTGCAAAAACTAGATGGCACTATGTTTCCAAGTCCGCTTAATGGATTTAAATTGCGGCACTACCTTGGGACCATACCCACACATCATGATAAGGAGATTGCGACGATGGGTCAATCTCAATAATTGCATTAATAATGGTGGAGTACAATTTTGAACGTGGGATTAAGTCTCATGTGAAGTAAACGAGGCATGATGATCAAGATCTTGTAATGAGTGGGATAATTGTGATAAAGGAGGGCGGTTCATTGACTGTCACATTTGTGAATCCGAGACCGTATGCATGGTGTTTGGAGTTCAACATGCAAAAGTGATACTATATAAGTGCAACCAATTCTTTGATCCTATTTTTGCTTTCCGTTTTCTTTTATGCCTCTTGCTCACATGCTTCACTTAGCTCTGTGCTATTTTCATCGTCAAGCTTTGTGCACTGCTCCACTCTCTCTGTAGCTCTTGAGGTCTCCGTATACTATCAAAGGATGGCATTAGTTGTGGGTTTAGTGATCATGAAAGCTCTCACTCCCCTCAACAATCAAATGACTAAAGTAATGAAGGTCTGGTTGGAGCACAGAGGTCTACTCAAATATATTGATCAATTGGAATAGGTATAGCCTTATCCCCACACTCTTTCAATTTGCAGGAGCTTGCAACAAAAGACAGCCAGGGCATTGTGCATCTTCATGGAGAGACCAGGCAATTGTCAGTAAAGTTTATACATGAAAAATGTTGCTTACATTACACAAGTTTGATTGTCCTTGCAAATAAGATGACCATGCATGATATGGTTATGAGATGGTTACGACATAGGACAACCCAGCCAACAATGAGTTCCATTTTTGTGGGTGTGTGGATATCAAAGTACGAGAGTGTCACCCTTGGGGGGTGCACTATGTAATCATGTTAATGTATAACGTGAATTCGAAAGGAGGGGTTTTAAAATGCAAACAATTTAGGAAATTTAACAGAGGTACATTAAAATAAGGGATTTTTATATTCAATTTTGGGGAAAAATCCTAAAATAAGGGGTCATTTTACTCATTTAGACATGTTAAAAGAGGGTTTTTTTCAATACCCCACGAATGCGCGTTATATAGGGGGTTACTCAAAGGTGAACCCCCGAGGTGTCACCACTAGGTACTAGAAGGAGTATGGTTGATGGCTAAAGAGTGTAGAAGATGCAATTGTATAAGAATTTTTATAAGGGTTATGGGTGCAAGGAGGAGCGAACGGGTGTGAGTCTAAGGTCCACAAAAGGGGCTTGTGTCTCTTCTTTGTAACTAACAAACAGTTCTAGAATCAAGTAACAATGGCGTCCGAAGTTTGGCTTCTCTCTCTCTCTCTCTCTCTCTCTCTCTCTCTCTCTCTCTCTCTCTCTAACCGCTGCCATTCTCTCTCTACCTCCACCCTCAACACATGGCGATCCTGCAGTGGCGCTTGCTCATACGGCACAGGCGAAATGAGCTTGTTTGAAATGTGAGGAGGCTGGCGTAGCGGTTACACTATGGAAGTTTGATGGCTCGAAAAATTCCTGTGATCGAGCTCTCTTGCTGCAACATTTCAAAAGAAAAATGCGATTTCCATACTGCAACGTCAGCGGGTTTTAAGCAATGACGCTGCATAGCCTTTCAAGAGCACAACAAACATGCAGTCGAGTACAAGGAAGCAACTGGCTGCAGATTATCAAGCACACAACCAAGGCCTTTTTCTAATGTTAAGAGACATGACCACTAGAGGTGCGGCCAGAGGAGAAGCAAAAGCACCACGCCTCTGCATGGCTATTGGAATTAAACATAGCATGCAGGCTTGATCAAATCTGTAAAGAGGCACCCGTTGTTGAATGCGCAACCACCACGGACGCGTCTCTTTTCTCCCAAGAATGGAGCTGGTTGCCGCTGGTTTGCAAGGCTACAATTGCAAAAATGCAACAGCAGCGGCAAATTAGCAATCACACTCATAAGGCATTGTGTAGTAGCAACGGCTGTCATTAGCATGATGATTGGCGCTCCAAAAGTTTCTCCCTAAGCGTCAACGACAAAGCCTCAAGAGCAGCGACACATCCTCAGGAGTATAGTCTGCTGCAGTGCCGTATAGATTTTGATCCCTTCCCGTATTATGCTATGAAAGTCACCACCCTATCCAATGCTATAGTTTGGGATCCATTACAACCTGATCAAGATGAAGCAATAGGATTCCATCATGACTGCCATCGAGGGCTTCGATTGCATCATGTGCCGTAACAGAATTGTTATCATCAAATGATACATTATGAGCACATTATGGCAGAAAATGGATCAGAATATTTGGATCATTATGACTGTAAGTGCAGTTTGTTAAATATGAAGCAGGATTCTTATAACTTCTATTAAGCAATGAAAAGAAGCATGGATGCCAAAAGGACACCTTAAGCCGATTCAAGAGGATGATCTTCGAGGTTAAAGCCATGATCCAAAGGGGACATACACCGCAAGAAGAAGACCGGATGTACCACCGGGAGACATGAAGCTTGCAAGAAGACATACCAGACTTGGACGAGCTAAAGGCAAACATTTTTGGTTAATCAATGCCGAACTCACATGTTTAAAACGTAAAACCTAGGCAATCAAGGGAGTGGGTCCTCTCATTGTTTCACAATGGGTCCACCGTGCGTGCCAAGTGTAGAAGATGCAATTGTATAAGCATTTTTGTAAGGGTTATGGGTGCAAGGAGGAGCGAACGGGTGTGAGTCTAAGGTCCACAAAAGGGGCTTGTGTCTCTTCTTTGTAACTAACAAACAGTTCTAGAATCAAGTAACAATGGCGTCCGACGTTTGGCTTCTCTCTCTCTCTCTCTCTCTCTAACCGCCGCCATTCTCTCTCTACCTCCACCCTCAACAAAGAGTATGATATTTCTCAAGTTGCTCATGTCATGATTTTTAAGACTAAGTTTCTAGGTGGTGTATAACTGAGTGGAGGTTCTCATTTGATAATTGTTTACAGAGGCTAGAAGGGTGGTCAACACAATGGATTGGGGCCAAGCAGTGAATACAAAAGTTGGGCAAATTGTATGGCTTCTTTTTTTGGAATCATTTCTTGAGGGCCCCATCTTTTGAGTTTATACCCCGAATTTCCCATATGTACCTTTGTTTCCTATTGATGTGTTGGTGATCTCAATGCTGATCACTTCTAGATACGGTGGAGTCTAGCTAACTATGAGCACCCTGACTAGGAGCAACAAGTTATGGTTCTATTTTTGAGTCTAGTTCTATTGCGGCCACTAGTAACCTAATTTTTGTGCCACCAGTACCTAAAATGGTGGTAGCATCTACTTCAAAAGATGGAGTGCACAACCTCCAACCAAAAGTGGAAATAGGGGATGCTAGAGAGGTTGCGGGCTTTGTTAGCAAATCAATATGCGATTATAGGTATTGGTCAGACTATCGATGCATGCCGGATGGTTTTTGTACCAATCTCTGTACCCGTATCCACTCCTTTAATGATCGTGCAAGTGATAATAGGCCCATTGCAAGCCTCTATCGATGTTAGTTCTACTCGATCTGCATCAAGAGAAGTAGAAGTATTCTAGAAAGATTCCCAAGCTATTGGTGCGGCTACGATCCTTTCAAAACCAAAGTAATTGCCTTCAAGCTCTAATACCAATGTTGAGTATTCTTGGATGCAACCAGAATATCAGCTCCAACAAAAAAAAATCCTTTCAAAACCAAAACAATTGCCTTCAGTCTCTAATGTCAATGCGGAGTATTCGTGGATGCAACGAGGATACTAGCTCCAAAAAAAACATGTTACCAATTGCTTTCAGTTTATGTATCGAGTGAATTAGCACTAGCAGGAGCAATGACAGTAGCTGCAGGTTATTCTCACCTAGCAATAGGATATTTTTGAGCTAACAGCCCAGAGTCAATCATTAACAAAAAGACTTGTTGAAATGGAAGGAAGGTTGCATCAGGCTGAGACGCTTTCCTTTTCCTCAGAGCACTGAGAGCTGGAGAAAGCTCGATGCCAAGTCTACGAGGCAACACAGGCAGCCGTTGTGGCTGAAGAGCAGTAGGTGAAATTTTCAAGAAGTGTATCAAAGGAGCTAGCTCGGCATCAATCAAACTACTCACTGAAGATGGCATATCAAAAGTCCAGTTCAAATGTGATGTCATTGAGGGAAGACGATTTGGATACAGTGGTCTCACTTTTAAAAGATAAAAGCTCATTGGAGACAGAGATTCAAAAATGGCAAGCTGCACTCAAACCTTTCTCGGCAATTCTGACATTGGCCACACTAGAGGGTCATCCGGGTGGGACATTTGACTTAGGGGTAAGAGAAAGGCTGATGAATGTATCCTATTTCCCCAGTCAACTATCTTTTCAACCCCTGTTGATGGTCTTGTGAATCCTCATAACGGGCTATAGAATGTGGAGGTGGCTCTTAAAGGATCAACGAAGAAGGAGCTAGAGAGCCTAAAGACTCAGCTATTGTTATGAGCAAGGAGGAGGAGGAGTAGTTGCAGGAGGAAGTGGCCACATAGACGCATAGTGCAGCTAAGTATAAGAGTCTCTTTTGATGCACTACCTTTTTTTTAAACCAACATGCTAATTCTTTGAGCCTCTTCAATCCTTCAGCTCCTCCTTGGTGGACAAAATCATCTACTTTGGTCAGGTGGAAATACCTGGGCTACAAGCCTTTTGCCCAATTGCGGCCATTTATAAATCCCAATCCATTTCCCTCTTTTATTCCACCTGCTAATTCCTCTGACGGGGATTGAATTTGTAGTAATGTGGGATCAAGTCCTCCGTGCATGCCAAATGTTAGGCCGAAGGAACCTTAGTCGAATACTGAAGGATTGGATGTTTCTGATAAGAAACTGTGTAATTGTTTGCATCAAAGTGCGGGATGTATCTATAAAGATAGATGTGGCCAGTGTGTGATGTATCATGTTTTATCATCTTTTATATTACCAACATTCCTGTATGCTCCATTGATTACGAGTACTATTCCAATTGTCTCTTCATCTGCGCAATGATTCTTTTTGGTCTTCGTACCATACATGTGTGATATGTACTAAGCCTGTTGTGTAATTCTCCAACATGACACACAAGTTACAGAAGCTTACCTATAATAGCTCCACATGTTTATATAATTTTTACTACGATAGGTATAAGACACAAGTTTCATGCATGGGAGTATATATGAAGTAATAGATATTCTTTGTATAATCTGAATCTACTTCATGCACGGGGGTGTTTATGAAGTAAAACATACTCTTTGTATAATATGAAGCTACTTCATGCATGGGAGTATATATGAAGTAAAACATATTCTTTGTATACATACGTAGCTACCGAAGAAAGAAATGAAATATACTGTTTGTATACATATGTAGGCTACCAAAGAAAGAAATGAAACCAAAAGTGTAGTTTTTATGTAAGCTATAAGTGGGATATATTCTTATATTTCATAACTACACTCCCTAAAAAATTTCATTTTTCACATGAGAGATATAATCTATACAAATGGACATAACTTCATATATTTTTGTCTATATTAGTAAAGCATGGCTACTTCCTCAATAATAGCATATAAAGAGCATCTATAATCTCATTTACATGGTTTTTGGTGACAAAATTAAATTTTTTTGTAAGGTATGCATCACAAAATTTTAAAATGCGACTTGATTTATTAAATTTATGTAAGATTGGACACCCAAAATATATATGATTTCTTGGCGTTAACCTGTAGATTCATTTTGGGTCATAGCTTTGCACTAAAGCTACATCCAATAAGTTTTAAAAGCCTAAAATTTGCCTCCTTATCAGCATTTTCAAGAATATAATTTTTTGCCTACTATGTTTAGTAGGTATGGAAACTAAGCTTTTAAGGTTAAAGTTTTTTTATTTTCAAGAATAATTAAAATAAAATGTCAAAGCTTAAAACCTATGTGCTGAATGCTGGTGCTGAAAACATTGAATGCTGGCGCTAAATGCTCATGTTGAAAACGTTGAATGCATTGCCCCCTTGCAGTATCTACAAATTATATAGGTATATCAAGGATATAAAGGAACTAGTAGACAATCTAGCAACCTTAATAGAGACCATAAATTCTTCTATATAAAGATTCTTCTAATGATTGTAATGGTCATGGTATCTAGAGTACTTGTTAGTCTTTGACTCTCCATGGAGTGAGAAATTTGTTCATGTTTGTCCTCAATATTATCTAGTTACCTAGAAGTTTAAGTTGCCACTAGACCAAGGAAATCCTAATGTTGTCAAGTTTGATGTGTTATGCACATTGCTATTGCAAGAGTCACTTTCAAGAAAGAACAAGGCTAAGCACTTGAACACACCTTTATTGACGTTCAAAGAAAAGGTGATAACATCAATGTAGCCACTTCGCATGGTCCTTCAGCAAGTGGAAAATTACATATTCCTAATGCTTCTGATAGCACCACCTCTTATAGGGATTCTAGTGAAAAACGCAAGAAGAAGATGCATGCCATTATTGCAAGGCTAATGATCACTTGATTAAGCAGTGTCCTAAATTGAAGTCTAAAGAGGCCAAGAAGAAAGAGGTTGGTTCCACTACAAGTGCAACTATTGTAGAATCTTTTATGAAAGGAGATTGTGATGTTGATATAGATGTAGAGTGGGCATTTAGTGTAGAGTGCACTTATGATCCTTCTATTCATGATTCATGTATGTCATTTTTTGCAAATTCACATGTGTGGTACTTTGGTAGTGGTGCTACAAAGCACATTACTTCACATTGTGACTTGTTTACCTCTCTAGAGTTTGTCCCTCATGGAAACGCAGTCACTTGTGCCAACAATGCCTCTTATTCGGTCAAGGGAGTTGGAAAGACTTTGCTAACTACTACAATATTCACATTTGTTGATGCATTTTATGTACTTGGGATAAAAAAGAACCATTTTTCTATATCTGCACTTGCTAGACTTGGTCTTGTTTCCAAATATGTGCTTGACAAATGTACAGCTAATGATCTCAGTTTTGGTGATGAATCTCAGTTTTGGTGATGAAATTGTTGCATCTAGCATTTTTTTTTGTGGGCTGTATAAGCTCACTTTGTATGATGAGTGTGGGTAGAATTTTGCAAATGCAATTGTGGATTCTAAGGCTATTTTAGATGCAAAACTTTGGCATGCTCATTTTGGGCATCTAAATTTTGCGAGTTTGTTGCATTTGCAAAAAATTGATATGGTTGCTTCTTTGCTGCCTCTTGAAGCACCTCCAAACCATGTTTGTGAAGGCTGTATTTTAGCTAAGATGAAGGTGTTCAAAGTTTACAAAGGATGGTTCAATAAGGGCTACATGCAAATTCCAACTTGTGCATAGTGATGTTTGTGGGCCTATGCAAACTATGTCCTTAGGCAATTACCTATACTTTGTGACTTTCGTTGATGATTATTCCAGGCATGCATGGGTATATTCGCTTCAAGCTAAGTTTGAAGTGTTCATGTGCTTCAAGAAGTTTCTGGCTATGGCTAAAAACTTCTCTAAATGTACTATGGGCACCCTCCGGTCAAATCGGGGGGGGAGGGGGGAGGGGAGTGTATGCCTCATGATTTTAATGCTTTTTTATGCCAATGTACAATGCCGTGTACACCTTAGAAAAATGGGGTTGCTGAAAGAAAAACCAAGTCGCTTACAGAGATGACACGATGTATGGTCAAGAGTCATCATTGCCACAATTTTTTTGGCTTGAGGCTATCGTGTGTGCTACATAGGTATCCTACAAAAGCACTATGGTCTATGACTCCTTATGAAGCATGCCATGATAAGAGCCATCTATTGATCACATGTATGTTTTTGGGTCTTTAGCTTATGCTTTGGTGCCACAAACGCAGTGCAAAAAATTGGATGATAAGGCTGTTAAATGCATTTTTGTTGGTTACAATACTAAAAGCAAAGATTATAGGTTATACCATCCGCAAACAAAACATATCTTGGTTTCACAAGATGTTGTGTTTGGGGAAGATTCTACTCGGCCTTTGTTATCATGTATGAGAGACACTAATGTGAGCTCACGAGACATTTATGACATTTTATTGCATCTTTTTAATTATGGAAACTTGAATGGAAATTCCAATGAGGCAAATATATAGCCTATGGGGGTTTCAAAAATTGCTACGAACGGCCTATTATTACTGATGCAGATGTACATGATGTACTTGATGTAGAAAGGGTTGAGAATGAGGAGGCTAGAGGTATGCCAAAATGGCCGGTGCATACTTTGTGTGACAGTAAATTGGATGCACCTATGTCTAGTCGTACTTGTTCAGGTTCTCATCATGCATCTTACGTGTCATATTGTTATGCTTTGGCTGTTTCTAGGTTATGTGATGTGCAGGAACCTCTTTCTTTAGATGAAGCACAGAATTTTGAAGAGTGAATGTCTGACATGCAATCAAAATATGATGCACTTATAGAAAATGACACATCGACTTTATGTGATTTGCCTCTTGGCAAAAATGCCATTGGTTTAAGTGGGTTTACAAGTTGAAATGTAAGCCGGATGGTGAGATTGATCCCTACAAGGCTTGACTTTTCAAAAGGTTATGCACAACAAAAAGGCATACATGAAGAGACTTTTGCTCCCACTTACCATATGACTATTGTTCATTTTCTTTGTGCATTAGAAGCACATTTTGGATGGGATATACATCACTCAAATTTTATAATTTCTTTTTGAATGGTGATATATTTGAGGAAGTTTATGTATCATAGCCTCGTAGTTTTGTCAAGAAAGGACAAGAAGATAAAGTGCGCAAATGTAAGAAAGCTTTGTACGGGTTGAAGCAGTCTCCGTGTGCTTGGTATGAGAAAGCTGACACTCATTTGGTTAAACGAGGCTTTTATAATAGTCCGACTAAAAGCCCTTTGTATGTCAAGCATGAGGGTGACGTATTCTCCTCATCATTTTATATGTAGATGATTTGTTGATTATTGATTCGAATGAGAGACACATTTTTGAATTCAAGGCTGATTCAAATGAGATGAAAGATTTGGGGTTGATGCATCATTACTTAGGCATACATTTTCAGCAATGTGATGGTGGTATTGCCTTGTGTCAAACAAGCTACATAGAGACATTACTATGTAAATTTGGACTTGACTACAAACCTATTCCTACTCCCCTGGAAATGGGTTTAAAATTGAGTCTTCATGATGCTGGTGATCCTACCGCTTTCACGCTTTATTAGTTGGATGCCTTATTTATGTATGCAATATGAGGAACAATGTTCATTTTGCAATCTCACAAGTTAGCATATATATGCATATCATGGTTGAGCAAGAAGCAACCTACTGTGGTCACTTCCAATTGTGAGACTGAGTACATAGTAGTCTTCATTGCTATGGCTGAGTGTGTATGGCTCAGACACCTTATGGCTAATTTGGGTGTTGGAAAGGACATTGCGAACATCATATCCACTAAGAGTCAGAGCGCATTGGCAGTTGTGAGGAACCCAGCTTTTCATGCTCGCACAAAGCACATTGAGGTGCATCATCACTATGTCAAATAGAGATTCTCAGTGTGAGAGATCAGCTTGGATTATGTGACAGCATAGGACAACCTTGTAGATTTTCTCACAAAGGCATTTCCTTGTGAGAAGTTTAAAGCTTTCTGCAAAGCTTTGGGCTTGCTTCCCTTTGTGGATTGATTATGCACTTAGGGCATGACACTTCCCTATTCATTATGTGTAAGCTCTTCTTCACCACATCATTCCTAGGGGGGATTTGTTACCATATATATGTGGTAGTGATGTGTGTGAACACATTTGGGATTGTCAAGGCATTTTTTCCCTCACTAGGAGGTTTTTTCCCTCGTGCATTGTATATACACCCATCACTCTAGGACTAACTTATCTTTCCATTGTTCATTAAGCACTACACTCTCTTTTGTGTGACTTGAGCTTCTTCATCTTCTCCAAGCTGTGTGTGTTTCCCTACAACCCTATTTCCAATAGTAAAGAGTATAAATCTATTATCAATCAGGCACCTACATAAATTAATGAGCTAGAGTGTTGAAATTATTAGCTTATTTTGCAATCAATAGTTACACTAAAGGTTAAATTTTGATCTATACCTAGTATTGAGTTTACAAAATCATGTGTCAAGAGTAGTTACCCTATTGGTACTTAATGGTTTCCAAAGACCAACAATTTGTGCAGTGATATGATGAGCGTAATGCAATGCATATTCATTCAAATGATTTTGGAAATTTCCATGTATATTCTCCCTTTTTTTTTAAATATAGAGAAAGCATGGTTGCTTAATGCCATGGGTAGGCTCTAATTGCACTTGATTTTCTTTTGATTAGAGAGCATCCACTAGCTTGGCATGTTTAATTCACACACATGAAGTGATGACCCCTGAAATCTTACCATGATTTCTTTAGCATTAAGCTAGGGCCCATTTTTATTTTAAGACTATTAGGGAACTTCTACCTCCAAACACCACTAAGGCCAGGACTCAAAAGAGCCTAGTATAGAGTGTCTTTTCCTAAACAAATACATTCCAAACAAAATAGAAAAAGGATAAGAGCTTGAGATTTGGACAACTGTCCATATCTCAAACCAAAGCTTTAGAGACCAATCTAGTATATAAGACCTCAATGACTACATTTGGTAATCAATAATCTTACCACGATTGGATGTGAAATTTCTTCCACACATTTCTATATTTTTCCTCTCTCATTTTGAGCTATGAATCCTAGAAAAGTGTGACTTTGCACTTGTTTTGCATGCATGGACTCATTGGAGTTTTCTCTCAGGAGCTTTATTACCCAGGAAAGCATCCTTTCTTGCTTAGTAGAATAAGTATTGTGCTAATTAGAGTCTTTTTTCAATTTCTCATAAGGACTTATTTGCTAAATGTGTATTTGAAGCACTAATATTAATATCATATTTCATGCACAAGACCAGTTGGTCAAAGATCAAGAGTTAACCTAAAGTCATGCCATTTTTCTAAAGGCAAAACCAATAAATTTAGACTCTAAATTAATAAAGTTATGTGAGTTACTAGTAGTTCTCAACTTACACTCATCATCCACTTAGCAAAGCATGCAAACATAATGGCATGATCTCATGCATACCATGCTAGCAACAAAGACACATGAATGATATTTAATAAAATCAAACAAGAAGGCAAGGCATGGAATGATAACACATGTTTTGGTACTAGGGATATTCTTGGGTGGATAAAAATGTCCTCCTAGAAGTTGCATGACAATGGATGGCCAAGCTAGTCTCCATGCTCTTGTACACTCCACAAAAGATAACCAAAGAAAACAAAATACCTTGACGAGACATGTGAGTGTGAAGAGAATTCATATATTCACTGGAAGTAATTAAAAATAGAAACAAATTGGAGAACACTAGCCTACAAATCACTTACCACACTAACAATGATTAAGGTAAGAGAATGTTGTATAAATCAGTTGGTAGTCATAAGGCTAAGCCTCTATCTTTGTCATCAAGATAAATAAAGTCATCCTCACCTAATAGTCCTAGGTTAAACCTCTATCCTCATCGTCAAGAAGATAAAATTATCCTCAATGAGACCATTAGTTTCATTCATGTAATCTAATAAATCCTTCTCATCATTCCACACACATAGGTTCACCAAGAATGTCACTAGTCTTGAATACTCATCTTGCTCAAAAGGATAAGTTTGTGCAAAAAGGGAGATGTTCTCTCTCGGGGAGGGATCACTCATGGTCAATAGACGTATCAACCATTCTAGCTCCTCAAAATTTTTCTCACATGCTAGTTTAGCTCAGATCCCATCCAGAGGTAAGTATAGGATAGATGATATGAAACACTTGAGAAAAGTAAAGAAGATACCTCTCACCAAAGGTAGAATTGGATGATTTTGGTGAACTAGCCATATCCATGTACACAAATAGATTTTGGTTAGGTTGCAAATAATATAAAGGTTGTTCTATTGTGTGTGATGTGACATTGTCAGTTTTGGGCTATGGGTTGGATCTTGTATGCTTCATTCTTGTTGCTAGATAGCGCTTGCTCCTTTATTTATTTATTTTTGGTTTGAGTATAATAAGGCTATATATATACATTCCCTAATATTTGAGAAGTATGAAAAAATGGCATAATATGCAAACATAGATAATCCAAAAAGATTTCTCAAGCTTGCTTGTTGACGGCACAAGACACCCGAGGTGAACTAGGTTGGGAAAGGAGCATGCATACGTATAGGGGATAAATAGCACAAGCGTTGAGTGGACGAATATAGAGATATGCCAGAGTAAGATGAATCACCAAAGGAGCCAAAAACATTAATGGGGGTAAGAGTGGGGTTGAGAGTAAAGCATACAGAAGGAATGCTTGAAAAAGTAGTTATACTATACCTAGTTTAGCTATTAGGTACACCTAATGGTGCACAAATTAGAAGGTGCCAATGAGTAAAATTGTGGAGCTGCTTAAGGCTACCACTGTTCTAGTATCCCTAATTGAACATAGCCTTAATGTTGAACATTTATTGTCCATAAAAAGTTAACAAACTACCCAAGGTTATTGTGTATGTGGTCATTATTAAAGCCTCGATTTTAAAGATAATAATTTGTTTTAATTCCATTCAATTGTTTTCTCGATTAAAGGAGTTGTTTTAACTATGCATGCACAACAGGCATGATGTTTTATGACCAATAAAGTGAGTGGGAGACTTGTCAACATATGTATGCCATTCCGATTTAAATAGAGCCAAGCAACAAATAATATGATATGCTAACTAAGAATTTTTGTGTGTATGTGTATGCATGCACACACACATGTGTGTGTGTGTGTGTGTGTGTGCGCGCACGTGCGTGTGCATGCACGCATGTATGTGTGTGTGCATGCGTGCAACTCCTCTTGTATGCTCACTCTAGCTACAGCCTAATCAACCTCTTATTTAGAACACCATTAATTGCTTAGGCTTTAATCACACCCTCATGACTACTAAGTACATGAGAATTCATATTGCAAGAAGTAATTACGTCTCCCCAATCTTGGAAAAATAAAAATTCTTTCCAGACATATCCGGTGCATAATTGTAGGGTGAGTTTAGAAAATGAAAATCCCCGTGTTAGTGGAAAGCCAAAAGACTTTCCATGCCTATATATAAGGAGGTGGTCTAGTTTGCATTATGTGCATTGATGCATTTTTACATTTCTTCTTTACTACCTTTCCTTCATCATTTTGTTCTCTTTAGAGTTTCCTTGCACTATTTGCACTATTTACATAGTGAAAAAATATTTCTGGGAAGCCATTAGAAGCAATAATTACTCATAAGAGAACTCAATAAACCAAATCGGATTCAAAAATAAGATTGGCTTATCTACTACATGGAAACTGCAAAATCATAGATGGCCCATTTCACAAGCTCCAAGAACCATTGCTCTTATACCAAATGTGAGACAATTGTCTCATAAAGCTAGCAAACTCCAATTGTTCAACGAAAACATAGAAAACAAAGATGAAACTAGAACTAAGTGTGTAAATCTCCACCCAAACTTTGCTTATGTAGAAAAAGGTTGACACCCAATGTGAACCGGACCCTGAGGCTCCCATTGATCCCTTGGCATTCTCACTAGTCCTTTGTCCCATGTTTTCAACCTTTCCTTCTTGTAAGCACCCCTAAACATAGATTGGATTCTAGCTACTTGCTGCAATCCATGGCTAATCTTGGTGCTTTTGTCCTTCTATTTTGCAGTGCACCCTTAAATGTGCCTAGCCATCCAGTCTACTTACACACTTGCACTTGGTCTATCTTTGGGACCTAAACCTTTTCCAAAGACTCTAGTTGCTCTAGGATCTCATAAGATCACGAACCTTTGAATTCTTGTCATTTTGTAAATATGCCAGGTTTTAGTAGATGCATTGGGTAAGGGATTTTTAATGGATCGCATGAGGGAGGGGTAGATATATGAAAAGGTATGCATGCAAGGATGAAAGGGTATTGCTTGGAACATGTTATGGATGGGGCTTAGTCACTTAAGGTAGAGGAAATTGGACCAAGCAAGAAGTGGAAAAGGCCACCAAAATCAAGAAATATGGAAAGACCAAAGAGATTTACGATGCATGTTGATGACCCACCCTCAAATGCATCATAAAAAATGCATTGAAATCCTTGGAAATTTACACCAAGTACACAAGTAATATGTTGCACCACAATGGAGAAAAGGTGGTGTGAGATTCTAGGTTGCTCCACCAAGTGAGAACCCCCAACACTTATTGCCTAAGCTATGATGTATGCTAGCCATGATCTAAGTTGTGATGTAAACAAGAAATCATCTCAAGCTGTGATGTAATCAATAGCTCATCTCATGTTAATAAAGAGGCCCTTGTAAGCTCACTCTATTAGTTCCAATCCAACACCTCTTTGCATACATGTTTGTGTCAAGTCATTTAATTAAGGACCAAGGAAATACATGTGCACTAATCATGAATGCTTGTCTGATGCACACACCTTGAATCCTTTTAGTTGATATTAGAGCCACATTTAGGCTAGTCTTGTTTCTAGCTATTTAGATCCCTTCTTTTTCCATATTAAGTGTTAATCATCATTAGTATCGTGTTTGAATCAAGGTCTAGCACTTGCATATTTAGCTAGGTTGTATTATAGTTTAGGTTGTTTTAGCTTCCATCATTAGTACATTTTGGAGAGCTTTTTTTGAGTTGAAAAACCAACATAAGAAGGGGATAGCACCTATATCAAAAAGAAGAAAATTGAGTTGAAGTTTATTTACTAAGGTGCTCTTATCATATGGTCAAATCTCGTGAAGGTGGCAATATTCCACAACAACTTGAAACTTGCACGATTGAGGCTCATAACTTGGCCCAAGGAATCGGTCCTCAATGCTACGAGAGCCTGCACACACACAAATGGATACCATCATCATCAAGTGTGTGAGCTCCACCTTGGCAATTGTTGCTTCTCAAATACTTCAACATATCATTAAGCTCAACCTTGACTGCCTTGAACTTCTTGCTCGTCACCTAGTGTGCATCGCACTACTGTAGGAGCCTCTGTTGTTCCACTTGCACATTATTTTATGCAAGCCCCGCCTTCTATCTAGGTTGGCACCACTCCAGGTCGTACCCTTGTCACACCACATCTCTATTAAGTGAAACACCTCTCTTTCCTATGCTCCTTGGTGCATAATGTAGATGTCCATTGCTTGCTACAATCATTGCAAGCAATGATGCCATACAAGCTATCTCTACCACAGCCTATTGCTTCCTCTAGATCTTGAAACATCTCTAGCCTCACTACTACAGTTAGAGTTTATCACCATCAATGGGTTGATCTAATTGATATTTTTCAAAAGTACTTTTGTTAACTTGAGAGAGAGAGAGAGAGAGAGAGAGAGAGAGAGAGAGAGAGAGAGAGAGAGAGAGAGAGAGAAATTAATTATGCTTAAGCTTGCCTCTTTGAGTCCCCCATTTGTCCTTAAAACTTATGGAAGCTGTTGATGAAAGGCGCACACACATACGCATAGAGAGAGGGCTAGGGGGTGCTAAACCTCATTGATTGTTCCCTATGCCTACCTATATTTTGCCTACACATATACACATAGAGAGAGGACAAGGGTGGTGCTAAACCTCATTGATTTTCCCTTTGCCTTGAGCCTACTTATATTTTGAGTATCATTGTCACCCTACACAACATGCATAATAGCTATTAATCATGTTCAACAACTCTAATCAAATTTCATCAATATTTGTTTTGTTTAGGTGTGCAACTCATGAACCCTTGTACATTGCTACTTGAAGCTTTTTAGGTGATGGCATATGTAGAAAACCACCTACCCTATATGTAAGATACTGGGGACTATCACACATACTTCTCCACCCAACCATGCCATATATAGGCCCTTGGTTTGCTAAATATATCGCATGTGCGTCATGGACTTTGGCTTGCCCAGTCCTACCTTAGGCCTGACACTACTCCCCCTTGGAGAAGCGTTTTCATCCTCAAAACAAAAGTGTTGATATCTTCGTAATAAGAACACTAATGTTTTTCACAATTGCATCCCTTGCGAATTTAGTTGTCCATTTGACCAATACATGGTTCATTCGGAGGTTCAATAAAACCAAGAACAACATCTTGATTTTTCACATTGTTGTCCCTTTTTTACAATCGTTTGTGTCATTGGTTTATATTAAAAATAGTGTGTGTGCTCTAATTATAACTCACTTGAGTACTTTCAATGAGTTAGCACAACTAAGAGGTGTCCAAATGAATGACTAGGTTTCAGACTTTCTGAAGGTATTAGAACATGCAAGAATGCCTCGTCTCAACTTTCCATGAAAGTGACATACTGACATAACACCTTAGCAAACAGTAGTCCTTGACTTGCTAGCATTTCTCATCAGTAAACAACCCCACCATAACTGATTAGTGATTGAGATTGAAAATCTGACATAAACATGAAGATACTAAACCTAGTCGCATATTGCTTTATATCATTATAAGCAAACTCCAAACTAGAGAGGTAATTGTTCTAGTTGGATTGTTTCTCGCTAATGTATGCTCGTAGCACATTCCTTAACACTAGATTAAAAACTTGCAAGCTGCCTATCCTTATTTGGATGATTGGAAATACTAATCTTGAGTTGTTTCTCCCCAACGTTTTATTAACAGTCCTCCAATGAGTGGTAAACATGGGCCACAATTACTCCTAACATTGCTGAGTAATCTATATGTTTGATACAGATTATGAACAATCAACATGGTTAACTGTAAAGATTGAATAGTGAACTCAATAAACTTCAAGGAATTTTTTCAACTTATCTACAAGCACCCATACTGAGCCATAAACTCGTCTAGTGGTTGTTGGTAGACCCACAATAAATCTCATAGAGATACTCCACCTATGGTGAAAAATGCTATCGCTTTCATGTATTTGCATGCTGCTCCAAATCTAACTCTGCTAAACACTAGGGGCCATAACACCTAGTTAGAAAAAAGTGATCCGAACCTTCATTGTCATGGCTATTATTTCCAATGCTTATGGTGGATGTTATGCTCATCGCACACATGGAACAAGAGGTTAAATAGCTCTATGAAGAAACTAAATACTTCCCCTTGCAATCACATGAAAGCCTTGTTAGAATGTTTGAACCATAATAGATGTGAAAAATAAATCATATCTAGGTACAAACGATGAAACATTTTCACTACCAATACATAGCCTTGCTATATACATAAACAACCATCCATTAATGTTGTTCAACAATACTTGTAGCCTTAACAAGTCTTACTAGGTATCCGATTATTTTTGGCCAATGAAATTGTTCATGATACAAGTGCTCAAAATGGTTTGATATACGGATTTGACCAGTATCAAGGGACTCTATCATGACACATAATTAGGAAAATAGGCATTAGCGTCAGTCCCAGAGACTCATATTTGCCACATGTGGACTAGGTCTCATATAATGATGCCAGAAAAAATGACATACATCAAGTACAAGATGTCTTGTGTGTGAAGGTAATTGAAAACAATCCAAGATAGGAGTGAGTGGGACCCTCATAAACATTGCTCCACACAGGGCTAAACCAAATTTTATCAGTTCCTAAACCATCTTGCACACCTTGTGACTATCGACATGTGCCAAACAAAACCCTACCATGTAGGTCTATAACCGCAAATTGCAGAAATGTATTTGGTGCACTATTGTCCCAAAATTCTTTGCTTTTATATGACCTTATCATGTATCTGAAGAGCAAAATTGATGAAACATTCTAGCTTATGCATCCCACTTGGAAAATTCAATCAAAGCATATTTAGAGATCAAAATAAACCAAATCTTATGCTTACGCTTATTTGGAGTCAAGTGCATTTTCCAAACTTGAAAGGTACATTACCAAAAGTCCAACCTCAAAAGGCTCAATACTTCTTTGACCTATTAAACAATAAATTATAGATTAGTGAGAATAAACCAATACTTAGCAGATGACGATGGGTTGCCTTGGCAATCCGAACCCCTTGGTTAGATTCTACAAAGATACTGCTTAAACGACCCGTTACATGTGACTAGCACGGTCTATCGCGTCCTAAGTGAGTGTAAGTAACTTGGTAAGTTGAACTTATCCCTTACCCCTTGGAAGATTGAGAACCTTTTTCTTTGAAAATACAATTGTGAAGAGGCCAATCAATGACCCTCAACACTTATGGAGTGATTTATCATTAACGGGGTCCTTGAAATACCATTCTTTAGACACAACCAATGCTATAATCTAAGGAGTTCATTCTCGCCAGTTTTCACGATTGGATCTTGAAACAATCATATTATCTCCCTATGAAAAGAAGAGAAATATTTCCAACACCAAAAAGAAGGTAGTCATTTTCTTTGGTTTTTAAAACAAGATATTACCTTCCTTGAGGCTCTCTTAGCACTTTCATGTTGTCCCATGCATTAGTTGCTTGATAGTGAGGCCATGACTACTTGCTACCCATAGAAAGCATCATGTGTAATGCATGCACCTTGTGCATATAAGTGATGATATACAATGCCCTCTGTTGCAGTCATACGCAACGAACAGAAGCAAATATACCATCCTCAACTATTATTGAGTAGTAGGTTACAACTATGGGTAACCCCTACAATAGATTCAACAGGAGAAACATCTAGAAAAAACACATTGAAAACAAACAAGATCTTATCTTGTCGCAAAGAATTGTGCGAGCCTAGTGCATGTGGACATCATATTGAATGGAATCCATCATGACCTTACTTACTAGTAGGCCATGCATGCCAATGAGAAAAATAAAGTGATAAACCTTGGCTTCAATGACGGTGAGTTTATATCCCCTTATTCCAATGCCCCAAACCTATCTACCATTGTCTCTATCCCAAGTCCATGGACAATAACTTGGCATGGGGTAGAAGTCTTGCTTCTCAAGATGACAGTGAAAGCACCTTGCTTTGCAAAGTAGAAGATCTTGTCCAAAGTATACATCAAATGTCATAATAATCAATATCTAATTCTCCTAAATGATTTTCTCATGTTAAACTGATCATTTAATATGGGGAAGTGCCAGGGGAGAAAAAGCTAGAATATTGGTTAAGCTAGCAGACCGGCCACAGTAGGGATCCAAAGGAGGGAAAATAGGGATCCAAAGGGGGGGCCATCTGCAAAAGAGCCATGTGCAACAATGGGCTAAAAAGACCCTAAGGTTTAGCCCATTAAGACTTTCAAAATGCTAAGGTTCCAAAATTCAAAGGTTGTGTCCAAAGGTCAACCATAGGGGAATTGGATGCTTTGTGTGTGTCCAAAAAAGTCTTTACCAATCCCTACTTAGGAGGGGGCGAGCCTTGCTTGTAGGGGATGAGAGAGAAAGCCCCGCACACACACACAAGCTCCCTTTACACAAAGGGAATGAGGAACACATGTCAGCTCCCTAGGCCAGATGCCCACAAGGTGTACCCAATTCTATTGGATGGCCTTGGAGGTGGACCAATGAGAATTAGGCTAGAGTAACACTAGTTTAATTAATTTAAAAACACTTAATAAAAGAACCAATGAGAATAAAGTCCTCTAGAAGACTATTGGACAGTCTCCCAAGGGGTCCAATGAGCATTCAGCTGCCCAATGGCTTGCCGGATTCCTATTGGCCAGGAGGCAAAGGGGTCCAATGAGAGTTTAGTTGAATTATTAAATTACCTAAAGCTCTCACAAAAGGGGAAAAGGGGACACATGTCAGAAGGCTATCACTTACGCTGCTTAATTGTCATTGGCTAGCCCTAGGGAGGTCCAATGAGAGGATAGCAAGAGCAAATAGCAAGAGGGGTCGCCCAAGAGAGAGAGGGGGCTGATTTTTGCAAGGCATTATCACACACACACTCACACAATCTCATGTGTGAAGTAAAGAAGACTCTCTCTCTCTCCTTCTCAAGATTTAACGGAAAGCTTATCACCTACTCCAAGCTTGTGAGAAGGGAGGCCTACACCAACAACTCTTGGCTTTGTGATGCAAATCCAACCAAGAGCCAAGCTTCAATGCATGCTCATCTCCTCTACCATGCTAATTACTAAGCTAAGCTATGCTAATATGAGTGATTATGTGAGGAGATGTACATCTTTCTCGTAAGAATACTCCTTCTTCCTCTCAATCTACTCTCATACCCTGCTAGCTCTCACCATCTTCGAAGGTGTGTGAGGTCTTGGGTCTGAGACCGGGGATAATTGATGTTGTGTTTGCTAAGTGTTTTGCTTAGTGCATAAAGCTTTCATCTTCATTGCACTAGCTAGTCTTGAAGGAACACAAAGAATTGTATTGTACAATGTCTCTCTTGATGGGAGAAACCATAATACAAAGCCTTTTGGAGGGGGGACCGGCTACATGCAAATCCGGTCCTCAACTGTTGTCAATAGCTTAATTTCTCTCTCTTTTGAAAGTATTGTTCATGCTATCTAACTAGGTGTTATGCTTTTTGTTGCTCTCTCTCCACCCAAGCACTCTTGTAATTCTCATTAGGAATCTATTCTAATGAAATGCCCACTATGTTCATGCTAATTTCCGCTACACACAAGTTTTTAGGCCATTAAATGTTACATTAAAACACATAAAAACAAGAAGAACTAGAAATTGTTTAATCTAGTCACCTCTCTGAAGCCAATTGTCTTTGCTTGAATCGGGGTCATAGCCATGCATGCTAATGAATTGAAATCTGTTGTATGTACCATGCATACCCTCTTTGCTTGGTTCATACCAACCTCCAATGAAAATCATTCACACATGTTGAAAAGTTCCTCAAGTGTGTATGCTGGTAGCATATTCCAAATTGTGGAAGTTTCTATGCAATATGCCTAAAATTAAAGCCGTGCTTTGCATAAGGACATTGTAAGAATAAAAAATGATGGAGTTTTTGTGCTCATAGTAGCTAACGGATGCTCCTACTACCGACATACTGATGTCACACCAAAATAAAATTGACCTTGTCGACCATTCATAGATAATCGACCATGTCGAATGGTACATACTGATGTCACAACAAAATAAAATCAACCTTGTTGATCATTCATAGATAATTGACTCTGTCGAATGGTACATACCGGTGTCGTGACAAAATAAAATCGACCTTGTTGATCATTCATAGATAATCGACTCTGTCGAATGGTACATACTGATGTCATGACAAAATAAAATCGACCTTGTTGATCATTCATAATAATTGACCGCGTTGAATGGTACATCTTATTGAGAAACGTAAAAGTACCTTAGAATGCCAAATATGGATAGTAAATAGCTCAGGAAACTTAGCTAACAAAGTTTATCTTATTGCAAAATCCTTCTTGACTGAAGAAGCCTTTGCTTGCCAAGCGAAGTATGTAGAAAATTCTGCAAGAGTGATTAAGTTCACCATTGTAAACTTTAAATTTAGCTTGCTACCGACTTGCTTGAATCACTGCCCTTGGCATCGGATTTCATAGCATCCCGTGGTGTGGTTTTTCTATGCAAAAAACATCTTATGTGTAGAAGCCTTGCTTCACCATGTACAATCGCGTCTCGATCGACTTAAGAGCTCGAAGTCCTACTTGTGGTGAGTATTGATCATCTAACTCTAAAAAACTTGCATAAGAGCCTTGCCCTAACAAAAATTCAAATGCAAAATTCCAAGGTAGAGAGATAGATATCTCTGCCGGCTTCTTGACCAACAAAGAGCTGGCCATGCCAAACATCTTTGCATCCATGATCAAAGCTAGCAACAAGCTTTGCCTTTGCATCAAAAATTAATGAGGGGGGTTTTGCCCTAGGGTGGCCAATTAAGGGCATAGAGATGGTTCAAGACGTCTTGAACTACTTTAACTTCACAAAAAAAATCCTTCTATGATAATCACCTTAGTTTGAGGAAGGCTTTTCTGAATGTTGGCTGCTTTTCAATGCCCTGTGACAAGGCCATATGTATGGTTGCATAGGATGTCCTTAGGACATTGAAGACAAAGAGGAAGTAAGGCATGTAGGTCAACCATTTACCTATACCAGGATGTGCTCAACCAAATGTTGTCGCGACAAGCTCAACTTGGGCTTCTCCGATCATAAGACAACTTCCTACATAGCCTCCACGAGTGCAATGGAGCAAGCTGTAGGCTTCACGGACGCATAATTCTGACCATTGTAAAGTGTCTATTAATGAGCCGCCCGTTGGTAAGAACGAACGAGACCTGCCGTAGGCGGGTCATGCGAGCTCGTTCAGTTTTACGCAAAGCATGAATGGTGGAAAAGCCACGAAAATGCTCTCTGCCCTTTCGCAGTCCCTAAAGAGAAGGCGTCCGGATGGTGAGAAGCCAATGCGGCACGATGTCGAAGGGGCGGGGGTCTGCTCTCTATTCTCGTCATCCAAAATGGAAGCAGATGTGGAGAGCAAGGGCTGCAATGAGGCAGAGGAGGATGATGATGAGGACAAAAATGAACCGAGTCGAAGCGCCCATCACTGCATTGAGCGTCTAAGTGACGACGAGCTTGGCCACATTCTCCGAAGAGTGCGCAGCACGGTAGATCGCAAAGCATGCTCTCAAGTGAGCAAGAGATGGTACAGGCTCGAAGGTTTCACTCGTTCAAGTCTGCGCATTCTGGACCCTCATCTTCTTCATCAATTTCTACCGCGTTTTCCCTTTCTGCTCCACCTTGAGGGCCGTCGAGGCCTTTGCGATGCAGACCTTGCCCTTGTTGCTCGCACGTGCACTCACCTCCAAACTCTCATTCTCACTCTACCCAAATCCAGAGACCTTGTCTCTCTCAACTTTTCCGAAGAGTACGAATATGATGCTATCAGCGATACTGGGATCTCTGCCATGGCCTCAGGCTGTCCTAGTCTGCAGAGGGTCTCCTTGCGTTGGAGACAAAGCATTGGGGATGTTGGGGCCATGGCTATTGCAAAATTCTGCACTTCTTTAACTTACTTAGACCTGTCTAGATGTAACAAGGTGTCTGATACAGGATTGCAAGCGATTGCAGACGCAGGTTGCTTGCAATTCCTTTTTCTTAAGGGCTGTACACGAGTGACTGATGTTGGTCTTTCCTTCATTGGCTATGGTAGAGCAGGAACGTCCTTGCGAAAACTTGACCTTTCAGAATGTGATCAGATAACGGACCAGGGCATGGAGCCACTTAGCCAAATGAGGTCTATGCAGGTGCTCTATCTACCGGAGTGTGGACCAAGAATCACAGACACTGGTGGCATCCTTCTTGCTTCCATTTCTTCTTTGCAAAAACTTAATTTGGCATGGCTCATCAATGTGTCTGATTCAACAGTCATTGCCATCTCAGACAACTGCAAAGACCTCAAAGAGCTCGTGCTCACAGGTTGTGAATTAGTTACAGGGCTTGGTGTGCGCAGTTTCTTCCAGCATAAGGCCTTGCAAGCACTTACTTTGGCAGCATGCTATAATGTCTATAGCGATGATGTTGAAGAGATGGCAATTATGTGCCCTACTCTGGAGTATCTTGGATTGGACAGAGGTCTACGCCAATGGATTTCTGTGAATTCCTTGAAGATGATCGAGAGCAAGTGCAAGATAGAGTGGCTATGATGGCGCTATTCAAATTGTTCAATGTCGTTCACGATTGTATATAAGGTAGTCCTATCTTTATCTCTGAAGTACAGTAAGTAGTGAATCTAATCTATATCTCCTTTAATGTGAATGCCTAATTGCATGAAACACATTGGAGGTTCTCAGACATGTCATTTCTGCACTTTTGAGTCATGAAAGCCACCGAAAATTTGTAGAAATGGGGCCTTGTTAAGGTCTTTAAACTAGTGAAATATCATGTATCAAAGAAAGATTGACCACTCTATCTTGAACCCTTTGCTTGCTCTCTATCTCTATGGTCTGCCAGTCCTGCACTTTGCACTTTTATCTTCCATACAGAAGTCACAAGAGGGTATACTGAAGTTGTATGCTTTTCTTTTGTTAGGCCTCAAGCTTCATCATCTTTGTGCCCTAAAGGCTTGAAAACTGCCTTGGTTTAGAGTTTTCTTTGAGGAAGGGAGCTTTAATTGCACTTGATTGTATGTTTGTGTGGTTTTTTGGAGTGGTTATCAAGATTTGGATGGTTCAAGTGGGCAAACATACAGGAATGTTTTGGCTACTCATGACATTTTGCATTCCCGACTGTACATGTTTTTGAACTTGGTCCCGTGAGCCATTTGAGATTGAAAACATTTTGTGTGTTGTGTCAAAGGCGTATATGATGCGCTTAGAAGAAACTGTGGCAGAAGTTTCTTTGTTCTTCAATGTTTGACGCAGTGTTGTGTCTAATCTGCATTTGGTATTGTTAACAGCTTCATTTCACTGATAAGATTGTTGAAAATTCGATGATTATGTTATTGTGCCAATGCAGGGTGAAAGAAAAACTTCACATGCATCTCTCTCTCAATATAGCAGGTGCTAGTAGGGAAAATAGTCTCGTGGGGTTGTAGGCAAAACTATGGATAGTAGCTGGCAGCATGTCTCATCTGCTGACTTCTGAGAAGCTGCCCCCTCACAAGTCAGACAAGAACCAGGGACCTGCAGAATCCAAGAAAATGCACCCCAAGCCACCATATAGGACCCCAATTCACCATATAAGACTAGGGGTAAACCCACAAGTAGGGTTGCAAAGACTCTCGCTTGTGTAAGTGACAGAAAATGCATATCTTGATTATGTTGTGCACTGTGCAGAGCCAAACAAGACCCCACCAGCAGCCCAGCATGAGCTATCATCCACGGATCGTAAGAAATGTTAAGGTCGATCTAAAGACACGACCATGGATGTTGTTGTCGGCAGGTTGGTTACGTGTTTTGAGCGTTGATTCTTCTACTATTGCTCACTCTCTCTAGAAAGACAAGCAATCGTCCTTAAAGTTTGACTGACAGAGACAAACCCAAAATAAAATTTATTTGTATTTAAGACCGTATGGTTTTAGGGCTGATAATGAAAAGAGCCGTTCGTCATTAAACGATGATAACTAGTGATTAAAATAACTCGAGAAAGATAGGTAAATACACATGCAAATTAGATACTTGATTCGTTGTTGAAGTTTGTACAAAAGTGCTCTTATATAGAGTTACATAGGCCACATGGTATTGACACGCAGGTTAACACATGTTTATGCATGTAGGCTGACACATGGTAGGCAACACAACACACAAATGTAGTTTGACACATGGGAATTGTTACAAAACCCGCAATCCTTACAATCCTCCCCTTTGTGGGTTTTGGATACACAAAATAGCACTCACATATTCACAATTTCCTCCCCTCAAACAACAAACGAGGATGACGAAACATAAACTTGCCTCCCCTTGACACATAGGGTGTAGGCACACAAGTTCCTCCTCACACATCAGGATGTAGGTATACACAATCCTCCCGTGGAACACATGTAGGGTATGGAACATTAGATCCCCCGAACACAAGGTGAGATCACACAAATTCTTCCCTTACAAACACATAGAGGGTAGCATAGAGACACAAACGAGTGCTTTACAAAAATAGGCATCAAAAGTTTAAAACTTTATTGACCAAGCTATGTGCATAAGCTTTATTTGCTTGGTCGAGGTCATTTTCGCCGTTTTCTTCCATAGGTGTAGGTATTGGTGTTGATAGAGCAATGGGAGGTCGAGGATTCCACAATCGAATCTGCTCTTGAATTGGTTGTTGCTGTGAAATGAATTTACTTCTCAAATTCTTGGGCTTGTGTCTAGCTGATACAGGCGAATATTCCGGCTTCGATTTTGAAGTACTGCTGTTGGTAGCCATTTGATCAATTCAATCATTAGTGGTTTAGTGAAGCACCTCTTCACCTATAGTGAAGCCACTCTTCACAAAGAAAGGTGTTTTGAATTGTCTTCAACTCGTTTTGGCCCTTCGAGCGGTTGCCTACTGTGGGAAATGTCCCGTAGGTGGTGTGGAGTGACCACTGTTGAAGCTTGGTGGAAACCAAGGTTTTAATGGATAATTGTAAGAAAAAAATAAAATAAAAAAATGACAACAAAGCTTTGTCCTTGTTGACGAGTTGGATCTGGTGCTAGTGATTTGCGAGCGAGCAGCTACAGGTGGCAATGGCGAGATCAATGCATAGCAAGTGTCTGAAGCTTATTGATACACAAATGCAAGATTTAGTAGCAACAGCAGCTGATGACGACCGCACTAGGCAGTTTACTGATATAGAGACGCGCGACAGCGTGGGCAGGGCTGGTTGTTGCAGACGCCGATGCTCGCAACTGTGGAGAGTGCCGATGCTGGGGAGAGGAGTGGTGCAACTGTATGGTGGTAAGGCTTGAAAGGTTGTGCTTTGTAGGACGCTCAGCCCGCAAGGGTGATCTCATGTGTGTGTGTGGGATTAGCAATGGGACTTTCGTTGAAGGCCCTTATGCAGGGTTCACCAAGGCGGGAGCATGTTGGCTAGTTGAGAATGGAGGCGAGCAAGGCTACAGGTGCTTGTAGAGGATGAGAGTAGCGCAACAGGTTGAGTTGTGAGCCTAGGCACTTAATCAGAACGGCGGTTGTGTGAGGAAGCTAGGGCAAAGCATGAGCATTGGGTCACGTAGGTTGGGACTGCAGGAGCAACTTTTGGGATGGCCGCTTCAGGCATTCAATGCCTTCCACAATCGGCAGGTGAGCAGCATGAGATGTGATGGGCTACACGAATCAATTAGCGAGCAATGACAATAGACAATGAGCAATAACATTAGCTCTAAGCATAGGCTAAACTGAGGGTGTAAAGCGATAATGTAGAAGGTGAGATAACAAGTGGGTGTTTAATGAAGGCAATGAAATGAGGATGTAAGGTGCAGCGGAAGTGAATGTTGAACTTTGCTCAAGATGAGTGCTCCGAACTGTGCTCAAGGTTCCTTTTACTTACGGAAGGGAGAGCCTTCCCTTCCTTTAGTGAGAGTGCAATGGACACAAACAAAGTGGGTGAACATTATGAATGAAGGTGCTGAGAGTGAGAGATAGAGAGAGAAGAATAGGACACCAGAAATTTGTCAAAACCCTCCTCCGAAGGCCCCACTCTATGGTGAGAGCGGTCTACTATTGATTGCACAAATCTCTACAATGCTTGGACTTGCCGACGATGTCGATGACGATGAGGGACGATGACGAGATGGGCTGAAATCTGGAAATGCTAATGGCTGAAATCTGCAAATCTTTATCTGATGAATTCTGACTCTGTGTCGGTGACGATGTCGATGGCGACGCGCTGAAAATGCAGATGCTGAAATCTGCGTTTTCTGGGTTGAAACTGCAAACTACACTGGATCTGACCGCGCGGCGAGGATCTGCTGCGGGAAGGTGAGATCTGCGAGGCTCGGGACTTCTTCTGCGATGTTTGACTGCTACAAACTGAAAACACTGATGCCTCTGTGGATATTGTCGCGATGGAACTACAAAAACGCTGGTCGGTCTTGTTGATCCAAAAACGCTAGGCTGAATTTCGTCTCCTTGCAAAAACGCTAGGGCTTTTGCTGGTTCTGCTATCGCCGGTTGTCTTGCAAATGCAAAACTCTAGGGCTGATTTGTCTTCTGCTGTCGCCAGGCTACTGCAGTGCAAAAACGTTGGCTTCTACTGTGGATGAAAAACGCTAGGTCTTTGCTTGGCAAAAACGCTAGGTTGGTCTTGGGGGGTTCTGTTGAGAAGGTGCTTGTTGAACAAAGGTGCTCCTGTTGCCTCTTCTGCTGTAGAATGCTAGCGCTAGGTTTCTATATATACTTGCTTGTGAAAAGTGCCCTACCCAGTTTCCAACAAAAGTCACTTAAAAATAATGAGTGAAAAATGTCAAAAATAGGGAGAATAGGTCTATGTCTTGTAAAAATGCTACTGATGGGTTTTGACTGTAATCTGATGGTCATGCTGTGTGTGACCAAAGGATATGCATCTAATCTAAGTGCCTCGGCATACACGATCTGCGATCAGACTCACAAAAGTGCCAGAACACTTCCTAAGCTAACTGAATTGAATCCATGTCATGAAGTAGCTTGGCCACATACACATAGGGTTAGATGTGCACGTGACATCCCCTCCTTTTCAAAGTGAGGTACTGGTACCGAACTGTATGGTGTCGAGGGAGATCGCCAACAACTGTCGGAATCCTGGAAAGGACTCTTCGCCGGCCCACTCTGATGCGTGGGTCATTTGATACTTGAACTTTATAAAGGTCTGCAAGGCTTGCTTCTTTGGGCCGCGCCGAAAGCGACAAAGTCTTCTGAGGCTCCTTCAATGCTTCAACTTCGACGATAGTCATGCTTCTTCCTTCTTCAAGAATCTCCAAGGCTGAAAATTCCTGAAACCACTTCCAACACAAAAATATGAACATACCCATTCCATGTAAAGTGACTGGAAAATACTATTCCTTCAAAAAAACTGTGCATGCGATGCAGATGAACAAAGTGATTGAGTGCCAAACCGTTCATCAAACACACGCAAACAATAAGGTCAAATCTTGACTTTTTGATCTAAATCAATCAACTGTGGCAAATCACAATGGAAATGTCGATGCTTGATGCTCAATCCTTCTTGTGCTCTTTCTGATACTGTGTCATGCGAAGGAAGAGACATGGAATGTGAATTCCTTGAATGTAAACATTTCATCTTTTCATGAATCATCTGCATATATCCGTGCTCATTCATGAGGGAATCGTGCTCGATGTACAATATGGCATGCCTTTGAAAAGGGATCACATGAGGACGCTGACTAAAATATAGGAAACGATCACGAATGAAACACTCGAACAATGCGTGCTGACTAATCATTCGAACACATAATACTTCCTGTGGGGGTTCTTTGGACCTAGGCTCGAGATGCAAGATCGGTTCTTGGTTATCGATCGAATCTGCAATGAGGTTAGCTTCGCTAGAAAAAGCATCAACTAAACCGTCATCCTTGTGAACAATCACACCTTTTCCCTACAAATCATCATGCTTGTGAGAAATCACATCTTGATCATGCTCATCATCATGCTTATCATCATCATGCAATTGATCATGCTTGTCAGTATCATCCAAATCATGTGTGTCATGCTTGGGAGAAGAAAAGACTGAAAGAGTCTCCTTCTCCTGATTCTGTTCAAATTGCGCGTGCACAATAGAAAAAAGTCGCAAAAACTCTTTCATGTGTTGGTCGCTGTTCTCTTTTCTTGCTTTGTTCTCCCAATCAAATTTTGCTTGTCTTTTTGTGGACTTGTGATCCAATTCTACGTTTCTTTTTGTGGCCGCCAAGCGTGCTTGCTCGTACTTACTTGCTATGGCTGCCATTCTTTCTTCGCGTTCACTTGCTATAGCTTCCATTCTTGGTACTTACGCTTTATGGCTGCTATTCTTTCTTGGCTTTCTAACTTCCTGTCCATCATCATCTTGTCGAAAGCTGCCATAGGATCTGGTGCAATCCTTTGCGTAGATGGGGAAGGGGGAGGGTCAGAAAAACCTCCTGGTGGGGAAAACTCTTCTTCGGCACTCCCATGCTCACCACCTCCAAGTGAAGTATCCATTCCGCTTTGAGTGATGACCATCCACTGAAGTCGTGGGTTCTTAAGTTCACGAGGAACTTGGGTTCTTGTGCCGGTCTTGGGTTCTTGGGGTTCTTGAGTTCTTGAGGTTTTTGAGGTGTTAGGTGCAGCGGAATGATTGTTTGCGCTTTGCTCAAGATGAGTGCTCCGAACTGTGCTCAAGGTTCCTTTTAGTTTTTATGGAAGGGAGAGCCTTTCGTTCTTAATGGAAAGTGCTATGACACGAACAAAGTGAATGGACACTGTGCGTTCAAATGTATGAGACTGAGAGATAGAGAGAGAAGAGAGATACGACACCAGAGACATTGTAAAACCCTCCTCCGAAGGCCCCACTCTCGCGTCGGCGAGAGTGGTCTACTATTGATTGCATAAAGTGGTACAATGCGTATGCAATGGACTGATGCAACTTGGGACTATGCCGATGACGACGACGGTGATGACGACGACGACTTTAGGGCTGAAATCTGTGGTCTTCTATCTGCTGAATTTCGGGGCTGTTTAGGTGGCTGAAAATATCTGTTTTGGCTGCGTTTTTATGGGCTGAAAATGGGGGTCTTCTGCAATGCTTCTAGGGCTGAATCTGCTACTAATCCTGTATGCTGAAAACGCTGCTGCATCTGCTACAACGGGGCTGAAAACCAAAAATGCTGATGGCTGATTGTAGCGTTAGTAAAACGTTGGCCTCCTGCTGCAGATTGGGCTGAACATAGAAAACGCTAGGGTTGTTCTGTAGCGTCAGTAAAACGCTAGGGCTGAGTGTATCTGCTGTGGTCCAGTAAAGCTGAAAACGCCAATCAATGGTGGGTGCTGGCGATGGCAGATTGAAAATGCTAGGCTTGGGGAGGGAGGTCACCAAGGCTCGCGGGCGCTGAGGGTACTGCGGGTTCTTGCTGAGAAGATGCCTGTTGAGCACGTGCTCCTGCTGCCTCTTCTGCCATTTAGTGCTAACTTGGGTTTGCTTATATATTTTCTTAGCAAAATTGCCTACCTACTCTTGTTGGAAAGTCACTTAAAAATAATAAGTGAAAAATGTCAAAAATAGGGAAAATAGGCTAAATGCATTGGAAAATGCCCTTGACTGAATCTGATGGATTTTGAAGGGAATACTGATGATCATGCTGTGTGCAACCAGAGGATATGCATCTACACTAAGTGACTGGGCTTCATGGTCTACGAATAGACTCACAAGAGTGCCAGATCACTTCTAAATCTAGACTGACTGGATTGATTGAACCCTGATCACGCTGTAGCTTGTCCATGGACACATAGGGTTGGATGTGTCACGTGACATCCCCTCCTTTTCAAAATGAGGTACTGGAACCGAATTGTATGGCGTCGAGGGAGATCGCCAATAGCATCCGGAATCCTAGAAGGGACTCTTCGCCGGCCCACTCTGATGTGTGGGTCGTGCGGTACTTGAAGTCTTCGGCCCTTTCACCCCTCCTTTTAAAAGTTGCGTAAGCGGAGCAACAACTTTAGAGTAATCCTTGATAAACTTGCGAAAGAATCCAGTAAAGCCTAAAAAGGACTTTACTTGGCGTACATTCTTCAGAATGGGCCAATTTCGCACTTTATCCAATTTTTCAGGGTCAACGCGAATTCCATCGCGAGTAATGATGTGACCCAAGTACAGAAGCTCTTTCTTAAAGAATTCACACTTAGAAGCCTTAGCGTAAAGCTTCTCAGTTCTCAGTACTTCGAGAACAATGCGTATATGCACTAGGTGCTCAGATAAACTTCGGCTGTAGATCAAGATATCATCGAGAAATACAACAACGAAGTTGCCTAAAAATGCCCACAGCAGATCATTCATCATCTACTGGAACGTAGCTTGAGCATTGGCGAAACCAAAAGGCAAGACCAAAAACTCGTAGTGACCTTAACGTGTATGGAAGCCTGTCTTAGGAATATCTTCCAGTTTGATCCGTATCTGATGATAGCCTGATCGCAGGTCTATCTTCGTATAATACAACGCTCCATGGAGCTGATCTATCAAATCGTCCATGCGCGGGAGCGGATACTTGTTCTTGACAGTGAGCTTATTCAACCCCTTGTAATCCACGCAGAAGTGCATAGTGTTATCCTTCTTTCGAGAAAGTAACACTGGCGCTCCCCACGGGGACTTACTTGGTCGGACAAAACCCCTGTCGAGATAATCTTTCAACTGCCGCTGAATCTCGTCCTCTTCGGTTTTACTAAACCGATAGGGTTGCTTTGAGAAGGGTTGGCTACCAGTCACCAACTCAATGTCATGATCTACTCCTCTCGAAGGCGGCAAGCTAGGAGGTATATCATCGGGAAAAACATCCTCGAAATCAGTCATGATTCCTCGGATAAGGTTGGGTTCGTTGGAATCCCCAAGTTCAACAGAAGAACATGAAGTACTAAGCACTAATGAATCAAACCAAGCAGATGGTACACAATGATAAAAGTCAACGTCAGAAGACTTTATTTCTTTATACATTTCCAAAGCAGTAACAACTGGTATTGCAAAACCATTATTTACAGACTTCTGATTACAAAGTGACACAGAGACATGAGGCATGTTCTGCTTAACAAAAACAAGAGAGTGATGTACATAGTCTATATACAATGAGTCTTGTTTATCATAAAACCATGGAATTCCTAAAACATCTACTCTGTCCAGGCGCATGATGTGGAAATCCAGGTTCTCTTTGTAATCAGCTAGCTTGAGCGACAAGTCTGGAACCATCCGATTCCATACATCTGTATCCACGCCATGAGCCATCTTCACACGATACTCATCGTCACTGTCCCGCGTCTGCAGGCTCAGTTTCTGCACCAATTTTGTATCCACAAAATTGTGTGAGCTTCCATTATCAAGGAGTACGGTCACGTCGTGACCATTGATCTTCCCGGGGAAACGGAGAAGATCGTGCTTATCAAACACTTTGGTACTAAAAGTACAATTAGGGCATAAACTGTGCACTAAATGATGGATTTCAACTTGAACAACATCAGAGTTACCTGAGATCTCATGAATCTAAACCGAAGGACGACCTTACGGTTTTTGCGTCTTCTTCTTCTTGGGGCAATCCTTGATTTGGTGACCGGTCTGGCCACATCCGAAGCAAGCCCCCTTCTTCACTGCATCAGCAATTGAAGCATTTATGGCTTTCTTCTTCTCCTGAGAAGATATGGGTGATGATTTGGACTTATGCTGGAGTCGGGGTCGCTTCCTCGAAGCACCCTCATCGGATTGATGGTCTGCAGTTCTTTTCTTCTCATAATTCGCTCCATTTATCAAATGGAACGTCCTGGCGTTTGTCACTGCATCCTCCACATCAGTTGGGGCTTTGTCCTTAATTAAGGCCCAACGGTAATCCTCATGCAATCCCAGCAGATACATGTGCACAGCGTGCGTAGAATCCACCTTGTAGAAGGTGAGCGTCTCTTTGAAAGCTGTCGTATATTTATCAAAAGACAGAGTTTTCATCGAAAGACTGTAGATTGGCACAAGCTTTCAAAGGGTCCATTTTAGCGAAATCCCTCTTGAATTTCACACAAAAATCAACCCATGTCGTAGGCTTCTCTGTCATGTCGCGCCACCAGGTGAGCGCCTTACTGCGCAGATAGAGAGGAATCGTCTGAATCCTCCGTTCATCATGCTCCCCATGGAGATCACAATACGTGGTTCACTGGTGCAGCCAGTTATTGACGGCCAGTTCCGTACACTCCTTCTCTTCCCCTGAGAAATTTGTAGTTTTGTACGGAATTGTGGCAGTCGGACCACCCTGTGGACGCCCAAAAGCAGCAATCTGTGTTCGCAATTGCTGGAGATGGGTTCCCCCTCGGAAATACGCGTAGTCGTCGACTGAGCCATATTTTCGAGAGTAGAGAGTCGGGAATTGAGCCCCTGCACGACCCCTTCGAGAGAGGCCAAGCGAAGGTTCGTCTGAACATTCGCGTTTTCCAGAGCGGTAACACGCTGGTCGAAACTCTGGAAAGTACTTGTAATCCATGTGTAGAGAGCATGCGTGAATGGAATTTGGATATTACCTGGCGCTCGTCACGTTGCACATCTGAGCTGGAGGAATCCATGGCGGAGTGCGTGGAAAAACTGGAATTTTCACGCAAAACTGGGCCCTTTTTGCACTTTCCATTCACGAAAAGTTGAAGTTTGAAGAGCTCTACGCGTCGGCGTGAGTGTCAAGGCGAGCAGGTGATGGCGGGAGCGCGGGAGTGTGAGCAAGTGAGCTCGGGAGAGCTCGGGAGACAAGCAAAGAACTTTAAAAGTGAATTCTCTGTAACTTACAAAGCTCTGTAAGTGAGTTTTTAACAAATGACAGGTTTCATACCTTAAAAAAAAAAAACCAAAGTGTCCTGGGCACCCTTAATAAAAAAAAAGGTCAATTTATTAGACAAAATATGGCGTCGAAACTCAATGCAAGGCCTAAATCTGCCAGCGTAAAAAAAAATTCAGCGAAGGCTTCTGGAGTTGCCGACGCGTGGAGAGAGAGGCGCAAAGGATGAAGCAACTGCCGAGTGCGTGGCCCTCCGTGCCCAACACACGCCATGACCTCCACCCTAGAGCCATTGCATACAAACTCCTCCACGTTGGAGAATTAACGCAGCCTTGGCTCTTCGTTCTATAGCTGGTCACCCCCAAGCAAAGAGAGAGGTAGCACTCTCTCTCTCTCTCTCTCTCTCTCTCTCTCTCTCTCTCTCTCTCTCTCTCTCTCCTTCGCACAGAGGAGAAGGAGATTACAGAGAAAGCTTTAAGAGGATGCATGCTGAATTTTAATCTAAAATCAGTCACTTAATAAAGAATTCACTGATTTTCGTCGAAAATCAGCAAAACTAGTGAAGGAACTATGATTTTCAGCATTTTCACCTCCTGATGTGCTGATTTTTTAATCAAAAATCAGCGACCAAACTTTAATTTTCACCTGCATACATGTTTATGAGAAGAAAATAATTGATTAAACAATTATATCATAAAAAACTGCATGAAATAAAGACTATCCGACTTAAACCAGTCTGTAGGTGTGCACATAGTCCATCCCGTAGCCAAGCCGGCTCTGATACCATGAAACGAACGCGGAGAATGGATCTCCCGGCTACACAGACTGCCTACAGATACGCGTCGGACGAACCACCCGATCATAGCCACCATCTGGTAGCTCCTCCGTGCTGGGGTCGGCGTCCGAGGACGTAGGCGTGCACCTGTAAGACCGAGCATCCCATACCAACCCGGCCTCACCTCCTCGAGGTGACCTCGCGCACTCCTAGCCTCGTCGGCTAACCACTGGCACTCTGCCAGTGGGGGTCGACAACTGCAAATGAGGCCTTGGCCTCCCTTTTATAATAATGGCCGGCCACACTAGCCGTGTTCACACTAGGTCCGTCCAGACACTGGACGCCCATCCTGACGGCATCTGGGCTAGATCCCCTCTCCTGTGAGCGGGACATAACACTTTGACACGTCAGTAGTTTGTTACATGGTAGGCAACACAACACACAACTGTAGTTTGACACATGGAGAGCGGTTGCACATGGGAATTGTTACAAAACCCGCAATCCTTACAAGTACTTTGTTTGAGAATTTGTTTGAAATAGAATTCATCTGTTTTGAACTTGTTTTGGTGCCGATTTGAGATTGCTTGATTCTAGTTTTGATACTGGTTTCAATATTTTTTGAAAACCCTTGAGGCTTGGATACTCATGGCTTTCGCTTTCTTGATTCCATTCAGAAATTGATGAGTCATGCGAAACCGGGTTTTGCCATTCACTCAGGCAGTTTGACCTGCCCCACAGATGAAATCATGAACGAACAGACTTCGAACTAATGAAAGTAGAAAGAAGAAGAGCAACCCAGAAAAGAAAGAAAAGGATGCACGACCCAAGCTTACTCTTCGGGAGAGAGCTCTCTACATCAAAGAGGGGAAGTGCTTTGGATGCAGGGAAACTGGGCATATCTTTGCGAAGTGCCCTAATTGGATACTCATGGCTTTCGCTTTCTTGATTCCATTCAGAAATTGATGAGTCATGCGAAACCGGGTTTTGCCATTCACTCAGGCAGTTTGACCTGCCCCACAGATGAAATCATGAACGAACAGACTTCGAACTAATGAAAGTAGAAAGAAGAAGAGCAACCCAGAAAAGAAAGAAAAGGATGCACGACCCAAGCTTACTCTTCGGGAGAGAGCTCTCTACATCAAAGAGGGGAAGTGATTTGGATGCAGGGAAACTGGGCATATCTTCGCGAAGTGCCCTAAAAAGGCACCGAAAGAACATAACAAGAAGGATGAAGACGAGCTTGAGGGTTCGAAAGAAGCTGAGGAACGTGGACGAAAAGGCAAGATGAAAGTAGGACCGGTTCCAGATTGCATGGGTACTGACCCAAGCACCATTGATGAGAGTACAAAACTTTGCCGAGCTTGGGGCAAAGTGAAAGACCAAGAAGCCCTGGTTTTCTTTGATGGAGGAGCCAAGGCCAACTTCATTTTACATGAATTGGCGGCGCGGCTCGAGATCACACCCGATCGGATGGGACCACTAGCAGAGGCGGTTCTAGCGGCATCTAGCAGGGACGTAGCCATTACACCCGTCATTGGCAAACTTCGGTTGCATTGTCAGGGGTATTTGGGGCATGAGGACTTCTACATAATGCCCTTGGAAGGTTGTGATGTCCTCTTGGGAATTCCTTGGTACCATAAGAACAACGCCATGGTCGACTATCGGGCGAGAAAAGCGATTTTGACTACAAAAAAGGGCCAAACCATTGTACTTGATGTGAAACTTAAGGGCGAGTCTGTCCCTATTGTATCGGCTTCTGCCGCCTCAAAAATTAATGAAATCCAGTCTGTTTGTTTACTCGATTTTTTTGAGAGAGTTGAGTGATGAGCATAGGACAAATATGTCTGAACTTGATAAAGAACGCCAGGATTTTCTCCATACTCATGCCGATTGCTTTTCAGAGGGCCTGCCAGGCGAGTTACCACCCCCTCGTGCTGAGGATCATAACATTGATCTGATACTTGGAAGCACACCACCGAACCGGCCACCTTATCGTATGAGCCGAGCCCAGAACGAAGAAATTATGAACCAAGTGAAAGACCTCTTGGAGAAGGGTCTTGTCCAGTGAAACCGGCCCGTGGGGTGGTAGGCTTTGGCTTTCTCCCGAAATTCTTTACTTTACTTTAGACACACACAGAGCACTTTGCAAAGGGAACCTGCGACGGGAATTAACACTTAAGTACACACACGGCTTGGAAGCTAGAACGCTCCGAGCAAACGCCGACAACCTGTAGGCCCCAAAATTGGTGCCCCTTTCGGTATTTCTTTATTCTTTGAGAGGGTAAATTACAAAGTAGAGTCCTGGGAATTCTTTACCTGTATTCAGCTAGATACCACTTGTTTTGGCCAAATTTCGGTAGCATAACAGCCCCGAAACTTACGCGAAACCAATTCCCCTGCTGGAACTCACTTCCACTGGCATAAATCCTCTGATTCCTGCCCAAAAACAATAAATTGAGCATGTTGTATTTACTGGTTTTTGCCCTGTTTTCAGCCCCAAACAGTCCCCTAACTGTCCTCTGCCATTGGGGCACGATTCCGAATGGTTCTGGCGTCCGTAGGGCTGAAAAACAGTCAATTTACGGCGCATACACAGCGCTGAAAATGCACCTGTACGGTGAGGTTATGACCCTCACCGGTGCTTGCTTTGGAGTAGGAGTTAGCTACCCCTGTTCCTGCTCAAGGAGGCTCTTGCCTCAGCACAAAAGCATGAAACCACATAGCTGTACATCAATCAAATGAAGAGCCCTCTTGTGGGGCATCACATAACTGCACGTAGGGGAGAGAGAGAGCAGTGTGTAGTGTGCATGGCATCACTCCTAGCACCACACTGTACATGAGAGGGAAAGAAAGCACTCCATAGCTCTTAACTTGTGATAGGTTCTCAATGAAGCATCCCCCAAGCATAAATCGAGCGCCCCCTCTTCTGCGCTTAACCTGTAATCTGTGAATGAATAGATGCAAAAAGGGAAAGATTTCCATGGCTGCCAGAACCTGTGTATCGCTGAAAACGCACCAAAACAGCCCTGTAAACACACATCTGATGCCTTCCAATGCTGAAAAGGAGCTTCTTGGTCGTAGGTAAAGTAACAGGAAGCTCAAAAATGGAGAGAAATGGCTGAAAATCAGAGTTATTAGCCTCCAAAACTGCTCCAAAAAGTCAGTTACGAGTTTTGTTCTCCCAGACTTGGTAAATTGGCCAAAAAGTGCCACTTGGCACTCATATATGCAATTTTCCCTCATTGGGCTTCTCACTTAAAAATCTCTTAACTGGTGCATCAGTTGACTTTGCAACAGAGTAATGAAATGTTCCCCTTGTCATTCTGAAGCTAATGACGTGAACAGATTTTATGGCCCAAAATAGTAGTTCCCTAAATTTTAGGGGATGCTTCCGTTGGACTCCCATTGGTCATCTGACCAACAATGCCGACTGGGACCGCATCCAAAAATGCAATGTAACCGAGCTGTCGGGTACTTTACTTTGGTGACCCCACCTTGACATTGTACCTTTATTGAGTTCACTTCCTAGTATCCACCAACTTGCTAAGTGCGACGGGGGGAACCTACATGACCTTGCACTGAGCCTTGACATCCTCTTACTATATGAATTCCAGTGCCGACCAACTTCCCGTCTGCGGGTAAAACTACCGTTCACATTGGCCATACAGTGTCCGACCATTTGCAACTTCAAAAAGAGGTCTCAAAAATAAAACAAAATTCATTGGAAAGAAACCAACAACTAAGGTTAGCAATTGCCACGTCCTCGTGACATTCTTAACGGTTGCACGTCCTCGTGACATCCAGCCTAGTACTTCACCGTATTGCTCTCCAGTGTTCTTGGTTTTGAAGAAAGACGGATGTTGGAGAATGTGCATCGATTATAGAGCTCTCAACAAAGTCACCATCAAGAACAGACTTCCGATTCTTAGGATCAATGATATTCTTGACCGACTACAGGGATCCTCGTGCTTTAGCAGGATCATTTTGAAGAGTGGATATCATCAGATCCGAATTGCGTCGGGAGATGTCTACAAGACAGCTTTTCGGACGACTTTTGGGTTATTTGAGTTTTTGGTGATGCCTTTTGGCCTAATCAATGCTCCTGCGACATTTAATTGGATGATGGACAGGATTTTTCGAGAGTACAGACTATTTGTTGGCACTTTCTTTGACGACATCATTGTTTTCTCCAAGGATGAGGCAGAACATATAGAACACTGCTACAAGTCTTTCAAGCATTATGAGATCACAAGTTGGTGATTAATGCGAAGAAAAGCGAATTTTTCCTACCAGAGATACACTTTTTCGGACACATTATGTCAGTAGCAAGAGTGAAAATGGACCCGGCCAAGATTGAGACTATTCGTGATTGGCCCGATTTGAAGAATGTCTATGAAGTCAGAAGGGCTTGTGTTCGTACTACATGCGGTTCATTAGAAAGTTTGCAGAGGTTGCTTCCCCTTTGCATATCTTGACACAGAAAGGAGTACCTTTCTCGTGGGGACCCACAGAGGTGACTGGCTTTCAGATATTGAAAGAGAAATTGACTACAAGACCAGTTTTGACTTTGCCGGACTTGTAGAAGTCATTTGAAGTACATTGTGATGCTTGTGGTCGTAGTCTGGGTGCGGTCTTAATGCAAGAAGGCCATGTCATTGCTTACGAGAGCCGATTGTTTTAAGGCCGGAATTGACAGCACAAATTTATGAGAAAGAGCTTTTGGCGGTTATCCATGCTCTTACTCAGTGGCGGCATGACCTGCTCGGAGCGGATTTTACTGTCTTCACAGACCATCAGAGTTTATGCTACTTCTTGTCACAAAAGCAGCTATCCGAAAAGCAGATGCGGTGGGCGAACATCTTGTCATAGCTTCACTTCCAGATTGTGTCACAAACAGGAGCGCACATGAATAATCAACATGATGAAAATAAACAATCTTTCAACTAAACAGAGTTGAGGGAGAAGTTCGACACAGTATTTGGGACCATAAGATGGGCTGGTCCCCCCCCTTAAAGAGAATCCTTTATTAGGGAGAATCTTTTTACAAGCACAAGAACCGGAGAAAACCCCTCCGTTCTAATTTCCTGACTCGATGGTCGTTCCTTCCCGTAAGGGAAATCCGAGAGACAAGCTCTCAATCCTTTTTCCGTCTGTACTCGGAGTTGAGACTCCGCAGACAATTTCCGAATTCGGTTTCCGGAATTCCCAAGTGTAGGCCGGAGCCTTCCCGCTTCTCCTTCACGATGAAGTACCTGCAACACACACACAAACACGGGACAACAATTTGTATGGCGATTCCACAATAGATACCTATCAGTCTTTCGCGGGAAAAGCGACTTCCGTGCTTCGTAGTTTCGCGATCTCTTGCGTCTTCTGGCGGCAGAGTCTTCTCTTGCTGGCGCTGGCAACCACTCCTTTGAGTGAGGGCATGTGGTGTTTTTATAGCTCCCTGGCCACAACAGGAATAACTGAGTAGAGGCTGGCCGCGTAGAGATCGCGGCGGATTTTTTTTTTTTTTTTTTGGTGCTGTTCCGAAATAGGGACTGAGAATCCGTTGGCTGCTTTTGTTGCTTTATTTTCTAAGTGGTTGCCCACTTATTAAGTGGGCGGCCGGCATATTTTAAAATTGGTCTGAACCTGCCCAAAAACTCAATAAAACCTTATAAGTTTAAAACAATGCCTTTCACAGCACTTCCCAGGTGTCCGTGGATGCAACCACATGCACAAATGTAATGCAGACATAGATTCCTCGCGGGAAAGCGTCTGCTCTTCCCGGAAAACTCGTTAAAATATTCCGCTTTTTTAGAAAAGCTTCTCAAAAACCATCTTTATTCTTGTGCTTGCGTCTTTACACGTAATCCTCTTTCCAGTTCGGGTTTCTTGCCAGACCAGCGAGATATTCCCTTTTCGATGCTCTCGTCACCCCACCACGTGACGCATCAAGAATATTCGTTTCCCGGTCTCTCCTACCGAACTAACGGTAAAACCCCTTCACGATGCTTAATGTCACCCATCATATGACGCATCAGAGTTTTCCGTTCTTGATGGCTTTTAATAATTCCAGTAGATCTACAGTTCCTAACCTTACGGTTCAAGTGCAGATCTTTAAATATCCTAATTTCGATAAAAAGAAATTACTCGAGAAAATAAGAAAATAGTCCATTTAGCAACATCCCTTTGGCTTCTAAACAGTTGTCCTCAACTGTAGTGCTTGTACATATCCATCAAGAATCTTGGGATAGGATGCTAATTCTTGCTCAGTCATCCACTGAGCATCTAGAGTAGAATAATTCTTAAACTTTACCAAATACTTTCGTGTAATCTTCCCGAACTTAAGTGGCCGCTCGTGATGATGAATGATCTGCTCCGATTGGAGTATTTCTTCCGTTTCCTCAACCTCTGGAGGTTCCTCAGCAATAGGCTGACTTGGAGGCGGTCCCATATATGGCCCGAGTAAACTAACATGGAAAGCATTGTGGATCTTTCAATTAGATGGTAAGTTTAATCGGAACGTCACATCGTTCACTTGGTCAATTATCTTAAACGGCCCAAAATAGGGATTGGAAAGTTTTACCACTTTCCCTTTTTGAGTCGCTTGTTTCTTTAGTCTTGCCTTCTCAAAACTTGAGTAAGACTAATTGACCGACTGTTAAGTCTAGATTCCTTCTGTGCTTGTCCGTAGCTTTCTTATGTTTTTCCTGAGAGCGCAAAATTGCTCTCTTAACTTGCTCGTAGGCCGTGTCCAAATCCCGGACAAACTCATCTGCTGCGAAAATCTTATCCTTAGTGACAAGGATCGGTGGAAGCAAAGGCTTACCATAGAGAATCTCAAAAGGTGCTTTCCCTGTAGATGAATGCACGGTATTGTTATACGCGTACTCAACAACGGGCAAATACTTCTCCCAGTCAGACTGTCTTTCTTACACATAAGATTTCAACATATCGAATATTGTGGAATTAGCTATCTCACTCTGCCCATCCGTTTGAGGATGATATACAGAAGAAAAATTCAACTTTGTGCCAAGGTTATCAAACAAGGCACGCCAAAAGTTGCCTGTCATGCGAGGATCTCGATCACTCACAATAGACTTGGGCAGCCCATGATGCTTAAAGATCTGTGCTAGAAAAATTCTAGCCATATGGTCTGCTGTCATTGCTTTCTTAACTGGAATAAAGTGAGCTTGCTTGCTAAATCTGTCCATCGCATCATTTCCAGTTTGAGTCTTTGGGAGATCCACAATAAAATCCATGGCTATACTCTCCCAGGGTTGATCAGGCACAGGTAAAGGTTGGAGTAACCCAGGCGTCTTATGCCGATCATACTTTACTTTTTGGCAAACCAAGCATTCCTTGACATATTGATCAATGTCTGCTTTAAGGCTTGGCCAAAAGAAATATCTTTTCAATGCTAAGGTCGTAGGGAGAATTCCTTGATGACCCGCATATGGTGAAGCATGTGCTTCTTCCATGATTTCTTTCTCAATGGTTCTGCCACGCAAATTGCTTGGTGGTGATAGAGGTAACCATCCCGAATAGAATAGAGATATTCATCCTCTCCGTTCTGTAACTTATTCCAAGTGGAGGAGAAGTCTGGGTCATTCGGATACAACTCTGGAAGTGATTCCAAGTCTTGGTGATACACAGAAGTAACTGCGTTCATCCTAGGCCGTCTAGACAATGCGTCTGCAGCCACATTCTTACTCCCAGCCGTATGGAGGATCTGAAAATGAAACATGGACAAAAAGTTTGCCCATCTCATTTGCTTCTCAGACAATTTCCGTTGCGTAAGAAAATACCGCAAACTCAGGTGCTTGGTTTTGATCACAAAATCCGCTCCTAGAAGATAATGCTTCCAGGTAGACAAGGCGTGGATCACAGCCATAAGTTCCTTCTCGTAGATTGAGGCATGCAATTCTGCATCCTTAAGTCGTCTAACTTTCATAAGCCACTGCATGGGCTTCTTGGTTAAGCACTTCACCGATGCAATCACCTGAAGCATCGCAGTGAACCTCGAATGGTTTCCTTAAGTCTGGCACTATCAAAATAGGTCCATGGCTTAATAGGTATTTTAGCCTACCAAAGGCACCTTGTTGTCTCGATCCCCACTTGAAAGGGATCTCTTTCCTTGTTAGGTCATGAAGTGGTCTTGCTACTTGAGCAAAGCCTCGGATAAACCTCCGATAGTAAGAACACAATCCCAGAAAACTTCGTACGGTCATGTACCGTAGTGGGAGTTGGCCAATCTTGCACGACTTAGATCTTTGCGGGATCCATTTTCACTTGGTTGTGTGAGAGTATATGGCCGAGATAGTTTATCTCAGTGAGGAAGAACTCACTCTTCTTTGCATTCACATGCAACTTATGCTTTTGCAATTCCTGAAACACTATATCCAAGTGCTTTCGATGTTCCTCCTCGGTCTTTGAAAAGACGAGTATGTCATCAAAGAACACTCCTGTGAAAGCTCGGTGTGGGCTGAAAATTCGATCCATCATTCGATTGAATGTGGCAAGAGCATTGGTCAAGCCAAACAACATTACCAAAAATTCATAAATTCCAAAAGTTGTGCGAAAGGCAGTCTTATGGACATCTTCAGGGGCTATGTGTATCTAATGATACCCGCTTTTTAAGTCAATGCGACTAAAGATTGCTTGCTCCCTGCAGCTTATTGAGAATATCATCAATCCGGGGTATCGGAAAGCGATTCTTGATAGTGATCTTGTTTAGAGATCGATAATCTATGCACATTCGAAACGTGCCGTCTTTCTTTTGCACCAGTAGAACTGGAGAGCAGTAAGGCGAAGTACTTGGTCGTACTAGACCTTTTTCCAGAAGCTCGTTGACTTGCTTCAAAATTTCCTCTTGCTGAGCAAGACTAACCTGATAAGGGGGTAGGTTTGGGGGAGAGCTACCTGGTACGAGATCAATGCGATGATCTTTCGGACGTTCCGGAGGTAGCTTGTCTGGTGGAGTATCCGTGAAACAATCTTTATACTTTTCAAGAAATTGAAAACGTTTAATTTCTAAACTAGAGAGCGAACCCTCATTAGTTTTATCTCTTTCACATGGGAAAATCAAGTAAGCGGAAATGCACTTCTTTATTTCCTTCTTAATGGAGATATGGCTTACAATAGGGAATAGCCAATCCCCTGCATCAGCAAAAATTTTAATGTTCTTGCCCTCATGCTCAAAAGCGACTGGCTTTTCTACATAATCTGGGACCGGTTGCATATGGCAATGCCATGGCATACCCAAGATGATATTACATCCCTCGATAGGTGCCATCGAAAAGCATTCGCAATCCTTGTATTCACCAATCCGGAGATTGAGTTGTCTTTGCACAGGAGTTGAATTGGTGGTCAACCCCTCAAATGCCAATCCGGAAGTGACTAGAGTTCCAAGCTGAGCCAATGTAAGGCCCAAGCGTTCTGCAGTTTCCAGTGAGATGAAGTTGTCCGTCGATCGAGGGTCATAAAGGATCAACACCTGCTGGTTATTCACAGATCCCCAGCCTTTAAGGAGCTGGCGCTTTACTTTCTCGGATTCAGTATTCCCTTGCACGTCAGGAATGGAATTCAAGCTCGGTGGAGCGGGTTCCTTCTTCGATTGTTCCTTCTTCGAAGATGCTTGTTCCTGTCGTTGCTGCCGAACAGGGTAGTCAAGCTTCATATGTCCTTTTTCACCACAGTAGAAGCACCTTCCTTGCTCTTTGAAGGTTTGTACTTGGTTCGGCGTGAGATACTTAAGCCGTTTTCCGGTACCCTCTGGCTTCTTAGGCTCATCCGGGTCCTTTGGGGAACGCTTTTTGCCTTGGTTGCCATGGTCATCATAGACCGCTCTTTGCCTTGCACGGTATGTGCTATGTTCCATCCGTCTGGGGGTACTAGTGGAATGTAAATCCTCGGCAATGATTGCCGACTCCATCATCCGCTGAAGGGTGTCGTGTGGGTACACCTTCTTCCGAAGCAGTGGTTGAAGGCCTGCTTCAAACTTTCGCATCTTTTCCTTGTCGGAAATCTTCATGAAAGGCGTAACTTTCAAAAGGACCGACCAAAACTTGTCAACATAAGCCATGACTTTCTCTTGTTCCTTTTGGGCGAACCAGTCCCATTCCTTCCGGATGTCCTCGAAATCAGGTGGAAGAAATTGTTCATAGAATTCAGCTTTGAATTGAGCCCAGGTTCTGGCTTGAGTACCTTCCAAAATTTTGGCTAGCCACCAGTTGCTTGCAGTCTCCTTGAGATGCATCCCAACATGACGCAACTTGGATTTTTAGTGAAGTTTCCGTTGGCAAAAGCAACTTCGAACTGCCTGATGAAAGACAGTGCCTTGGAGATATCTTTCTGTCCTATGTAGTTATCAAACTTCACATCCTTGTCACCGGATTTGAAAATCCGCATCTTGTGGTGATGTCTGCTGTTATCCCTCTTGAACTGGGGCTTCTCTTTAGTAGTATGTAAGGAAGTAGTAGGAGTTTTCTTCTTGGGAGAAGATTTAGATACTGTATGAGAAGTAGATGTAGTAGTATAGTCATGAGAGTATGATGGAGAAGAGATAGAGACATCCTTTTGCTTTCGTTAAGCAGAGAAAGTTCTTTTTCCTGGCCCTTGCTCTTGGAAGGCCGTTTGTCCTGATCCGGAGATCCCTTGTGCGTTTCGGCACCTCTTTCCGCACCATCCACCTGCGGATTACTTCCATTAACAGGATTTTCTTGATGCCCATCGGCATCCGTTCCTTGTGGCTTCTTGATTCTGTCCAAAGCCTTTTGGACAGCCGGCAGCGAAATGAGTTGTTGCAATTCTGCGAGTTGGGCTCGCACTTGCTGAAGTTCGTCTTCCGCGGTTCTTCCGTGGCTTGTCATGGTTCTTCCCGTTCCTTCCCGGAATCGTCCTTCTTTGCAGAGAAAGAGAGGAATCCGAGCTCTAATACCACTGTCACAAACGGGAGCGCACACGAATAATCAACAAGATGAAAATAAATAATCTTTCAACTAAACAGAGTTGAGAGAGAAGTTTGACACAGTATTTGGGACCAGAATATGGGCTGTTCCCCCCCTTAAAGAGAATCCTTTATTAGGGAGAATCTTTTTACAAGCACAAGAACTGGGGAAAACCCCTCCGTTCTAATTTCCTGACTCGATGGTCGTTCCTTCTTGTAAGTGGAAATCCGAGAGACAAGCTCTCAATCCTTTTTCCGTCTGTACTCGAAGGTGAGACTCTACAGACAATTTCCGAATTCCGTTTCCGGAATTCCCAAGCGTAGGCTGAAGCCTTCCCGCTTCTCCTTCGCGATGAAGTACCTGCAAACACACACACAAACACGGAACAACAATTCGTATGACGAATTCCACAATAGATACTTGTTGCTCTTTCGCGGTAAAAGCGACTTCCGTGCTTCGTAGTCTCGCGATCTCTTGCGTCTTTTGGCGGCAGAGTCTTCTCTTACTGGTGCTAGCAACCACTCCTCTGAGTGAGGGCATGTGGTGTTTTTATAGCTCCCTTGCCATAGCAAGAATAGCTCAGTAGAGGTTGGCCGCGTAGAGATCACGGCGTTTTTTTTTTTTGGTAGGTGTGCTGTTCTATCCGAAATAGGGACCAAGAATTCGCTGGCTGGTTTTGTTGCTTTATTTTCTGAGTGGCTGCCCACTTATTAAGTGGGCGGCCGGCATATGTTAAAATTGGTCTGAACCTACCCGAAAACTCAATAAAACCTTACAAGTTTAAAACAATGCCTTTCATAGCACTTCCTAGGCGTCCTTGGATGCAACCACATGCACAAATGCAATGCAGACATAGATTCCTCGTGGGAAAGCGTCTGCTCTTCCCGGAAAACTCGTTAAAATATTCCGCTTTTTTAGAAAAGCTTCTCAGAACCCATCTTTATTCTTATGCTTGCGTCTCTTTCCAGTTCAGGTTTCCTACCAGACCAACGAGATATTCCCTTTTCGATGCTCCCGTCACCCATCACGTGACGCATCAGGAATATTCGTTTCCCGATCTCTCCTACCGAACTAACGGTAAAAGCCCTTCGCGATGCTTAATGTCACCCATCATATGACGCATTAGAGTTTTCCGTTCCTGATGGCTTTTAATAATTCCAGTAGATCTACAGTTCCTAACCTTACGATTCAAGTGCACATCTTTAAATATCCTAATTTCAATAAAAAGAAATTACTGGAGAAAATAAGAAAATAGTCCATTTAGCAACAGATTATCCATTTGCAAGGATAGAAGAATTTGGTGGTAGATGCTTTGTCTCAAAAGCCGTTGGTTCTAGCTATTTCCGCGATCCATCATAGGAGCTTCGAGGATATGGTCGACAAGTATGCCATAGATACATATTGTGTAGATATTTTCACTCGGATACGGAATGGGGAGATAGTAGCTATGTCATTCGGGATGGCTACTTGATGAGGAAAACCATGTTATGCGTTACACAGCCGTTGAGGGAAAAGGTTATGATCGAATGCCACTGTCCACCTTTTACGGGTCATCGCGGCGTTGCTACCACCTTGAAAGGGGTAGAGAGATACTTCTTTTGGCCGAGACTCAAGAAGGATGTGGACGAGTTTGTGCGCAGTTGCTTGATATGCCAGAAGGTCAAGTTTGACAGGCATAAAACACAGGGATTGTTACAGTCTTTGCCCATACCCTCCCGCCCCTGGGAAAGTATTGTAATGGATTTCATTTTAGATCTCTCGAGAACACAGAGTGGTCACGATGGTATCTGGGACTATTATTGACAGGTTTGGCAAGCAAGCTCATTTCATTCCAGTGAAGGAAACAATCAAGCTGGATCGCTTAGCGAGACTGTTTGTGGCCCAGATCTTCAGATTACATGGCATGCCCAAGACGATTGTCTCCGACAGGGACCCTAGATTTACGAGTTTGTTTTGGAAGGCTATTTGGGAGAACATTGGCACGCGGTTGCAGTTCTCGTCATCTTTCTACCCGCAGACTGACAAGCAATCTGAGATTGCCAATTCAGTGGTACTAGATTTATTGAAGTCTTACATCTCGGATCAGAAGACTCAATGGGAAAAGTATTTACCTTTGGTGGAATTTTCCTACAATAACACGATACACTCTTCGACAGGGAAGGTGCTATTTGAGATTGTTGAAGGTGCTACGAAGGTTCAACCCTTCCTAAGCACGAAAGATAAGATTTTTGAAGCCGATGAGTACACGCGCGACTCGGACATGGCTTTTGCCAAGGTTAGCGAGGCTTTGCAGAAATCTCAAGAAAGATTGAAAAAGGCAGCAGATCGCCATCGTCGCGATTTGGAATTGAAGGAGAATGATTGGGTGCTCTTACGTTTTGAGAGGGCACGCCTGAGAAAGAAAAAGGGAAAAGAGAGGCTTTTTCCAAAGCTTAGTATGCGATACTACGGACTTTTCCAGATCTCCGAAAAGATAAATGATGTCTCTTTCTGACTGAAACTGCCCGAAACTTGGAGGATTCACAATGCTTTTCATGTGAGTCTCCTGAAACCTTTTAAAGGTGATGTGCCCGAAGATGGGGAACCTGATCAGCAACCCGAAGTGGAAGAAAACGAGGAGATCCTTGTTCTAGAACAGATATTGGCACATAAAGATAGAAAGATTAAGGGTAAAGCGATAAGGCGGTTCTTGGTCAAATTCAAGAACTATCCTGCATTGGATGCGAAGTAGATGGAGGAGGAGGACCTAGCAGATACTCCTCAGATTGTGAATCTTTACCTCAAAGCATTTGGATTAGCATAGTCTATTCTAAATGGAATCCCGAGTTCAGCTTGGGCAGAATCTGGTGCAGCGGGTATGCACAAGAGGGGAGTTGCTCCACTCCTTTGTCAACAGATTGCCTCGATTTTTGATATTAAAGTCAGTGATATCTCTTTGAGTTTCAGGGATACTGTGAGCTGACAGTATTTTGCTGTTATGACTTTATGAACTGGAATTCCCGATAATATGATACTGATTTGTTCTTGACTTGCTTAAGTGCAGGAACTGATAGACGAAACGATTGCAACATTTCGGTCTGAATGCTCTCGATAGACATGGTTGCAATAGGGATTAGTCAATCGGGCATCTATGAGGTCCTGAGTGGATCTAGATGCCATTGCTAATTGCATTGCCCATAAATCATGGTCTGAGATCCGAATGAATGTTGAATGTGATTTGTCATGTGATGTCAAGTGATATCCTGTGATGTCGTGTGATGTGACTGTCGATTGGTACATGTGCTAGATGTGTGTTCCTAGTGCGTCGGTACTAACAATGAGTGTCTGCTAAGACAGTTTATGGCTTTTGTCTGTTTTGCAGGCGTAATCGAGGGTGATTACAATGCTTTCAAGAGGGGGGTATGTCACAAACTGGTGACGTGGCTGCCCAATACACACACAGCACACACCTCCGGTTGGCATGGATAGTCCCGCGGATTACCTTGTTGGAATGCTGACGTGGCAAGCACCGTACGGATAGGCCGGAAAATGCGGCGCAAATCGCGGAATGCTGACGTGGCAACAACGTACGGAAAAGTAGATGCGTGGGCTGCTTTTGTCTTCGCAAGGAGAATTCTATGCAAAGCTTTAGAAGCTTTTGGGAATTGCTTTAATTCCCTAATGAGGGCTTGCGACTGGAAAAATTGAAGATGCTTTATTTTGAAGGCTTTTGATTTTCAGCTTTTGGGGCTCTGCTTTTGGCATCCCTTGTAACCTTTCAATAAGTGGGCAAGCTTCTCACTTCTCAGAGCATCTGGACGCAGAGTCTGAGAGTGAGAGCCTCCCACTCCCTTGTATTTTGAGTTGCATATTAATATAAAAAGAAATATTGAAAGGGGCGACAGTCTTTGGGGCCAACATCTCTAGGCACGGAACTCCGCCGGGCCAATGTCGAATCAATTGTGAACCGTGAACTGTTTTGAAGTGAATTCTTGTGGTGTCGCAGTAGATTCTCGACTTGGGAGTGTCCAAGTCTGTTACACCACCAGCAGGATTTACTCTTTGGTGGGGAAGACGCCATTTGAGAAGTGAATTCTTGTGGTGTCGCGGTAGATTCTCGACTTGGGAGTGTCCAAGTCTGTTACACCACCAGCAGACTGACGTGCAATCTAAGATTGCAAATTTAGTTGTTCTGGATTTATTGAAGTCTTACATTTTTGATAAGAAGACTTAATGGGAATTCTTTTTTGCCCTTGGTGGAATTTGCCTACAATACAGGGTTTACTCTTCGGTGGGAAGGCGCCATTTGAGATCATAGAAGGTGCTTTGAAGGTTCCACCCTTAGCACGAAAGATAAGATTTTTGAAGCCGACCAATACACGAGGGACTTGGGCACTGCATTTGCCAAGGTCCGGGAGGGTTTAGCGAAATCTCAGGAACGACACAAGAAGGCAACAAATCGACATTGTCGCAATTTGAAATTAAAGGAAGACGATTGGGTGCTCTTACGTTTTGAGAAGGCACTCCTAAGAAAGAAAAAGGGAAAGGAGCAGTTTTTTCCAAAGCTTAGCGTGAGGTATTATGGCCCTTTCCAGATAAAAGAAAAGATAAATGATGTCTCCTTTAGATTGAAGCTGTCCGATACTTGGAAGATTCACAATGCATTTCATGTGAGTCTATTGAAGCCTTTTAAAGGCGATGTGCTCGATGATGGGGAGTCAAATGAGCAACCTGAAGTGGAGGAAAGCGAGGAGATACTTGTTCCAGAAGAGATATTGGCACACAACGACAGAAAGATAAAAGGTAAGTGATTAGGTGGTTCTTGGTTAAGTTCAAGAACTATCCTGCATTGGATGCGAAGTGGATGGAGAAGGAGGACCTAGCAGATACTCCTCAGATTTTAGAACTTTACCTTGAAGCATTCGGTTTAGCATAGTCTACTCCGATAGAACCCCGATTTTAGTGAGGGTGAATCTAGTGCAGCGGGTTTGCACAAGAGGGGAGTCACTCCACTCCTTTGTTAACGGATTACCCCGATTTTGAATAGAGTCAGTGTCGTCTCCTTTGGGTTTCAGGGATACTAAAGGGCTGAGTAGTATTCTGTTCTATTTGACTTTATAATTGGAATTCCCCAAAATGAAAATGATTGATTTGTACTTTGGCTTGTTTGAGTGCAGGAACTGAAAGATGGAATGACTGCAACATATTGGTCTCATAAATCTCTATAGACATGATTGTAATAAGGATTAGTTAATCGGGCATCCGTGTGGTCCTGAATAAATCTAGATGCGATTACTGAATACGTTGCCGATTGGTCATGGTCTGAGATTTGGAATGAATCTGTATGTGATTTGTCATGTGATGTCCTGCGATGTGAAGTGATGTCTTGTGATGTCCGGTGATGTGACTGTCGTCTTGTACAAGTGCTAGATGTGTCGTGTCTAGTGCATCGGTACTAACAGTCAGTGTCTACTAAGACAGTTTATGGCCTCTGTCTGTTTTGCAGGCGTAAATGAGGGCGATTATAATTCTTTCAAGAGGGGGGTATGTCACAAGTTGGTGACGTGGCAGGCCTCCGGATACACACACCTTGCGGCAGGAAATGCCACGTGGTAGCAGGCTGTGGAAAACGTGCCGACAGGTTGACGTGGCAATACGTACGGACCTCCGCAAATTTCTACTGACATGCTAACGTGGCAGGCGTATGGAATTCCGTGATTTATGTTGATAGGTCGTACAAAAATTACGTTGGCTGTATTTGGCAGCTTTTGGAAATTAAAGCTTTTGAGTTTGAGAAGCTTTTGGGACTCTGCTTTTGGGCATCCCTTGTAAGAATAAATAAGCCTCAGGGGCTCACTCCTCGGGGCATCTGGACGCAGAGACTGAGAGCGAGCACCCGCGGGCTCTTGTACTTTGCACACAGATTAATATAAAAACATATACCGAAAGGGGCGACAGTCTTGGGGCCAATAACTCTTGGCACGGAACTACGCCAGGCCGTGTCGTCTTTTGTGAACCGTTTTGAAGTGAATCTCTGCTGTGTCGCGGTAGAATCTTGACTTGGGGTGTCCATGTTTGTTACACTAATTGCAACTAGCACGCCTGCCCTTTAACTTATAGCTCGAGGCTAAAAGCAGCTGTCAAAAGTATTTTGCAAAAAAAGACCCTATTAGTAAAACTATGTGTTGAGTAAACTTCTTGGGTTTGCTCAAAGAGTCATCTGACATCCAATGTGATGACGATTGGGAGCTCTCTTTAATGCCCTTTAGCATGGTCACTCGGATCCAAAGTTCAAAGTCAAGAGGGAATATCCATAGATAAGTATAAACCCGGTTCAAGGTTGCAAGCAAATGGCCTTGTGGCTCAACCTCCTCTCACAAGAGATAGGTACACCAGGCTGAAATGGCCTCCAAAGCAGGTTCCCTTTGTCGATCAAACCCTGTTTCCGGCTAGCCGAAACACACACATACACTGGGCTGGATCTGGGCTGAAATTACGCACATGAGCCCCTCGCCATTATAAACCTGTCTTTTTTCTATCTGACAATGCAGCAGCATTGCATTGACCTCTCCAAGCTGAAAAACGCACATTCACAGGGGTTCTCCACGTCAGAATCGTAGTGAAACACTGGCAGCCCCCTTCGGATGCAAAAACGCAAGAACAAGGGCTGACCCTGCAAGAAAGTGCAGCCACAAATGGCCCTATTGATACAGAAAATCAGCACCTTCTTGTGCTCTAAACAGAAGTGAGGGGTCAACAAGCCTAGTCTTTCTTACCATGTCAAATTGTAGCAAAAAAGCCCAGCCTATGTGAGGTAGTTTTCTTAGTTTTGGGTTTTGCCATTGTTTTGCCACCCTATACTGCTCGTGGTGTCATATAGGTTGCCTCTTGGTGGCCCAGGTCTCATGCATTTTATCCCAGAGCCAAGTGCCACCCATTCTTATTAGGAGCGGGGTATCTTTTTTATCCTAGTGTTTGCCCATATTCTCTGGGTCTTGGGGTTTTTAGGTTATATCGGGCAATGATTAATCTAGTTATTTCCCCACGTTGTGTCAGTTTTGTGCATTGCAATCAGAGCCAGCATTTCGGGTCCTCTCTCTCTAGCTAGCATTTTGGATCTCTCCCCCCCCCCCCCCCCTCGTGAGGGTGTTTTCTCTTTGCACAGTTTCTGTGTGTAGCGTTTTCTGCCAGATTGGCCCCCCTCACTCTGCCTTCACATTTTTGTAGGTTTTCTTCCCTCTTGTGCCTTCTCCATCGATAGGGTTGCTCTTGGAGCTTGCACATTTGGAGGTTGCTGCTGTCCCCTATTGGGTACGAGAGATTATGCACCTGTTGCCGCTGTATTCAGCCATATTCTTCCATCTTCCGCTGTCACTTAGGACATCCTCACCATTGTGTGAGTCAGGTGCCTCCTCTAAGAACTCTTATATAGGGTTTATCCTCCAAAGCAAGAAACTAAAGCAATGCTCCACCCCACGGTTTTTTTACACACACCCACATGCGAAAGCAAAAAGAGATCCTCAAAACAAAGCATACAAGCAAGTGCTTTCTAGGGAAAAGTAAAATGCAATGCTTTTTTGAGGAAAGCAAAAAGTTGATGCTTTTTGAAGGAAAGAATAAAAGGAAGTGCTTTTCAGGGAAAAGAAAAAGCTAGTGCTTTTTTGGAGAAAAGAGATGCAAGTGCTTTTCTGAGAAAAGCAAAAGCAAGAGATTTTCGGGCACAAAAGCAAGAGAAGAGGAAAAAACTTTGAAATTCTAAAAGTTTAATCAGTGTTGTTTTAGAGGGAGATTCTGCCAAAATTTGATGTACTGTGCAATAGAAATAGAAACATTTACTTTTGCACCAAAAATAAATAAATCTACTGAAATATGAGCAGATTTTAGAGAAAGTACCAGGATGGAAAACTGTTTTTGAGAGAATGGACAGTCTAGAGAGGAAAAATCAGCCTTAGAGAGAGGAAATCAGCACTCTCTGGAGAGAGTAGCGAATCTAGAGAGAATGTGAGTGCGTGGTATAGGAGGCCTTTATACTTTGGCTTGGAGCACCTTTGTATAGCTAATGAGGGTCTGTTACTCGCAAACGAACACATTCAGCTGTGCTTTTGACCTAGACGCAAAAACATAATCCTTCAACCCATTACAGTGGCTCACAAAGGACCTAAGTAAATTTTCAGGGTCATCTCCATTGCCCTGAACCACTATGAGTCGCCTCTTTAGTCCACACCGCAAGGGAAACTATCCTTGACTGCACAATTTAGCTGAGCCTGACTTGCATGCCTTGTGACTCAGGCAGCAGGTTTAGATGCTGTCGCTAAAGTAGTCAATTGGAGATTGGAGAAGCAAGATGAAATAGGAGAAATACTGCAGGGACTGGGCCTGAAGGCTACGCCAAAGTGAGCGGGAAACATTGGCTAACATGCAGGTGAGATAATGACTTTAATCGTGAGCCTAAGATTATCATTATTTATAGAAGTACATGTTGCAGAAGAAATTGTATATTGCAAATTGTTATTTTTGTAAGCCCGCAGACACAAATGGTGATCCTTAACCTAGTTGTTTGGTGATGGTTCCAGGTTACAAGGCTTTCCAAATTCACAAAGCTGAAGGTGAAATGGGGGGACATTTGTTAATATTCCAGAAGACATTCCCTTCTTTACTGCACATGTTTTCCTGACTTGGTGTCAACCAAGTGAATAGAAGTTTTAAGTCCATTGGTTAGTCGATCAAGATATTGAGGAGCTCTTACAAATTGTGTGAAGGTACAATATTACAGTTCTGAGAGCCCTTTCAATGCCATCCGATTCTTTGAGCAATTATTTCTTTTGACACTAACTGATTCTGTAAAAAATTCTTCCCTCCAAAAGGGTTGGACTCCCAGGATTGAAGTCACTTTGTACAATGTTACCTACTTGTCAGCTTTATAATGAAGGCAAACGGTGTTATTGCCAATTCATCAATCGGACTTCTATCAAATAGTGGGTACAGGTCAGAACTCGGCACATATCTAGACGCTATACACAGGGTGTGTATGTTTTCCATATCTAGATCTTACACATGGGGTGTATATGTTTTCCAACTCATAGATTTAAATGGTTCTGCCTCTCACTGGTGAAGGACTTAAAACCAAGAGTAGTTGTTTACATAATGTGGCTAACAGGTAAATAAGGTCGACAATGAGTAGTTGCTTTGCAATCCACGATAAATTATGTGAATGCTTTCAAGGCACCGTCTCCAGCATAAGACTTTTATGTACTTCAGAAATCCTTTTTCTGTCCACACTGGTAAGATATTGCTTTTTTATTCAAAACTTGAAGATTACTGGTGCTAAGGAGAGGGATGCACCCACATCCAAGTCTCAGGGAGATACCTGTGGCGGTTCTCGTGTGTGGGTGAAAGTCTTCTCTCAATCTGTGTTAAGGAGTATCAATCGTTGCTCAAGTGCTTGTGGAAAGGGTCTAACAGAAGAATCCCTTTATGAGTACCATCAAGAGCCCTTGAGTGAACTCAACCCATAACTTGTTTTAAAGGTCAAGGCCTTATCACGATACACAAGGCCAGCTTTGTTACACTATTTAACCCAAAGGGAGCTAAAGGAAATATGACTATATTACGCATGGCAGGCAAGGTAAAAAGTTATTGGGAGTACATTGAAGGTGAACATGAAGATGAACAAGAATTTCTGTAGGAGATGTATCACTCAAAACTATGAATGAGTTTGTATTGAAGATTAGAAACACAAATGTGTCCGTTACATCTACTGGTGTTACATTTGATGATGATGATGACAAGGTGGAAACTTGATTGTGTGGTTTAGGACCAATTTAAGACTAGTTTAAGATCTCTATTCATACTCAAGAAAATATTTTGGTGTTATAGGTCTTGTGTCTTTGTTGATTGTGGAAGATATGAATATTGATGAAGAATCATCTTCACAAGGTCCAAGTAATTTTGAATAGATCTACTACAAAAACAAAGGTAGAAGTAGAGAGGTGAAAGTTATAGAAACCGAACTCAAGGCAATTAGTGGATATATGACAATCATGTTGTAGAAAACTTTAAAACTAGGGGGACTCAAAGAGGTCGTTGAAACTTTTTTAAAAAAATTTGTAGACAATGATTGGAGATCTTGGACATGTAGAAGTCGAGACCATTTGAGCATCACTACCATGAAGAAGGTAGTTAAATAATTATGCAACCTAAATGAGCCAAAGAGGTTCTTTGTTATGTAGCATATATGAACACTTATGTCTATAAATACATCAAAATGTGGTGGTAAGAGAATTCGAATGCATGAAATCACATGATTAGCCATGGTGAATGGTTTGGAGTCCTACAAACTTTGGATAGTTTTGGTTATGTTAACATTGGGGATGATGTATCACGTCCCGTTGTGCACACAAGGAACATTCCATTGTCTTTAATAGATCACAAATTGAAGTATCTGGCTAATGTATTACATGTACCCCACATTACCAAAGCTTAGTTTCTGTTGGTAAAATAGTTGAACACGGTTTCAAGATTAGACATTGCATAGGGCAAGAAAGTGGGTATAATTTTCATTCTTTATGTAGATATATTTGAGATAAAAACTCCCATGTTTACACAAGGTTTATGATGTAGGTTTGTAAGTGTCTAAAATAGTTGGAAGGCATAAGGTTTGTGAGGCTTTGCAGATTGGAAAACAATAAAATGCATGATTTCTTGATGACAATCATCTAAGTAAAAATATGTTGTAGACAACAGATTTTGGGGTATGGGGTTCTGCAAAGATTGCATGTATGGGTGGACACAAGTTTTATGTTATCTTCATTGATGAATATACAAGGGAACTATGGGGGTGCTTCATGACAAAGAAACTCTTATAGAGTTTCAAGGTTATGGTTGAAAAATAGACTAGGAAATACGTACAGTGCCTAAGGTCACACGAGGGGGAGAGTACTTTAAATTTAGAAAGAAGAGAATGGGGGGAGATTACTTGAATAAGTTTAGAAAGGAGAGAATGGGTGTACTCATGAAGGGGAAATGTGAGATGTTTACTTACTTTCAGAATTTCAAGCTTATGGTTTAAAAAAAGATTGGGAAATATTTACAATGGTTGAGGTCAGATGGAGGAGGAGAGTACTTCTCGACTATTTTGTGAGTTTTCAGTGCCTGAGTTTCAACTTTTGGCTCCAAGATATCATTCACTATTTGGAAGGGCATTATGTCAAATTCGTCTTTATTGTGCAAATTGTGTGTGTGCTAGCTCAGTCACACAAACATTTAGAGTTTCTAGTATCTGATCCCACCCAAAGGGTTCAAACAACTCCTCCAAAAATGGCTCTCGTATGTAGCTTTTATCCTCAATCAATCTCTTTAGCATACAGTCTTCCTTTCTCAAGCTTCCACATTTAGATGCTCTGCACATCCAAATATGTGTTTGTTTTATCAACTAGACACGTAATTGTGTTCTGGATTTTATAGTTATGTCAAAGTCTTCCATTGGGATTTGATTTCCATTGGGGTTTGATAAATATCTCTATAAATATGGTCCTTTGCATATATGCCTCAAGTAGAGATGGTCATAGCCCCAATCTTGAACCATTTTGAGTTGACACGTGAATGCTCACCCCAAAATAAAATTATTTCTTTTTTCAAAGTCTACTATGGCAAAAGTATGCTCATACTCAATTCCACAAGAGGATACATTTATTTGTTTAAGTGTACCCAAAAGTTTCTCTACAAACACGTCTCCTAGTTGCGATTTTATATGTGTCTTTTTGAGAGCTGGTCTTCCCCACTTCTCCTAGAATTCCTTGGTAGCAATGGCTACCCAAGTCCCACTGTCAAGCATAGATATCATCTTCACTCCTTCGTACTTCAGTGGTAAGGTGTGTGTGCTTCTTCTCTTTCACAACAATCACCCACCTTATTCTCTGGTATTGGCTTTACTTTTGGTTTCTCAGGTTGAATTCACAAGAACATCTTGTGGAGGGATTTTTAACCCCATCTTCTCCATTTTTTTAACCCATTTGACCCCATAAATGTGGTGTAATCTTCAAAAGTTCTACACGAGTAATGGTGCATCTTATAGAAGATGACATCAATTTGTGGAGGCTTTTTATGTCCAACATCTGCTATGGAATTGGACTCCAAATTGAGATGGAATAACCCTCACCTCAGATTTTGTCTCTTGTTCCCCTACAAAAGAAGATAAAGTCCTTAATGTTCCAGATTTACTCTTTGCGGATACTTCTGTTCACGCATCTCTTTACAATGTCTGTATATCCCCATGGTAAATCTCATGGTCCATGTTGATTAATGGGATTGGTGCTAACTGCAACATGGCACTACCATCTTTTCAGTTCTTGATTATTTCCCCCAAGAATCCACAAGGATTGTGGCCACAGCTCGTCCAATTTGGGAATTGACTGTATCTCTTGAGACTCGGCCTCATCCGTTGTGTTTAAAACCATCCTTGTATCCAATGGAATTTCATTCCTTGGTTTAGTTGGTTCACCAATTTTGTTTTTTTTGTGTGCAGTTTCATCCTGCTTTTTAGTTATTGACACTAATTATTCAAGAATGTTCAATATTTTTTGCTGCATTAGAGCTTAGGTTGTCTCTATGAGCCGTTTGCACATTTCTAACCATCTAATCTTAACTTTTGGATATCAACCATCTTTGTTTCAATGTTTGGTTGCATTTCAGTCTCACCTCATAGGCTTGCATCATGGCATTCAAATGCTCATTCACTTTTTTCACTAAGACTGAACCACCTAGTATGGTTTTTGACAATTTTGCTGCCTCAACTTTTCGTTTATTCTGTTGCTTGTGCTTAAGCTGTTCTTTTGTTTGGTGTAGTTTTGTCTCTACTGCCGTCTTTTCCTTAGCGTTTTTGATTCCATTTTATCTCTTTTCGCTTTCCACAATTTTGAGTTCTCATCTTGAAGATTTCAAACTCTATTTCTTCAAGAGGGTTTAGCTCTTCTGCTTTCGATTTTTTTTTTTGCTACTTCTTTCTTGAGCTCAAGCTCTAGTCACTGCATTGACAGGAAATATTGGCTCTAACTCAGATGCACTAGAACAAGGCAAAATCCCAATGATATTCACAATTGCTTTCTCCTTATTTATTGGGTTCTTGGCACAATGTTGAATCAAGTGTTCTTTCCCACAATCCTCACAAAATTCAAAATGTCTTTGTTCTCTCGCCCTTGTGTGGACAAATTTGTGTCCAATGGTTACCTCCATATTCATAGCATGGGCATTCTGGTTGGGCAGCTTGTGGTGCCCCCATTGGTTGTCTCGTCCTAGGAGGATATCCTCTAGGTTTGTAATCTTGGTCTGCTATGAACATGAGTGTGTTTTTGTCCATCGTGTACTAGTTTTTTACTGGTTGAGTCACATATAAAGGTTTTGTAGCATCATCTCGGCTTGCCCAAAAAGGAGAGTCCTCAGTGGTATACACTACTCCCTTAGGCTCCCTCTCATAAATTTTCACTGGATCTTTGTAATAAGCAGTTGGTGGCCTTGTTTGTTGACTCACAAGTGGTTCTATCGGCTGCGTATATCAAATAATGTCTCTTTTGTCTTGACGTAAAGGTGGTTGTTGGTCCAACACAGCTTGTGGTTTATCTCTCCCTTCTTGTGTTGCATTGTTGGGTTCAATCTTGTACCTTGGAGGTGGTGGCAATTGTTGCGCTGCTGGAGGTCCTTACGACCTTTTTCTCATGTAATTCTAGTTGTAAAATCACTCATTCATATTGTGGTTGGTATAATTTTTTTTGGATTGCACACCACTTCAATGCTCTCGGTATATTTTTTGCATATGGCGGCTATTGTTGTAGATTAGGATTTTGTCGATAAGCTTGGTTCATTCTTCCAATCACTACCTCAACCACTTGATCAACATTTTATGTCATTGAAGTAGGAGCACTTTGTTTTGTTGATGATTCACTGATGGGTGAAGAGACACTACTGATGATTGTGTCTATGTCCTTAGATACCTCTCTGTAAGTCTTTCAATTGTCAACTAGATACAACACTGCTCTAGTGACTTGCTCAAATGTGGTGCATGCCTTTAAGTGCAAATCCTTTTTGAGATTTTTGTTTCTTACCCTCTATGAAGAGAATTGATAGTCATCTTGCGATAACTCTGGCCCTAGACATCTCTCAATATTGTAAGATTTCCAACTATTGTAATAAAAGAAAATTGTACTAAGCCTGGCTTAATTTTGAAATATCAATGATAGATTGCCCAATCTTAGCAAAGGTTGGTATTTTTAGAATCTTAAGTACGACAATACTATAGTTAGGAATTTTCAGAACTGAATACGGGTAAAAACAAACCCCGCTATTTCCTCTTGAAGTTTTCATAGTTACTTTATTTTCTGAAATAATTAAAAAAGTTTCTAGTACATTAAGGCAGAAAACTTTTATCATAACCTCCTAGATATTTTCCAAATATTTACCAACAAAGCAAAAAAAAAGGCTTGAAAATTGGTAGTGTTGAAATTTAAAGTGGACAAGTGCTGGGAAGGGCCATCATTGACCTGCCAGGGACTAGAATAGGAGCAGTTGGTAGAGATGGAGGCATGCTTGAGCTGCAAGTAATTGCTAAAAGCTATCCCTATGTGCATGGAAAAGCTATAAATAGGCCCTTAAGCCTCACAATTTCACTTAGACTTGCAATCCTGGCCAAAAATCTCTCGTGCTCAAAAGATCCTTCACAAAAATCACTAGAGAGAAAAACTCTAGTTGATTAATCAAGGTAGTGTTAATCTCAATTGATTAGTAGAAATATATTAATCTAAGTCTAATTTTCTTAATTATCTATTCAATTAGGAAATATTAAACCTCTCTCAAACAAAGCTAAATTTCTAGCATTCCACAAGAAAGACAACATCCAAACTCTAAGTGAGGCAATACATAGATCCAACCCCTCATCACCAGTCTTGAGTGAAACAAAAAGCAGATTGTATTTGGTGACCTTTACTTTCCATTGCATCATACATACATTACACAAGCATAACCACCATGAATGAATTGTAGGGTGATTCCAAAACAAATGTTTGATAGTTTCAAGCTGACCACATTTGGGACATTTGCCATCTAACATTTTCTTCCTTGCTAACATTTCACCTATGGGGAGAACCCCTGTAAGTATTCTCCACAACAGAACTTTATGCTTGAGACTCATTGATGAGCACCATACATTTAAAACATTTTGCAACCACAAACTTTGAGTATACTCGAATTGCCATATCCAATTACATGCGATCTGGATCTAAGTTTGAGGGACCAAGTGCATATAAAACATTTAAGTGGGTGAAGACCACTAGTTAGCTGTAGTGTTTGGCAATGTCCAATCCTTGAATCTGAGATTTACATCCTGATTGCATGGTATAATGAGGTTGAAGACATGAGCATACACCTGCCCCCAAGAAAATCTAAGACCATGACCTAGCTTGAACCTTCTCTTGGCAACCATAAAGAGATAAGACTATCCTCAGAGTCAGCTATTTGGTTTATTGAGCTTAACCCTCTTTTGAAGAGGTTTAATGTTTTTTTAAACCAAAAAAGTAGGTGTTTTTAAAAGAACAAAACTCCAAAATCATGATTCAACCCCTAGTGAGTTATCAATGTATCTGGCTCTACCCTCCCAAATAAACAAATCAAACATAGTTTTCCATGATTGTACCAACATATTTGCAATAGTCTCACACAATTTAACATGAGCTGTTGAAAAGAGTTTGTCCCATACAGACATATCCCACACTCCATGAAAGTACACCACAGATTTATCCATTAGTATCCACATTATTCTGGCTCATCATGTATCAACGAAAAGCATATGTTTAACTAGTGTTGCTTTCCTTGCCAACATGTGCATTTTCAGATTAAGGATACCCAACCCTCCAAGGTTAATAGGTAAGCAATATAATCCCAGGAAATCCATGCATTTGCAGATGAACCCTAGAATAATTTCAGCAATTTAGACTTAAACTTGGTTAAGCTAATGTCAGACTAGTCTAGCAAAGGCAAAAAACACATCAAGTAAGGTATTAGAATAGCCTGCAAAATTCTTAATCTAACATGAATGGGCCATTTAGTGCAGTGCCAAGAAGCCATTTTGCATTCGATTCTATCATGTACCCATTGTATGAGTTGTTTAGCACATACATCAACTCCCAGAGGATACCTTAAATGTATGAAAATAGCTCCCCTTGGAACTCTCTTACCTTGCCAAATCAGATTGTGAAACTATTATGTAAAAACATCAAACAATTGAGATTTTCCAAGATTTAGATCTAAACCAGTAGCAAGTGAGTACAGATTCAAATAAGACATACATTTGACCCTACTTGCATCCCTTTGAGGTTCACATTTAACGCTTGTGCATGAAGAAAGAAAAATAGAGGATGAGTAGAAACTGTAAACAAAAGAGGATTGAGTGGACATCCTTGCCTAGTAGATCATTCCACCTTAATGGTTGGGGATAATCTCCCATTGACAATGACCCTTGAAATGGCCCCCAATCCCAGCATTTGTATACAGTTTGACACTCTTTGCCCAAATCGCAACCTTTTCATCACATTCACAATAAAGTCCCAAATTATTGAGTCAAATACCTTAGCAAAATCAAGGTGAAGTAACACTACTTTTTGGCTACATATTTGAGCATATTCTATTTCCAGCATGATAGTGAGAATGTTGTCTAAAATGGACATTCGCCTAATGAATGAATGTGCCTCATGTATGTGTCTTTTAAAAAATGGTGCAATTCTGATAGCAATGTCTTTAGCCAACAATTTGTACATAATCCCCATCATAGATATAGGTTTCCATTCATAAAAGAGGTTGAAAAAGTCTTGTTGAGCAACAATTTGATGATACCCTGCTTAAGTAATGGATCCATGCAGTGATTTAGCCAGATGTGATTAATAGCTGATGTCATTAGATCCTTTAATTGATCCCAATATTCCACCAAGATTTCCTTGGTTAATCCACATACACCAAGAGTTTTATCATTGGCCAATTTCTTTAGAGCAAAGTACAACTCATTTTGATCAAATTGTTGTTTCAATATTTTGGCATTGCTTTCCTCAACACATGGATCAACCATTGAAAGCATAATATCAACAACTTGTTGCCTCTCATTATACTGATCAACCTCTCTATCAAAATGTCCTCAAAGTAATATTTACATTCTACTATGATTATGTCATGCTCAGTTACCAATGTGTCATCTTCTTTCACTATCTTGGACATACAATCTCTTCAATGTTTAGCCCTTAGAAGAACTTAGATGAGCATTGAACATCTTTTAACTCAGAATATCTACATAAGAACCTTGCCCTCATATCCAATTGAGAGCCAATTTTGAATCAAAATCTTGGATGGTTTTCCTTACTGTAGCTAGAGTTCCCAATTCTCATTCAGTTAAGGTGGACATGACATCTTTTGTGACTAAAATTTTAGTGAATTTTGATGCAACTACTATCTTATGATGATTCTGATAAGCTACATGCTTCCCCACATTTTTGATACAATTTTACATTTTACCAGACAAGAAAAACCAAGAATTAATTAGATCTTCCCCTTTAAACATTTCATGTATTTGCTGCATAAGTTTGCTCACATACATTTTAAAAAATGAATGCTTCAATAAATAGTTATTAACCATGAGAGGGCGAGGGAGCCTAACTTTTTTAACTGAGAATCAACGAATGCATCAGACAAGGATAAAAAAACAGGAAAGTGATTTGACAGAGAGCATTGATAAACAAAAATCACTTTAGCATTAGAGGGCAACCAATGCGTAGAAACAAAATAAATCCTATCCAGCCTAACTAGGAATGAAAGGTAAAACCCTAATTTTTGTGAGATGTTGTAATCCAAGAATCTTGCAGGTTATCTGCACCTACCAAGATTTCTCTAGAGCTACTTTCTAATTTGGTAATGACTATGCCAGTGGAGGTGGTGTCTTGACCTATATAGACCATATTAAAGTCTCTAGGAACAATCCCATGAGATAACTGCATAGTTTCTAGCTAATTTCCAAAGCTCCCCTTTGAGTCTAGGACTATTATTAGCATAAAGATTAACAACCATCAGATTGACCCACTGAGTGGAGGAAAATTGAACATCGACCAGTTGGGTGATCCAATATCCAAGAGGATTGAGAGAGGCCTTAATGTAGATACTCCTAAGTATCCCCCTTTCTTATTTCCTCCATAGAAACATTGCATACCTCTATAGTGCAGGAGTTTCCCCACCCTATCATGCTTTTTATGCTCCTAAACTAAACATCATCAAGCTGGCTAGATAATATCCACTTATTAAAAGTATACAGTCTAGTGGGGTCATCAGGCCCCTTCACATTGAATGTTCCCCACCTCATATTGGAGTTATAAACCACGTGCATTTCCTCTTTGCTATTAGTTTCTAGCATGTGAACTTCCAGATGTATGCTTGGTGGGTGGGTCTCATCTGTGGAGATTTTCATTTTTTTAAAATTCATGTGTTTCCATGATGCTATCGATTTCCTGCCAGTGTCTCAAGGGAGGGTATATCCTCTATAAGGGCTTCATAGTAGTTGTGAGAGCTATAACCCGATAAGAAACCCTTAGATTTAAAGGATTTCCTTGCTACAATGTAGCCATCTACATCCACTACTCTTTTCCCCTTGTCTCCAACTTTGAGATTTTTTGAGGATGAAGGCACATTATTCCCGCTGTTGGGTTTGAAGAACAAAATCTCAAACAACCCAAATCCCGAATAGAAGATCTTATTGACTACAGGGTGCTGAAAGCCTATGTCTATCTTTGCAGCTATCTCCGGCAAATGGGGAAGCTTCCCAGCAAAGAACATAACCACAACCCTGTCTTCAAACACCGCTAGTTGGTACTAGATGATTGATGAGTTTAGGGATACCTTATGATCCCGTTTCACCTCAATGTCAGGAGTTAGAGCATCCTTTAGAAAGTTGGACATGACCATAGGGTCAAATTCAACAGAACATTGACCAAGGACCTCATGGCATGCGGCCGCCTTGAGGTCAAGTTGAAAGGCATAGGGAAAAGCCATGCTAAAGCTATCAAATGGTTGATTTGAGTAGGGGTAGTGGCCAGTAGTTTTCAATTGTCGTGTTGACAGGGAGCAAGAGATGGCCTCAAGAAAGTGGTTGTGCAATATTCGCCATGGCTTCCAATCCTAGCTCGACATCTCTCTCTCTCTCTCATACTACTCACACATTAATCTACGTCTATCACACTAATCATACACGGATTGCAAGCAAGCAAACCGCAAGCAAACAAACCATAAGCAAAGAGGACAAGCAACTACAAGCAACCAAGATAGTGATCATATAAGAAATGAGATTTATTTCTACTCTTTACTGTGTGTGTGTGTTAAAAAAATTATGGTAAGGAAGGGAGGTGTGTTAGAAAACTTACCTCTTTGCTTCCTCTCGCTTGAACCTCCTTGCGGTCGAGCTTCCACTATGGTAGAGCTTTGTTCCTCCTTGTGGTCGAGCTTCCAAAATGGTAGGGTTTCCTTCCTTCTTTGTGGTTAATCTCCAACAGACACCGGTAGAGAGTTCTCCTTACGGTTGAGCTTCCACAATGATAGAGATTTCTTCCTCCTTGCGTTCGAGCTTCCACTATGGTAGGGTTTCCTTTTTTCTTTGCGGTTGAGCTCTAACGAACACCAGTAAAGAGTTCTCCTTCAAAGAGAGCTTGTGCGTGCGCGCGTGTGTGTAGATGTGTGTATGCAAAGGGGGGGGGGGGGGAGAGAGAGAGAGAGAGAGAGAGAGAGAGAGAGAGAGAGAGAGAGAGAGAGAGAGAGAGAGAGAGAGAGGGGGGGGGGGGGGGGGGGGGGGGGGGGGGGGGGGAAAGCGGGCCTTGACAAGGAGAGATAGGAGATGTTTTCGCTAGTAGGTGCAATGGCAGAAGATGAAGAGAGCAAGGTATGTCTAAAAACATGGAAAATCTTGCTTCTATATTGTTGTGTTTGTTATCGCGTCGATTGTCACAAACATTATCCATATTGAGTTTTTAAAACGTTCAAAAAAGTATCCAATGCTGCAAGGCTATAGATTTTGCAACCCTCTCTCTATCACACACTGACTTTAGTACTAATTTTATTTTTCAACTCTTTTCTCAATTTCTACTTAGTGTATTTTAAAAAAAATATTTCTTTAGTCTTTTCTTTCATTTCACTATTCAAAATTTAGCTTACACCTAGTCTACTAGCTCTTAATTTTTCAGAACACATGTTAATGTTCAAAGATTCTTGAATTAATATAACTTTTTTACATGTGTGTGTAGGGCGATGGGGAAAGTTGTGGCCCTCCGAATGCCCCTGAGCATGAGTGATGGCTCAACTCTGTTGTCCTTGCACCAAGTATAAAGGTGCAATTACTCACTTGTGATGCATTACCTTTGAGCATGTGGAGAACAAGGGGCTTTTGATCCCTAAAAAAAGTGCTAGCTTGAGTAGATGAAAGCACCATTTCTCCCTTGCTTGAGGATGCTCCCATTGGTCTGTTATTGGTGGAGGTAAGAGGGAATGCAAGGATGAAAGATAACGGCAAGAGGGTGTGAGCAAAGTTATGGCACCTAGTGTTTGTGGCATTAGCTCTACTTTGATTTCTCCTTCATAGGCCTCTCAGGAACACTTTGAATTTGAGGATGAGAACATGTTCAACATGGTTGATGGGTGGTTGGCACATGAAGACAACATGTGCAAAGGGAATTGTAGACCATGCACTAAACATGCACAAGTGATAGAGGACAAATTGCTATCGAGTGCATGAACACCTCTTTAGGTTAGGTTGATGCATAGTATTCGGTGCTCCGAGCATCATTAGAAGTCCTCAACTTGCAAGACAATTTAAGTCGGAGCAATGCTAGTGTAGATGCACTCCTCAAGTAAGTTCTAGTTTCACTTTTTTGTTTTTTTCTATTGTCTTCTTGGTCTCTTTGTAAATTTTTATTGATTATCTATTGGGTTGTAGATTGATAGGAAAAATGCTTCTTAGAGATCACCACATGCCTTTAGAGCATCAACGGGCAAGATCGTTTGTAATTACACTTGGCATGGAGTATGAGCACATCCACGTACGCATCAAAATTGCATACTTTACCACAATCAACATGCACATGCCACCCCATTAGGAAGAGAATGAGGTCTAGGAGGGCCTCTTTATTTGGCAGTTTAAGGAAGTCAAACCTCTCCTATTAAAAAAGCAATCAAAAGACAACTATTGAATTTAAATAGGCAAAATGGCTAGTCTATTTGAATTCAATTTTTACCCCCAAATGAAATTTAAAATCTATCAAGCAAAACCATGTCATATAACATATCTATGGAAAGAGCTCAGAGTGTAGATCATAGATCCATAATCTCCATTCAAATTATAGATCGTATGTCGGAGTTATGGAAGGCCGAAAGCATAAAGTTGTCCACCCCCTTTTTTGGGGGGAAAGTGCATCCTTTGAACACTCTTACACACCCACCATTCTTGCACACATGGTGTGCATCTATTTATCAAAATGTTAATCACCTCCATAATCTCATGAAAATAAAGAGGCCCTCCTAGACCCCATCCTCTTCCTAATGCCTATCCTGAGTTCATAGAAGTGCACTACAAGACCAACATGATCGGGGCTCACTTACTCCATAAGTTATTGATGAATTTTTCTACTTATCCCTCGAATTTAGCATACGTTGAAAATCATGTCTACGATGGAGCTTCCCAAATGGAATTCCAACCACCAATCCAATGATGGAGTGATGCATGTCCCTACCAATTTACCTGCATGCAGGTACATCAAGACTCAGTGGCCAGAGTTTTGGCTAGAGCCTTGTCACTTGAGGCTTGGGTTGGCAAGTGACAGTGTCAATCCCTTTGACACCATGTCTACATCATGGAGCACTTGGCCAGTGGTGATCATCAACTACAATTTCCACCATGGGAGACAACCAAGAAGGGAAATATACTTCTTTCACTGCTTGTGGCAAGGAGGTACAAAGTGGAAAATATTAATTTCTACCTTGAGCCCCTTGAGGAGTTGGAGAAGTTATGGAATGGTATCTCCGTTGTTTATATTTCACTTCCAAAGAAGAGGAAAGAGGCCATTGTGAGGGGCATCCTTATGTGGAGTATGCATGACTATGTTGGCCTTTGAGAGATCTCTGGTATGTTTTTCTCTCTCTTCTCGCTCTTTAGCATTTAAAGTTTCAAGATTTTTTCTAACAATATGAGTGTAGGGTTGTCCACATTGATCCACAATGCCTATCCTAATTGTGGGCCATCATTGGTGATGGAGTGACCAGATCACTTGCATAAGGTATCAATCCATTCTTGTTAGTAAAGTCCAACTCCTAGTTCATGTGGTTGAGAAGATATCTATATGTAAAGTAGTGTATGCACAATGCATGTTTTATTTTAGAGAGGTTTTTACAGACTGACAAAGATTTTGTGCCCACAACCAGAGGCATACATGGCTGAAGGATGGATTGTGCAAGAGGTATTTGTATATATTTCATTGTATTTGGATTATATTGATCCCTCTATGGCTCTCATGTGGCCATATGAGGAGGATGCAAGCATGAATTTACACTGCCAAGTGGAAAGAAAAAACAAGCTAGCAAGGATATGGATCTACACCAAGTGATCAATAGCTTTTTCATCCTCAATGCAAAGGTTATGACCAAGTGGATGGACTTGTGAAAATGGAAAAGGTAGCACATTTGCAAGAGAGGGAAGGATGGACAAAAGCTCATGAAGATAGGAGGGCACCCTTTGTTTCTACACATGTTACATGTTTTCTAGATCTCATTATTCTTGAGTGGATTCACAAGACAATGGGACTATTGAAAGATACTAAAAGTCAATTTTAGAATACTTTATACTTTCATCTTTGAGTGCAAGTGGTTTGTGAATGTCTCTAGACGGCATGAAATGGAATCTACATGGTGGACTCTAGTGTGCATCACACGGGGAGGTATGATAACTTAGTTTTGCCACACAATTGTGAACAAGTGAGTGATTACTAAATTTAACTTTTTTTGTTTGTATCATAATATCAATGTCACTCATTTTGAACTTCTATTCTAAAGGTCATCTGAATCCCATCAATGCACCAACCAAAACTTTGGTTTGTAGTTCTAGTAGCACCTTGAGGGGAAGAACCAATTTTTACCCAAATGAAGTGGATACCATCTTCGACCCTCTCCCAGATACGACTTTGGATGGGGAGGAGAACAAGGAGAGACAGATTGATGAATCGAGTCCCATGCCACCATTTTTAGCAAGGAGGATGATTGTCATGATGATGAGATGGAGGATGGCAAATTCAAAGATAATGAAGCCAACATATCTACAAATGACAATATAGTTTCCCTCTTTGTTGATTTGGGAGCCATGGGTTTAGATCTAGATGATGTTGTAGGGTTTTATGGTGGGAAAATTAGTGTGGCATTCATTATGTAATCATAATGATTAGATAGAGAGAGATTAATTAAGATGTTAATTCAATGCACAATAGAATAAATGTAAACACACACAACTTGATTATTCAACACACAAAGAGTATTTACAATGCCTCTTATATAGGCACTACAAGTGGAGGTCTTTCCACCAAGATATTTGTACAGAACAGTCAAGAGGCAAGATGACTTTGGCCCCTTTGACCCTACACATGATCACATGGCTGGCAACACATGATGGCTTGGCCTACAAATTCACATGACTCTGGATTACATGCTGTCTACATGGCGGTCTACATGGATAGAGGTAATTCTCACATATACGTGGTGCAACAAATCCTGCACACCAACAGTCCTAGAGATTATTCATATGTAGTTGTGGTGCAACAAATCTCGCACCCCAACAAATGCTACTTGTTGTAGAGATCTTTTTGAAGATGATTCATAATTGTTTTTTCTTTTTTATTCTATGAATTTTTTTTGTCATGTCACCTCTCTCTCTCTCTCTCTCTCTCTCTCTCTCTCTCTCTCTCTCTCTCATGCAACCGTTTTTGACCTAGAAGATAGTAATCACTCTTTCCATCATAGCTTCTTTATCCAAACTTTGATTTGGGTGATCTATAGCCTCAAATGAGGAGCACAATTCCCTCTATGCATTGATGTAGAAAAAAATAAAAATCAGAGTTATGAATGAAGGGGATCGGGGAGCACCACAGAGAGAGAGAGAGAGAGAGAGAGAGAGAGAGAGAGAGAGAGAGAGAGAGAGAGAGAGAGAGAGAGAGAGAAGGAGACACACACGATGTGGATGGGGAGACTGTGAAGTGGCAGCTCTCCCTAATATTTGTGTGCCTTTATGAAGGCAAGAGGTGTGTGTAAGCTAGAAACTTGTGTGTGTGGCATGTGCAATAGGCAAGGTGCACGTGACAAGCTAGTATGTAAGTAGCTCTTTTGCATCTCCTCTATTGTGCAATTTTCTCTCTCTCAAATTCTACACTAACTTCTCTAACCATGATTTAGCCATGCATGGTTCATTGACAAACCCTACTATCCACTTGTATTGTGTCAAGTTTATTCAAGTTTTGATCATCCATATTAATTTTGCTTCTACTGTTTGTCTATTTGTATAGTTTCAAGTAGAAAAAAACATGTTGTTATTGTCCATACTTTTTGTTTACATGCAAATATTTTGATCACTAGCCACCTTTCGTCTTGTAGTGCATGTAGAATTCGCCCAAGTGCACATTGTCCACTTTCATGTGGTTTTCTATATTGTTGTGTGTGATTTACATGTACACATATACCTGTGTGTGATTGACATGTGCGTATGTCTTGTTTGCATGCATGATGTGTACAGTGTGTCAAATGTGTGCACATGAGAGAAAGACACACACAGAGAGAGAGAGAGAGAGAGAGAGAGAGAGAGAGAGAGAGAGAGAGAGAGAGAGAGAGAGAGAGAGAGAGAGAGAGAGAGAGAGAGAGAGGCTAAGTAACAGTCTTCATATGGTGGTCAGCCTTCTTCCTCAATTGGTTTCTACCATCCAGTCCATAATGTTGTATTAAGCACATGGTCCTTCCTCTCTCTCACCCTTCACCTTGATCCCCGTTCCTCTTCTTTGCATGTTTTTCTAGGTCAATCCTATGTACAATTCAATCTTGATGTTATGTCCCCGTTGCTTAAGGATGCCCTTACTCTTGATCTTGTTGTCCTTGGGGAGCACAAAGTCTCTCTTCGGTCACATCTGGTGGCCCCAACCTTCCATATTTAAAGATCGTGGCTTGGTATTTTTCTTCATAGGAAAACCACCTAATATGCATGATATTGCTAGAAATTTAGACTTAGGCTTTCAACATCTTGTTGTAGATAAAATCTCTAAGGGGAAAGTACAACATAAGGGAAAACTAATACAAGAATCTAGTCTGAACCGCTAGTGAGTGTGTTGGATGGATAAATATGTCATCTCGCCTTGGGTCATGAAAATTTGGCTGCCCTTGGGTTTGCTGATGACACAATAGCTTTCTTGCATGCATGCAAAAAAAATATTCCAAATGTATATCTTACATCTCTTTGTTCTCCCTAGCTGCTAGTTTGACCATTAGTCTAGATAAGTTATAGATAATTAAATGATTGATGCCTTGTTTGGAGAGGTAAGAGGATCCCTCATGGTGTTGTCTTTCGACACCTTGGTTAACCTCTTGAGGTAGATTTCTTAATCTAGACATCAGACTGGCTGGGTATTGAATAGAGTTCTCATCAAAATAGCATCATGGCACTGTTTGAGTGGCGGCCCATTGAGTGGCGGCCCATTCATTTAAGGCTAAAAATTATGAAAGTCATACTGGTTCCTAGAGATCTAGTCATCATGCATGGATTTCTTGGCATTGTATCTAAATGCCTTCAAATTTAGGAGGGCTTGGGGTGCTTAACTTGGAGCAACATATTATAGCTCGAAGAGCTACTCTGTTGCATCATGTTTTGCTTAGAGATAGAGTGTGGGCAAAGCTTCTCTATGGATCATGCTTGACTTTGCTACTGTATACTTTCATGGCTTTTGGTCTTTGTCTTTGGGAAAATTTGTTTACTACTTCCTATTAAGGTTGGTTGTCCCACTATTGATTTATTGATTTCCTCTTGGAGAACTTTACGTTCCAAACTTGAATTATCTAGTAGAACGAGATATTTTGGTAATTTTTGGGGTGCAAAAATATTTTTTGGAGCTTTGATTTTGATACCGGTCCTACTTTGCATAAGGGGAGTCTCTTAAACACTTACTTTGGTCCCATTTCTTTCATTCATTCTTGTTGGCAGGACTTGCATCACACTAGGGATTGGATGCTTGTCGAATCATGATCACTAAGTAATATGGACTTTTTTTTGGCATCCTCTCCCATCCTGATCAGCATATGGCTTATCGCCTGCTTCTTATGAGGATATGGATGCTCTGAGCTCTCCTTTATTTTGTTGGCCAGGAACATTACCCTCTTTGACTCTTGTGAATTCACTTTTTGCCTTGCTCATTTTGATGTACTAAGATAAAGGAGGATCTAATTGTGGCTTAAAATATGCAATGGAACCCCAGTATCTAGAGAATACTCTCTATATTTTAAATATTTGTTAATATGGTATAAATCTCTCTACACACACACACACGCACACACACACACACACACACACACACACACACACACACACACACACACACACACACACACACACACACACACACACACACACACACACACACACACACACACACACACAGAGAGAGAGAGAGAGAGAGAGAGAGAGAGAGAGAGAGCACTTAACAATCGAGGAGATACCATAGTTGAGAGCTCCCCCATTTAGGAAGAAAACATCTTAGCATCTCTTAAGCAATGTTAGTGTGTTAGGTGTCACGTAAGGGACACCTAACCAGCAAATAATATGGCATCGCTTAAATGATGCACGTAATCACTTAAGCCATGAAAAATTTATAGCTTATGCGATGCCTATACATTGCTTAAATAATCCATTTGGCATTGCTTAAGGTGTCTCTTATGTGACGTAACGATAGAAACGCTTGAAGCGATGCCAAATTGTCAATTGAACGATGCAAAAAAGTACCCTATGGACAAATGCCCTAGCAATGCATGGAGTTGTGCATCAATAGCATGCTTTCTTGAGTGAAATGACCTCTACTAGCCATACATAGTTGAACTCAACTAAGAAATTTGATGGATTCATAGTGAAAGCGATACACCCATGTATATGTTTATAGCCAGAATGCCTCATTGTGGGGGTGATTTTGATGCTTGATTGTAGGACTTGATTGACAAGACTTAAATCATTCAATTTTATGGCTAGTGTGTGAGAACTAGACCTTGGATTAGTGTCAATCCTTCCCTTAACCTTCTTCATAAGATACCTCTTTACTTTGCCATGTGTGAATGAAATAGCCATTGATCTTGTCTAAGGAGTACTCCTTTCCTATGGGTGCAAGAGGCTCTTGGGCACCAAGTGGTATATTCTTGTAATGTTTAACAAATTTATAAAAATCGGATAACCATATCATTACCATGAATCATGAATATGACATACATAGCCTAAAGTAGAAAGTATCAAGTGAAAGAGGAAGTAAAATAAATGACTTTAAATACCTTGATATATGTCCTCCCTTGCAAGGTGATGAAGAGCTGAAAGGTAGGAGTCCCCAATTCTTGATATTTCTTTTGTGAAATGGTTTGACAGGTTTGAAGTACCCAATGATTCAAGTAAAGGTAAGGGATTGAACTCAAGAAAAAAGGCTCATTCTCTGGGGAATTATATGAAGACCTTCATTCTTCTTGTAGCCACGACCAATTGACATGAAATTTGGAGAGAGACTACTACTGTAACTTCAAGCGTTTCTCCAAATCAAGTCTGAGACAGTCCCGAGCAATATAGACCCAATTAGCATTGCTCGTTGTCTTTCAAAAACGGAGGGCTGCAAGAAGAAGTGTACAAGATAATCCGCAATTCAAATGGATTTAGTATATTGTAGAGCCCTTAGGGGTGATCTCATCGTTGAGAGGGTTTGCCTCAATAATGCTGATCGAGCGCCTCGAGGGTGAAAGCATGGTTAGGGTTTTTGCTTTTTAGGCGGTTTAGAGAAAGCAACTTATGGATCACATTCTACTATTTCAAGCTTACATGGATAGTATAACATCTTGCTAAAAGTATTGATTTTAAAAGTTAGCTTTGTAGTTCAAGTTAGAAGGTAATTTATCTTTAATTTGTTGTTTGTCAATAGCTAGTATGGCCGACTTGAGAGAGCTGTACAAGACACTGGAAACAGATTAATGACTGATTGGAGCAGAACATATCTAATTTCCACACCATCTCGAATTATACGAGGTTCATCAACTACTTCTTTGGAACACAACACTGTCAACAGAGTACAGCTCGCTCTCTCTCTCTCTCTCTCTCTCTCTCTCTCTCTCTCTCTCTCTCTCTCTCTCTACCTACGGAGCATTGAGTCCTTGAATTAATGCAGCGATCATCATCGCTACAGGCGCCAAAATTCTGAGTATGGATCAAGACGCTTCAATGCACTTGACGAATATAATGCCGGCCAGACGTGATGACCAGCCTCAGATTGCTCATAATGAAGATGCAGACAATATCAATCCAAATACTTATGGCACTAATCAGAATGATGGGCTCATTAACGCTGAAGACTTACATACTTTTGACGATGCTCTGGTGCATCTCAGCGACAGCACTACTACGGCGCAATTTGTTGATCACCAACAAATAATTAATCATGTGCACATAAGTAGTGGTCACGAGCAATTATACGGCCAGTACGTTCCAGAGGGCAATACTGTACCTGCCGATGGAACATGCGTGCAGGAGCAGAGGGCGCTTCATGATGCCGACGACGATGCACATGAATTCGATGAGGGAGTTTTAAGGAAGCGCACCAGGCTTGCAGACATGAAGAATGTGCAGGAGGGTAATCAGCAGCAGCTTAATAATGTGGCAGCTGCTAATCTCGATCCAAATCATGGAATTAATGAGAATAATAATGAGCACATAAACGCAAAATCGTACTTGCGTACTTATAATGGTCTTATACAGCCGTCATCGCCACGTCCTTTTGAGGATTTCGACTATACACCATACTATCTCAACTATTTGATGAGCTTAACTCATCCTGAATTAGTCGAAGATCACGATCGTCAGCGCTGTCCGCCTTCAGCACCTGCATCTGCATCCAATAATTCAAGTCAGCAGCCGGAGCAGCCTCAGCCTCAGCCAGCTCATTCTAATCACAGCACCGTACAAGAACCTGATCAGAAGCGTCAGGTCATAATTAATTCTAGGGCTCGCTACATCAATTGCAGTTATATTGCCACCTCATAAATTAGGAGTCAAGCAATCTGCTTGCTTGAGACGTAGATTCGTTATATAATTATATTGCAGTATAATGAGCTGAATATGCAGGCTCAATATGCTCACGTGGAATGTGCAGACTAATGTCGCCTTGAAGAGCGGTACTCCGGGCGTGCCCTTGGCGCTGTTCAACTCTATGTTCAAGGTTAATTTACGAGTCAGCCCCAATACAGCTAATTATTGCAGGGAGTGGTTTATAATGGGAGCTAATTGATTAGTGAGCATAATTAATTAATTGATGCTTGCAGGAGGTGCGCATGCACCAGGAAGAATTAGCAACAGCTGATGATGAGGATCATAACAATCTTGGGGCGGGAGTGCAGGAAGAAGTAGCTGCTGGCAAAAGGCGGTTGGATGTCCCGGTTCCCGCCGGCCAATCAGTTGCAACTGCGCCAGGCCGCCGGGAGAAGAAGCGACAGAGCTTGGGAGTGTATGGGTAATAACTTATTATAATTAAATTTGTCACATAACAGCTGTCTGAAAGAAAGAAAATCATTCCGCGGCATGACTGCTACCCAATTCATTCATTTATTAGACATTGAACAATACATTTTCAACTTCCATTTTGCATGAACGTGCAGGCAGCCCTCGACAGGCAGATATGTAGCCTTCCTCAAAGTGCCAGAGGAGCTGCTACAAGACCACTCGCCTCCTGCACATGATCAAGATGCAGCACAAGCACAAGTTACCAGCAGCATTAGCATCAAGAACCAGAAGAAGAGGAAGCGGAAGGGAAGACAAAGTAATTAACACTATACGTTCGAAGTGCTCTGATTGTTATTGCCTCCTTACAACATCTCATCACTTTATTGACACAATTTTGTGATCTAAGCCCTAATGCTTGTGATCTTTTCGTTTCCTTATTTGCTCCTCTACCGCCGTGGATCAACTTCAACCTCGTCACATTCTCCAGTAAATGTTTACTTGGGTAGGCCCCCATAATTCCTGCATCAAATTCATCTTTCAATACCATCACCAACATGCACAATGAATTAATATGTGACAAAGAATATGTACATAAAGATACTACTAATTGAAGAAGTATTCTCTTTCTCTCTCTCTCTCTCTCTCTCTCTCTCTCTCTCTCTCTCTCTCGTACAGGCACTTATGCCACAGAAGATGAAGCAGCTCGAGCCCATGACTGTGCCGTACTCAAATTTTATGGAAGCGGCTCCAAAGAAACTCTTAATTTTGAGGTAAGAGCATCCATTCATTCACTTTGGTAAAGGGGGCTATATTAGAGACACCATGCTGAAGAATCGTAGTTTTAGAGGGGCTTTTGCAAATCTAATCATTTTGGGATTTGGAAATTGCATAGTATCCCTCGTGAGAAGATACATTGAATGATACCAAGCTTGATATTTTTAGATTCTATCTTGAAAATTCAAATTATGAGGCTTCTTGAAGGACTAGAGACAAATCACAAGAGGCCCACCATAAAGATTCCAAGATTATTTCATATTTTTGTCTCTCATTGGTGGTATATGCATTACCCTACTTGGGCATGTCCCACAATCGGCAGCTCCTTTATTCTAGCTCAATGCTTAAAATTTGAAAGTTTCTTTTAAATCATAATCTCAAGGTGACAAAACCTACAAATTTTACAAAAAATTGGTAAGATATGGTTTAGAGAGAGAGAGAGAGAGAGAGAGAGAGAGAGAGAGAGAGAGAGAGAGATGTCAACAATATTAGGCAACCTCACAATCAGATTATTGGATGTCCACACAGGAAAAGGAATATAGCAAGGAGCTAGAGATAATGCAAACAATGGACACTGAGGAATATGTGGCATTCTTAAGAAGGTACTCCATTCTACGACATATATTTTACTCTTGATCTTAGAATAGAAGTTGTCAAAAGACCAATGATTCTTTCTTGTGTTTTCACCCTTTTAATTAGGAGCTCTACCGACTTCTCAAGAGGCCAATCCAAATATTTTGGAGTATCTAGGTTGGTGGTTCAACTTTATTTTGTAATGATCGACATAATTAGAATTTTCCTAATGGCACAAGATTTCAATGTGTCAAGCATGCGTAATATAATATATAGGTTCATGGTTTGTGTACTCTTTGTGTGATACCTACAACGTGTGTGTGTGTGTGTTGGATAGAGAGAGAGAGAGAGAGAGAGAGAGAGAGAGAGAGAGAGAGAGTTACAAAGGTATATAATGTCATCTATAATGTTTTATTTTCTTTCCTTTACATAGATATTCCTTTTGATCAGCTCTTTGCCAACAAATCTTGAAAAGTAAATGTTTAAGAGCACAAGGTTTAGAAGCAACTTAATCAAAGAGGTATTGCAATAAAGACCCCGTCTTCTCATTTGTCTATCCAAAATAGCCCATTGTAGTATGGAAACCTTGTGTGTTTAGAATTAACCCAAAAGAATTAAACGCATAAAAACTATACCTACAATATTCTCCTCTTCTCATGTAATCATTGCCCTATGTCTAAATCAATGACAAGGTCCATCTATTTGTGCATTTTCACATGCATATACCTACATGAGTGGATGTTTTTATCATAATGTTTTTATTGCCCCATCCAAGATTTCTAATCATTGACAGGTATAGGATTGTGATAAGGGAGGGATGGAGTCTAAATTAGATGCTATATGATCATAACACCACCAAAGACGCTGCCATGGATAAGGGGAGAGGAGTTATGCTATCCTGGGTTGGCCACCCACCTTGTGCATTATATGAGAATAACACCTCAAGGTCTTGCTATATTCCTATGGAGCCTACTTGTCTACACTAGCCTACCATCGAAGAGCACTCTAACTCTTGATGACATCACCCCTAAACCTTGACCACACTCGAAATCCACTCTCAAGTGGCATGATCTTGGTGTCCAATTAAAACCTATCCTGCAAAGTATCCTCATACTCTATGTCATTTGAATTACTCTTATTGGCCATTTTCCTTGCTCCCATTGTATCACTCACCCTTTATCTCTATCTATCTATCTCTCTATGTTTCTTGCCCCCCCCCCCTCTCTCTCTCTCTCTCTCTCTCTCTCTCTCTCCATGCATGGATGATGTGTGTGCAAGCTGCATGTGCTCTGCCCCCCTTCCATGAGGCCCCTCTTTCCCTCTTTTTTTGCACGTGCTTAGGTATGAGTTGAGTATTATTCTTAATAAAAGTAGTTACATACCCTATATCTCCAAGAGGCAGGTGACCATTCTTAAGTTTTTTGCCACATCTCTCACATGTCCACATAAGACTCTTAAGATGGCTATACATTGTCATCACGTAGCTTGTGTCAGTTACGCATCTTACTAGACTAGAGGTGGCGCATACTATGGAAAAAGAGAAAGCTTGTCTCCAACATCCATCTCCTTGAGCTTTGGATCATTATAGGAATCATCAGCCATCTCCGTGTAGATGCTTAAGTGGAGTTATCTAGTTAAGATTAGTACTCTATGTCAAATTATTAAGGTGTCTTCATTGCCCTACACTGCATCCTATAATGGCTCAATAGTCGATTTCTTTGTAAAATTGAGATCATTTTGAAAAAGCATGACATTTTGGTCACACTTATCATTACTTACACACTCACAAAAGATGTGCATGCTTGATGTTTTTGCCCAAATTGAGGTGTTGTGTGTGTGGCAAATGCTATATTACTTTAGAGGACCTAACTATAGTTATTGAAACCTTCACTTTAGTCCAAAGAAATCTTAGTGGACAACTTACATCATTGAAAGGTCAACTTGCATGCACACCCAATGGAAGCAAACACAACCATACCTCTGCCAACAAGGATTCTACCGATATATTTTTAGGCATAGAATTGCTCACAAAATTAAATTTGCTACTAAAGTGCATTTGGTGTTAGAGCAACAAATCTCAAGCTTCCTTGAACTAAAGTAGCTAGAAAATCTAGCAATTGTGATTGTTGACTTTGGTTGGTTTTACGTAGGGTGCATTGCGGAACTAATTACATATCTTCACGCTACTTGAAAAAAGAAGTGACGACGCGACGCGATGCCGTGAAAATGTAGATGCTAAAATCTATGAGGAGGAGCTGAAATTGAAAACGATGGCTGATCTGATCGTGCAACGCGGATCTGCTGCAGGGAGGTGAGATCTTCGAGGTTTGGGGTTGCTATTGCGGATTCTAAGTGCTGAAATCTAGAAACACTGATGCAATGGCTAGTCAAACATCGAGAAACTACAAAACGCTAGGGCAATCTGCAGGTTGCAAAAACGCTAGGCCTGATATGGTATTGCTGAGCAGGTGAACTGTAGCAAAAACGCCAAGGCTGATCTCCTGCAGAAAATGCTGGATGATGTTGATGGTTGAAAACGCTAGGAAGTTCTGTCGGTCTTGCTGAGAAGATGCATTGCAAGTGTGGAAGCTTTTGCTGCCTCTTCTGACAGAAACTGCTAGCGCTAGGTTCCTTTTATAGAGCTTAGCAAATTTTTCCTACCCAGTTTTCCAACAAAGTCACCTGTAAAATGCTCACAATGGGTTCTCACTGTAATGCTGATAATCATGCTGTGTGCAAATAGAGGATATGCAACTACTCTAATTGCCTAGACATGCATGACCTGCGTATAAGCTCACAAAGGTGCCAAAACACTTCCTAAGCTGACCTGAACCTTTAGACCTAAAGTAGCTTATCCACATGCACATAGGGTTAGATGTGCACATGACATCCCCTCCTTTTTAAAGTGAGGTACTGATACCGAATTGTATGGAATCGAGTGGGATCGCAAACAAGATCGGCCCACTCTGATGCGTGGGTCGTGCGATACTTGAACTTGTTAAAGGTTTACAATGCTTGCTTCTTTGGGCCGCGCCGAAAGTGACACAAAGTCATATGTGACTGCTTCAATGTTCCAATTTCGGCTATGGACGTAGGTCCATCTTCTTCAAGAATCTCCGAGGAGGAAAATTATTGAAACCACTTCCAACACAAAATCATGAGCATACCCATTCCATGTAGAGTGACTGGAAAAATACTCTTTTCATAAATGACTATGCATGCAATTGAAATGAACCAAGTGACGGAGTGCCAAACCGTTCACCAAACACACAAAAAAAATGGGATCGAAACTTGACTTTCTAATCTAAATCTATCAACTAATGAAAATGCCAATGCTTGATGGTCAATCTTTCTTGTGCTTGTTCTAAGATTGTGTCATGCCAAGGAAGAGACATGGAATGTGAAATCCTTGAATGCAAACTGTTTTTCTTTTCGAGAGAAATCCGCATACATCCGTACTCATCCATGAGTGAATCATGTGCATTGTATAATACGGCATGCTTGTGGAAAGGAAACACATAACTTTAGACGGTGAAGAAAATACAAGAAACCATCACGAATGAAACACTCAGACAATGCGTGCTCACTAATCATGCGAGCACAAAATAATTTTTGAGAGATTTCTTTGGACCTCGACTTGAGAGCCATGGTCGGTTCTGCGTGATTGATCGTATCTGCAATGAGGTTAGCTTCACTGAAAAAACCATCATCTAAACCATCATCCTTGTGAGTAATCACATCTTTATCATGCAAAACATCATCCTTGTGAATAATCACATCTGTAGCATGCAAAACAAGTCTGTCGTTCTTTGGAGAAAAAAACACTGAGAGAGTCTCCTTCTCCTTTTTCTTTTCAAGCTTTGCCTGCACATTAAAAATGAGACGTGAAGAATGAATAACTTCCTCCCCACGAATGATAATGGGAGAGTCACTTTTGGCATTGAAAGTGAGAGTATTGTCCGCCCAATCAATAAGAGGTTTCTTATAAAACAACTCCATGGCGAGCAAAACTTGTGTAAGACAAATGAGACAAGCAAAAGTGGATAGGGGGCATGTGAAAAATTGGGGGGGGGGGGGGGGGGGAATAAGAGGAAATAACTCATATGTATACACCAAACGCGTTTCGCTATATTAGCTCATCAATGGTGCATACAAAAAAGGAGGGAAGAAGGGGTATAAGTAGGGAGTCATGGTTCAAAAAACTGTACAAAGTACCATAGTAATGGAGGAGAGGCTAGGTTGGAAGGTGAGTAATTCCTCTTTAAATGTGGGGGGTTACAAAAAAGAAGGGTGGGAAAAGCTTTTTAGGTGGGAAGCATAAGAAGGGAGTACAAGTGTTAAGGGACTATTCAAAGTTATTGATGGCCTTGAAAGAGAGGCTAGTCAACAAAGTTAAATGAGCCTAAAATGAGAAAAGATTTGGAAGATGATATAGGAGGGAAAATAAGGGGTGGAGGAGTTTTTGGAGGAGAGGGTAGCATGGTGAGAAGGGTCGGGTTTGGTATGGTTGGGTTTGAGGGAGAGGAGGGTGCCAAGGTTTGGAGCATTGAGCCAACATACAATAGGTTTAGGAAGGTGTGCGAGCTCGGGATCATTTTTAAGAAGCTTTGTGAGTGGTTTGTTGATGGTGCGGGAGAGGTGCGGGTAAGAGGAGAGAAGGGAATTTTTACAATAGTTGGTGAAAGCTTGGCTTTATGCATTTTACGAAGTAGGGATGGTCTAACTTCATAAGAAACATAGAGGAAACAAGCTTCCAGAAGGAAGGGGGGATAGCCTTTAGCTCTAAGCCTTGCATAAAAAAGGTTTCGAATAGTGATAAAGCCCGAAAGAGAGCTTTCCCAGATAATGTACCTTTTGAGTTCTGAAAGGATGAAAGCAATTTTTTGATGCATGGGATGCCAAGACTGCCAAGGTATGTAGTTGTACGCGTTGAGGTTTTTTTGGTGACAGTGTGAATCCAACAAACCGTAGGTGGCGAATGAGGATCCTTTGTAGAAGTGGATATCCAAGATAAAAGCTTCATGAGAAAAGATGGAGGAGGAGATTTTTATATGTTCTTGGAGGGGATGTCCATAGCTTAGAAGAAGCTTTTTTAAGCCGGAAGCAGGACCATCCCAAATGCCAAAGGCATCGTCGATGAATCTTTTGAAATAAAGGAGGGAAGGAGAGGTGAGTAGCTTGTGGAAAGGAAACACATAACTTTAGACGGTGAAGAAAATACAAGAAGCCATCACGAATGAAACACTCAGACAATGCGTGCTGACTAATCATTCGAACACAAAATAATTTTTGAGTGATTTCTTTGGACCTCGACTCGAGAGCCATGGTTGGTTCTGTGTGATTGATCGTATCTGCAATGAGGTGAGCTTCACTGGAAATACCATCATCTAAACCATCATCCTTGTGAACAATCACATCTTTATCATGCAAAACATCATCCTTGTGAATAATCACATCTGTACCATGCAAAACATGTGTGTCGTGCTTTGGAGAAAAAAAGACTGAGAGAGTCTCCTCCTTTTTCTTTTCAAGCTTTGCTTGCACATTAAAAATGAGAGGTGAAGAATGAATAACTTCCTCCCCACGAATGATAATGGGAGAGTCACTTTTGGCATTGAAAGTGAGAGTATTGTCCGCCCAATCAATAAGAGGGTTATGCTCACAAAACCATTGAATGCCTAGAATCATATCACATCCTGAAAGAGGAGACACTACAAATTTCCTGCGGAAGGACGCTTATTGAACAGTGAATAACACATCAAGGCACTCTCGTATAATGAGAGAGTCCATACAGGGAGAGAAGCCCGACACCTTGAGAGGAGATGTCTTGCGAACCTCCAAGCGGGCTCTTTCGACCAGAGAGTCACAATCACATCATGTACACTACCAGAATTAAACAAGACCACCATGTGTTGACCATTCACATGACCATAGCACTTCATGAGAGACTCATCAATGAAAGGATCATGAGAAACTTGGGACACATGAGTGTTTTCATTTATGGCATTAAGAGAGGATGTGGGTTCTGTGGGTTCTTTAGGTTCGTTGGATGGGTTCTTAGGACATGTGCTCTTTATATGACCCTTGACGTGACATTGATAACAACAACCTTCCTTAGAATAAATGACTTGTTCTTCTGCCGTTATGTATCCTCCTATGATTCCTTTTGTAACTTTTTCATCTGGGGTGAGCTTAGGTTTAGCAAGTGTGTTAGCTTTACCCTTAGATTCATTTTGAGTGTTCTTTTTTGAAAGACTAGAGGAAGATTGGCTAGAAGAGTTACCATTCTTACCGTTCTGTGGGTTTTGAGGAGTCTAAGAGGTACTGTGAGTAGACTTGTTCTCCTTGGGCTTTCCCTTATTGTGCTTCATCTCTGTGCGAGAGCAATCGCTACCGCCTTGTTGAGATTTGCGTAATTGGTGCCGAGCTGCAAAACATGATTAGAGAAAGACATAACTGGCATACCATTTTACTTGAGATTGTGCCACTCGTCCTTCAACCGTGCTAGGTACTGAGGAGGCATAAACTGCACCTTGAGCTTGTCTTGGAAGTCAGCCCAATTGAAGGAAAGGGGCACGCCTTCTTCGGCTTCCTCTAGGTGGACGGCCAATTGTGCCTCTTGCTATGCGTGATACCAATTAATGGCATCACCGGCAAGGTACATGGCTACCGTCAAAACCTTGCTATTCCTTGTCTTTTTAGTTGTTGCAAAATAAGCATCAAATTGATGCAACCAAGAATGAATAACACTAGCATCCATCTTACCGTCATACTTACTGAATGTCAACTTCTCACGGACGGGGTTGTTGGAGTCCGAATCTTTGCTTGTGCTAATTGATGTACTACCAACATCTTTGACCGGCTCGGGCTTTGAGGTAAGTACCGTAGGACCAATTCTTGCATGTGTTGGTCTCTCTACGCCTCACACTCTAGCTCCAAGGCTGCTCGTCTTTCTTTGGCCACCAAACGCGCTTGCTCACGCTCACGCTCCAAGACTACCCTTCTGTCTTTGGCTGCCAAGCGCGCTTGCTTGGGCTCGCGATCAAAGGTGGCGTGTTGCATCTCTTGTTGTAGCATCATGTCCATCATCGACTTAACCAAAGTCTCCATAGGATTTGGTGCAAACCGTGGCGTAGATGGAGAAGGGGGAGGGTCGGAAAAACCCCCTGGTGGGGAAAATTCTTCTTCACCACGTCCATGCTCATCACCTTTACGCAAAGTATCCATTCCGCTTCAGGTGATGACCATACAATGAGATCTTGGGTACTTAAGTCCACGGGGAACTTGGGTTCTTGTGGTTCTTGGGTTCTTGAGTTCTTGATGTTCTTGAGGTATTTCTTTAGCTTGCAATCTGTGTTGGAGAAGGCTTTTCTCTTACCCGAGCTCTCCTCTTCCCTGCGGTCGCACCCTGCACCCCTTGGCGGCCTTGCCCTCACACCAAGGTTGTTTTTTCCCACCTCACGTCAATTGGCCGGCCCCTAAGTGCACGGTTCGCTCTTAATGAGTGAAAAGAGGAATGTGGGGAGACCGGACAAGCCCTTCTTTCTTGGGTTACCTGTCACTCTTCAAAAACACGATTAGGAATCGACACGTCCAAGTGGACTTGGGTTAATTACGTGCGACCGTAACAAGAAAGAAACATTTCTTGTGATTCTTTCCTTGAGTGATACAGAACACTGCCAAAGTTCTGATACCAATGTAAGGTGCAACGAAAGTGAATGTTGAACTTTGCTCAAGATGAGTGCTCCAAACTGTGCTCAAGGGTTCTTGTTACTTACAGAAGGGAGAGCCTTCCGTTCCTTTAATGAGAGAGTGCAAATGATCACAAACAAAGTGAATGACACTCTGAATGAAGGTGCTCAGACTGAGAGAGAGAGAGAGAAGAATACGACACCAGAATGACACTGTGAATGAAGGTGATGAGACTGAGAGAGAGAGAGAGAGAGAGAGAGAGAGAGAGAGAGAGAGAGAGAAGAATACGACACCACAATGTTGTCAAACCCTCCTCCAAGGGCATCCTCTCTATGGTGAGAGAGGTCTATGCTATTAATTGCACAAATCTGGTACAATGGTCTAGATGCAATGGACTTGCCAAGGATGTCGACGACAATGATGACGACAACGAGACGGGCTGAAAACTGAAACACTAGGGGCTGAAATCTGCAAATCTGCTGAATTCTAATACTGTATCGGCGAGGACGGCAATGGTGACGACACAACAACGATGTGCTGAAAACACAAATGTTGAAATCTGCAAATAGCGACTGAAACTCAAAACGTTGGCTGATCTGACCATGCGACGAGGATCTGCTGCTGGGAGGTGAGTTCTGCGAGGTTTGGGACTGCTATTGCGGAGTCTAAGTACTGAAATCTAGAAACGCTGATGCAATGGCTGGTCTGATGTCGAGAAACTGCAAAATGCTAGGATAATTTGTACGTTGCAAAAATGCTAGGCCTGATGTGGTACTGCTGACTGAAAATGCCAGTTGAACTATAGAAAAAACACCAAGGCTCATCCGCTTCAGAAAACGCTAGATGGTCTTGATGGCTGAAAACGCTAGGGAGTTCTGCCGGTCTTGCTGAGAAGGTGCACTGAAAGTGTAGGAACTTCTGCTGCCTCTTCTGCCAGAAAGTGCTGGTGCTAGGTTTCTTTTATAGAGCTTAGTGAATTTTCCCAGCTACCTAGTTTTCCAGCAAAGTCACTTATTAATAATAAGTGAAAAATGGATAAAATAGGGAAAAAGGATTTTGTGTACTGTAAAATGCTCATGATGGGTTCTAACTGTAATGTTAATGATCATGATGTGTGCAACCAAAGGATGTGCAACTACTCTAAGTGTCTGGACATGCACGTCCTGCGTACAGGCTCAAAAAGGTGCTAGGACACTTCCTAAGCTAACTTGAACCCTATACCTGAAGTAGCTTGTCCACATGCACATAGGGTTAGATGTGCACGTGACATTATCTTTACCCTTAGTTATAGTGATAATACCTGATTACATCCATGGGTTTTCGTTTTTTACCATCACTGCAAATGTAGGTACTCTACTTATGTATCCCAAAAAATTGTGTTAAAAATCCTCCCATAGTTCATTGATGTTGTTGCTATTGCTATTGCACCAGATGCTCTCCCTCTTTGAGAGTCTTTACATTCCTAACCATGGTCAAGCTTCTGCCCCAACCTCGGATTCCACCTCTAGTTCTTTATACACTACAAGTTCATGTTTTTTGTTAGTTTCCAAAGAGCTTGGCCGATTTCTCTTCCGTGGGAAGTTAGATCTACATTCTCAACAACTTCAAGTGCCTTCAAGTGCCATGGAGAATGTAGTCAGTGAAACACAACAACCTACTTCAAATACAAGAAATGAGAGAAGTTGAATAAATCACCATCTCATAACAAGAGAGGAGGAGATCCAACTTGAGACACCTAGGCTCCTGAAACAAGTACCCCCAACGGTATTACTGAGATGTCTCCAAAGTTTCTTGGCTTCGTAATCCAATGCCACCGTTCTTTCTTTACGATATTCCTACGACCTATGACCATGCTTTGAAGTCTTCTCCCTCTCTTGTATCTATGTCTTTACTTGTGTGATTGAAGCAATTCTTGAAATTTGTTTTGGCAAGTGTGTGATTGTAACAACTATAGTCGGTAGTACTTGTTGTCTTTAACTCTTCTTTTCTTTGTTACAAGTCTTCACATTCCCATTCCAAAGTTTCAGATGTTCTCCCCAAGAATCGACCCTAGAAAAACCCCTTATACCACGTGTGTGTGTGTGTGTGTGTGTGTGTGTGTTTGGGGGGGGGGGGGGGGGGGGGGGGGGGGAGGATAGGATATAGAGATGTATATAATATAAGTAGAACGTATGTTCGCTCTACATAGTCTATCAATAACATATGAATAGATAGAGAGTTTGATGAATAAACTTTGCTGGCACAAAAATTATAATTTCCATCACCTATCTCGTCAATTGTGTTTGGGGGGGGGGGGGGGGGGGGGGGGGAGGATAGGATATAGAGATGTATATAATATAAGTAGAACGTATGTTCGCTCTACATAGTCTATCAATAACATATGAATAGATAGAGAGTTTGATGAATAAACTTTGCTGGCACAAAAATTATAATTTCCATCACCTATCTCGTCAATTGAAAGTTTCAAGATAAGGGTTATTTGGATATTACAAGATGTAGACCCTTTTCATTGAATTAGTCAAGTTTGTGCACACACTACCATCAAGGATTACCTAATGAGTACTTCTTACTTTGAGTTCTCTCTCGTGGTGTTAAGGTTATTTGAGAATTAGGAATAAGGAGAGTTTTATCGAAGAGTATTGATATAAACTAATGTTTGGAAAAAACACAAAAGAGAGTTTAATCCATAGTTTGTTTTCAAAGAGCCGTAAAAAAGCTTATATTTAAGCTAAGGGTATAATAAAAATTTTCCCTATGGATCATATAAGCGAAAGAAGGGGAATCATAATTACTATATATTAATCATAAATAGGGGATTTTCTAAGGCTCTTTGCTTGCAAATGCCATGTACTTTCTATAAAGAGTTAATTCGCTAGATCTGCTCTTTCAACACCTTTCCTTCTTCACCCCTGTACTAGCGCTTCTAGCTTGTGGCATTGATGCCACATTAACTTGAGCCACCTATAGTTGCACCTCTGGAGCTTGTCAACTTCCAAATCTTCTTGTAGCCACACAATTGCCTCTACCAATTAGAGATCTTGTGCAAGCTTGGTTTCTAGTTCTATAGCCTTTATCTTTTTCTCATTAATTGAGCATGTCCTCCTCTTCTAAAGACAACTAAAATTACTCAATTTCCTAAGGTCTGTGTCATATTCGGTTACCCACCCCAACAACCCTTTTGGTTGTAGCCACCCAAGGTTGTCCCACCAAGCACTTAACAAAAAGCTGCCCACTTTCTTCATCAAATGGGTGTTGGCAAAGTGGTAACATATTCAAGTCGCTTCGACTATCGAAGCTCAATACATGGTAACATATTCAATTCATGTTGGCTATTAAAGCTCAATACCAGTCGTGCTTGCTCTTGCCACGCTTTCAGTTTGAAGGTTGCCTCCCCCAATGTAAAGTTGGCCAAGGGGGAGAGGTTGCCCCTCTGACACACATGTGAGTCGGTGTTTCCTTTTGGCTTGATGAATGGTGGATGCCCGACACCTTAGCATACCCCCAGTGTGACACCTTCCTAAGGCAATAACACTTTTTTTCAAGATCGAAGAGGTTGGGAATGGCTTAACTCTCATACCATGAGTGGAATGGTTCAAAACCTCCATTGTGTGAGCACTATGTCTGATCCATCTTTATTGTGCACAATCAGACTGAGAGTTGAGAGCACAAACGTCTATTGCTGGAAGCACATGCATCCACACTTATGTTTTCTGTGTTCTAGCAATCATCTTGGTTGTTTTAGGTTGCCATTAACAAGCTCCTACAATGTGCACATCTTCTCAAGGCACATATTACCCATCTTTTTCACTTATCCTTGCAATTATTATGCCTACACCTCTAAGTGGTGTTTCACAAGAAGAATAGTGCTGCTTTAATCTTTTTGCTTCCCCTTTTTCAAGACGATTGCACTCACCTTAGTATCCTTGTTTTCTTGCATTGTTGTGTGGAAGCTCCATTTTGCTTCTTGCAAGACTATTTGTTCGGCTTATCACCCCATAAATTTGGTCTTACATTCAAGAGATCTAAATAGTATAGTACATATAACAGAAATCGATATTCCAGCTTATAGATTAGTTATATTATGCTCCTCTAACACCTCTTGTCTCATTGAAGGTATAGAAAGGATTTCCAAGTGACGCTCGTCATCACCTATATACTCATGCAATGTGGAAATAGTAATTGCCTAGCTTTGTTCATGCCCTTCCTCATCTCCTTTCCCTATCTAAATTGCGACAAGGTTTAGCTCCTCAAGTTCCCTTGGTTTTGGAGACAGAGCAATGATGTGAAGGAACATCTTACTCTCATACAACCTTAATCGCACATCTTTCCAAAACTAAATTGTTAGGTGCAACAAAATGATTGTTTGCGCTTTGCTCAAGATGAGTGCTCAGAAATGTGCTCAAGGTTCCTTCTAGTTCTTATGGAAGGGAGAGCCTTCCATTCTTAATGGAAAGTGCTATGATCACAAACAAAGTGAATGGACACTGTGCGTGCAAGCGTATGAGACTGAGAGATAGAGAGAGAAGAGATACGACACCAGAGACGTAAAACCCTCCTTCGAAGGCCCCACTCTCGTCGGAGAGAGTGGTCTACTTATTGATTGCACAAAGTGGTACAATGCCGATGCAATGGACTGATGCAACTTGAGACTATGCCGATGACGATGGTGATGACGACGACGACTTTAGGGCTGAAATCTGTGGTCTTCTATCTGCTGAAAATCTGATAATCTTTGGGCTGTTTTGGGTGGCTGAAAATGACTGTTTTGGCTGCGTTTTTGAGGGCTGAAAATGGGGGTCTTCTGCAATGGCTAGGACTGAATCCGCTACTGTTCTTAACTGCTGAAAATGCTGCCTCTTCTGCTATAGAATGGCTGAAATTAGAAAACGCTGGCAGATCTGAAAAACGCTAGCAAAAAAGCTAGGTAGTTGGGAAGTTCTGGCGATGGTAGCAATGGAAAATGCCAAGCTAGGGGAGATTGTAGGCGATGCCAACACTGGAAACGCCAGAAGCTGTGGGTGATGGAGGGAACTGAAAATGCTAGGCTGAATGTGGTCTTGGCGATGAAGACGACCAAAAAACACTGGGGGTACTGATGGGGGTTCTTGCTGAGAAGGTGCCTCTTGAGCGGGAAGCTCCTGATGCCTCTTCTGCCAGAAAGTGCTAACTTGGGTTTGCTTATATATTAACTTAGCAAAATTGCCCTACCTACTTTTGTTGGGAAGTCACTTAAAAATTCTAAGTGAAAAATAGGAAAAATAGGCTAAATGCACTAGAAAATTCCCTTAATTGATTCTAATGGATTCTGATGATCATGCTGTGTGCAACCAGAGGATATGCATCTATACTAAGTGACTGGGTATGCACCGTCTACGAATAGACTCACAAAAGTGCCAGATCACTTCTAAATCTAGACTGATTGGACTGAACTGAACCCTGATCATGCTGTAGCTTGTCCACAGACACATATGGTTGGATGTGTCACGTGACATAAATTGCCACATCCACAGATTTCTCTCGACTCTCCTTGGTGGTAGATTCGTAGCAGAGTCAATTCCAACATCTTCATTGCATCCCTCATCCGTAGTGCCTACACCTACAAGTTCATCCTGAACAATCTCATCTAACTCAAGATTGGTCTCTATTTACTTATGATAACGTGGAATTTTCTTGGTGATGGACGTTGTTCAAGTATCAATGGAGTCTCACAAATCAATTGTTATGAAGCTAACATCATGTTGAATCAAAAAGATATAAGCATACTCTTGAAGGTTGGCATGTAAATTTCCCTTGGCTACCATGGAGTTTTTCCTCTGGATACAACAATCCACAATCACCAATCAGCCAAAACTTGCTCCTAAAGATACTTCTCTTTTCTTATGCCCCAAATGAGGTTGACATACAAGCTTTATCTCTTTGCCCAAACTTACATTATTGGCTTCCTAGATCACCTACTCTTTTTCTTGCTCTTGTTTGATGCTTTGCTTGGACAGCAATCCACGTCTAGGATTTCACCTTTTCAAGCTTCGACACTTGTGATCACATTGAGAGGAAGTTGTGTGGAATCTCCATTCTGCTTGTTGCAAGACTATTTGTTCGGCTTATCACCCCATAAATTTGGTCTTACATTCAAGAGATCTAAATAGTAAAGTACATGTAACAAAAATCGATATTCCAGCGTATAGATTAGTTCTATTATGCTCCTCTAACACGTCTTGTCTCATTGAAAGTATAGAAGTGAGGCTCGTCATCACCTATATACTCATGCAATGTGGAAATAGTAATTGCCTAGCTTTGTTCATGCCCTTCCTCATCTCCTTTCCCTATCTAAATTGTGACAAGGTTTAGCTCCTCAAGTTCCCTTAGTTTTGGAGACAGAGCAATGATGTGAAGGAACGTCTTCCTCTCATACAACCTTAATCTCACATCTTCCCAAAACTAAATTGCCACATCCACAGATTTCTCTCGACTCTCCTTGGTGGTAGATTCTTAGCAGAGTCAATTCCAACATCTTCATTGAATCCCTCATCCGTAGTGCCTACACCTACAAGTTTATCCTGAACAATATATCTCATCTAACTCAAGATTGGTCTCTATTTAGTTATGATAATGTGGCATTTTCTTGGTGATAGACGTTGTTCAAGTATCAATGGAGTCTCACAAATCAATTGTTTATGAAGCTAACATCGTGTCGAATCAAAAAGATATAAGGATACTCTTGAAGATTGGCATGTAAATTTTCCTTGGCTACCATGCAGTTTTTCCTTTGGATACAACAATCCACAATCACCAATCAGCCAAAACTTGCTCCTAAAAATACTTCTCTTTTCTTATGCCCCAAATGAGGTTGACATACCAAGCTTTATCTCTTTGCCCAAACTTACATAATTAGCTTCCTAGATCGCCTACTCTTTTTCTTGCTCCTATTAGATGCTTTGCTTGGATAGCAATCCACATCTAGGATTTCACCTTTTCAAGCTTCGACACTTGTGATCACATTGAGAGGAAGAATTTCCTCTCCTTCAAATGTTGTTGGAGAATGGATTACCTTTATCATGCCGAAGTTTTTCTTTGAAGCCTTTAAAAATTAAGTGTGTATTAGGGCAATCTATGCAAACATGAGTGATTCCACACTCCACACATACTGAACAATTCTAGGCCGGTTGACCCTTGACTCGTCATATGAACAATTCTTGAGCCAATGGCCATCTCCACAAGGTAAGATGTTCCTAGTGACTTGTCTGCATTGTTGAGCTCTTAATTCTACCTTGAGGTTCTAGCACCTTGGTGTGCGAAGGGCATTACCTCAATGGATCACCTTTATCCTCAAAATTAAAGATGAGGGAACCCTAATCTCATTGTTCATTCCACATTTAGGGTTCATACTTTAGTGGGACATAAATCATCAAAGTGATCATTTTCTCAAGAATAAATTACAAAAAGGTGGCTTGAGGTTACATGACCGTTCCCTGGCACACTCATATGCTTCTCTTTCAAAAACTCTTCCAACCTCACAAGATTTACTTGCCACATAGGATAAGTGTGAATGAGAAGTAACTATCGCTCCCTGTAAGCTATACTTGCCACAAAGGATAAGTGACAACGAGTAATAACTGTCGCCCTCGCCAATTAAGTAGTCTTGGAAAAAAATCATAATGTCTACCCAGTTGTGAGTAGCAACAAGGACCCTTCTACCATGTGCATCTTCAAGTCACACAATCAATAATGACTCATTTCATAGTTTAGGAAAAGAGAAGGTGTAATATCAAGCCAATTAATTGAAACAAAGTTAAAGATCTCTCAGACCCCAAAAAATGCGTCCCAAAACTTTGGAAATTTCCCAAACTTGAAGTTCAAAAGCTACATTGAAGTAGCTTAATTCCTTATCACTACAATAATTTATCCCTAACTGCATAGTTTTCTCGAAGGGTTGACCGTATAGTATCCCCCTATATAACGTGCGTTCTAGGGGTATTAAAATAAACCCTGTTTTAACAAGTTTGAATGAATAAAATGACCCTTATTTTAGGATTTTTTTTCAAAATTGAATATAAAAACCCCCTATTTTAATGCATCTTTGTTAAATTGCCTAAAATTTTTGCATTTTAGAACCCCTACTTTTGAACTCACGTTATACATTAACATGATTGCATAGTGTACCCCCCGAGATAGTTTTCAGCCCGAATAGGGTACTGTAAAGTCCAAACATATCCAAAACTCATCATCGACGATCCAAGGATCAACGACATTTAAAAGTCTTCAATTTAATCCATCTTTCCATTGCATTTTCCCTATCCAATGAAGACCAAAAATTCCAAAAACATTCAACCAACTATTTTTTGGGAATAACTTGATTAAATGGAATTTGTTTCAATCACATCTTGCATCGAAAATAACCACCTGACATGCATCACAAACCCACACCCTTGAAAAAACCTAATGTGCTCATTATTTCCCCATCTAAACTTTGATCAGTGAGTCATAAAGACAAGCTTGAAGAGCATTTTGAGCACTACCTAATCAACCCATTAACGTGTATTTTGGAAACTTCCATACATCCTGGCTCACAAGCATTAAAAAGCACACCTAATGGCCTAAATCGATATTTGGCATACATTCCATCAAATTAGTGTCATAGCAAAATCCTAGCATAAACCATACCATAATCAAACGCCAAAATACATTCAAATCTTGGTCTTTCACATTGTGCCCACAAAGCGGCAAGACACCGCTTCATCTATGGGCAAGAAATACAAGACAAAGTTTAGACACTATAATGCGCAAGCGAGCGGCACCGGGGGGGAGAGAGAGAGAGAGAGAGAGAGAGAGAGAGAGAGAGAGAGATTAAAGAATCTGTTAGAGATTAATTTATTCTATTTAATAATCTAACTTTCGTTATTTGAAAAGGGGAGATTGTAACAAGACTTGATTTCGAGGTGTTTTAGTAATAAATTTTGTTTTCTAGGAAGTTTTTGTCATTTTAAAGTTAGTCCACTGTGTAGAAGGATGTGTGGATTGTTTTCGTCTGATAAAATTTTTTGATCCGGAAGGCACTTTCTGGAGCATTTTTGAAGGCGTTAACGTGGGATTTTGAAAAAGTGATGTATGAAGCGATTGAAGCCTGCGTTATAAGGAACAACTTTGGTTCTTTGAGTCTTTAGAGATTTTGATGTTTTGATGCTCGTTGAAGGCCAAAGATTAAGAAAAAAGTTGGATTTGCTGTTTTTGCATCGTTTTTGTAGAAAATGCTGTTTTGCAGGTTGATTTTCAGCAAATCGGAGCAGGCTATGGAAATTTTCCATCACATAGCCGTCGAAGAGCGCAGCGAGGGCAACAAGATTGTATGAGACGGACTTAGGCTGTTTTGGCTCCGTTTGGGAGTTATGTTCAGTTGAAGACAGCTGAAAAATTGTGAACTTACCAAAAAAAAAAAAAAAAAAAACTAACCTCTACGGATCGCTTCGCGATCACGTTTTTTTACCTTGTTCTCGCAGGTATATTGGCGCGCAAGTCGAGTCGACCGAGCGCCAAAAATAGAAAAGCGGCTATTTTAAGAGGTCGCAGGCTTTTGGAGCAGAATAGAAGGACGGGTGGTGCGTTTTGGGGGGATTCACCATTCTCTCTTCTGCGAGTGCGAGTGCGAGTGCGAGTGCGAGTGAGAGTGCGAGTGCGAGTGCGAGTGAGACGCTGCATGCAAGCGAACTGAAGCTCGGGGGTGGTCGGGAGGTTCGAGCTCCGTACAACGGAGTGCGCCCATATATATATTCAATTGCTCCTCTGTTGTATCAAACACTATCAATACAAAGATTTCTTCCTCTGTTTTGCTATCTATCTCTATTATTCAGATCCCGTGACAAGCAAGACCAAGATGCGGGCTCTTTATTGCCGTAGCTATCAAACTTTGCTTCTGCGAGACTGGATCACCAACACTGAAAACCGTCTTTACATCGGATGGTTCGGTGTCTTGATGATACGATATATATATATATATATATATATATATATATATATATATATATATATATATATATATATATATATATATATATATATAGAGAGAGAGAGAGAGAGAGAGAGTATATATATGTATATACATATATACCAATATATCTTTGATAGACTATGAGCAGTTCTCGTGCCTTTGGTTGGCCATCAATGCTCTTGCCAACTACGACAAGTCTGGTCTACGACCTCTCGCTTCAGTCTACACTCTAGAATTAGGACCTGGTTGTGGTGCTTAGTGTGTATTTTTCTATGGAGTCGCTTAGATGGCTTTAAGTAGGGACACGTAAACTAGATTTCTCTCATGCATCATTATCATGCCTTAAGTGGAGGGAGGTTTAGGCATTCTCAACCCTCCATAGATGTAGAGTTGCATGTTTTTTGCCAAACTCATAATCCAAGGTTTGTTTCCTAAGGTTGATCCTTGGAAGAGATTTTCTTGTACCATGCCTTGCCTTTTGCGGTTCCTTGTTCTAGGGTGATTCTTCCTTGGATATGTCTCATATATCATATTTTGTGTGTGCCTTGTTGAGAATTTTAGTATAAACCATACTTTTCCATTGATTCGATAGATACTTCATGCTTGGAGCCTTAGAGAGTTAACCTTGATTTGAAATCATCATGTTGGAGACTGGGGGATCTACATCTTGGTGGGAGAACTTACATTGATTGGGCTCTATAGGAGAATCTCTACTTAGTTAATGTGTGGCCTCCTTTCTAACTTGTTTGGTAGTAGGTATGGATTTGGCGAGCATGTGGTGTGGGGTTGCTACACATAGGATGGAAACTGATACTCTATTGTAGCTTACTGGCATAATTAGAAGGTAAACTAGCTTGTCCCATGAGGGGTATAGGACATACTTTGTTCACTCTGACTAGTAAGTTGTCGCTTGTCATGGGGCCTTTTTTTTCAAGTGCTAATCGGTCATCATCTATAGTTGTTCTTTTGGATTGTGGTACCACTTGATCAACATCTTGATTGGGCGGATTGTAAAAAACCACCACTTTAGCTATATAGTTATGCTTAACTTGGGAAACTCTCCACATTTGAAGCTCAAAAGTAACATTAATGTAGCTTGCCAGTGTAGTAATTTAGCCATAATCGTGAGCCCGAATTGGGTATTGTAAAGCCCAAACATATTCGGAACTCATCATCTGCAATCCAAGCATCAACTACATTTACAAGTCTTCAATTTTAATCCATCTTTGCATTGCATTTCCCCTATCCAATGAAGCCCAAAAATTCCAAAACCATTCAATCAACTATTTTTTGGGCATAACTTGACTAAATGGAAAGCCAAATAGCATTACCCTAAACGCATATATGCCTCATTCTGTTGCAAACGTTGTTTTGTATTGATCTTCTAGTTTGACCCCAATTGGTTATAACCAGAGAATCCGTCCATAAAGCTATAGGCCTGCTTGCCTGCTACTCGTTCAAGGACGTGTTTCGTGATAGGAAGAGGATAGTTGTCCCTGATTGTTGCTGCGTTTAACTTCTTGAGATTCACACGCACTCATAAGTTTCCATTTTTCTTAGGTACCACCACTATCGGCGACACCCAATTTGTGTGCTCTATCTCATAAATAAATTCAACCTCCATAAGTTTGTCTATCTCTTCCTTGATCCTTTTGGCAAATGTCTCATTGTACGTGTATAGACGTTGTTTGCTTGGCTTTGCATCAGACTTCAGAGAGATTGAATGTTCACAAATGTTAAGATCCACCCCCTTCAAATCTTTGTACGACCAGGTAAATACATCACGAAATTCTTTAAGCGTTTTGATCAGTAAGTCCTCTTCTTCTCGGCTTAGATCTGTGGCAATTCGAGCACCGTCAATCACATCTTGTAGCTCATAATTGAAGATATCAACCAAAACCTTGTCAAGTTGAAAACCACCACCTAGCATGCATCACAAACGCACACCCTTGAAAAAACCTAATGTGCTCATTACTTCCCCATCTAAACTTTGATCAGTGAGTCATAAAGACAAGCTTGGAGAGCATTTTGAGCACTACATAATCAACCCATTAACATGTATTTTGGAAACTTCCATACATCCTAGCTCACAGTCTTTAAAAAGCACACCTAATGGCCCTAAATCGATATTTGGCATACATTCCATTTCATCAAATTAATGTCATAGCAAAATCCTAGCATAAACCATACCATAATCAAACGCCAAAATACATTCAAATCTTGGTCTTTCACATCGTGCCCAGAAAGCGGCAAGACACCACTCCATCTATGGGCAACAAATACAAGACAAAGTTTGAAACTATAATGCGGACGCCCGGGGGGGGGGGGGGGGGGGGGGGGAGAGAGAGAGAGAGAGAGAGAGAGAGAGAGAGAGAGAGAGAGAGAGAGAGAGAGAGAGAGAGAGAGAGAGAGAGAGTATCAATGTTCTCATAGATATGAGACAAAAGGCCATGCTCATAATGGCAAAAGATGTAAATATGTAAAAAATTGTTTTTCTCACACACACACACACACACACACACACACACACACACACACACACACACATATATATATATATATATATATATATATATAGAGAGAGAGAGAGAGAGAGAGAGAGAGAGAGAGAGAGACCAACTTATCTTTGCCAGATTATGAGCAGTACTCATACCTTTGGTTGGCCATCAATGCTCTTATCAACTAGGACAAGTCATTTGGTTTTACAAGACAACATAGGATCAATTTGCTTGCTTTTAGACCTCTAAAGATTTGAGTTCTTATGTTGGCATTGATGTATTTCCTCAACAACAACAGTTTCAATTGGTCTTGCAATCTATTAGAAGAATCATTGTCATTGCTCCTCTATGAATTTATCTTTAGATGGAATAGCTTAAAATGTAACTCAAATTTTACTTATGACGGTATGTTCTACGATCTCTCGCTTGAGTCTACACTCTAGAATTATGACCTGGTTGTGGTGCTTAGTGTGTATTTTTCTATGGATTCACTTGGACGGCTTTAAGTAGGGACACGTAAACTAGATTTCTCTCATGCATCATTATCATGCCTTAAGTGGAGGGAGGTTCCATAGATGCAGGTAGCACATTGTTTGCCAAACTCATAGCCCAAGTTTGTTTCCTAAGGTTTATCCTTTGAAGTGATTTTCTTGTACCATGCCTTGTCTTTTGCGATTCCTTGTTCTAGGTCTATCAATAGTGATGCTTCCTTGGATATGTCTCATATATCAGATTTTATGTGTTGCTTGTTGATAATTTTACTAACCATATTTTTTCCATTGATTCGATAGATACCTTCAAGGTAGGACCAATACGTACGTATGGTAGGGATCCGTACGGACGTTCCGTACACAACGTATTGTGTACGTACGGATCGTACCGTACATGCATCATTTTATTAAAAAAAAGAAATGGGGACAAAAAATTTACCCATACGGGACTACGTACAATACGTACTTCCATGTACCATACAACACGTATGGTTCCACCTTGGATACCTTCATGCTTGGAGCCTTAGAGAGTTAACCTTGATTTGGAATCATCATGTTGGAGACTGGGGGATCTACATCTTGGTGGGAGAACTTACATTGATTGAGCTCTATAGGAGAATCTCTACTTAGTTGATGTGTGGCCTCCTTTCTAGCTTGCTTGGCAGTAGGTATGGGATTTGGCGAGCATGTGATGTGGGGTTGCTACACATATGATGGAGACTGATACTGCTATCCGGGGTAGTGGACATACTTTGCTCACTCTGCCTAGGCTTGTCATGGGGCTATTTTTTTGAAGTGCTAATCGGTCATCATCTATAGTCGTTCTTTCGGATTGTGGTAGTACTTGATCAACACCTTGATTGGTGGATTGTAAAAAACCACCGCTTTAGCTAAATAGCCATGCTTAACGCTGAAATTAGCATCAACCACAAGGTGGTATAACAATTTCCTAATAGTAATTACAGAGTAGTTAAGGGAATAATGAAGGGAAAAGCATTCTAGTCAAATCCCATGACGTATAAAACCCCTCAAGAGGTTGTGAACAAGTCTCTAGCTTTGCTAGTTTTACTGTTAGTAGGACAGTGAAGGTCAATTGTTGTCAGGCAAAGGGCCAAGACTCCACATTGCCTTTTGCTCTAGCAACCTTTTTCATCTGTCAATTAAACGTAAATAAAGAGAAAGAATCTCGTTTAACATCATGGATGCTGAATAGTAGTGTAAAAGAAATCATATGGGAGAGACCTCTATTAAGATATTGAACATTATCTGCTTCATTTCATCTTCTATCTTACTGAGCATCTCTATAGTTAAATGATCCATTCATGAGAGAAAAGTGCCTCAAATTAGTCATTAAGGGCAAATTATGGCCTCATTCTTGGTCACACACAAAAAAGAGCATTAAATTATGGCTACCCTTTGTAACTATGTCAATTTTGGCATAGTCGTGAAGTTCAAGGCATAGTTGGGAGGTTGAATGAATAACTAAGCCTTGCGTGACCATGCAACATGCTTAGTTATTCAATTACGCTTTGTTTGGGCACAGTTGGCATAGTTATCTATAGCTGATAATTGAGCCTCGCATGACCATAGCCTAAATGAGATACATACCACTTGGGAATAAGACTGAGCTTGACCCAACACCACTCATAAAAAACGCCTCACTTTAATGGCAAGCTCCTGCTACACTGTGCTAGTCACACGTGTGATGTTCCAAATCAAGAATATGGTAAATCCAGCTAGAAGATTGTGTTTGGCTATTGTGGATGTAAATCACCAGGCTTGAACCATGTTGCTTATTCGTAATGCATGTCTTATGCTTATCTACTCAGCACCTCTGCATAATCGAATACCAGCAGCCTTTGTGCTACCCAAGCTTTCACGGTGCTGCACGAGGTTGGGGAGAGCACCGTCATGAGTTGACACCTTGCTATGCCAATCTCCGGGCTAGCTAGCAACACCTAGTACATCCCTGACATTGTTAGGGCTCACTACAAAATGTGTTGCTATGTGAATGTTGGGACTAGCTAGCAACTACCTACAACAGTAATGCACCTTCGCGTATACAACCATGCACAGAATTCGTATGGGAGATGTGAGTGATCACATAATCATACCATTTGAATCGTGACAAATGATTACTTAAGGTTATGCACACTTATAGCAGCATGGTGGAATTAAATGGCTCCACAAGAAAAAGAGTGCATGTCTGATGAAAGAAGGCATCGGAAGCTAGAATTAGGGTAAGTAGGGTTTAGGAAAAATCATGGGTGTACTCCAATAAGACGACCTCCATTATAAGAAATTAAAACACGAAGCTCAAGGCCAATACATAAAATAGATAAGGACCCTCATTAGAAGCTGACATAAATCCTCATAGGTGATTTGGACATTAGCACAGTCAAACTGCTAAAACTTAAAGAGTTGATAAACTCTCGGTCACTTTACAGCTTTGAAAACAAGCGAGAGTTCAGTAAATGAGCTTAAACTCCTCCATGTTAGCAATAGCACCGAACCTTGACGACATTATGCAATGACTTAAGCCAAACTCCATTCAAAGAAATTCAAGACACGAAGCCTATCATGAAATAAGATTCACAATTGGGCACTGTTAGAGAATTAAATAGGACATCTATCTCAGAAACCATAGAGTGGATAAGAGCAAATAGCATCTCCCTTCATTGAACTAAACTGAGTTCCACACAGCAGGCATGTGCGCATGCACACATACACACATACACTTGCATGTTTTCCAGTTTCCATCTTGATATCCAACCTTTCACAAATTCAGTAGGCTGTTGTGAATCTCCAAAAGCGAGTGCTTACCCATCCATCTAATTTCAGAGCTAAATCTTGCTCCCCTTACTGAATCACCTAATTTCGTCTCAGCAGGAGATCTGAAGAGGAAAAATGGGTAGCCCGTGCCAGGTTATTAGCAGGGAACAAAGAGGTCGACTTGGGAGGTTTTGGTAAGCATTTGTTCACTGCTCATTTTGTCAGTCTTTTTACATAAGATATGTTGCATACACTTTTAAAGACAATCGAGTGAGTGAGGTATGTTAGATAGATAGAGTTTTTAAGACAATTTTCCATACCACAAGTTGTTTGTTAGACTGGATTGATATACTTTTTAAGACCGAGTGATATAGACACGAGTTTTGTCATACCTGAAGAAGGCAGCATGTCATGTAAAACCAGTTAAAACTGCTAAATCTTGTTTATTAAACTGCTTGATCTGACCAGTTTTACAAATCTTGGATAACATCAAAGCTGAAAGAAAATAAAGATTCGTGTGAAATGTGTGTCATCCTTTCATACTGTGAGATCTAGTGATCTACCAAAGAGCAAGCATTGAAATGATACACAAAACTAGAATTTTCGGTAAAGACCATAGAGAGTACATATACATTAAAAAATGCATCTTTAAACATGATGTAATGCTAACAAGACTTATCAAAGTGTTTCAATACTCGTATTTTGTTATAATGCAGACACAGAAGAAGAAGCTGCCCAACAATATGACATTGCCTTGATCCATGAGAGAGGCTTGGATGCACCGACAAACTTTGATGTTAATGGATATGATGTAAACAAGATACGCTCAAGCCATTCAATTCCCATGATAACAAAAGAGACACCAGTGGAGACATACCTTAAATCCCAAGCTGAAAAAGGCGCAGTTCACGTCAATACCAGTAACCTTCCTCCTCCCAGACAATCAGAGCCGGCTCGTTCTAGGAGCAGTATTAACCCTTTGCAGCCTCAAGTCCTTCCCCCGAGCCCCGGACAAGGTCAACATGGTACGGACCTCTGTACTGCATCAGTTGACCCTGCACTAGATGGCACTTTTTTGAACATTTTTGAACCTAGATACAAGAGGCCCATTTTACCTTCAGAGCTGATGTTTGATTATTGATGCTAAGATATTTGGGCCATTCCGCTTGTGACATGGATATTAAGTTACTGACAATTTGAAGACTACTTACTAGCTGGCATGTCATTGCTCCTCTGTGTATGAAGATTGTGTGCAGAGCGCCGAGTCCATGTTAGAAAGCCTCCATGTTTTTTGGAAACCATATTTTATCTTCATTGAAGAGTATGAGGTAATTGCTCTGAATATCAGGCATAGACGTTGTTGGTAACATTTCCTTCTTGTGCACGCTCTCTGTGTAGCACTTTCATTGAAATACCTGGCATAGACGTTGTTGGTAACATTTCCTTCTTGTGCACGCTCTCTGTGTAGCACTTCTGCTCTTCGCTTTGCAGAAGCTTGAGAAATGGGCCTCATGACAAGTGACTCTACCCAAAGATTGGAATTCTAGACGCCTCTGCAAGCTTGGTTGCTCTCCTAGTCTGCATTTCACTGGGAGATCGATACAAACTGGGAGTATAATCAGCTCTCTAGAGCATCGGGACCCTAATTTTCGTCCCTCCCATCCTTTTAAAGAGAGAAGGAGTAGTAGGGGGTACCAGCTGGGAAAAAAGTGAAAAAACAAACGAATCTGACTTGATACTGCGGGAGTGGGCGGTGGAAGCAGGAGCCTGAAGAGGAGGCGGAGACCATGCAAGCAGGTTCTGTGCGGTGCGGTAGGCAGAGTACGAGAGCATCTGCACATGCGGGCGACGAGCGACGGGCCAGCACGATGCGTGCAGAGAGTGAGGACGCGGACAGAGGAGCAGCTTAGTAATATTTTTTGGTTTTTGAGTTGCGCCTGACAGCAGCACATCGTCCTTGCTTGAGTGGTTACGCAGTGATGCTGGAAGTCATGCAATTCACTGCGCATTTTCGAAACTCTGTAATTCAGTTTTGAAAGTGAAGCAAATCCTCAAAGAGAATGAAGAGAATCTCACATTGAATTGAATATAATATCATGGGAGCCAGTAGTGCATATAATCTTTGGATTATCACCTTGTGGCTCTCCGTTAAAGTTATTGCTCACATAGATGCCAAGAAACTTGTAGGAGAGCAATTAGCTATGGGACATTGGGACCCAACCCCTTCATTCTCTCATACAAGACCTGTCACGTTCTATAATTTTCTTCCCGACCTGTTAGAGAGAGAAAACGTTTCGAAACTTCTCCCTGAACGTTTCAAAGGTGAATGCTTTCTACTAGTGTCTCAGTCACATGGTCTTGTCCATATGTGACTTCAAATAAGAGTTTTCAATTTCAAAAGTGAGTTTTTCAATCTCCTAGTCTTTTTATGTTGATTTGTGTATCCATGTGTTGAGAGTATCACTCTTAGCATACATATTTATAGCTTGACAGTCATATGTTTTGATAAAACGTCTAGTGTGGCATTTCATTGAGCTAGGGAAATTGTTTTGCAGCTCTTTTGAAACTCGTCCCATAAGAAATGTTCCAAAACTTCATGGCTACTGCATAACGGTAATAAGTGCAGCATCTAGATAGTCACTATTTGGTTGCTTTGTATAAGAATCTTGACTCGAAATGTTCATCTTGGAATAGTGAAAATGTTAGAATAAAAAAAGTACCCAGAAAACTTCTCAGGCCCCATGCACCCCTCAAACATAATGGTCCATGAGCATGTTACTCCTTTGAGACATGTTGCTTTGCAGTTGATCAACTTGGATGCAACCCAAGCTACTTCCATATGGGCTCACATCAACAAGATGCAATCATTTGTGGCAAGAGATATTTTGGATGGGCAAGAACATTGCCTCCAAGGACATGACCGTTTATCTGATGTCCTAATTACCACCGTCTTACTTGCATTCCTATACTTCTTTTATTACAAGTGGACGACTGAATACTAATACATGGGAGGAGTTGGTGCTACTAGTTTTGAACTAGGAGGAGCGATTAAAAATCCCAAGTTAGATCAAGATCTTTAGATTCAACTAAGGCTTTGGCTACAGATTCCAAAGGAACATAGAAGGTTGGAACGAGTAAGCCACGTTCTTCCAAGACCAATGCAAAATGGGAAGCCTTGGAAACCTAGAATCGGCTCTAGAGTTTGGATCATTGACAATCATTTTGTTAGACACATGAGCGATTTTGATACCATCTGAGGCCGTATGAAGGTACAGTTGTATTCAGAGACATATCAGTAGGCTTGTACATAATAAGGGGGCTATGGAGCTTATTCTAGATGACAGAGGGGAAATGTACATCTCCCATTTTCTTTATGTGCCTCATCTTGGGTGCCATATCTTGTCAGTGTATGAGCTTTGCAAACTTGGCATGGTGGTTGTATTTCATGAGCACAAGGTCTCGGTTTGAGATAAAGTCTCTCGCCTAGAAGGCGTAGGGGACCAACTTCTGTGTGGCTTGAACCAACTTGATCCTCTTCCTTCATATTTGGACTCACACCCTACATAGATTACTCTTAGGCGGGTTACTTCGGGCCAAATGTTACATGGTGTGCCATATAAGAGTAATTGCTTTCGTGGGGAGCAACAGTGTGCTCTGATTGGTACGGTGCAAATGGTGGAGATACTTGAGTGGATGTGGGTTTACTCTCCGAAATTCATGTGTGTTGAATTTACTACCAGATGTGCAAGGTAGTGTTGGCACTCACAAATGCAAATTATAGTTAGACAATAGAGTTTCTTATAAAGGTCATCCACACTATCCATATTGGGTATAGACAAAGGGTACTTCATGATTGTAGCAACACACAACTTTCTCTATTTTTGTAGCGCTATCCTCAATGCTTCACATGGATTGGGGTCTTTCTCCTCCACTTTCATGTTAAGAACATGGTGCAACAAACTCATGAATACTTGTATTCTTTGGCAATTTGTCTAAAGAAAAATAAATTTTCTCTTTAGACATGGCTTCTACATGCAACGTTGAATCTTTCCAAACTCTCCAACCATCATCAAATCTTGACAAAAATTCTGCAACAGACTCATGTTCTTGCATAAACATACTAGCGATCTATTTTTGTGTAGCTTGGTGAGGGATCACATTCTTGAACCGTTTCAAAAAGCACCTCTTAACACTAGTTTGGTACCAAAACAGAACACTCAAGTGTCCTTTTTTCACAAATTTAAATTAAATGCTACTTGCATTAGATGGTGTATTCAAGAAAACCCTCTTCATATGATTAAATATGCCAGCTAGAGGGTATTTTAAAAATATAACCTTGCATTGTAGAAGCTACAATGATCATTAACTATACTCATCAAGTTGACCCTCGTAAGAGTGCGATTGATGCTTTGAAGAAATCGACTTTATAAGCTCAAGAAAAAATGAAGCGACCTTGTAGAAAATTTTACGTGACTTTTCCACAATTGTGTTGTAGATAATTGAAAGTTGCATGTGCAAAATTTTTTACTATCAAGTATATAAAATAATGGAAAGTTCTACATGTTTGATATGGTCATTTCAAGCATATCGTCGTATACAAAGAAAAATATGTTTTTGATGTATTTGTGAGTTTTAGAAAGTGATACGTTGCTTACCCTCTCCATTGAGGACTCAAGGTGGCAAGGAGAAGGGCTTTGGTATGCAACAATTATTGGATTATTTCAAATATTCAAAACTACGTAAGAGAAAACTTTGATATTTTCATTCTTGAGACATAAGCGTTCAAAACCTCAAATAATATGAAACTTTCCATGTAGATCCACTGAAAGTACCAAAATACATGGTACAGGCACAATTGGGGCGCCTAAAACCTTAGTTTCAATATTATTATGGAGAACTCAAGATTTTCTAGAGTTTTTGCACGGTAATAAATTCAAGATAGAGTTCAAGCAATGAGATTTAATTTAGTTAGGGAGACGCAAAAATACATACTTTCTTGGTTTTAACATATAAATTCATTTGTAGTTGTCAAACTACACTAGAATAGCCCCAATTCCATGAGAGGACCTTTGGAAGACCAAAATTATACTTTTATTCAGCAAATGCTCAAGTATGAAATTATGTCTCCAACTTGCATATGACATGGAAACTAGTCTTTGAAGGCCATCCTATTGTTTCGAAGCGATCAACGCACTCCAAGAGTTCGGTGTCAACTAGACGATCTACACACTCCTCTAGGCACCAACGCTCTAGTGGCGGGCGGCGATTGCTGTGAAGGAGGTGTTGCTGATGCTTCCACGCCGCCTCATAGTCATCGATGTTGAGATGTAGAGAGAGAGAGAGAGAGAGAGAGAGAGAGAGAGAGAGAGAGAGAGAGAGAGACGAGACAAGAGACACACCATATACGCTCCCAAAGACTGATTCATATTGAGGACAAGATACAAATATATAGGTGAGACCAAGTTGAGTAGAGTGAGCCATATATAGCTCCAACACCCCCACTCAAACAAAGGTCTCTAGCTTTGGATGAAAAAACCCTTGGGGAGTTCAAGGGAAAAACCCAAGCCCCTATACAATGTGAAAATATGAACCAACGATGATGATGTGAAAGTGAATTGTGCATCTATGTACAAATATTCAAGTGACTCAAAGATCACAATGTGCAAATGTGGAGTGTGCATAGTGCATGGTACCTAAAAGATTACAATGTCATATGTACAAAGCTATTACAATAGCAAAGAAGCTAATCTAGAAAGAGTGAGGCCGAAGCAACTCCAAGCTCCGAGCGCAAGAGGATGAAACGTGACTCGTTGAGGCCTTTGGTCAAAATGTCTGCAATCATCTGGTCACTTGGACAGTGTTCAACCATAATGGTTCCTTTGCGTACTTCATACCTGACATAATGATAATGGACAACAATGTGCTTTGACTTATTATGTTGAACATAGTCTTTTGCAAGACTAATAGCACTTTGGTTGTCACACCGCAAGGGTGTGCTAGAAAGAGGAGAGTGACCAATATCAACCAGCATTTGTTGAAGCCAAATCAACTCACGAGCTGCAAGTGATGCCACAACATATTCTGACCTAGTCGTAGAAACTGCAACACAACGTTGTTTCTTGCTGGTCCAAGAAACAAGACAACCATTTATAAAGAAGAAATTTCCACTAGTAGATTGCATAGATAAATGTGAGCTTGCCCAGTCTGCATCCGTGTAACCTAAAAGAGAAAGAGATTGCGTAGGATCCGATGTGAGTTGTCGTCGATAGACTAAACCAAAATCTGTAGTGCCTTTCAAGTATTTCAATACACGCGTTGCAGTAGACCAATGCTTAAGAGAAGGACATGTAAGATGTTGTCCAAGATAATTAGCAGCAAACTGAATATCAGGACGAGTGTTCATGCCAACAAACTGAAGACATCCAATCAAGTTAGCATAAGGTTGATTTGTGACAAGTTGACCGCCATTGTCAGAAGTGTTCTTCGTAGAGTTCGCAACACAAGGTGTGTTGGCTGAATGTACAGATTCCATACCAAATTTTTGAATAGTATCTGTAGTAAACTTTGACTGGAGAAGGAATAAAATACCTTTTGTAGGGTTCCATTGGATTTGAATGCCAAGACACGAGTGAATTTCTCCAAGATCCACCATATTAAATGCAAAAGACAATAACTTTTTCACTTGGTGAAGAAACCCCAAATCATTGGAAACAAGGATGGTATCATCCACATAAAGAGCAAGAATCACAAAACTGCTACCTTGGCGTTTTATGTATAAGTTGGGGTCTGAAGAGCAAGAGATGAATCCTTTAGAGGTGAGAAAAAGATCAAATTTTGTATACCAGGCTCGCGAAGCTTGTTTGAGACCATATATTGCCTTATGGAGCTGAGCAACAAGGTCTTCTTTACATGGAATAACAAACCCTTCTGGTTGTTCCATATAAATTTTCTCTTCCAAGTCGCCATTAAGAAAATTAGTTCGCACATCCATTTGATGAGCTTCTAAATCAAATTGACCAGCAAATGCCAATAAAACTCAAACACTTGTAATGCGAACAACTGGTGAAAAAGTCTCTTGATAATCAACACCAGCTACTTGGGAGTAACATTTTGCAACTAAACGTGCCTTGAACTTGTCAAAAGATCCATCTGCTTTTATTTTTGTCTTATACACCCACTTACATTTAATAGCTCTACGACCAGGAGGTAATTCAGTTAGTATCCATGTACCTTTAGAGATAAGAGAATCGTACTCTGCTTCCATAGCCTCTTGCCATTGATCCTTTTGTGGTGAAGAGATAGCTTCATCATAAGTAACAGGATCTTCAGAAGTAGAAAAAGCATTATCAGCAATATCGTCATCATAAACATGACATGAGCCATGTTCAAAATCAATAGGCAGATCAACAAAAATATCAATATCATCATTGGTAACATTCGGAATGGATGGTTGTGAAGAGAAAAGTTGCTCTATAGGAAGAGTTTCATCATCTGAAAGAAATGGAAAACCCTGAAGCAATGATTTAGTATCATCAAAATCATCCATGGACCATGAGCCTCCCATAAGTTGTTCGTTAAAAGTAGCATCACGATTCACAATTACTTTCTTGGAGGAAGGGTCATAGAATTTGTAGCCTTTGGAAGTGTCAGAATATCCAATGAAAATAACTTTAAGACCAGGAGCATCAAACTTTGTTCATGTTTCTTTAGGAACATGAATATAAGCAATACATCCAAAGGTTCAAAAATGAGATATAGAAGGAATGTCACATGTCCATGCTGTGATGGGTATCTTACTAGAGGGTGCAATAGTAGGAAGATGATTCTGAATAAATATTGCTGTCAAAGTAGCTTCAGCCCAGAAAACACGAGATAAGCCAAAATAAATCAGCATACATCTTACAGCATTGAGAATAGTGCGATTCTTTCGTTTAGCAACGCCGTTCTGTTCAGGCGAATATGGAATAGTGTGCTCATGATGAATTCCATTGTCAGCACAGTAACTCACAAACTCTCGAGAAACATATTCGCCTCCATTGTCTGTAAGGTCCCCAACCCGCCTATACCGAGATCGGGATGGGATCCTTGACAGGTCTCTAGGTCTGATAAAAATCAGAGTCGCTAAACAAGAAAAATCCAAGGAATAGACCCTTACCATTGACAATGGCTTGGGTCTATAGCCTTAGAAAAAGACCTAGTCCTGTCTCGCAGCGAAAACGGAACAACCTTTTAAAAGTAAAAAAAAAACTATTTCGGCCCTATAACTGCCACAATTGGGCTAAGTTATCCTCAACCAACGCTTTTTTTCCCCTAACAGATGTGAGGGCACAGCCGCTGGTGGACTCCTCTTCCAAGTGAAGAAGTTTTCTAAACGTTTTAGTGCACAGGGATGGATAGTTACCTGACTAATCAGGTCCACCCGTCCATGATTGACAACCTTAGTCAATCCCCACTTGCCACCCCGCACTCACACATGATTCATTTATCTTACTATCACGTTGTTTTAAACATTTAAAATAATGATTTCTTTTAACGTTCCATCACAGTAATTCCTTGAAGACAGCATTGAAAGCATTCTTTTAGAAAACAGAAAACTTTAAACTTAAGACAGGGTACTGTCAATCAAAACATTATCCATAATAACCATGACCAGTACTCTTCTTGTCTCAAGACCACCGAAGGGTGAAAAACGCACCCATTCCTTATTCAAATCCGGAGTGGATAAACCCCCACCCAAGGTTCCGGGTGCCCATACACCAAACCAGTTTCCCATACAACCAGGCGGCTCCCCTAGGATAAAAACGGTATCTTAACTTATGTAGAAACATCAAGACATGACATGGAATAGAAACTCAATGTTCATGGGGGTAACCGACTTATCCGTGGCTAGAAAGCCAATCATTATCATCAATTTATACTAAGGAGTCGGAGGTGTCTTGAAACAAGCTATCTTAAGGATGGTCAAACATTTCTTTCCTATTTCAACCAGTTTTAACCCAAACAATTCTTTCCTACATTATAAACAAATGCACATTGGAAGTTACCTTCCGTTTTCAGCCAGTTTATCTTGCTTACATATGCAATGCTAACTTATAAAAGAACTTAAACTAAGTAAAGACTTAATTGAATAATGGGAAACCCACTTGGGATTGATTGTCCATCTGCTGCTGCGCTGGCGCCTGAAGACTCTCCTTCGTAGGCCTACTACTAGGCACGGCTTCGTCGTCGTGCGACGCTCTAGTTCGTTTTGGAGCTACGTCCTCATCATCAGATGTAGGATTTGCTCGAGTAATTTTTGGTGCCATAACTTCTTATCCTTATAAAAAGGACGTCTAATCATTAGGTAAATAATTCAAAATCTAGACTTAACCTTTGTATTCAACCGTAACCCATCCAAGGTTAAATTTATAGTCTTAATTGATAAATTCTTGACCTAGTAATTTCTTATTTGTATATATAGGCATGATAACTTTTTCACCGCTTCCCTAAAGTTTTCTAAGCTCTCCTAACTTTCTTATAATTTTCTATATCTTTTTCCTAATTTTTCCATCAACTTTTAAGCTAATATTCTACTTATTTTGGGCTTAATATTTATTGTATTTAATTTCTCTTAAAGCTTTCATTTCCTTAACTTGATATCATAGGTTTACACTTACCATAATTTTCCTAAAAACTTTTAACCACAAAGTCTATTTATTTTAATTAATCATTTGCTAAAAATAGGACTTTTGGTCAATTATAATTTCTTTACCTCACTAATTAACTATGGTATAATTACCACAAGTAGATAAGGATATTTTTGAACTCTGGTAATTATCTTATTATTTTCCAACTTAATTATATTGTGGTGTGTGGCCGGACGGCCCGAGTGTGAACCTACTTGTAACTACCTCTCATCTTAATATAAGGAACTGCTCTCGGATGCAAGAGGGAAGCCTAGTTTGGTCCTAATCCCGTGTACACCACATTGGTGGAGGAGACGGGCAGTTAGGGACGTTTCTTGCTTTTCTTGCTAATTCCCTGAGCCCGCTCATGGTGTTCTTGCTTGATACCGGGTAGAGAGAGAGAGAGAGAGAGAGAGAGAGAGAGAGAGAGAGAGAGAGAGAGAGAGAGAGAGAGAGAGAGCGCTGCTTAGAGAAAGGCTAATGCCCAGTTGGTAATGGAGATACAGGTACGCCGAAGTGGTACCTGCATGAGGCCCCCATTCCCTCTCTCTTTCCACTGTTACCGAGGAATGTAAAGCTCGATTGCCTCCCTATTTCGCGCCATGGAAACACGAGGGCTGCTTCGCCACCCCCTGCAAGCTCGCCCACCTTCCCATATCACGGATCCTTGCCACCTGCTTCCCAGGAGGTCCTCTCTTCCTTATGGTGTACCCGCATTCAGGCGCAGACCACCATCAACACCCACATTGCGATTTGTGAAATGCATGAAGGTGGAGGATCAAGCAGTTGGTAAAGCGGAAGCAAGGGATACCACTCAACCTCAATTCGAGTGCAACAACATGGACACGATAGAGTATGTGAATAAGGCATACCCAGGGCCCATTGTTGAGGTCGATCCTGTGACTGTGTTTTGTCGTATAATAGCAGAGAGATGCACAAGCTTAGCCATGGCTAGGGCAAAGCAGCAAGCAGATGATGCGGCCATCAAACAATCCACGGCTCCCCTGCCTTTCATCCTTGGCAGCACATGGTCAGACACAAGCTTGTGAAGGACACTATCAAAGCTCCTGAAAGCAGATTTCCCTATAAGTGAAGTGACGATGCCAGCGAAGATACCACTGGGGCGCAGTTCAAGGTGCTTTCCAAGCCTTGATTGCTTGCCCGATCAGGCCACTGATAACTGCTGCATGCTCAATGATGCTTGCTCACACATGTTAAGTTCTAGAAGAAGTACAAAATCAAGAATCATATTCAGGGGTTGTTCACAGACATAGGATTTGCTGCATCTTTGGTGCAGAGGTGCCTAGTCTTTTCATTTGCAAAAGTAGTAATCGAGCTCCATGATTCAGTTTAAGTTTTAAGGTCTCTTTCTTTGTAGTAGGTTTTTCCTAGTCTTTGTCTTACTCGATCACACCAAACCCCTTTATGGAGATGATGTATGTCGCAAAAAATTTAGCACCCAATCCTCAATCAGTCATTCCTTGTCTTGTCCATTTCATTGGGATAGCGACCTGGTGTTTGCATGAGCGAGATGTGTGAGTTCCATGCCTTGATGATGTTGGCACGATGACGAGTCTAGCCCCCAAGCTCAGTCCCTTAGCCTCGAAGCCGTTGTATGATCACTCCCCCCAGATGAGGCGTCAAAGTTGATCCCTTTATGTCGAGTCCTTTTTCAACCCAAAATTTTAAAAAGATATCCATCTGTTTCTCCCTAAGGGGGGAGGTGTGGTGTGTGGCCGGACGGCTCGAGTGTGAACCTACTTGTAACTACCTCTCATCTTAATATAAGGAGCTGCTCTCGGATGCAAGAGGGAAGCCTAGTTTGGTCCTAATCCCGTGTACACCACAATATAATTTCCATCTTCAATTTTCAACTAAAATTAGGATAATTTGACTTAAATAAATATTTATACTACTTTTCTAACCTTGACATATTTATCACGGCATCTTTATTATGTAAGCTAACTGCGATAAATAGAATGTAATCATATAGCATGATTTACTAATTTCCCCCTTGAAATTTCAACCAAAATTAGTATATTTTGACTAAGATAAATATCTATACTAAGTCTCTGACTTTGACATAATCACAGACTTTTTATCATGTAATCTAGCTCTAATAAATATCATGTAATCATATAGCATGATTTACTAATTTCTCTCTTTAGTTTTTAGCTAGAAATAGTATAATTTGACTTAGATAAATACCTATACTATGTTTTTAACCTTGGAATAATTATCACGGCCTTTTCATCATGTAATATAGCTCTCATAAATAGCATGTAATCATATAGCATGATTTACTAATTTTCCTCTTTAGTTTTTAGCTAGAAATAGTATAATTTGACTTAGATAAATATCTATACTACTTTTCTAACCTTGGAATAATTATCACGGCCTTTTTGCCCTATAATATAGCTCTAAAAAATAGCATGTAATTATAGCCCATGATTTAATAATTTCCCCCTAAAAATAGCATAATTATACTAAGATAATTAGTTAAAATAATTATCTGAGCTTATCCTAATTATCACAAGTTTTTTAACATCTAATTAACCATTGATAAATATCTCACAACATTTAAAATCATTTTACTAATTTTCCCTATTTAATTTTCTCCAAAAACATAGTATTTCTTTTAAAGTAATTATCTAGATTAATTATCTAAGCTTCTACTAATTATGACGGGTTTCTTAACACCTAATTAACCACTTATAAATATCTTACAGCATTTAAAATCAGTTTACTAATTTCCCCCATTTAATTTGCTCAAAAAATAGAGTATTTCTGCTAAAGTAATTAGCTAGATTAATTAATGAGCTTCTCCTAATTATCACGGATTTTTTAACACCTAATTAACTACTGATAAATATCTCATAGCATTTGAAATCAGTTACTAATTTTCCCTATTTAATTTTCTCAAAAAATAGAGTATTTCTAGTAAAGTAATTAGCTAGATTAACTATCTGAGCTTCTCCTAATTATCATGGGTTCTTTAACATTTAGTTATCCATTGATAAATATTTCACAACATTTGAAATTATTTTACTAATTTCCCCTATTTAATTTTCTCCAAAAACAGAGTATTTTTGCTAAATTAATTAGCTAGATTAATTATCTGAGCTTCTCCTAATTATCACGAGTTCTTTAACAACTAGCTAACCACTGATAAATATCTCATAGCATTTGAAATCAGTTTACTAATTTCCCCTGTTTTATTTGCTCAAAAAACAGAGTATCTTTGCTAAAGTAATTAGCTATATTAATTATCTGAGCTTCTCCTAATTATCACAGGTTTTTTAACAATTAATTAACCACTAATAAATATCTCACAGTATTTGAAATCATTTTACTAATTTTCCCTATTAATTTTCTAAAAAAATAGAGTATTTCTTCTAAAGTAATTAGCTATATTGATTATCTAAGCTTCTTCTAATTATCACGAGTCTTTTAACACCTAATTAAGCATTGATAAATATCTCACAGCATTTGAAATTATTTTAGTAATTTCCCGTATTTAATTTTCTCCAAAAACAGAGTATTTTTGCTAAAGTAATTAGCTAGATTAATTATCTGAGCTTCTCCTAAATATCATGGGTTTTTAAACACCTAGTTAACCACTGATAAATATCTCACAGCATTTGGGATTAGTTTGATTATTTTCCCCTTTAATTTTCTCTAAAAAAAAGTGTAATTCTGCCTAATCAATTAGGAGAATTACTCAAAAAATTAAAGGATAATTTTCCTAGCTTAATGATTTTCTGATACAGCTCTGATAATTATCTCAACTTAATCTAAGCTTAATTAATATATTTACCATTAATTCATGGTTAATTTGGCTAATTTCAGTCCTAATATGATAAGATAATTAATTAGCTTAACATTTCCAAGCTTAATTACAACAATCAGTAGAGAATAATTAATTAAGAAAGGTTTTATGAGTATGCATAGACCTAGTCTTTGATTTATTAACAAAATAGCTTAATCTAACCTTGCTAATTAAGAAAGATTAGACTAATTACTGTTTAGGTTAATCAATTAGAGATTAATCTCTAATGATTTTTACATAGCGGTCTCTTTAGATGAGAGAGAGTGTGTCAAGGCTCCGAGTCTGTCAAATTATGAAGCAAGGGGTCCTATTTATGGTTTTCTGGCACTCACAAGCTCTCACAGGCTGTTAAAGGCAGTTGCTTGCAGTTCAAGCAGTCCCCAGCAAGTCAAAAAACGCCCCTTGCTGCTGATTGAGTCCCTGGCAGGTCAGTGATGACCCTCCCATCACCTGCCAGCCTTTAAAATATCAATTCTGCTATAATTTGACCTATTTTTTCTTAATTGGTAAATATCTTGTAAATATATGGGAGACCTTTAATAAAGTCTATGCTTAAATGATCTATAACCCTTCAATTATTCTTAATAATTTATTTTACTTTGAATCTTCCGGAAGGACTAGCGGGGTCAATTTTTGTCCGAATTTAAATCTGAAAATTTCTAGCCCGGGGTTTGCTGTGCTTAAGATTCCAAAAATACCAATATTTGCCATGGTCGGACAATTCTACATTGCTTTTTCAATAATCATATCAGTTTGATTAAAATTTATACAACCTTTAAGGTTTCAAAAATGGAAACCTTACATTGTCACTACGAAGCTTCTTAAGGCGACGACCAGTTTGAAGTTCCGCAGCCTTGTGGAATTATTTGAAAACAGATAAGGCTTCAGATTTTTATCTAAGTAGAAATACATTCGTATATCTTGAGAAATCATCAATAAAAGTAATGAAGTAGCGATATTGTGATCTCGAAGAAGGTAGAGGTCCACATATATCAGTATGAACAAGATACAATATGTCATGAGAATGAGTTGTATTTGAAAGAGGAAAGGGTTTACGATTGTGTTTCCTAAGACAAAATTCACAAATTCTCATATGGGGATGGGCTTTAAGATCCATGCCATGAACAAGATCATGGCGTTGAAGATCAAGGAGTTTTGAGAAATCAGCATGAACAAAACGGTGATGCCATACTTTGCAATCATGATCACTTGAAGCAGTGACAACATTTGCTACAACATCGTTGAGAGAGAGTTCAAAAAAATTACCATTTCGAGAAGCAGTGGCTACAATCTATCCATCTTTCTCAATTTGGCATTTGGTATGATGAAATCCAACAAACAGACTAAGATCAACAAGCCTAGCAATTGAAAGAAGATTACGTTGAAGATCTGGTACATGTAATACTCCTCGCAAAATTCGAGTGGAAGAAGATAAGGTACCAAGATATAAGTCTCCCATACCCTTTACTTGACAAGTAGTATCATTAGCAAGATAAACAACACGTTGAACTGGTAGTGGATGATAGTTATGGAGCCACTTAGATTGATATGTCATATTTCCTGTAGCACCAGAATCGACAATAAAAAGTGATCCATCACATACATGAAGTATTCTGTCTGGAGCAACTGAACATAGGACGCAGCTTGTTTCTGGTACAAGGTTGTTTCGATGTTCAGTAGCATATGCTCTATTACGATCTGTGTCGAATCGACGCTTATAGCACATATGAGTGGGATGATCAGATCGTCCACAATATTCACAAGAAGAAGAAGAAGAGTCTCTAGATAAACGTGGTTGTTTCGTGGTAATATTGTGTTCTTCATCATATTGACGTGCCCAACAATCATCTTCAGTATGGCCATTTCTGTTGCAGTAAGAACATTGTTTATTAGGAAATTTGAGACGAGAGAAAATATTACCGCGACGGCCACCTCTGCGGTTTCCTCGTTGAAATGGACGCCTTCGAGCATAAAAAGCACGTTCCATCTGTTGTGACTCAGTCTCCTCTTGTGAAATCATAGCTGTGTCGTGACCAGCATTACGACGTTCTTGACGTTGAGAGTATTCAATTAAAGACATGCAGGCTTGGTCGAAATCAAGACCATCTTTATTAGAGAGAATAGTAACAATGTTACCATAAGAAGAGTCCTTCACCGTATCAAGGAGAAGTGTAATCAGTTGCTTTTGTGGAACAGGATCACCGGCAGCAACAAGTTGATTAATAATAGATTTGAAAGATTCAATATGTCTCGTTATGGCAGTACCAACTTCATATTGTAACTTGTTAAGCAACCCACTCAAATAACGTATTTCTGTAATAGATTTCTTCTGAAAGTTTGCAATAAGGTACTTCCATACGTCGTGGGAAGTAGGCAATTCTTACATATCAAGCAAAAGGGAATCAGTAAGAGCAGAAAGAATATACCGAAGAGCTGCTTTATCACGTCGTTGCCAATCGGTATAGGCAACATTCCAATCTTCAAATATAGGTCCTTCAGTGATAAGCACGTTATCATTATCCGTATCAACAGGCTGAGGCGGACAAACACGATTTCCAAGAACAACATCAGAGAGTTCATTGCCTTCAAGAATTAACAACATCTTTGCTTTCCAGCCTGAAAATCCTTGGCCTTGGAAAGGAGGAACAGAACGCTGGCCAGAAGGAAAGACGTTGACGAGAATAGTCATAGCCATATCTTGTTTCGAGAAGACGTATAAGAAAAGGTCGTAGAATCTGCACACCAAATATGGTGAAGGCCGCAATTGAGAATGAGAGAAATATGAGGATTGCGTTTTGTCAACGATAAACGCAAGAAGAATGCTCAGGGAACGTCCAAAGATGTGAGAGACGTCACCCAAAAAAGGCAGGGTAAAGGAGACGTCAATAATAAAAGAGTCCTTAAAATGGAGTGGCGTGAGACGCAAGATTGACGGCCACAATACGAATAGCAAAAAGCTAAATTTTCTCAAAAAAGTTAACGCCGAAATTAGAAAAATGACCGCGGGCGCTTCACGAAGAAGTACGACGAAGAAAGCTGCGTCAAGCTCAATTGCAGTAAAAACAGCATAACTTTCTGCTGCGAACTCTGATTGACGCAAACCTAGAACTCAAATCGAAGAGCTCGAGGAGACGAACAAGTTTTGGATAAAAATTACCATTGTGTTTTTTCTGTTTCTCCAAATTTTGAGCAGAAGACCCCCAAAAATTGAGATAAAGTTCAGGGTGTCATCAACAAGAAAACGTAATCAACGATTAGATTGATTAGCAATAAACACCACACAAAACACTAATGATATTCTTCTTAACAAAAAACAGCCACAGTTAACAAGAATCAACGCTCAAAAATAAAATTTGTAGCAATTTTGAATCTTACATGCGAATCGCATACACATACAATTTTGTCACCATGAATTGAATCGGCGTATGATCGTTACCGCTCTGATACCATGTTGAGATGTAGAGAGAGAGAGAGAGACGAGACAAGAGACACACCATATACGCTCCCAAAGACTGGTTCATATTGAGAACAAAATATATAGGTGAGACCAAGTTGAGTAGAGTGAGCCATATATAGCTCCAACAATCCAGGCTCCTTACCTCCCCCTTCTTTTCCCGCCCCCACACCAGACATAGCGTCACCCTCTACTCTAGGTTTTGCGTGGCTATCGACTGTTCCTGGCTACACACTACTCACTACTCCTCCGCGACTCACCCCACTCAACACCACTACAAGAGGTACTTCATATTAGTGACGCTTGCAGTGAGAATGTCAAAAGTTAAAATCCACGACGTTGCTATGGGCGTCGCTATGATTGTCTCCATGAGCATCGCTATTTTATTTGTTGCATAGTGACGCCCATAGCGACACCGATAGGGGTAAAAGATAAATCGAGAGTGCCAAAAACTCAGATCTTAGATCTGAGTTTCGACACTGTAGCAAAACAAGTAAACATGCACCTCTCCCTCTCTCTCTCTCTCTCTTCCCCCCCCCCCCCCCCCCCCCCCACACACACACACACACACACACACGAGGAGAAGAAGGAGAGGCAGGTATGCTGCTTCCCTCTCCTCCCTCTCATGTTCCCTTCCTCTCTTTGTCTCTCTCCCTCTCTCTCTCTCTCTTACACACACACATTGTGTCTTAGAGAGAGAGAGAGAGAGAGAGAGAGATAATGTACACACATGCATAAACAAAACACATACACACACATTGAATGTACAAAAAATTACATACATGTGCATAAACAAAGAATGCATACACACACATTGAGAGAAGAAGAGAGAGAGAGAGAGAGAGAGAGAGAGAGAGAGAGAGATAAGAGTAGAAAACAAAGAGAAAGAGGGAGAGAGAAAGAGAGAAAAAAACAAAGAGAGAGAGAGGGGGAGAAGACGAAAAGAGAGAGGTAAGGGGAAAAAACAAAGAAAGAGATAGATAAAAAAAGTAGAGAAAAATATGAATTAATGAAATGTTATATTAAGATTTTTAGGATTAGTTTAATTTTAAAATTACATTTAAGATTAGGTAAGATTAAGATCAAAGATTAGGTTAGATTACGTATAGCTTATATTTAAAACTGATGCTAAATTTAAAATTAGGTTAGACTTAAGATTATGTTAGATTACATTTAGGTTTAGGTTAGATTTAAAATTAGATTAGATTTAGATTTATGTTGAGTTTATTAGATTATAACTCAACTTGTTGCCAATTATAACTCGTCGGACTCTGACGCTGGCCAACAGGCAGCAACCTTGCAACCCAATAGACGTATTCGCACGCGCCATGTTTGTTGGTGATGCAACGGTTGAGGTCCAAGGAGGTTGAGATACGAGAGGGTGATTTGGGGGCTGTGCTGGAGGCGGAGAGGACGGGGCCGTCCTGTAGGCTGATGCTGGAGCAGGAGTGAGAGAACTCGCAATGTTTCATGAGGGCATTGAAGGGTCTACCCTTGCAATTGTGGTAGACGAGCTGGCCTCCGTTGTTGAACACCTTGTCATTGAGCTAGATTGTACTCTCCTGCATTGCCCCATTGGTGTTTCCGCAGTCGACGCTCAGCCACTCCCCGCCCACAGACAGCCTTGCATTCTTACACGACCGACTGAAGTTGCCACCTTCCCAATCGCACTGTGCATTTGCAACTCAATCATGTTAGCACTACTCCGAAACAAAGACCTCTCTCTCTCTCTCTCAGCACGACTGCACTAGCATAACTCATCTCTACTGCAGGTTAGAGCTACACAAAATGCAAGCGGCAAACTGCATTACATTTAGGTTTAGGTTAGATTTAAGATTATATTAGATGGGGATATGTTGAGTTTAAAATTAGATTAGATTTAGATTTATGTTAGATTTAAGATTAGGGCAAGATTTAAGATTATATTAGACTTAGATTTAAGTTAGATTTTAAGGCATGTCAATGAAGGGAGAGTTCCAGTTAAGCTCAAGGCTTTGCCCAAAGAGCAAACCACTAGGTACACAACAATATGTATATTCCCATCAAAATCTGACACCTATTAACTCACCCAGTAACCATGTTCAATTAGCTCAGAATCACCATATGTTCAATTAGGTTAGATTTAAGATTAGATTTTGGATTTAGTTTTTATGTTAAAGTCTACCTTCGAGATTATGAAAAAAATTAGAGTTATACGAACGGTGATCCCTCTCTTCCTCTCTACGGATGCGACCTTAAGTTGGAAAGCTTTCAACGGCATGATACTCAGATTGGAGGCCAACATGTAATGTGCTAAGTAATCCCTCGAACAAGGATCTGCTGTGAAAAGATGTTAAGATGTTGTGAATTGCTACAGCTAGAGAAGAGGCAAAGGGGTTTTAACTTTTTTTCACTACATGCACCGTCATGTAGACGTAGGTGTGACGATGGGCTCGTATCCACAAATATAGGCATTGACCAATAAAGACGAGATTATAACCCGGTGGTTCTGATCTCCGTGCACCTCTAGAACGAGGTGTGCGGGGATTGGACATGACTAGAAAATGTGAGGTAGTTTACAGTGTCAACAAAGATAGAGAGAGAGAGAGAGAGAGAGAGAGAGAGAGAGAGAGAGAGAGAGAGAGAGAGAGAGAGAGAGAGAGAGAGAGAGAGAGAGAGAGATAAAAGATGGAGGATGCCAATAGAAGATTAAATTTATGTCTATATTATTAGGTTTTTACATTCATTATGAGTAGTGACGACGATGTGGGGCTGTCCAACCGAACAACCTATCTCTCAACAAGGATCTTATGTCCTTGATCAATGAAAACATGTTCTGCAAGTGACAAGACGCATTTCTTTGCAACACGTTCGTGAATTTGGCGAGTTTGCTCCATCTATTATAGATTGAGTTGTTGCCAATTATAATTCATCGAACTCTGATGCTGGCCAACAGGCAGCAATCTTGCAACCCAATAGACGTGTTCGCAGGCACTTTGGTCAAGCAGCATAGGTGAGGCCACAAGATGTAGCCTCTGATAGCTCGGAGCATGATCATGCAGATCACATTCCCAACAAGGCTATGTTTGAGCCCGAGATCGATGAAATGATCGAGACAATCATTGATTTAGAAAGGCTTATCTATGATGATATGAAAAGTGAAGCCAATACGCTATTGTATGATGTAGCACGTGTGTTTAGATTGAAGGTGCCTGGTTCTTCTCAACGGTTTGGATGGAGTGACACTAGCGTCACAACGCTTTTCAAGAGATCTATTACAATGTGTTACTTCAATAAAAAACTCTAGATGTATAATGATATGATAGGTTACTTACACAAGTGTACCGCATTTCTTTGCTGTGTAGATTGCTCAAAGAGTACATATTGCCAGCTGATAATGTGATGCGAGATTCCAGAGAGGAAACAAAAAAGATCTTGCGAAACTTCGATATGGATCACAATTCGATTTACGCTTGTCCTAACGACTGCATTCTTTTCAGACGGGAATACGTAGACATGGAGAAGTGTCCGAAATGTGATTCCGAGATATATTGAGTAGATCTCTATGGACAAAAAATTCCACAAAAGGTTTTGCGACATTTTCCTCTGCTTCCTCCCATCAAGCATTTCTTCGACTGTAAGTCTATGGCCGCCCTAGCATCATGGCACGAGGAGAATAGATCTTCAGATGGTGTGCTACGGATTCCTGCAGATTGCGCAGACTGGAAATATATAGACGATACATGGCTAGATTTTGCCAGGGAATCTCAGAATTTGCGCATAGACCTGGCTATGGATGGCGTAAATCCATTTGGTCAAAGGTCAACATCTTACAGTGTATGGCCCGTTGTCGACGAGATGATCTTCACACTCGTCTAGGCACCGATGCTCCAGTGGTGGTGGTGGCGGTTGCTATGGGGATGCCGCCGTTGATGCTTCGACACCGCCTCGTGTTCGACGAGGCTCCTTACCTTCTCCTTCTTTGCCCGCCTCCACACCAGCCACGACATCACCATCTATGCCAGGTTTTGCACGGCCAATATGCGTGGCTATTGGCCGTTCCTTGCTACACACCACTAGTTACTCCTCCGGGAGTCACCCCAGTCGACACTCCTTGCTTCGGGGCCCAGACTCCAGTGAAGACACCTGATGTCCTCACCCTCATTGAGACGCCACTAGAGACACCACTTGAGACCCCTACCGAGACATCCATGTTCATGCATCACAGGCGAGAGGGCTTGCCGTACTCGGTCGATATCAGCGGTGGCATCATCTTGGATTACGAAGGTAAGAAGGTGATCTCGCGCATGCACGGTCTTTGCTCTCAGGTGTTTCGACACTACATACTAAACACCTAGAGTGAAGTGCCAAATGAATTAAAAGACAGAGTCATCAACAAGCTGCATGATGAGTTTCCTGTGTCAAGTCAGGATGAACGCTTCAATGAAGACCAGATGAAGGTTCGAGTGGGCGAATACTACAAGAACAAGTGTTCTAAATTACAAAAAGCAATTAAGCATGGGTGGAATAGACCAAATTGATTGGCCAAAGAAGATTGGAAGATCGCGAAGCAAGCAACGCGCGAGAATCCTGACAAGTGGAAGCAACAAAAGGAGGCAGCCAAAGTGTGAGTAGAGGCAGGGAGCTTGCACCACTTGGGGAGCGGCGGATGGGCATCATTTGAGGCCAATTTTGTAAGTGTTTTTGCATTGCTCTTTAGGTTTGGTAGTTTCGTCTATTTGTCTTTTAAATTCTAACATAATGGAATTATTTGTATGTTTTGAATAGTGGTCGATGACAAGACGTGATCCCACACCGTACTAGCGTGAGTACGCAGGCAGAAAGGGCATAAACGCCCTGATGGGCATTCTTAGTTCTCGCGGCGGCATGGTTAGTATTTCACTTTACTCTTTTACATTTGTTGTATTTTAATGATAAGCTAAGAAAATAGATTGTTTTGTAATTATATGTTTATACTTATAGAAAGTCTTATTGTTTTTTTTTGTAGAATTCAACGAATACGTCGCTTGGACGCAATGAGACGTCTGATTAGACGACGTCAGTCTAGCCGTAGCCAGATAGCATTAGTTTTCTTTTTTCATAGCATGTATAATGAGATGACGTGTATACGTCTTTTTGTAACTATTGGAAAACCATGTGTTTTCTCAATAATGACAATGTGTTGTAACTATTACATTTGCAAAGCTTAACAATCAAGTGATTTTGCCTATGATGTGTATAATTGTCATTGATTTACTTTCGTCAATTTACTTTCGTCCAATTACTTTTGTCAGTTTTGTATCTTTATTCTGCAAACAATACTATGCATGATGGAATTAATGGTTATATTGTCTTGTGAGTGACTACTTTGGGTCTATACCTTGCACTTTCTTTCAAAGGTGAATCTGTGCTTATCTTGGATTCATTTAGGTATACTTTATTTTGGAAACATTCAATATGGTTGATGGGTGAATGCCTTGCCACCCAAAAATTTTTACTCTCGGGTGTCTAAATAACTGTCTTTATATAAGGTTCTGCAACGTCGCTATAAGCGTCGCTACAAAAGGACTGCAATTGTCACTATAACCATTGCTATATGCGTCGCTATATAGTGATGCCTATAGCAATGGTTATAGTGACGATTATAGTTAGCGATGCTTTTAGCGACGGTCTTAGCGACGCCGGGGAGTAAAAATTCCCAATGTATTTCTGTCGCTAAAAGCGTCACAAGTGCACATAACTCTTGTACTGCACTCCTCACTTCAGGACCCAGACTCAAGTGGAGACACTTGCCGCCGGTACCCCCATCGAGAAGACACTCAAGACCCCTACCGAGATGCCTGTAGTGACACCCAGCACAAGAGCAACCGCAACCTCAAATTTTTCAGCCACCTCGTGCTCAAGCTCAAGCCCCTGCTACTCAACCAAATGTGAGCATCATAAGGATGCAGGAGGTCCTCAAGGGCAGAAGCAACCAGGAAGAAATAGCTAAAGGTAAGATGAAGATAGATGAAGTGGCTACAATGCCTATCAAACGTGTGCGTGTCCAAGATGAAGTAGGTAAAGAAACAAGCAATGATGCAAGCAATGAAGCAAGTACATCTCGGGCAACTAAAGATGAAGCCAAGAAGAGAAAGACCCGTACTAGGTCTCAAATTGACATCTCTGATTTCCCTATCGGATCTCGGACACAACCTTATGACTTGACAGCTGATGTGAGTTCTCAAGGACCAAAGATTACTTGGCCACAACTACTTCATATCTCCCCAAAGCTTCGACGACAATGGTCAAAAATGGTGAGCATGAGGGCAAAGCGAAGTAAGCTAGTAAGTGTAATCAAAGCATATGGTCTCAAGGATATAGTGCCTTTGGTGGAGGCTCAAATCAAGGGACAACGGATTCCAAAAACTTACATTGACAGTGGAGCAGAGGTTTGTGTCATGACAGAAAATCTAATGCATCAATTGGGTTTAGAGATAATGGAATCATCAAACTTTAGGGCAAAAATGGCCAATAATGTCTCTGTCACTTGTGTGGGTGTAGTGAAAGCTTTGAGAGTTTCTGTTTTTGGAATCACTACAGAGGTTGATGCTTATGTGATGCCAGTAAAGGGAGAAGGATACCCCCTTATTTTAGGAAGACCTTGGCTCATGGGTATAGGAGCTAGGCAAGATTGGGCAACAGGAGACTTGGAGTTGAGGCCTCGCATGGGTGGCCATAGTCGGAAGGTGGTTTATAACCTAAAGAATGGGCGACAAGAGAACCTTGAACTAGAGACGTCAGCTGATGAGTGGAGCTCAAGTGTATGCTCCTCATCCATGGACGAGGAAGAGAGTTCAAGTGAAGAGAGTGATAGCACTCTCGAAGTCATGGGTGTCACCATAAAGGAAACTACCTAATCAGAATACAACCCAAGGATCCAAATGGAGAATGTGTGGGATGCCAGCGTAGAGGAGATGTTATCCAAGGATATAAAGGAAGAAGAAAAGGAGGGTTATGTAAATGTTCTCAAGAAGCATGCATCATTGTTTATTTCTGATTACACTCACATTACAGGTGTCACTGCAGTGAAGCATCATATCCATCTAAGCGAAGGGAGCAAGCCAGTAGTACAAAAACTAAGAAGATTAGGAGTTGTGCAACAAAATGCACTGTTGTCCGAGGTGAAGAGACTCTTAGAAGCAGGATTCATATACCTAGTAGAAGATTCAGAATGGGTCTCCCCAGTAGTGGTGAGGCCAAAGAAGAATGGTAAATGGCGAGTGTGCGTGGATTACAAGCCACTAAATGCTGCAACAAAGAGGGACCACTTCCCTCTCCCATTTCAAGATGAGATTCTAAATGAAGTAGCAGGCCATGAGAGATACACAGTGTGTGATGGCTACTCTAGCTACTTTCAAATACGCATTGCAGAGGAGGACCAGAAAAAGACTACTTTCATCACACCATGGGGCTGTTTTGCATTTCGAGTCATGCCTTTTGGTCTCACCAACGCTCCAGCCACCTTCCAATGATTCATGAACATGGTCTTCCAACCTTACTTTGGTAAGTCCATAAGGGTTTTCATAGATGACTTTTGTATTTACAGCTCCAAAAGTATGCATCTCAGCAAGATTGATGAAGGATTTACTCGTTTAGCTAAGCTGGGTGGACAACTAAACAAGGACAAATGTCACATTGGGGAAAGCAAGGTTACACTATTAGGGCATGTAGTGTCCATTGATGGAATCGAGGTAGATCCTGAAAAGATAGAAACATTGCTAAATCTACCTTTCCCAACTTCCATCAAACAATTAATCACTTTCTTGCAAAAGCTAAGATATTTGAGTAGATTCATACACGTACTCTCCCAAGTGACATTTCCTCTACAACAGCTGACTCGTCAAGAGACGCTTGTTTGGAGTGAAGAAAGTGATGGGCATTTTAGAGAGATTAAAAAAATGTTAGGGTCACTCCCTGTAATCCTCCAACCTTGTTGGGAAGAAACATTCTTTGTAAACCCTAGTGTGGGAGAAGAGGCCATTGGTGCTGCCCTCCTACAAAAAGATCCAAAAACATCCTTTATGAGGCTTGTGTATTTTGCTAGCCGCCTCATGGAAAACACAGAGAAGGCCTACACCCTGATGGAATAGCTAGTGTTAGCTCTCATGTTTGCGGTAACCAAATTTCGGCCATACTTGCTGCCGAAGAGGTTTGTAATTATCATTGTGGAGGATATGTTTCCCTATGCACTACAACATATGGAAATCTCTGACAAAATAGCAAAGTGGGTGGTGCGACTTCAAGAGTTTGATTATACAATACAGGTTGAAAGAACAACTCGAGCATGCTTAGCCGACATTTTAACAAACAAATGCTATGAAAAAGTTTTCCATTTGAAGAGAAAGGAACTTCCACCACCTCCAGCTCCAGAGGCTTTGGTCAATGCTTATAGCCTCTACTTTGATGGAGCATACAAGAGAACCAAGGATAAGGCAGCTGCAGGCATCGTGGTCTTATCTCCATTGGGAGAGAGGATCCATGGTGAAGGGATCACTCTAGAAGATGTCCACTCCAACAATGAAGCAGAATATCATGCTCTAATTCATGGCCTTTGTTGGTGCCTCGATAATTCAATTAAGAGATTAAACGCTTTTGGTGACTCCATGCTTTTGGTAAGGCAAATGCAAGGTACATGGGCTTGCAAAAATGCCCGTCTCTCTACTAAAATGAGAGAAGCCAAAGCTCTTATGAGGAGATTTAGGGAGGCACAAGTACATCATGTGCCAAGAGACCAGAACAAGGATGCAGACCACCTAGCATTATCAAAGTTAAATGAGTCAATAGTGGGAGCATTGGCCATCAAACTTCCACTTCAGCAAGGCAAGGAGGACTTGGAAGATATTATGCACATTATGGAGTAAGGAGAGGCTCCTAAACACTTGAATGCAGGGGAAAGGCGATGGTTAGCTAGGAAGGCTACTAGGTATCGCATAGTAAATGATGACTTGTATTGTCTTGGTAAGGATAGTGTGCTTAGGAGAGTGCCTTTGAAGAGTGAAATCGAAGAGATTTTAAAAGCTTGTCACGATGATATGTGCGGAGGACACTTTGCACACGACATCACTAGTAGAAAGGTTCTACAAGCTGGGTTTATTTGGACAATTCTTCATCGTGATGTCAAATACTGGTGTCAAACATGTGATGAATGTCAGAAAGCAGGACCACGACGGCTCATAGCTGAAACTCAGAACCCAATAAAGGTATATGGGCCCTTTGAGAAGTGGGGAATTGATGCCATAGGGCCTCTACCACGCACTCAGTCAGGTAAAGAGTACATCATCATGGGAGTAGACTACATGACTAGATGGGCTGAGGCTATGCCGACCAATAGAATTACTGCTAAGGATGTGAGTCAGTTCATCTTTGACCACATCTGTTGCCGGTTTGGCACCCCTCTTGAAATAGTATCTGATAGAGGACCAGGGTTTAGAGCAGACTTGGTAGGAGAACTCATGAAGAAGCTAAATATTCAGCATCAACACTCTACTCCTTACTACCCTCAGTGCAATGGTTTGGTGGAAAAGGTAAATGGAATCATTTGCAAAATTCTCACCAAACAGGTACATGCCAAGCGCCAAGATTGGGACAAACACCTGAATGGAGCTCTATGGGCCTATAGAACCTCCTTCAAAACCACATTAGGGTACACACCCTTTCATTTGGTTTATGGAAAGGAGGCGCTTTTGCCCATTGAAGTGAAGTTAACAAGTCTTCGAATATTGGGTAGCCAGGTAGGCTCTCAAAAGGAGAAAGTACATCAAAGGATCATGGATCTAGAGAGGCTGCAATTGGATCGTGAAGAAGCCATCAACCACTATTCTCAAGAAGCAGAGAAGCGCAGAGAAAAGTTCAACAAAAAGCTAGCATCCAAAGACATCAAAAAGGGATCTCTGGTGCTTCGATATGACAATCGCTTAGACACTCGTAAGGATGGAAAGTTTCTTTTTCGATGGGAAGGCCCGTTCTTGGTCACCAAAAAGTTCAAAAATGGCTCTTACAGACTTCAAGACATTGATGGTAAAGTGCACAAGACCAGGACAAATGGATGGCGTCTAAAGCCTTATCACATCAGGATAAGGTCAGCTCAAGATCAAAGAAAGTAGGCTAGAGGCATAAATACCCCTAGCCAGGTTTGGGGGGGCTATGATCCGAGCCTATCACAAATTTTTGTTTATTATATTTTGTTGGTTTTCCTTGCTTCTAGAGGTTTACAATAAAAGAAAGAGTGAGAACAACCTCTTGGAAAAATTAAAAAAATGATTTGACAGGAATTTTTTCTTGACTAGTTCACCGGAGGTGAAAGGTAGAGGGAGAACCTAGTGGTAAAGGGAAGGGAAAATATGTAAATGTGAAAAAAAAAGATATGATGTGGTTGTGGAGCCATGCACCCATGATTCAAGGGTCATGAGTGGCTCATATCATCATGGCTTTGGAGCCATATGATGATTCAAACAAATGGGACCCAAGTGGAAGACTTGGTAAAGGAAGGAACCAGACACATGATTTTGCTGAATTTTAAAAAAATACTTCCACTCCGATCCAAGAAAAGTTGTCTACATCAAAGTTGTATCTGATGAGCTGGAGATTCTGGCCATATTTTTTTTATAATTTTTGCATCTACGGTCTAGGAGATATGGCCAAAATGGAGGATGCCAGTTTTTTCAACTGTGGTGGAGACCACCCCCTCTACCTTTACACACACACACACACACCCTTCCTTTTCCACATTGAGACCTTCTCTAAAAATCAGCCATTAGTCTTCTCACCCTCCTCTCCTTCCTCCTCTCTCTCAAGCTCAAAAACCCATCAAAATTCCTCTTCTAATCACCTCTCAAGTCATGCTTAATCTTGTTGTAATTCATAAGTTCTCATTCAACCCCTTTCTATTATTACTAGATATGTATTCATTTTATGTAGATTCTTTACATTTTGAAATAAGGAAGCTCTTGGACTCAAGCTATGGAGTGAAGACAACACAAGTGATGATGGAGCTAATTGGTCAACAAATCACTTGGAAGGAGCTTCTTCATTGGTTGAATGTCCCTAATCAAGCTTCATTTGTACAAATTACACTTGGATCTTAACCTCACTCCTAATCACTCTCTATCCTATATAAAGAGGCCTTCCCCTTTGTAATTTCAAGCCTCCCTCAGCCCCATTGAGTCTTTGTATCACTCACCATGAGCCCCTAAGCTCATTCATTCACTCTATCCTTGCACATTCTAGAGTGCAAATTGTTTCATGCTAGTAACCTCTCCTCCTCTTACTTATGTTAATTAAGAGAAATCTTTTATATGTGTGTGAGAGTGCTTGATGTGATCTTGGCTAATCCTTGAGTGGTTGTTTGGTAATCTACATGCTATTTGTGTTGGGAGTGTTTGAAGTCATCCATTCCTTGTACACACACTAAGGTTAATGCTTCATTCATAGTGATCTCTCTCTCTCTCTCTCTCTCTCTCTCTCTCTCTCTCTCTCTCTCTCTCTCTCTCTCTCTCTCTCTCTCTTTGTGTAGCGGTCCTAGTCCACGCTTCCAAGACTAGGTGGTACCCTCATTTCATTTCCCTTGTGGCGCAATGGAGTTTGTTTTGGTGTAGAGGCCGCTATTCCAAATTTCCTTCGTCAACAGCAACAAAAAGACTGTGTTTAACACATTAAAAATGGGTCTAAATTCTAATTCTTGAGTCCAGTCAGGTCACTCATCTTCTCCTTCATTTACTCAATGTCATGGAAGACATGCTAGTCTACAATCACATGCTTTTTGTGAGGTGGTGAATTGACCTAGAATCCACAAGAAAATGAAATATTGGCTCCATTATGCATATTATTGACTAAATACTACAACGTACTTACTCACATCATTACCGTGTCTACCACCAATACTTGGAAGGTTTCTTACAATCAATCAAGCTTGTGTTTCAAAGCATGGCTAGCATCACCTAGAATAGGAACAATGAACAAGTATGGATTCTCACAAAGTAGCATAGTATTGACTAAATACTACAACATACTCACTCACATCATCACCGTGTCTACCACCAGCACTTGGAAGATTTCTTACAATCAATCAAGCTTGTATTTCAAAGCATAAACATCATTACCTAGAATAGGAACTATGAAAAAGAATGGTTTCTTACAAAGTAGCATAATGGTATACCAACAAAGCTATGTCTGTAATGTTCAATAGATCACCAGAACTAGAGAAAGTACTTGATTTGGTTGGATCTAAAAGGAATCATGAAGCCAAAAAAAGAAGACATTCTGAGCACTGGTCACCCAAAAGTTGTCAATGTTTTTGAATGGTTAAAGCAATCTAGCCTTTAAGATGGTCATAAATAGTGGAGGCATCAAAACAATTGGCTCTCAACTGACTCATCATTTAGCCCTAATACTTGTAATTTCTTTATCTACTGATGAATTATTGGTCAACCTAGCCAGCTTTAACTGTCTACAAAGAAAGTCATAAAATAAAATGAACTTGCCAACTAAATCAATCTATGCTCTCTAAGAACCCGTTAAGTTTCTCAAACTACTACCTTCAATGGGACCTCAAAGAATAACCAAACATTTAAGTACATTGCCCCCATGAAATATAATGTGCATGAAAAAAAATTGTTCATTTTTGTCATGCATATACGTATATTACAAAATGAGACAAACAATAATCACATCAATATGGAACCTGCTTGTAGCATTATCCCCTCAACATCAACACTTGCATCCAAACTTGAAGTTCGGAATTTCTCCCTTATTTCTCTTATCAAAGCATTAAATTCAGTCCCATCCGTTTAATTAATACATGGAGGATGGTTGAGCGAGATAGCTGCATAAGTGCTCACAAATCAAAACCCACACAAATTAATTCATCACCCAGTGTCTTATAGTCTAGAACAAAAGTGATATTCCTCACAAATGACTTTTACTTAACCAAGGTGACTTGAAAAAAGATATTTCTTGCAATGTTTTTTAGTCCATTTAAATCAGTTATTTCATTATCAATGTAATACAAGAATTAGAGTTTGATAGTCTCATTAAGGGTGGACTGATAGTAGAACTCATTGGGACATAATAACTTCCACACGAGCCTCACAAAAAGCCCAGAACAAAAATTGACAACAATCATAACAAGGAACACTCACAAAAAACTCCCTTCACAATCAAAGCCACCTCTTATCATTTAAATGCCCGCAGTTTAAGGAACGCTAAAAGTTTGGTTCCATATATAAAAAGTTTTGGCCTAAAGAGATTGATCTCAATGACCAGATGTAGAGCTAGAAGCTCATCCATGGAAGCTCATTCAACATGGCTCTTACTTTGTCATGACACACCGTTTGTTTGTGTGCATTTTCACAAAGAATCTAACAACCTTGCATAGTAAAAAGTACACAACTATGTTTATAGAATCTAGATTCAATTGGAGTAAATCAGGTCTATGATGACTAATCTCCCCTCTTGCAATAAGGTATACATACATACATCAAAGTTACAAATGTATATATCCATACATCAATATATGCATACACACATATACATATATACTCACTACCAACTAACATTGTCTTCACAAAACCATGAAATATGCTTCTTCCACATTTCATTCAACTTATGAGAGGTAGCATCTTGAAAAGTATCATCATTGCAAAGGAGAGAATTAATTTGATTGAGAAGACGATGGCCTTTAAATTTTGATAGCATTAAGTATCTTCTTTTTAGCATGCCCTTTGTAGTTGTTTGCTACTTACTTATCCATTTCTTCAACTCCCTTGCATGTTGAGCCTCAATATACAAGCAAAAAACTATCGACACACAACAAGAGTAAATATATGAAGAAGATCAGCCCAACTACAAAAAAAATTAAAAAAATTCTCTCACATTCGTTTCCATCAAATATATTCATTGAATTTGGAGCCTAAACTCATGTGTCACCTAGGCCTACAAGACAAGTTAATTTCCTCAGAGAGATATAGGCATACTGACAACAAGGCATCTCTCCTAATTCCAATGAAGGCGCCCAAAGCTGAGTTTTGAACAACATGAGAAGTTGTGTTCAGACTAAACAAGAGGAGCCATCTTTGTTGTACATTCAACAATGATGAACCACACTTATGAAAAATTTTACAATATCACTAAGAAAAAGAGCTCTTGCTAGTTTCTCATGTCTACCTAACACTCCTTGTAGATCATGGACTACAAGCATGCTACAAACTTTAGGATTGGAGACTCTGATGCAGCTCACTTGGGGAGAGTAGGGCTTGGTTTTTCTTTGCTGCAACCCTACATCTAGCAACCAGTTTGCCTACAAGGTGTCGGCCTCCCATCACAAGTGTTGGCACAAGCTCTTCCTCACATCAACATCGACTTTGAAAAAGTCAAGAAAGAGGATGCCTATTGTAAGGCCTCAAGCCTGTTGAGAACTTGAACTCGCTGACGGAGGTAGAGCTTCTTCAGCACCTTGGTGACTTGACCTATCATCATGCCTCTTGCTAAATTAGCTTCATCTTATAGAGAAATAATTCTAAATGAATCATTGGATTTATAAATGAGAGGGTTTTATCGCTTGAGATACCAGGAAAAATATTTCTAAATGAATCATTGGAATTATAAGTGAGAGGGTTTCTCTTGCTTGAGACATCCAAGTACATATATTTCTAGTGTGTCATTCAGAGTGATGATGAGAGCATTGTGAATGGGGATATCTATAGGGCCACCAAGAATGGATACTTTTGATGTGTCACATTGGATGGGTGAAAGCGAGCATGAGAAAGAAGTATTTGATCATCTAGGAATAGACATCTCTGATGCATCATAGGATGGGTGACATAGAGCATCACAAAGAAGATTGCACCATAAGAAAGGAATAGATGTTAAAGGGGTTTAGGAAAATACTAACAGTGGTAATAATCTGCATGAGGTAAACTTGGAGAGAGGTGCTACAATGCACAAGGGATATTTGGATCAGAACAATCAGTCTACACTAAGGAAAGGCCGAGAGAAAGAACTATCTTTGGTGAGACCGCGCTGTCTATTTGTCACATAAATACATGCTCATTGTAGATTAATTTATTTATGATCTATACATGCCCTATGCAGAAGGATATAGGAGGCCCATTATCCTCAAGACTAACAATGTAAAATTATGTGCAATTACGGATAGCTAGATTGATTTCCAGCAGAATTATTCTTCTTGAGGTTGAGAAGGAAGAATTGAGTTAATAGATTGTCAAATAGGGAAACTTCCAATCTGTTGGAAAGATGTGAATGATGAGTTGCCTACGTCACTCGTAAGATTGATGATTGGTCAAAGATATCCTTGAGCAACTAGAGGAAATACATGAATTTCTCCTAATGGATTTGAGTACCCCATTTACTTTCAAGACGATAAGGTAAGTATTGAATTATTGAATTTTTGTTTGAAAAATAATTTATGTTCTCTCTTGAGAAGAACCAACCCACCTCACCATTGAGCAAGATTTGGAATTTTTTTGATTTCTACCTGGGTAGTTCAGTTAGACCTCTAAAATTGAAAACAAATGTTTATAAGTGAGATGAATGTTGCTAAATTAGCTTTATCTGGCATAAAAATGATTCTAAATAAAATATTGGATCTTTAAGTGACGATTTTCTTGCTCGAGACTCCAGGAAAAATATTTCTAACTGAATTATTGGAATTATACGTGAGAGGGTTTTTCTTGCTTGAGAAATCCGAGTACAAATATTTCTAGCGCATCATTCAAAAAATGATGGAAGCACTATGAATGGAAAGTTGTTGTTTTTCTCTATTTTTTGTCCATGAATGTGGTAGATAAGATTGATTCAAGAGAAGGAAACTCGAGAAGACACCTCTTCTCTCTATAGGATTAGAAGAGAAGGTTATCTGCAAAAGAGATCTCTTTTGAGAAGTTTCTTTTTTAGAATTAAGTTGCATTCCAAATGTTGAGACCTCATAGGTAACTTTTTCCATGTTTTATTCCCTTGTAGTTGTACTCCCTCTACAAGAAGAAGTAGGAGCAGAGGAAGGCATGAGCCTCTGTTGGATAAAAGCACTCCGAGGAACTAGAGCTGGATCAACCCTAAGGGTTTTATACCCAATATTTGAGGACTAGATTTACATAATTGAGAACCCTAGACTCTTGAGCTAGGATTATTGAATTGATTTCCAAGGAAGGACTTTACGTCCTGAAAAGCAAAGTTGCTACTAGGATATCGAGGCTAAAATTTCTATAGAAGAGGACTCTGAGAACAAAGTGGAAAAAGAGTTGCAAGGATGCCATGCCTAGAGTTTGGAAGTTGATATCTAGAGACAAGAACCTTGGTTCTTGAGGATTTGGAATAAGAAACAAAAGCTCCTTGGAATAGGGTTTATGCCCCGGGAATAGGAACCTTAGGCTTCTGAGTACAATCAAGTTTGATTCTAGAATGGATATTGTCATAAAATTTCATGTGCATAATGTGAAACTAAAATATCTACCTCACTCTTAATGCTTGTGATGTATATAGTGTGATATAAGCAAAAACGGATGCCACGATCGTAATTATGTACATGCCTTATTGGGGAAGCGAGGCCCTAGATGTGGCACTATGCTATGTTTTCTCTCAATAAAATATACCCAATTTTCTCTAGAAATTTAAAAATGTCAAGCATTTTGAAGTGGCACATTCATTTTGTCTAGAAAGTTCAATGCGGACCATCTCGGCCAGAAATAGCAGGTTTCATGTGTGGCTAAAAAAGATGTGCCCAAAGTGCTTGCCAAGTGAGAGAATGAGTTTCATCATGAAATTTGAGCCTAATGGTATTTTTACACAGATTTATGGATTTTTCCTAGCTCGTTTGAGCTTAAAAAAGGATGAAAATGGCAATAAAAAAGGTCAAAAATAGCCCAAAATTAGCACAAAATGGCTCAAAATGCCATTTCAATGATGGTTCTATACTTTATCAAGCTGAGGGTGAGTTTATAGAGCCAAAAATGATCTCTTTTGGGCATCTAACAAAGAAGATACTACAGTTCCAAGACAAGGTGCTAGAGTGGTTCTGTGCTGTTTCCAAAGCACGTTCAAGGCTGTGAGGCCACCAATTAGCGGTTGCCCTCTTCAAACATCACTTGAGATTCTCTGATGAAGTTGTGAACCTTCCATTAAATTGTCATGATGAAGAATTGATGTGTAAATTTAGGGTTTTTATCAAGGCGAAAGAGCACCGTATCCTCGAGGGGTTCACTATTCAGTACCCGCTATATAATGTGCGTTCGTGGGGTATTTAAAAAGTCCCTCTTTTAACATGTTTGAATCACCTCAAGCTTGGGCGGGGTTCCCACCTCAAGCTCAGCCCTAGCTTACCTAAGGTCAAAGGACTTTTACACTAACTATTGGAGCTGGTCTTCAATGAAGCTAACCCTAAGGTCTTATGCTCCATTGACTAGCCTTGCTCTTTGATAGACCATCTCTCATTTGGGCCCCTTTACCATTGGCCCCGTGTTGAGATAGATCTATAAGCACATGTCTATATCTTAACCTTTGTTCCCGTTTATTTTTCCACATTAAATGATCAGTTTAATATGAGAAAATCATTTGGGTTGGTTAGATATTAAATTTTATGACATTACCCCTCTCTTGAAATCATAGTCGTCCTCGACTATGAGGTAGAAGAGATAAAGCCTTAGTCATTAGTCAATCTTACTTAGCGGGTAGAGGATCCCTTTTTACCCTATGACATCTTCCTGAGATGGACGACTAATCCACTTGGTGCTTGGGAGACATAGCTGCCGCAAGCATGTCTGGTCATTAGTCCATTTTGTTCTCCCAAAGTAGAGTGACAAATTCTACTTGGTGTACTTTGAGAAACGTCCTCATCACAAACATGATTCTAAGCATGCATACTATTTAAATTTGTACACAATTAAAAAGAGAACTAGTCTTATAAGACAAAAACATGGGTCATTTAAAATAAATATGTACATTTGCTTACTCTAATGTAGCATTGTAAGCATTGACAAGGTTCATACTATCCTTAAGTTGTATTCCTTGCATCCATCTAGCATCTTCAAAAGGATAATTTTTGAACTTAATAAGATACCATCGGATAATCTTACCATGTTGTAGTACCTTGTCTTCATGTGCCGAAGGATAGCTTCGGGTTGTAGCACCTCTTCTTGGTCTTCAACTTCGGGAGGGTTGTCAATAATTGGTTCACTTGGTGGCTCTCCTTTGTAGGGCTTAAGTAGGCTCACATGAAAAGCATTGTGTACGAGCCAATGGTTGGGTAACTTGAGTTGGTAGGCCGTCTCATTAATAGGCTTCAAAATTTGGAAAGGACCATAGTATCTTTTTGCCAGCTTAGCATAATACTTTTGATGGCCCGTAGGATTTTTTCTCGTCATTTGCCTTAATCGAGCCTTAGGAAACTTGAGTAAGACCCAATCATTTTCTTTGAACGTTAAGGCCCTTCTGTGCTTGTCAGCAACAACTTTTTGCCTTTGTTGAGAGATGGATATAGCCTCCTTAATCCTTTGAAAAGAATTTTGTAGGTCACGGCTATACTCATCGATAGCAAAGATGTTCCCATGTACTTTGAGTAGCAAGGGACTTTTAGGTCTTCCCGCGATGATCTCAAAAGGTACTTTCCCCGTAGAAGTATGTACAATATTATTGTAGGCATACTCTACAAGTGGTAAGTACTTTTCCCATTGTGAGCATTGATCTACTTTGATAACATAAGTCTTGAGTAGATAGAGTATCCGTAAGATTGGCTATCTCACTTTGGCCATCTGTTTGTGGATGATAGGCCGAAGAGAAATTCAATCTTGTTCCTAGATTTTCAAAGAGACCTTTCCAAAAATTACTGGTCAATCTAGGATCTCTATCTGACACGATGCCCACCTCATTTGTTTGTCGAAAAGCTTGATTTGCATCATGAAATACTTGAGACTTGGTTGATCGGTTCGTAGAATAAATGGAGTCCCCAATAGGTAGTTCTTCCATGTGTCTAGGGCATGTAGAATAGCTAAAAGCTCTTTCTCATAAATGACCAAGACTTGTTCATCCGTACTGAGCCTTCGGCTCTCATATGCTATGGCATGCCCTTCTTGAAGCAAAATTGCTCCAAGGCAATCACCACAAGCATCACATTAGACCTCAAATGGCTTTGAGAGATCCGGAAGCATGATGACTGGTTGGGAAGTAAGCTTCTCTTTGAGCTTATCAAAAGATTTTTTCTCCTTATCAGTCCATACATAGTTAACGTTCTTTCTAGTTAAGTCCTGTAGTGGTTCTACTACTTGAGAGAATTTTTCTATGAAGCGTCTATAGTATGTGCACATACCAATAAAGCTTCTTAGCTCATGTAGATTCCTTGGATTAGGCCATGCTTTTATTAACTCCAACTTCAATGGATCCATACAGATACCATCTTGAGAGATAATAAGACCTAGGTATTGAATCTCTTGAAAGGAAAAATTCACTTTTCTTTTGGTTGATAAAAAGCTTCTTCTCCCTCAATGATTGAAAGATCACTTGGAGATGTTGCTTATGTTCCTTTAAAGACTTGGAGTAGATGATGATATCATCAAAGAACACTCCAATGAATTTGCAGTAACCAAGAGTCATGCTTCAATGCTTAAGCTTGCCATCTTCTCCATCTCCATTACTATGCTATTATGTATGCTAGCATATCATCAAAGAACACTCCTATGAATTTGTGGTAAGGTCTAATTTTTTTCTCTATTAGACGATTGAACGTAGCTGGTGCATTAGTCAAACCAAAAGGCATGACTAGATATTCATAAAGACCAAACGTTGTGCGAAACACGGTCTTTAGAATATCTTCATCCACTATCCTTATTTGATGATAGTCACTTTTAAGGTCAATCCTACTGAAGTAGGTAGAGCCTTGTAGCTTATCAAAAAGATATTTGACCCGAGGCATGGTAAATCTGTTTTTGATGATGATTTGATTTAGGGCTCGATAGTCCACACACATATGGTATGTACCATCTTTCTTTTGCACTAAAAGGACTGGAGAAGAAAAGGGAGAGGAACGACGCCTCACCATCCCTTTGTCTACCAATTCCTGTACTTGCCTCATGATTTCCTCTTGTTGAGCTTGTGAGACTCGATAAGGAGGCTTGTTAGGTGGTGATCTTCCTGGAAGGAGCTCAATGCGGTGGTCATCATCCTCTCGTTTTGGAGGTAAATCCATAGGAATATCATCCATGAACACATCTTAGAATCATTTTAGAAAATTAGAGAAGTCTAACTCTTCTTGATTCCTACCATTTACATTTGATGAAACATTAGAATCTTTTAGAGACTCTTTGACAAAAATCATGTACGCAGAAACTGAGCTCTTCATTGACTTAGAAAAAGCAGGAGGATTTACAAGTGGAATAGTGTGACCACGCTCACTAAAATCTATATACATGTTCTTTCCCCTGTAGGTGAAGTAAATTCTCCTTTCAGGGAACTTCATATTGGTAGCCATGCGATCAAACCATGGCACCCCTAGGATAGCATCCTCATGTTGGAGAGGAGAGATGAAAATTCCTTCTTTAATTTGTCGACATACCTTTGGACATGGAGCCTCAACTTCCTAATCAAGGGATTCACGAAGGCCTGCTGTCCCTTAAAAGCTGTGTCAGTTGTTACCATATCTTTCATCTCAGAATCTTGAATGCCCAACTGGGTGGCCAACTCCATTGTTATGAAGTTGTGAGTAGAGCCAGGGTCAAATAGGATGAAGGCATCATGCTCTCTTACCTTTCCCCAAGCATAGAAAGTTGATGATCCTTTGCAATGAACATCCTCTTTTGGAGCTTTGATGGTGGAAGCCCTAGGAGTCTCATTGCGAACGTTCTTCTTGGGGCAAGAATGATAGCCATGTCCTTGCTCCCCACACTTGAAATGCTTATAGTCCTTGCGAAAAGCTTCAAGCTCTTCATGAGAGAGTTTGTTTTTGCCTTTGTAAACTCTCTTCTCCTTGGACCGATTGTTGTTATTGTTGGAAGTGCCTTGGGAAGAATTTTGAGCATTGGTTTTCCTCTTTTCATCATTTTTGTCTTTGTTTTCCATGGGGTTGACATTCCGTCTAGCCCCTTGATGGAAATTGATACGTGAAGCAACCATGGGTTATGGATTACTTCGGTGATATAACCAGGCCGTTGAGAGTTGATATATTTGGCCATCTCTTCAGGTAATCCCGTAAAGAATTGCTGCTTTTGCTTGGCAAAGTCTATCTTTTGAAATACAGTATCCTTGAGATGTAAATCCAAAAACTTATCTACATACTTGTGGATAGATTCATGATTGAGAAGCTTCAAGGTACGCCATTTGGTAAGCACTTTGTCCATTGCATCGCTTGCAAGGAATTGCTTCATGATGGAAACTCATAGAGTTTTCCATGTCTTTGGGGCTTCGCCATTGCCATGAAGGCTAGACCACCATTGACGAGATGATTTTTGGAAGTGTATAGCTACATGGCATAGCTTGGAGGACTTTGTGAATCCCTCGTCTCCACAGGCCGCATCAGATTGCTAGATGAAGGCCAACACTTTGTGAGTAGTACCAAAGGTGCCATCATAGGTGAGAAAAGAGATACTTTTTCCTCCCTCGTTGAACTTCTTTAGCTTTTTTGACCTTTGCCATGCAGGGTATGATTTGTGATTTCCTCCCCTCTTGGCCATAGCTTTCGTCGGAAGAGGAGGAAGGTGAAGAAGAAAGAGAAGAGGGTGACCTCTTTCTAGCCCTTTTCTTCCTTTGTTTCCTCTCTCCCCTTTCGGAATGACAAGGAGAAGGACTATGTTTTGATCTTTTCCTCTTGGGAGGAGTGGGCCCTCCGTCTTTATGGAGCCACATCTTAAGAGGAACTTAAGGTTTCATTTCTTTCTTGCTCTTTGGATTCCTCCTCTCGTATGGGAGAGAATCTTCTTTTGGGGGCCTCTTCAAGAGGCCGCCTAAGCTCTCTCTCCTCTTGGAGAGAAAGGGAAATCCCATAAGTGCGAAGTTGTTGTGTAACTTTGGCTTGCAGAGTAGGGTTGCCCATAGCTTGCTGCAACCTAGTAACAAGATAATTGACAAACATGGGGGAATCATCATTAGCACCTTCATGTACAAAATCAAAGCTATCGATGTTCATTCTATTCTCTTGATTATTGTGAACCATGTTAACAAAATTTGAGTACGTACTTAGTGTATGCTTTGGCCATTCAAAACCTTAGTTGCCACTCCTCTTAGCCTTTGAAAATCGGCTCTTAAGTATCTACACCCACGGCTCGAAGTGGTTAATTATAGAGAGTAATGGAGTAGGTCTAACATAGCAGAGTTGTCGAGGGCTAGATCCTTTCATTTTGGACTTCTTATGGCTCAATAATGGTAAAGCCGTATATAGGCAAGTCTAAAAAGACTCCATTATTAACTCCAAAGCTCCCGAGGTGTGCACCATATCCCACATAGTGGGCTCAACAAAATCGATAATAGATCCCAGTTCCACTTATCCTAATATAATTAACAACATCAACCATTAATAGGCTACTTAAGGACCTCTCTTCTTAAGCAAGAAAAAAAAAACCAAATGCTCTGATACCAATGTAATGGAATTGGCCTATTCACTTGAGAGTAGTGGAAACTAATGAGAGTACTTTTGAGAAATTACTTTGTGAGCATAGCGGGTGAGTAGCAACATTAACATAGTGATGGGGGCTTTTCACAAGCCAAGCTCCCATACCCCTCTTCTCTCGTCCCCACCCCATGAAAACCCCCTCTTAGGGAGGGAGTGATAAAAAGCATTGGAAAAAGTAAGAAAAAATAAAGTATGACTATGTAAATATATGAGAAAGGTAAAATTGGCCACTCATGCCTATGGGGCAGCCCATCCCCACCTTGCCTCCTTTTTCTTCACTGTTGCCCCGCCGTGTGTCCCTTTTCCTCTCCTCCACTCAAAAGGTCAACCCCCTCTCTCTTCCCCTTGTCCTTTCTCCTTTCTCTCTCCCCTCAAGCTACCCCACCTCTCACCAATAATGCATTCTAACTCACCAATAATGCACCCTAACTCACATGCAACTTATCATATCTTCCAAAATAGTATACCCCACCCCCTCTTTCTCTCTTCTATCATATCCCATGACCCAAATACCCCCCTCTCTCTCTAAAGGGCGCCATGTCTCTTGTCTTGTAGCTAAATAACCTCCCCCACACTCACACACACTCAGTTTCACTGAAAAAGGTGCCCACAGACCCATCCCCACCCGGTGGTTACCTGATTTTTCTTGTGTTCACACACATCTGCACACAGATTCACCTCTGAACACACTCCCCTCTCTCCCCTCTTGTAATTACTTTATTCTCCATGTCACCTCTCACTTTTTTTCATCCACCCATCTCTCTCTCTTAGTCTCTCTCTCATGAGACTGCTGTTCTGGCACATATACACACAGCCAGACAAGTGGGGCCCACAGTCACATGGCCTATGTAGATAATGATTTCTTCATTTCTAAATTCTAGAATTCCTTCCCCCTCCTCCCCTATATAAAGAGGGGTCACCATCACACTAAATACACACACAACATCACCAAAGAACACACTATGCACTGTGTGTGCCTAGTGCACACACACACACCCACACCATCACCATCAGCGCAATCACCATGCTTGTCTTGAGCATGACCTCTACACCCTTGGCTATGGAAGATGAAGGGCAACTAAATGAAGGATGATGGCCATGATCCTCGTGCGAGTCTTCGCCATCAACTCCCACCTATCCGCCATGTGCTCTACCACTCTCTCCCTTCTCATTCCCCTACCCTATGCTCCCCATTTCATCGCCTAATTCTCTAAATAAAGCTTGAGGTTTTGTGACTATGTTTTCTTGCAATGTTTTGCCCATGTGAGGTGTGCGGAATCGCCACCTAGTCTTGTGTTTTGGAGTGAGCTTGTGTATGTGTGAAGGGTGTGCGGATTCGCCATCCTTTTGTGTTGCCTAAGTACTAAGCCGCTATACCCCCTCCCTCACTCTCTCTCTCTCTCTCTCTCTCTCTCTCTCTCACTTGATCTCATTCCCTTTCCTCTTCATCATTACTCCCAAGCATCCATCTCTCTTGGATGAAAACTTTGTTATGGTGGTGTGCTGTTTGCGTCCTAGCCGCTGAAGCTAGGTGGTGCCCCCTGTTTGCTTTACCATGACAGGCTCGAGGCGCGCCATTTGGTCCCCGGTGTTTTAGAGGCCGTCGGGGTTCGGGGTTCGCTTTGCTCCCGTCAATAGCAATTAGTTAACTTGGCATGAACAATATTTTTGCAAGAGAGAGAATTTAGAGAACATGAAAACAGTTGAGGACATGATTTATGTGGAGCCGGTCCCCCCTCCAATAGGCATTTGTATTATGATTTCTCCCATTAAGAGAGACTTGTTACAATACAATCTTTGTGTTCCTTGTGACCTAGTTGATGCAATAAAGATGGAGAGTTTCATGCATCACAAGCATAACATAAACTTTGAAGAAATCTTTAACTATCCCAAGCCTCAGTCCCAAGACCTCAAACACCTTCGAAGGTGGACAGAGCTAGAAGGGAATGAGGGTAGGGAAGAGGAAGAAGAAACATTTCATAGGAGAAAGAAATTAGCTCCTCACTTATAATAACTCTTCTTGCTAGCATACATAATAGCATAATAATGAAGATGGAGAAGATGGACAACTTAAGCATTGAAGCATGGATCTTGGTTGGATTTGCACTCCATAGCCAAGACTGTTGGTGTAGGCTCTCAACCTCTACTTGCTTGGAGAAGGAGAGGGAGCTCTTGCACTTTGCACAATGCATAATTAGAGTGTGTGTGAGTGTGTGTGGGAGAGTATACCCCCTAAGAAAGCCCCTAGATTTCTTTGGTTGACCCCCCCTATAGCTCATGCTTGAAGATCATTGGACCCCTCTAGGCCTAGCCAACCACAAGCAAGAGGCATTACAAGCAGCAAGGGTAGCCTTGGAACAAGTGTCCCCCTTTCCCCTTTAATTAAAAAGACTTGATAAAAGAAAATACAATTAATTAAATCTCCTCAATTATCATTGGACCCCTTGGGTGGCCAACCAATAGGCTTCCGGCACACCATGAGGGCAACATGAGGAGGAACTTGACAAGTGTCCCCTTTTGTTTCTTTGTACTAATCATGCCTTGTGTGAGTGTGTATGTGTTCTCTCTCATCCCCCCTCATGTAGGGCTCGTCTCCTCCTTGTAGGTATTTTCGCTATTTATATTGCGGCCGTCAATCTTGGTCTCACGTCGCGTCTCACGTCACTCTATTTTGAGGACTCTTTTATTATTAACATGTCCTTTTTCAACGTTTGTATTCTCCATAGTGATCATCAACACTAACAAATCCACTCATAATCAGCACTCCTCTTGTCATTGACTTTGTTGTTTTTGATCTCTGGGCATCCCCTACCAAACATGCATTCACTAGCCAAGCAAATCATCAAACCATTTAGCACATGGCACTTGCAAAAGAAAAGTTGGATTCAAGATTTATTGGGCAGGGTTCTCCACTAAATCAAGCACTTACAAAGTCACAATCAACACATATAATTCTCAAGAATGACACAATGAGCAGCAGGGATGAGGAGAACTACACTGGAGGCAACAACAACACTTCGGTTCTTGCGATCCAAAAGACAAAGATGATACAAAATCTACCCATTACATAAACTGTGGTAGAAACTCCAACTAAAGATTAGATGGTTGACATGATGGAGAGCACGGCCCCCAACAGTTCAGCCTATAGCAACACCTCTCAAGCCACTCCTAGTCCTGCCAGCTTTCCATCTAGCTTGGATCTTTTGTCATCTCATAACAAGGTAGTGGATAGCTCAAACGGGCAAGAGAATATCTCATCCTTCAAAGATGCCCCTCTACTGCCTCAGAAGCTATAGCACGTCCAACAAGAAATCAATGATCTATGCTGTAGCGGCCATGACACAAACTAGGAAGTTGATTTCCTTGATGTCCTATTGTTGTCCGCTAGCAGGAATGATGCTTGAACCTTGGGCCGCAAGATCAAAGCAATCTTGAGCGTGAGAGAGAGAGAGAGAGAGAGAGAGGGGGGGGGGGGGGGGGGGGGGGGGGGGATAAATTTTAATCCTGACTCAGAACCTCTTGTTCAATGCCACTGAATAAACCCGAGGGATTTCACAAATACAAAAAAACGACATGGTAAATGCATTCAACCACTTATGACCAAGATCAAAGCAAACTTTCGCTCGAACCTTGGGTCGCAAGATCAAAGCAATCCTGAGCGTAAGCCCGAGAGAGAGAGAGAGAGAGAGAGAGAGAGAGAGAGAGAGAGAGAGAGAGAGAGAGAGAGAGAGAGAGAGAGAGAGAGAGAGAGAGAGAGAGAGAGAGAGAGAGAGAGAGAGAGAGAGAGAGAGAGAGAATTTAATCTCGGTTCAGAACCTGTTGTTCAATGCCACTGAATAAACCCGAGGGATTTCACAAACACAAAAAAAAAGACATGGTAAATGCATTCAAGCACTTATGACCAAGATCAAAGGAAACTTTTTCTCGCAACCTCAAAGGGAACGACTGAAAATCCCTGCGGAATGGCATAATCAGCCTTGCCAAATTGCATAACCAGCCAGAACAAAGAGTAACAATATCCCCAGTGCCAAGGCAACTCAAAAAAATTAAAATATTTTTGGCATTCAAAACGAGAATGGATGCAACCACAAGGAGGATGATTTAAAAACCCTATAGAATGGCATGATTAGCCCTGCACAATCGCATAGTCAGCCAGAACATAGGGCGCCAACCTCCCCAGCATCAAGGTAGCTGAAAAAATTAGCATACTTTTAGCATTCACTACAAAAAGGAACTACGTGCAAGCGATCCATAGCTTAAGCCAGAGAGAGAGAGAGAGAGAGAGAGAGAGAGAGAGAGAGAGAGAGAGAGGGGGGGGGGGGGGGGAGAAATTTTAATCCCGATTCAGAACCTGTTGTTCAATGCCACTTAATAAACCTGAGGGATTTCATGAATACAAAAGACCGGTAAATGCATTCAACCACTTATGACCAAGATCAAAGCAAACTTTTGCTCCCAACCACAAAGGGAATGACTGAAAATCCCTACAGAATGACATAATCAGCCCTGCCAAATTGCATAACCAGCCAGAACAAAGAGCAGCAATATCCCCAGTGCCAAGGCAACTCAACAAAATTAAAATATTTCTGGCATTCAAAATGAGAACGGATGCAACCACAAGGAGGATGATTTAAAAACCCTACAGAATGGCATGATTAGCCCTGCACAATCGCATACTCAGCTAGAACATAGGGCACCAACGTCCCCAGCATCAAGGAAGCTGAAAAAATTAGCATACTTTTGGCATTCGCTACAAAAAGGAACTACGTGCAAGCGATCCATAGCTTAAGCCAGAGAGAGAGAGAGAGAGAGAGAGAGAGAGAGAGAGAGAGAGAGAGAGAGAGAGAGAGAGAGAGAGAGAGAGAGAGAGAGAGAGAGAGAGAGAGAGAGAGAGATGAAATGAAATGAAATGATATATTAACGTCTACAAAAGGCCAAAATGACCTATGAGACCAAATTGATTACAATGGTAGGTCTAGTACCAAGTCTGGGTACAAACAAAGAAAACTACAAACTAGAAACTGAGATAGGAGTGCTACCGACTCCTATGGGTGGCTCGTAAGCTGAGCAATGGTATAATGCCACAAAGGTACAAAGTGGGGGTAAGTGTAACCATGATACAATATAGCAGTAGCATGAAGCCTATCCTGATCGACACTCTAGGTGTCATGCTAGAATCCTGTGGATCCTCTGCCGCAATCTCCATCGGTGTTGCATGGCTCCCCTCCTCAGTCTAGGTCGTCTCGATCTCCCCAGCTCTATAGCTCGGTCAATGAGAGTACCGCTGGTGTGTGTATGGGTGGGAATCGAGCTCTGTGGTGGTGGTGGCCCCTCTGCCTCTGTGGTACTTGGACTGAAGAAATATGAGATGCGTCTCTGGGACTGTCTCTGTCTATGCACTCTCAATAGAGAGTCTCTATTTCTCTGTATCTCAAGTAGAAATAATCCGAGACATCTCTGATCCTGATATTTGATGACTCTATCTAACGAGTCAAAACCATCTCTGAATAAACAGTGAAAGCGTCCCCAAATCTCATAGTAGACTGTGTAGTGACATATGAAGTGAAAGTCTGTCTCTGGCTTTGCATGACATAACTAACATATCCTCTATCTACTCTGCTGGTATGCCTCTGTATCTACCTGTCTCAATCCCAAGCTGGTGTGAAGATGTGCGTATCTGGCCTATGGCACATCGTAACCCATGAGATAGATGTGTGTCCATGTAGTTGGGCCGTGTGAAAAATCCGTCTGTTGTGAGTTGAAGAAGATTCTCTCTATAGAAAGCCCTCTTCGTACCCAACTCCCGTGATGGCTCTATCCATGTCCTCCTGGTATCAAGCTGGATAAGATCCTGCCAAATGAGTCTAGTAATCTCCATCCACGTAAGAGTCAAAGATGGTGCATCAAGAGAATACTGGAAAGGGGGCAACCTGTCCATGCTGAAACCATGCCTCTAAAACCATGAGCTCATCTATGCATACCAAGATGATGTATCTCCCTATAATGCCAGCTGTTTGGATGACTCAAGAGCAAGCCTAGCATATCTGTCCTTGGTGGTGTCCCATAAGCTGTGTACAAATGATACTGATATGGTAATTGCCTCAATCTCCATAGGTGGGGCAACCGGCTCTGCTCGTATGTGTGGAGCTGAGGTCTTGGCTCTAATTAGCCTAGAAATCATAGATACCAAGGGCCTCTCCATATTACTCCATCCAACACTTTCAACAGATGGTCCCCAAACCTGAACCCCGTAATGCATAGCTGAAGCAACCAAAGTGTCAAAGAGCCAGAGCTTTGTTTGAGGTTCCTAGAACTAAACTTGCAAACAAATCCTCTCTAAACCGCCTAGGGCTGCATAGGCACAAGTCAATCTAGTGTTTGCTGCTACTTTCAGTATGAACCTCGATCCACTAAAGACTGCATCAGTGTACTCCATACTGTCCCAATCATATGTGAATGTAGGTGCTGATGTCTTGACCCACTCTGGCGTGGTATTAAATACCATGACCTTGGTTTTACTAAGGTTGACAGACAATCCACTATCCCCTGCAAAACTATGCAATGTGTCGAAATGTCTCTGCATACCTTCTGGTGAGTTTGATATCAACACGATATCGTCAACATACAATAAAAGAGGGATCCATGTCCCTGCAAGTTGAGCACCTCTATCTCCTCCTCTGTCATATAATCAGAGACCTCATTGACATACATACCAAATAAAGTAGAGGAAAATGGGCATCCCTGTTTCACTCCGATAGTGGAGTGAACTATGTCAAATATTCCCTCTGGTGTGCGTACATGACCCATCACTAAACTGTACAATGCCATAATCCCCCATATCAGTTCTGTGGGTACCCTCACTTCCATAAGTCGGCGCATCAATCTAGCCCTCGGTACTGTGTCAAAAGCTTTGTGGAAGTCCACAAAGCTGCAATATATCCATTTACCATGTGCTCGACCCTCCTCAATGATAGCTCGGAGTGTAAAGACATGATCTAGTGTTGAGAAACCCCTCCTGAAACTAGCATGTCCAGGTGCTCGTATGTCCATAATCTCTGCCCAACTTCTTAGCCTATGCTCAAGGATGGATGCATACAACCGTGCCAATGTGTGTCCTACCATGATAGTATGGTAATTCCCCGGCACTGTGGGGTCTCCTATCTTGAAGATAGGTACAATAGTAGACAATCTCCAAGACTCAGGAAAGCCCTCGCACATGACACGATTGAACAACCGTGCAAGCATCTCTACCAACAAGTCCCCAACATGTATAATGTGCTTTGTTCAAACCCTCATGATCCTGTGCTCATCTGATCTTCATCCTGTCAATGGCCTCCTTTACCATTTTAGTGGTAAAGAAGGTGCTCGTAGCCGGACATGGCTGTGGTGGATCTGGTAGTGGTGGCTGTCCAGGTATAATGTATAATGATGTTGCATACTGCCCCCATATCTCCGTAGAAGTAATTACTAGTGGGGGAGATTGCTTATGGAATAGACGCCAAGCCTCTCCTGAATCTCTCCTAAGGAAGAGCTGATATAAATCCTACTCCATATGGACCAAGAAAGCTCGCTTCTTTTGTTTTACTAGTCGTCATGTAGCAATATGAGACTGTCTGTCTATAGGTGATCGATCACTCCCAATGCAAGATCTTACTGGATCTGAGCTCTCCTCTATTGACACTCATTATCATACCAGCTGTTCTGAGGCATGTGCCCAAAACGACGTCTCTGACCAGGTTGAGTGTGTGGGTATGCCTCTGTCCCTACCCCATGTAATGTCACTGTCAGCTAATCTCCTCCACTGTGTATACTGGCTCTGATGTACATAAAAGTCTACGTATCTCCTCTACATAGAATGAGTCAGTCTCTGGCGTAAAAGTATAACGTGGATGTCTACCAGCCTTTGAGGCTTGAGATGTATTGTACTCAAAGGAGACTGATAATGTCAAAATTGCATGATCTATTGCTATCCCAATAGGCCTGGGCCCCACTGTAAAATCCTAAATGTGAGAGATAAAGCTTGGATGTGTCAGAACATAGTCTACAGTACTCGCCCCATGTCTGTGTGGAAAACATGTAAAACCTTTAGATGATGGGAATGTCGATAAGCCATTCAGTATGGCTAAACTGTGAGTAGTTGTCATCTCTCTGAGGTATCTCCCATACTCTGTATGATCTCTATCATGTGAGCATCTCTCAAGCCGCATCTCCTCTTGTTCTAGCTCTCTGAGCATCTTCTCTAAGGTGTCATAGAAAACCATATGTGAACTGTATGTACGGGCATTGAAATCCCCCAATAGTATGATGTCTCCATCCTTGGAGAACTCCCAAATATCATCATCAAGTACAAAGTAAGGAGATTGTCCTCTAGGTGAAGCATATACTAAAGTGCTGGGAGGAAAATAGCATATGGCGATGTACAAGAAATGCACAGTCTCTGCCCTCAGCCTCACCCACATGTATCTGGCCTGATCATCTCTCCGAACTATGTGCAGTAGTGGCTCGAGCTCCTCTCTGAAAAGAACTGCTACACCTCCTGATCCTCTAATCGCATGCTCAGATCTTGTGCATGTCCGACAAGCTGTCTCCCATATGTATCCTGATATATGCGGCATCAACGGTCTTGGAGCGTGATGAGTCTCCGAGTAGAAAACAATGTCTCTATCTCTGAAGCTATCCTCAAAGCCCCCCCCCTATCAAGTCTATACGAACCATTACAGTTCCAAATCGTCATCCTGAGTGTGGTCCCATAGGTCTCGCACTGTCATGTAGGGCGTCTCTCCATAATGACCACTCTTCCTTCTCTGTAAAAAGCTGTCTTCCCTTTTTCTCTTATGGCCCTTATCTCTGGCATGACTTCTTGCATGTGGGCCAGCTGTGAGAGGGTGAGATTGTCACGAAGGAAGATACCAGTCTTTTTGAGAGCGGGCCTCCTTCTAAACGATCATTTCTTCTCCTCAATAGAGGGGAAGCATAGTATGAGAGCTCTTCCTCTCAATGTTTCCCCCGTGCCTCCACTTTTGTTACCAAATCTCCATGCTCTTGTGTGTGTTGCTTTTTGCAGCCCCATTAGTACCATGAGCTCCTGTACTTCCTCATCAGTTTTGTCCCGATCGTTGAGGCCAGTAACCCTCACATGCAAGGCCCTCATACGTCTTCATTGTTCCTCTTCAAGTGTCATGTTGATGATAGTGGGAGTGGGGATTGATACCTCCTTGACTTTGCCCTTCTTTGCGACTGAAATCCACTTCTCCGCTTCCTCCACTTTCTTATGGGTTTTGGTAATCATATTTGTCCATAAAGACGTTTTTGCTTCCTGTTATTTCTCCTCTTCCTTAGTGGCTTGCATTTTCTCTTTGATTACCTTAAGTTCTTCTATCATTGAGGGTTGGATTTCTCCCTCTTCTAGTCCACCATTGGCTCTTGCCTCGGCTAGGTCTCTCTTGAGGGATGAAATCTGATTCTTGAGGTCTTCAATTTCGGCCCGATGCTCCATTTTCTCCACAGTTTGAAACTCGGCCTCGTTGATTTTCCAATGAAGAAAGATCACCTTCTCCATCTTCCACTCTTCCATCTCTGTATTGTATGCATGCCTTCATCTCCTTTTCCATGTTTGCTAACCTCTTGCTAGTAGTCATAAAAGTTGATTTCTTCATTGCTGGTGATGCCATTGCATGATGCAAACCACTCAAGTGGGAGGGGCTAGAGCTCTCGGGAAGTGCTGAGTTTCGCTCATGACCTCCATCACAAGACAACCACACTAAACACACAGTTGAGAGACCAATTGGCAATGGAACACCTACAACCCTATGCGATTAAATACACAACCACAACCCATTGCGGACGCTCTACCAGAAGAGCCAAAGATCTAGAGGCTCAGCCCCTTGCTGTTATGCTCACATAACCTGCACCTGTCAATAATACCAAATGGCAAGTTGCCTCCACAGATGGAAAGTCTCGCTACCTGTGCTACAGTGACAGCAAGCGGACCCCTGCTGGGTCAGCCTGTGGCGAGTAGTATACAGTCTGCCCGAGCTCCTTCGAGCTCCCTGCAAATATCTTATCTGCTGCCCCCTTTATGTGTTCATGTAGAGGTACTGAACCACAACCCAATATGGGAATCAATGAAAATAGGTGACATGCCCTCTTTGCTCCTCTGATCTGCTGTGAACGATAGGACCTGTAGCCCACTTGGTGGGATAACCAATGGCAACAAAGCCCCCTGCTGTACGTTCAATAAGTAGCCCCTCAGGGTGGCCTATAACTGATGCAACAATATGACGCACGACCCCCAGTGCGGGATAGCCAGTGGCCTGTGTAGCTACTTGCTGCACCTAAAAGAACAACCCCCTCGAGATGACTTGTATTTCCCCGCACGCAGAGAGAGAGAGAGAGAGAGAGAGAGAGAGAGAGAGAGAGAGAGCAACCTGATATGCTGCATGTTGTCTAGTGCGTCTATTGCAATTGCTAGACCACCTGTGCGCAAAACGAGTACAAGGAAGCATCATGAGAGAGAGAGAGAGACCTGTCCTCCTACTACAGAGAGACCCTCGCGTTCAGACAATAGTCCGCCAAACCTGATCGCTCTCAGGCAGCAGCTCGCCAGAGAGAGAGAGCATAGAAGACCTGCTCGCACTCAGACAGCAGTCCGCCAGACCTGCTTACTGCAGACAAAGAGAGAGAGAGAGAGAGAGAGAGAGAGAGAGATTTCAGTACCGCTTCAAAAGCTATTCCTCAATGCTCCATAGTAAATTTGGGGGATTTTGTGAAGTCACAAAACCAAGACAGTGAACGCATTCAACCATTTCTAACCAAACTTTTGCTCACAACCAAGAGGGGGATGATCAAAAAGCCCTACAGAATGGAGCAGTCATCATTGTAGAATTGCATAATCAGCCAAAACAGAGAGCATCAATATCCCTAGCATGAAGGCAACTCAACAAAATTAGAATACTACTGCCATGCACAAAAAAAACACTTTGACCACAACGGGGACGATTAAAATTTTAGCAGAATGGCATAATCAACCCTACACAATCATACAATCAACTAGAACAAACTACCAATCTCCCTAGTATCAAGGAAGCTAGCACAGTTAAAAAACTCATGGCAATCACAATTGGAAGGAACTAAATGCATGGAATGGCTCCTCACCCCCATGTTGCCGCTCCTCTTGTCAGGAAATGACTTGCCAACACCTCCCCTATTTTGCGCAACCCTCTTGCACCCTTTCGGAGCCGGGTGGAGGTTAGTGCATGGTGCTCGACTGCAACTCAGTGGCGCATGCCCACCTTTGCTAGAACCCTCAACAAATTTCTTCAACTCTATGAAAACCAATCACCGGATCATAAACAACACATCATAAAAAGACAAGTAACCATCAAAAGATTTAAGTAACATAACATTCACATGGGTAAGAAACCTTGCTCAAAGTCCATCTCCTTGCTACTACATACGGCATCAAGACTCATGCACTCGTCAATGCTGCAACTCTTTGTGAAATCAAAATTAGCTGCCATTCTCAAAGACACTACACAGTTGCTCTATACCAAGTACTCGAGTTTAAGCATGCAACACAAAACCATACTAGCACTTTATATACACACAAGCAACTCTCACTCAACAACACACTCACCTCACAAACCTTGCATGGTGCCTCTGTACCAGACTGCTTGCTCACCTCACCTACACCTACATCCACTTCAACATCAGCATCCTGCAGCCAATAATCACCTGTGTGTCATCCATGCCATGCAACAATCACCTGCGTGGATGGCGAGGCTATAGACCAAGTTAGCGGGTTGCACAGAGGGCACTAGTCAGGTGGCAAGGCCACAGTAGTTGGCCGTGGACGGTAGCAGACAAGGTAGACACGATAGACACATCCTTACACCCACCCCGCGTGCTGGGCAAGAGGTCTCTTAGTTTCTTGGCTTAAACCTTACCCCCATGACTTTGATGGAAGACTCCTCTTCAGTGATGTCACTGCTACTTTCTTCTTCTAAAGTGTTAGCGATCCAGTCTTCCTCCATCTCACTCTGATATAATTCTTCATAGAGCTCCTCTTGAAGTTGCTCCTTCATGTCAAAGAAAACCTTTTTATGATTTTCATTCTTGCAAATTAACTTTCCACTTCCCCAATCTTGCAAAGCTTGTATTTTCATTAGTCATGGTCTTCCCAAATAAATGGATAGCCATTCCCCTTGGTTGACATATCATAAAAATCAACTGCCTTCTTTATGGCACATGCCTCCACAAAAGCATTTTTACAAATTCTTACACACCTAGCTTTGCTATTGTTTGCCATTTTGACTTTGATTTCTGATGTCTCATGGATGTGCATGCCTAGTCTTTGCATGAGTCCCACTGTCATGATGCAAATTTGTGCACCCCCATCCACTAGACTTTGATGTAACAATCTAGCATATGTGTAATGTCCTGATTCATTTCAGCTTGAGCAATTTTCATGCACATTCTCCTTCACCTTTCTCCTAGTGTTAACTACCTTTGTTCATTCGCTCCTAACTCTTGGACACAATGCAAGAAACTGAGGCCATGAGATATCAAAACCCTTACCTCTCATGTCTTCCAATAGGTTGTAGGGAGCCATACCATGTTTGAGAGGGGAGTCACCAGAGGTTGATACGATGTCGAGTCCTCTTGGCTTCCTTTGCCTCCTTTGCCTTCTTGCCTCGTTCATGGTCACTTTGTGATGTGACTCCTTATTTCTCCTTACCTTTTTCCGATGGCCCCTCTTAATACCATTTTCTTCCATTCAATCTCATTTGAATTTGTCACCTCTACCATGTGTACATTTGGATCTAGCAAAGGTGGAACTCCTTTCACTCCTTGTGGAGGTAGTCTTGCCCCATTTGGTCTTTGTAGAAGCATTGGTTGTTGACTAGTCCCTTCACCTACATTCATCACTGGATAATTCAAGTTAGGTCTCCCTCGCTCGTCACGGGGGGCCAAGGACAATTATACATCCCATGCCCAGATTCCTCTCAATTCCAACACTGTAGTACTAGCCTGGGTCGTGGCTCTTACTCCTCAGATTTCTTTGTTTGTCCCTCGGGACCTACAGCTTGTGCAAGATGAATTGATAAGTTGCTTAAGGATTCATTTAAGTTTTCAATTACCTTGGCTATTACCTTGGATATTTATTTAGAAGTGGATGCTTGTGCTGTCTCCTTAGGTCTAGGACCCTCTACGAGAAGTTCTCCTTGTATACACTGCAGTTTTCTGTACTTCAAGGCTATCCTAGTTTTGGTGGAATCAAAGGTAGAAAGTGCACCTTCCTCAACTTTAACTTTTAGTATGGGAAATAAATCCACTAGGAATCTCTCCTTCTTTTGGAATTACGCACCATCCTCAAGGTCATCAATATTCCTTAGCCATATATCCCAAAGACATAAAAATTCCTGCTAGTAGGTGTACTACTCATCTAGACCTTTCTGCTTGTGGGAAACAATGTCTTGTCATAGTATTTGAGTATTTTGGGGTTTGAAAAAGTATCAATTAAAGAGATACAAAAACTCTCTATATCTTCCTCTAACTTCCTTAAATAGAGAGGAAACCAAGTACTGGCATCTTTCCTCGAAACTACCTCAAACATTTCTAAGCATTCCTCATCTCCCATCACCCTTTTTATGCAGAAAGCCATTTTGAATTTTGCTAAAAATAACTTGGCATCCTTGCCAGGCTCTCCAAAAAAGAGAGGATATCCTGACATTTGGCTTTGCGCCTCCATTGAATCAATTTCAAAGTGATAACGCCTTTCTTTCTTAAAAATATTTACACAATAATGTTTTCTAAATTGCAATCTATTTTACAAAAAAATAAAAATATGCACATGTCAAATAATCTATGATAGTCAACAAGAGGCAGGGTGTTGCAACGTTTATTCTAATGTGTGAAGTGAAATGGAAGGGAAAAACCTCTATTCATGGGCCATTATCCATGGTCTACACATGACCTAATGCTTAAAATAGAACAAAAATATATACATACAAACTAAGGTCGTACTTAATAAGAGGAAAAATAAAAGGATTTACTGAAGCGTTTATTTCAGGCAACCTAATAGGGCCCAAAATTCTACGAATTACTCATTGAAATTGTAATTTAGTGCTAACAATAATATGCACCTTTGCCTTGCAATGGGAACAAATGGGTCATACCAGTTTTGTGATTCATGCAATCTACTTGATTATGCTAAAAGCTAAGCATTCATGCAATATGCAACAACAATAGACACCAAGCCCTCCTCCGTGGGGACACAAAAATTGAGACGGTTTGAGGTAGGCCAAAAGAGAGGTGATCTCTAAACACCCCTCAAGGCTCTCGTGCTGATCAATTGGGGCTGGGGCAACAACAAGCAAGAAAAGTAACAACAAACCCACAGCCAAACAAGTGAAGGGGCACCACCTAGATATGGGATGCGAACTAGGATGCAAGAGATATTTTATCAGAATTAAGAAGAGGTGCAACAAAACATACACAAGCAATCTCACACCAGGACATACACCAAATAGAGCAAGAGAGAGCTAGAGCAAGGAAACAGAGAGAAATGGAACTCATGTAATACCTCGTTTGTGACTTGAAAATGGAGATGATTCGTGGAGACCTGTCACCACAATACCCTCTTACAATGGAAAAAAATCTGGCAATAAAAACAAACTAAGCACTTTCTCAAACAAGCTCAAATGATAGAACTTAAAAGACACAAGTCACCTTGAATTCACCAAACCACTTTGCACAAATGGAAGGACGAAGATTTGAACGCTGAATCTTGCCTTTGGAGCACCAAACCCCAATTATATTGATGATGGAGGACATATAAAATAGTGGTTTCTAGATTTTAACCCACACTCTCTCACTTGCAATGTGTAGCTTGAAAGCTTCTTTCACACGAAGTGTGAAACTCACAAAGTGGTTGCTACACCTAGTCCTAATTTGTCCCGCTTTGCCTATATTCATTTTTGATGATGTTTTGATTGTCTCTTTGGCTTTTCCCTTGGTTTACTTCTTTGGATTAGTCTTTGTAGAAGTTGGTTTCACTAGTTTTTGTGTAATTTTATCCCTAGCACAGTCGTTTGATTCCACAAACATCAAATACTACATTTTGCTCTTCAAAAGAGGCATAGTTTTTCCTTGCATGTTTTTCGTTTTCTCACTCATTTTTCTTGATACCTCTTTTGTCCTCCCGACTTTTGGTTGGGAAATCATAAAAAAATCCTTGTATTGGTTTGATTTTATTTTGTTCTCAAAGCTACTCAGTAGCTTATCCTCATCCTCAATCTCTAATTCATTGTCTCGTGAATCTTGGAACTCTTAATTACTCTCATTGCTCATATCTTGCATGGAAACCTCATCCACTATGATTTGCACTCAATCGTATTTTGAGTCCTTGTTTCCTTATTTTCCAACCTTGATTCCAAGATAGCACTCACCATCTAGAAGGGTATTATGTCAAAACCCTCTTCGTCATAGAATTTCATTGGGGTTGTCTCCTTCATGTACACATTTATAGTAGCTAGTATTTGGTCCCATCCAAAAGGCTCAAATGAATTTTCTCTCAAACAAAGTCCTTATCCTCTATGCTTCTCTATAAGGTGCAATCTTCTTCTTTTATCAAGATCTGGCATTCAAATACTCACACATCCAAATATATATTTTGTTGTGCAATCATGTAGGTATTTGCTTTCCATGGACTGTAGTTGACTTAAATTTCTCTACAAGAGTTTGACTGACATCTCTATAACTGTGGTCCTTGATGCTGACCCTCATGGTAACATCCTGATGCTGCAAGTAGAGGCGGTCATAGCCCCAATCTTGCACCAGTTTAAGTTGACGCATGAATGGTTCTCCCCAAATGATGTCAAAATTGTTGCTCTTTTCGAAGTCCACCGTGGCAAAGGTATGCTTGTACTCGATTTCACATGAGGATAGAATGATCTGCTTTAGCATACCCAATCGTCTTTCTAAAAATTCCTATGCAAGTTGCAATTTTATTCATGTTTTCTTGAGAGCTGGTCTCCCCTATTTTTCCCATGTTTCTTTTGTAGCTAAGGCCGCTTGAGGGCCGCTCTAGGCCGACTATCTGGTTCATTTAGGAACACTACCCTCATCATCAGAAGGAGGATTGGCTCGGGTACTTTTGGGTGCGATGACTTCTTCTCCTTATAAAAAAGGACGTCTAATTATTAGGTAAATCATCGTGAAAGCTAGACTTAACCTTCGTATTTACTCTAATTCCTCTTTTAACCCAATCAAGGTTGTCCTAGAGGATAATTTCTTGACCTAATAATCTCTTAATTGCATATTTAGATAAAATAACTTTATCATAAGGGTTTTCTAAGCTCTCATAATTTTCTTATAAATTTATAAATCTTCTTGTTTTGAGCTTAATATTTATTATATTCATTTTCTCTTAAAGATTTCATATTCCTCATCTTTAAACCAATGGTTTACACTTAGAGTAATTTTTCTAGAGACTTTTGACAGTAGATTCTATTTATCCTTATTAATCTTCATATAAAAATAAATTTTTTGATCAATTATAACTACTTAAACTAACTAACTAATTATGGTATATTTATCATAGTTAGAAAATGATATCTCATAACTCTGGTAATTACCTTGTAAATATCAAAATTAGGTATCTAACTTTTCCCTTTCATTTTCAATTAAAATTAGTCTATTTAGGCTAAAATAAATAGCTAATTAAATTTTTGACATTAAGATAATTATTTTGGCTTACTTAACATGTATACTAACTTTGATAAGTAGGACATAATTATCCAATTTGATTAACTATTTTCTCTCTCTATTTTTAGCTAAAATTGAACTATTTTGACTTAAATAGATAGCTACATTAATTTCATGACATCAAGATAATTATCATAGCTGGAAGCACATAATTATCTAACTTGATTTACTATTTTTCCCTTTTAATTTCAGATAGAATTGGTCTATTTTGGTTTAGAAATATGACTAGATCAATTTTTTGACCTTAAAAAAACTATCATGGCTTGCTTACAATGTAAAATAACTTTGATAAATAACACACAATTATCTAACTTGTTTTACTTATTTCCCCCTTTTAATTTCTGCAAGAATTGGTATATTTTGGCTTGTAAAAATGGCTAAATTGATTTTTTGACCTTAAGATGATTATCACAACTTAATTATCTAATTTGTTTTAATAATTTCTCACTTTAATTTGTGGCTCAAAATAGCTAATTTTAGCTTAATTAAATACATAGATTAATTATCTATTAATGAGTAATATACCCCATGTTCCTAACAGGGTTTTGTAATTGTGATAGAATATTTGAGTTTATTAAGTAGATTTTTCATCAATTTTTTGTTTAAAATGGTTTATTTTTGTTTAAATAATTACCAAAACTAATCAAAAAATTATGATATATTTTTTTAGCTTCTTGTCAGTTTAATACAGCTCTGATAATTATCTTATACTGATTTAAGTTTTATTAGTAAATTGCCTTTAATTTAAAACTAAAAAGATTAATTTTAGTCCTAATATGATTTAATTATTTATTATATTAATATCCATAATCTTAATCTAAGTAATCAACAAAATATTAAGAGTTAAGAGAGTACTTTATAATGTAAATAAGTTTAATTTTCTTAATTAATTAGATTAATCAAGAAAAATTAGGATAATTTTGCTAATTAGAAAAGGATTAGGCTAATTATCGTGGATAATCAACTAGAGGTTTTCTCTCTAGTGATTTTTGGGTAGAGTTTCTTCCTATGTGAGAGAGAAATGGCCAGAATACCGAGTCTAAGTGGGAATGAGAGGCCTTCTGGACTTTCCTTAGCTGGAACAGGCAGCTGCTTGTAGCTCAGGCAGCCCCCAGGCTCAAGAAGACACCACTTGCTGCTATTTTTGTGCCTCGCAGCTCTCGCTATCTCCCCACCATAGCCTGCCTGATTTAAAAAACAACCCTGCTAATTTTCTATTCTATTTTTTGCTATTTTCATAAATATCTGGGAGGCCTTAGTAAAAGTCTATGCTTAAATGATTATTGCAACCATCCAATTTTTGTTAACAATTTAATTTACATTAAATCTTCTAGAGGAACTAGTGGGATCAATTTTTGTCTGAATTTAAATGTGAAAATTTCTAGCCCGGGGTTTACTGTGCTTAAGATTCCAAAAATACCATTTTTAATTTTTTTTGAAATAGTGCTTTTACTTGATTGTATGACCAATGCTTTCTATTAAAGCTGGAGTTCATTCCCGACAGCTAGAAAGGTGGAGATCTTACAGTCTAAAAGGTGAACCCCCCAAGGTTTTTTGACATTTTGACCATAGAGGAATGTTCCTAAACCTTAGCGCGACCTCTCTGGGCTATTTTGTTGCAATTTTTAGGACCTAGAACATGATGAATTGTGATTTGTGTACCATGTTGGATGACCTCTACACTTTGTAGATTAGTTCCCTTAGGCCTAATACAACTTCTGTAAGGTCCTCCTCTTAGCCCTTACTCTTGATGAAATATCTAAGCCATTGACTTTTCGAATACAATCGAGTAAATTTGGTCTATAGTCAAACACACTAGCTACCCACGAGACGCTTTTGGTTTAACGTGGATATAACCATGCAAAGCTATCCACGAGACACTTTCGGTTTTCACCATGGGAACGTGGATATAACCAATGTATGGGATATTAGTTTTATCTCAAGAAAAATTGCATAATAAAACAAAGAAACAATAAGGGTAACGTGAAAAAGTAACTTGTTTGAAAAGTAGCTTGTTGAATAAGACACTTGTTGAAAAGTAGCTTGTTGCATAAGCCACTTGTTGAAAAAGTAGCCACTTGTTGAAGAAGTAACCACTTGCATAAGCCACTTGTTGAAAAAGTAGCTTGTTGCATAAGTAGCTTGTTGGAGAAGCTTTGAAAAGGATATCAAGATATGCAAAAGTAACGTATCAAGATAAGTTAAGGGTTTTATCAAATTAATCTTAAAAGGAGGCCTTCCCTACTCTTTAAACACTTCACTTCTCTTCACATTTTTGAAAGTGCAAGCTTAATAGTGAGCTATGAAAGCCAAAGATAATCCTCCTTCACACACACCCATACACCCCTCTCTCCCCTTAAGAGAAGCCATAATCATAATCCAAATTACCATTACACTCTTCACCTTCTCTCCCCTAACCTACAAGCTTTCCATAGCTTGAATTTTCTTAACCTCTCTTTATTCCCATAGCCAAATTGGTGGGTTTCAAGCAAAGTGAAGCGGAAAGGAACCAGTTATGTCAATACACTTTGTTGTTGCTCTTCCAAAGCAAGGAGAAGACCCTACCCTATACACACTAAGGTAAGGTTATCTTGTTATTTCTCATTCTTGAAAGAGATTTACTTCCATGCTTACTTAAATTCTTGCTTATTCTCTTCAATTTTCATAAGAAATCCTTTTTGCGAAGGAGGAAAACATAACTTCTTGGTTGGTTGTATATGTGTAAGGTTTTGTTTAGTAATACAAATTAGGTTAATAATTAATTTTCTCAAGGAGAAGTTGAGGTTTTGAAGGTTAATTTAGCCTAACCAAAGGAAGTTAACTGAAAAAGAGGATTTCCCATAAAGTCATCCCCTCTTTTCTCTCTTACCAAATGGAAAGTTCCGAAACCATAAGACTCTTCTAGCAACATAATTAACCTCTTCACGGTAGTAAAGGTATACCTAAATCCCTTCTCGAATAAGAATTTGTTAATCATTTATACACTATTACATGCGTATTTTATGATACTAGCTTGTCCACTCTTATGAACTTCTCAATTTTTACACTACCATGCATAGAAGGGTTTCACTCTTGTATAAGTACTCAAAGGAAGTTTTTGATTAATTTTCCAAGATTGCAAGTTGGTGCATTTCGAATTTTTATGTACACCACACATAGACACACCAAATCAAAACTCGGTATAGAAAGCATATGCATTGTTCATTTCAAGTTTGTCTACTTTCAAGTTTGTTTTGCAAATTCGAAGGGGGGAGTAAGGGGATAGCTTCACGGAAGTCGTGACCATGTTGCTTGAACATAAAACTCCCATCGCTTCCATGGAGATGTCCCATGGATGGCAGTGATGAAAAGGGACCAAAGGCGATTCATCAAAGTTGGGGCTAACTCGAAACTTATGTCGAGACAAAACCTTAAACTCCCAAGCGATTCGTCTTTTTTTTAAGGTCTTGTTTTGAGTAGAAAATTAAAAGGAAATAAGAATTAAGGGATTATAACTCAAGCAGCTTAATCTAAATTTAAACTAGGATTAAAAACTTTACAGAGAAGGTTGACGTGGATAGCCCTATCATAACATAGAGATTTAATTGTGAACTTGTCTTCGTGTTTGGAAAAAGGCCGGCACAGGTAAACGGGATACAATGGGGGATCGTTCTTTTTGGTCTGGACTAATAACCGTTGGTCTATGTTGTGAGCTCGGGTTCATTCACTGCCCTAGAAATGGGGATTGAATGGGAGTGTGTCCCGGTCGGGTGATAGGGACCTGTAGATGCGTCTAAAAATCGGCCTAGTCCGGGTAGGCTGATGCCGAGGGAAAAAAGGAGGAAGGAAAAAGGATCCATGGAAGGATTAGGATAAAGGAGGAGGATGTGATTTAATTAAGGAACTCTTCAAATTGGTTGGTAAAAAGGAACCTTGGAAAGGCTAAGAACCTAAAGGGGCTATTCCGTAATTGTTCTCATCAGTCGGACCTTTGCTCTTCTTCTCGAGATTTGTTAACTGAGTCAACGTCAGTTAATAGGAGCTGCTAAAGACCGAAGATATATGGATGCACATCGAGGATGAATACAAAGAAGCAGTGAAGATTGGAGTTACACAGTTTTCACATTTTTCCAAAATGATCACGTATTGTAAATTCCTGATTTATTTCAAGCCATTGTAAGATTTTAATGTGTTACGGGCTCAATGGGAGTTTCAAGATATATAGAATAGGAAATTTAGTGTGCCTAGGTAGCAAATTCAGTAAGTGATGGAGCCCTAAAGGCCTTGGGCGCCTGGACATTGCATATTTTTACCCTGGTATATAAGGCAGTGTGTAAAAGAAATTAGGGTTCTCAAGCTCATTTGTTGGTGAGAGCTCTTGAGGTGTGTGGCTATGGAGTCCTTGAGATTCTCCTTACTCATGTGACTTGGTTAACACTAATCATTGCTTAATTCTCTTTCACTATGCCTCTCTCATGCTTCTTATGATTACTTATGATGCTTTGATTAGCTAGATTGTAACTAATTAGTGGTTAATCCCTCTCTAATCTTGTGTGATTGCCCTCTCTTGCTTGTGTGTGCATGTAGGTTTGATTGGAGTGTGGTGCTCGATAGATCTATGTGTCTGTGCTTGTGATTAGTGTGTTGCATGATAGGATTAGTGTTGTTGTGCGTCTTGTAATCCTTAGTGTGTGTGATTGAGTTGATTGAAGGTGAAGGGAAGTGGATGTGGAGATTGGCCTTCATTGTGGCTTAGCTCCTCCATAGGCCAAGAAACTCACCTCGTAGAGTCAACCATTCATGTTGCCATGATTAGCTCACTAACCGTGTGAGTGTTTCAATGCCCTAGCCATGTAGCTTTCCCTCCCGCTTGATAATTTTGTTGGCCATTGGAGCTATGCAACGACGGAGCCCCCAACAGGATTATTGATTTAAAAGAAACCTAAAGTAGATTATCTTTGAAGCCTTTCTCACATAAGATAAAGAAAAATAATAATTGGAATCTGTGTAAAGACCCCACCTCCACATGTGATGGAGGAGACAGGATACCCAAGCCCTAGGACAAGGATAGAGATATGCCTGGAGGAGTATATGTGATTTCTTGAAAGATAATTAGATAAGTTTACTAATATTATAGGAAAAATGAAATAAAAATATTCTATAAAGGAGAAAGGTGGGAACGACCTGATAAATGTACATTTGCAAGGTATGCAAAAGTTTGCATGCTGCTTTCAAATGCTTGAAATGTATTTTTGGTTTGACATGATTGGATGTTGTTTTCTAGTATCATAGTATTACCTTGTGAAGATGCATTTATCAAACGGTTCGGTGGGTGGGCAGATTTTGGAGGGTTAATTGTTGGCCGAAAAGTTGAACTTAATTTTATGTTGCGGGGAAACGGGATTCCAATCTACGGAGTGGGAAAACAACTTGGGATCAAGGGATTCGTGTAGATTATAATACACTCACCTTAGGGGAACACATTGACGATTGTGCTTGGTCATAACCAGGAAAAAAGCGTCAATGACCTTGAACCAAGGGTGAATTAGAGAACTCCCACCAGTTGAACGTAGAAGGTTGAGTTCCAAGTTAGTCTGATGAATTCGATTGGTAAGTTTGATCGGTAAGAAAAGGTTATTTGGGGCTAAGGGATCCATATGAGAGAAAGTGAATGTTATCACCCCCTTGAGTTGGCATCAAAGAGTAGGAGGATTCACGTCTTGGTGTTGGTCTCAAGCAGGAGGGATGTCGGAGATCACTGTGTATCCATTTGGAGATGGTATAGTCGGTGGTCCCCGGGCATGGCCCTGAAGGGCTACACGCAGTGTTAGGGTAGGAAATCTATGGCAGCAACAAGTTCAACAAGGAAGAAAAGTGGTGAACTCTTCTCTCTCTCTCTCTCTCTCTCTCTCTGTCTAGTCATCTTTTAATCCTCCTAGTTTATCATGTGGCTCATAATGAACATGACCACCCCGGGCCCTAAGAGAATTAAAAGCTAATTAACACAACCCTAGCTATCCTAACCATGTCTCTGATACCTTGTTAAAATTCATGCATCCAAGGGAGCTAAAGTGGGTGATATTCAATCATGGTGCATAAATGACAGAGAACAAGTATACAAGTAATGTGACTCAAGGGAATAAGGTTCCAAGATGAATTAACTTGGACTCATAAACACGATCTTGAGTGCTAGGTGTAAGTAATCACAAGTCCATAAAATAGAACACTATACTCAAAGAACAAACCTGGATGACTTTTTATTTAGCTTTGTGCCTTTTTTATACTTGGCCATTCACCAATACATTGCATGTGGGATAAATGTCCCTTTCTCTCCTTCACTCTACTAAACTTGACACTAAAACTTCAACACAATCGAAGGTAAAGAAAGACCCCGTAGTCTCCAACAATCCAAGCCATATTAATTCATACATGTGCACCACCAATACTTATGCCAATATCTTCTACTATGAATGCCATGCCGCTCAGGGTCACACCAGAAGGGAAAAATTTTTTATATGTCAGGAATGGTAATACCATTGCAAATGACTATGAGCTTAAGGACGAGTTTCCTAGGTTTACAAGGATAAAGAAACAACGTCGAGTTGAAGTGCCATCAACAACCTTGGTGAGTCATGGAGGCTCATGAAAAAGGTCAAATGCCACACCCACTGCCAATAATATCTATGGAGAGCTTCCTCCTTGCATTTTCTAACATTAATTAAAGCAGGAGCTAGTTCAATATGCTAATACATTGAAGTGGACATGTGGAATATCCATGGGATCTCAATGCTAGTCATCTACATAAAAGTCAGTTGGGATGCATTCTATAGAAGGTGAGGACTAATATATGGCACTAAGAAGGTGGCAAAAGAGGAGGGGGGGTAGCAACTCAAACCAACAGATTCAAAATATATTAAATCTTTAATTAATGGTGCAAAGGTACTACAAATACCAGCTGATAAATGTAATGTAGAGTCTACTTGCAGTACTTGCAATAAAGCGGCAATAGAAGATGTCTCATCTCAAATAATTTTGGACTAACTAGGTTCTCGTCATTTGACGCTGCAAGATTAGTAATGAAAGATCCAAAGGTGGTAGAAATCCATGTATATTCAGTTATATGATTGTCCTACAGAGCTATCCAAGCTTCAAACCTTAAGAGACTTGATTTATCCTTCGACAAGCTCACATGATATATACGTGCAAAGTTGGGAAGCTTAAAAATGCTTCTCAAGTTCAATGTTTGCTTCAATGAGGGGCTCTCTAGAGAGATACATGTGGGATCATAGGTAGAAGAGCATAGCAGCTTCTTGGGAGATAACAAGCTATGTAGCTTTCCCAAGCCTGATAGGCTACCTGACCAATCAAGACACTGTAGATGATGGGCACCTAATTCTTCATCAATGGCGTTTTATAGAATGGGTGCAAGGTTGAGAATCTCTAGAGGAACTTCTATTGGGTCTCATTGCTGGTTTTGCTTGCAACATCATCGTGCTTCATGCACATTGGTGATCATGCAAAAGGACATCTTGAGTACAAACAACAAAAGCGACAAATCAATCTTGCTAGGCTGAGCTTGAGAGGCTTAAAAATGCAACCTGATACTCCCATGGTGCCTAGAGGAGAGATGGCTAGAACCTAGATAACCAGTGTTTAAGAGATGGATATCCCCAAAAGTAGATGTGGGAAAGACGGAGGTTGGAGCAAAATTTGATGGAATTATCATGGCAAGTCCATTGCATAGGAGCTCAAAGAGCCTTATTATTAGGGTGAAATAGAGAGCTTGCTCCTGCATACATAACATTAGCGTTAGTGATAAGAGACGTAGAAGATTGGTTTGTCTCACTTGTAAGATTGCATTCCAAACATCACCCTTGCCTCTCTTTGCAAGTCCGACAAACTCACTATGCTTTATGAACATTTTCTTGATGCTTTTGTCCATCTTGATAAAGCTAGTAAGATTGGAGGACTACTAACGAGAGTCTCCTATAGCTTGTAAGATACCTTCATGAACCAAACCACTCGATACACAACAAAAGAGAAGAATTAAGAGAAGCCTGTATCTACCATGAAAAATAACCAAAAAAGAAGTGTAATGAAAATACCAATTACAGACTTGTAGAGGTCACATAGCATGCCCTTCCATCTTAGCACCTTGAAGAGCAATCAAATGGCATGCGATGAGTATAATCTTCATAGATACCACAAAACAACAACAATGTGGCTAGTTGCATGCATCTGAATATTGTGCATTGAATTTTGGCATGCACTTTGAATTAATTCAAAAAGCTAATATGCTCAAGGAGGGAGCAATGAAACTGGTAAGAAAAGTTTCTAATATAATGTTAGAGAGAGGTGTTGGTGCAAAACTAACTCAATGCTTTGTGGATGCTAAACATTGCCAACACACACACTGTCTTAGGGTGTTGGAGACCTCTCACCACAATACCCTCTTACAATGGACACAAAATTGGCAATGAAAGCACACTAAAACACTTTCTAAAACAAGATCAAACGATAGAAACTCAAAATACACAAGTCACCTTGAATTCACCAAACTGTATTGCACAAGTGGAAGGAAGAAGATTTGAACGTCGAATCACGTCTTTGATGCACCAAACCTCAATTTATTGATGATGGAGGAACATATACAATAGTGGTTTTGAGATTTTTGAACTCATGCTCTCTCACTTGCAATGTGTAGCTTGAAAGCTTCTCTCACACCAAAAGTGAAGCTCACAAAGTGGTTGCTACACCTAAGTCTCTCCTCACGCACAGAGTGTTGGGGTGCTATGTGAGATCTTGCAGATTGTTTTACAAGAAGGAGAGGGGCCCGGGGAGGTCACCTAATAAAAATGTAACCTATCACGTGAGTTCAACAGAAGGGTATTTAAAGTTCTTGAAACTTAAAGAAATATATATACAAAAGGGTATTATTTTTCAAATTTGAAAAAAACTTACAGATTTTAAAAGAAAAGGGTGCATTATATTCTTAACAAAATTCACAGATAAGGGGTTTTACAAACATGTCTTGAACGCACGTGATATGGTAGTTTTACACATAGTGAACCCCCCGAGAAGAGGGGCCTATTTATAGGTTGGAGACCCCTCATTAAGATTATTGGAAATCCTAATTTACAAGCTAACAAATCAGGATTATGATGTTTTTGAATAACAAAAAATTGCGGGCCTTCTTTGTGTGCTTGAGTCATGGATGTGGGCTCAAAAGAGAGCATTATTGATGGTAGATAAGGTGAAAGTAGAGTTTTAAGGAAGGAGAGAGAGAGAGAGAGAGAGAGAGAGAGAGTTACTATGCACATATCTTGAGGTGAGGTGTCTTTTATGGTTAGGTCAATGGCTATTTTGTGTTAGTATGTTAGTGGTTAGTGTTGGTAATCACTAGAAAGTTAATGATATATTTACAATGGGTAGAATGGGGTGGATGGTTGAAGTAAGATGGTTGAATGAAGTGAGGAAATCCTTGTGATGGTGAAGCTTGAAGAAGTACTTACTTATGTTGGTTCCCAAAATGACTATCGATCATCTTCTTCGTCTTCTCTTCTTTATGCCACCGTCTCCAAGGTTGATTATCACGATAAAAATGGCAATTTGGTTGATGAAATCTCTTAATTTGCAGAGGTTAAGCATGGTTTACATGCTGAATTTTATGTATATAGAGAAGGGGTAAGATGGAATTGTACTTTGGAAGTAGTAGAGAGAGACATAGAGATGGTGTATGTACATGTAGAGCTCATATGAGCGCTATGGAAGTAAGAGGAGAGGTTAATGGTGAAGAAGGTGAGAGAAACCATGGAAGGTGCAAGTTTGAGTGAGGGATTGAGAGGAATGAGTGTGTAGAAGTGTGGAAAGAGGTGAGAGAAGACTATGGGCTACTTGTGAGAAAAGTGGGCAGACTGGGGTCCACTCGAGAAATCCTAGCTCACGGTGGTTGCTCCAAAAATCACCAAAATGTCTGAGGTGATTATTCAGCTCTTGGTCCACATTTTCTCTTTTGACTACTGCTTCAATTTTGGAGTGGAGATGGATAGAAAAAATCCCACCAAAATACCTGTTTTTCTTCGCAAAAAAGTCTTCAGTGGCCCCCCTTTTGTTGAATTTGCATATGACTCCAAAGGTGAGCCCCTCCTTGCATGAGAGCATGACCTAATTGATTCTTAGGGGTTTGAAAATATGCATGGTTGTGGATTATGAAAAATATAATACATGGATATGATGGAAAAAAATAGGTTAGTATATATAAACAATTTATGGAATGTAGAATAGTGTCAGCTATATATGGCTCAACTAGTGTAGTGACTAGTTAGCTAAGGGTTTTAAGAAGATATGGGAAAAGTCCCCTAACTCACACACGCCTATGTACACAACTAGTTTTTGTTTCATGCTTGGAAGCTCATTCATATTTTATGGTTGAGCAAGAAGCAACCTACTATGTCCACTTCCAATTGTAACACTGAGTACATGGTGGTCTTCATAGCTACGACTGAGTGTGTATGGCTCAGACGCCTTATGGCTGATTTGGGTATTGGACAGGACATTGTCAACACTATCTACAATGACAGTCAGAGCGCATTGGCAGTTATGAGGAACCCAATTTTTCATGCTCGCACAAAGCACATTGAGGTGCATTACCACTATGTCAGGGAGAGGCTTGGGTTATGTGCCAACACATGACAACCTTGCATATTGTTTCACAAAGGCATTGTCTCGTGAGAAGTTTGAAGCTTTTTGCAAAGCTTTGGGCTTACTCCCCTTTGTGGATTGACCATGTCCTCACAAAGCATGGCACTTACCTTTACTCTATGTGCTAGCTCTTGTTCACCGCATCACTCACAAGGGGGCATTTGTTACCATATATATGTGGTATTTATGTGTGTGAACACACTTAGGACCGTCGAGGCATTTTTTCCCTCACTAGGAGGTTTTTCCCCCGCATTGTATATACGTCCATCACTATAGGGCTAACTTATCTTTCCATTGCACACTAAGTACTGTTGTGTGGCTTGAGCTTCCTTCTTTTTCTCCAAGTTGTGTGTGTTTTCTTGCAACCCTAATTCCAACATTTATGGTCTCCTAAAACAGCACCTCAAGTAGGACCGGTGACTCGAACAAAAGGTGTGTCATCTAGTTTTTCCTAGATTTTTGTGGGAGTAAGACAGTGTATCGAATCAGAACAACCTATAGTAATGTCTAAACCCCAATCCCCTAAACTACCACTAGGGTAAGATGAGCCAAATGGTGAATCAAACATTGCAGTTAGTGTCGATCTACTCAACACACCCATATGCAAGTAGAATATGTAAAAAATGCATCAAATAGGCATACAGGTACACATAATTTGAAAACACTTAAAAATCTCATATTTTAAAGTTATTTAATCACCAGCATGTAGCTAGAGAGAGGATATGTGATTGAAAGCTAGAGAGAGAGTGATTGCAAGCTAGAGAGAGTGTGTGCTTGTAAGTAGAGAGAGAGAGAGAGAGAGAGAGAGAAAGAGAGAGCTATAGAATATTGATAAAAAAAGTAATCGATCGGCATTTTTTGCACTTATATAACTACATAAAATCAATGGTGGATACATTTATTGATTGATAACATATCAATCGATAGGTTATTGATTGATTCCTGCAACATCCAATGTTTGTTTCTTTGAGTGTAATGAGTTGGGTCATTACAAGAGTCACTATCCTAGAAGAAACGTAGCAACAACCACAAATGTCATTCCTATAGCACCAAATGGTAGAGGTCAACCTGTTCATCATGGAGGAAGGAACACAAGAAGAGGTAGTGGAAGAGGAGCAATGACTCAAACTCATGCCATTAGCATGGAAGAGCCAACATTAGGAGACCTAGCCAATGAGAGAGTAACTTTGCACCCTTGAAACTTGAAAAGTAAGAATAACCACAGTGGTTACGTGATTTTGGTAGGGTGAGGTAACTCACTATGGCAATTACGGAGAGCCGAAAAACGGCTATGATTAGCCCTCCCCCAGGATGATGGTATATTCATGTACCATCATAGAGCATATTTTTGGCAAAGAGAGTTCTTTTGAGTGCTCTATGATATCTGGTTCTTTAACAGGATTTTCATTGTGTGGCTTCTTGTCACACTCATGCTTCATGCAAAAAAACTTACATAACATAGTCGCTTTTTGACAGTCCTTCGGTAGATCCTTTGGTAGAAGGCGACTCAAATAGGGCTTCAAGTGATACCCATTTACCTTCTTGGAGTTCTCTTTACCATTCAAGTCCATAAGCTGATAGTAACTTGAATTGAAAGCCTTCTTGACTATGTATGGACCTTGCCATCTAGTTTTAAACTTGGCATCAAAACGATTGTCAAGGCAATTGTCATACCTTAGTACAAGCTCTCCTTCCTTGATGCCTTTGTCCTTGAGTTTCTTGTCAAGCTTCTCCTTTGCTTGTGTAGATTTTATTTTGTAACACTTGTAAGCTGCTTCTCTTTTCCACTCAAGCTCCACTAGTGTAAGAAGTCAATCCATCCATACCTCTTGATCATCTTGTGCACCTTTTCCATGAAGCCGCATTGTTGGAATGTTGAGCTCGATAGGTTGCAAAGCCTCTTGACCATAGACCAAGTGAAATGATGTGAACCCCGTGGCTTCCCTATATGTGGATCGATATGCCCACAAGGCACCATCCAAGAAGTCATCCCATAATTTTGTCTTGTTTTGCACAATCTTCCTAATGATGCCTGCAATAACACCATTAGCCTTCTCCACCAAACCATTTGACTATGGGTAGTAGGGTGTGCTATGATGATGTAGAATGTGAATCTCTTCCCAAACTTTTGTGAGTAAACCCTTCTTGAATCCTGGACCATTATCAGAAACAATCTCCAGAGGTGTGCCAAATCTACAACAAATATTACTGTAGACAAACCTGCTCACTATTTTTCCATTTACCCTTGCCACACTTTGAGCTTCTACCCTTCTAGTCATGTAATCTACAACCACTAGAATGTAGAGTTTACCATTTTTTGTTCTAGGAAGAGGACCCATACCATGGATGCCCCATTTTTCAAAGGGTCCATTTGCAAGCACTATTTTCCTTGGACCATGCACCAGCCTTTTATTTCCATTTACCTGACAGTTGTGAAAACTTTTACACCAATGTTGGACATCCACATGCAAGCTTGGCCAAACATACCGTGCAAGCAAAATCTTCTTCACAGTTAATTCTTGGGCAAAATGATCACCACATGCCTCTTCATGCAAACCTTTTAGAATGGTTGGAATTTCCTCGATAGTTGGTACTCTTCTGCACACTTGATCCTTCCCTCTTTGATAGAGGGAGCCTTCTAGGAAGAGATAGAAACTTTCCTTCTTCATCAGTATCCTCTTCTGAGCTTTAGTGAAGTCTTATGGAAACTCGCCCTCCAAAATGTAGCCAATAATTGGAGCCAAATGACTCCAACCCTTGGTATCTCGGTTGCTTGACAACTGTTGCCACCATGATGACCTGCACTTCTTTCTCAACACATGTAACTGCTTGTTGTGCAAGTAAATTGGCATCTTCATTTTGTTTCCTAGGAATATGATATAGTTGCACTTCTTCAAACAGATTAAACAATCTACGAATAGCATGAACTTTTGTCCTTAGACTTTCATTTTTGCATGCCCAAATGCCTAAAATCTGCTTCACAATGAGAAGTGCATCCCCTTTTACCATGAGAAGTTGTATACCTTGGTCAATGCACATCTTTAAACCATGAAGTAGTGTGCCATATTCTGCTTCATTGTTGCGAGTTGAACCTGGTAGATTAACCTTCTCTTTCATGGCCACCGCTCCACTTGGGTTGAGCAACACTAGCCCTCCCCCTGCTTTTCCTGTGACTCGTCAAAAAGCTTCGTCAAAGAACAATGTAAAAGAATTATGAATACTTTTAGGTGGTGGCAATGGTAGGGTTTTTACTTCATGCACCTTAATCTCCTTCTCATGTACCCTATAAGTGAGAATCCTTGCCAATTGTGCACGCACACTATCTTCTACCTTGAAAGAGTATTGGAACTCTTGCAGCTCCATAATCCACTTAGAGATCCTAGTACTAAGATTCACTTGAGATGACACCCAAGGGAACAAATTTTCTACAGTGAGAATTACAAAAGGTTTTGGTAGCAAGTAGAATCTAAACTTTCTCACAGCAAACATGAGAGAAAGCATCATGAGTTCTGCCTCTGTGTAGCCGCTCTCCAAGGCATTCATGACCCTACTAGCAAAATATATGGGTCGCATCCTGGTACTGTGGGGAACTTGCTGTAGCAAAACAACACCAATTGTTTCTTTCCCAACACTAGAGCTAAAAAAGAATGTGTACTCCCAACAAGGAGGCATGAGTGTTGGTAGCTCTGACAGAATGACTTTGATATTACAAAAATGTTCTTCAAGCTCATCAGACCAAACAAACTCAACTTGTTGTTTCAATTTTTGCAAGGGGTGAAGTAACTCCGAGGCTAAGTGAATGAAGCGTGACATATACTTCACCTTTTGAATGAGTGAGATGACCTCCTTAATACTCTTCGGTGACGGTAACTCAATAAGAGCCTTTGACTTTGAAGGATCCACCTCGATGCCTCTGTAAGAAACTTTGTGACCAAGCAAGATCACTTCATCCTCACCTATGTGGCACTTGTCGGGGTTGAGTTCACCTCCCATGTCATAGAGCTTTTTCAAACCTTATTCTACCCTTTGTAGATGTAATGATTTTGTACTATAATTCAGAAATCATCAATGAACACCCTAATTGACTTTCCAAAGAATGCTTGAAACACCATGTTCATGAAACATTGGAAAGAAACATTGGAAAGTTACAGGAGCATTTGTCAAGCCAAAAGGCATGACTCTAAAAGCATAACAACCCCAAGGAGTGATGAAGGTTGTTTTCAATTGATTCTCCAATGCAATCCCTATTTGAAAGTAACCTAAGTAGCCATCACACACTGTGTACTTCTCATGACCAGCTACCTCATTTAGTATCTCATCCTGAAATGGAAGGGGAAAGTGATCCCTTTTTGTTGCCTCATTGAGTGGATGGTAATCCACACACACCCTCCACCTGCCATTTTTCTTGGGAGTGACAACAACGGGAGAGACCCACTCTGAATTCTCCACTGGATAAATAAAACCTACTGCTAGAAGCTTTATTACCTCCTTGAGTAGAGCCTGCTCCTTGATGACTCCTAACCTTCGTAGCTTTTGAGCTTTAGGTTTGGCCTCTGGCTTTAGCTCGATCTTGTGTTGAACATCATCTACTCCACGCACGTCGGTGTAGTCTTTAGAAAAAAGCTTAGGAAATTTCCTTAACACACCTTTGAACTCCTCTCTTTCATCGTTTGTAAGTGTTGTAGACAACATACCTTCTAACATTCCTTCATCTTCCATATTTTTGTTCTCTTGGGAACCTACCTCCTCCAAACCTTGACAAGAGGTCTCTTGGTTGGTTGGCTTAAACCTTACCCCCATGACTTCAATGGAAGACCCTCTTCAGTAATGCTACCGCTACTTTCTTCTTCTAAAGTGTTATCGGTACAGTCTTCTTCCGTCTCACTTTGAGATGATTCTTCATGGAGCTCCTCTTGGCGTTGCTTCTTCATGTCAAAGACAACCTTCTTCTGATTGTCATTCCTGCAAATTAATTTTCCACTCTCCCAATCCTACAAAGCTTGCATTTTCATTAGCCATGGTCTTCCTAGAATAAATGGATAACCACTTCCCTTGGTCGACATAACATAAGAATCCACCGCCTTCTTAATACCAAAGGCCTATAAAAAGACATTTTTACAAATGCCTACACACCTAGCCTTGCTATTGTTTGCCATCTTGACTTTGATTTCAGGTGTCTCATGGATGTGCATGCCTAGTCTTTGCATGAGTCCCTTTGTCATGATGCAAATTTGTGCATCCCCATCCATTAGAACTTTCCTAACCAATCTCCCCTTGATGTAACAATCTAGCACAGGTGTAATGTCCTCATTCATTTCAGCTTGTGCAATTTTTACAACAGGCACACTCTTTTTTACCTTTCTCCTAGTGCTAACTGCCCTTGTTAAATCCCTCCTAGCTTGTGGACATAATGCAATAAATTGAGTCCATGAGATATCAGGACCCTTACCTCTCATGTCTTCCAACAAGTTGTACGGAGCCATACCATGTCCAAGAGGAAAGTCTTGGACGTTAATACGACGTCGCGTCCTCTTGGTTTCCTTGGTCTCCTTGGTCTCCTTTGCCTTCTTTTCTCGTCTATGGTCACTTTGTGATGTAACTCCTTCTTTTTCCTTACCTTTTCCTCGGCCACGCTTAATGCCATTTTCTTCCATGTCAACCTCCTTGGAATTTATCACCTCTACCACATGCACATTTGGGTCTGGCAAAGGTGGAACTCCATCCACTCCTCGTGGAGGTGGTCTTGCTCCATTTGGCCTTTGTAGAAGCCGTGGTTGTTGACTAGTTCCTTCACCTGCATTCATCACTGGGTAGTTCAAGTTAGGTCTCCCTGGCTCCCCACGGGGCCAAGGATAATTTTATATCCCATGTCCAAACTCTCCGCAATTCCAACATTGCAAGACTCTCCTAGGTCGTGGTGGCTCTCACTCTTTTGACTTCTTTGCTTATCCCTTAGGACATACACCTTGTGCAAGGTGAATTGACAAGCTACTTAAGGATTCATTTAACTTTTCAATTACCTCTGCTGTTACCTCCGAAATCTCTCTGGATGTTGATGCTTGGAATTTTCCCTTAGGTCTAGGACCATCTATCCTCTTAGACACTTGAGTTTCCTATACTTCTCAACAGCCCTAGTTTCAACTGTATCAAAGGTAGCAGGTGTACCCACCTCAACTTTTATCTTGAGTGTGGGAAAGAGACCAGCTATGAACCTATCCTTCTTTAGGAACTCTGCACCATCACCAGGGTTAGCAAAATTTCTCACCCATACAGTCTAAAGACGTAGAAACTCTTGTTTATACATGTAGTAGTCATCTAAGTCTTTTTTTTAAAAAAAAGAAACAATATCTTGCCATAGCTTTTCAGTGTTTTGGGGATCAAAGAAGTATCTCTTGAAATGATTCACAACTTTCGTGTAATTCTCTTTAACTTCCTCAGGCAAAGCGTCAAACCAAGTGCTACCATCTTTCCTAAGGACCACCTCAAACATTTCTATACGTTCTTGATCAGTTACTATCCTCTTGATATGGCAAGACATCTTGAAATTTGCTAAAAATAATTCTGCATCCTCTCTAGGCTCTCCAAAGAAAAGAGGATATCCGGACATTTGGCGTTGGGCCTCCATTGAATCAGTTTCAAAGTGACCACACGTTTTTGTTTTTCTTTCTTAAAAAGATTTACACAATAATATTTTCTAAATTGCAATCTATTCTACAACAAAATAAATTTTTTTATATCAAATGACCTATGGTAATCAATAAGCTAAGAGGCAGGATGACAGGGTTTGGTGATGCGAGAATTTCTCCTACTCTTTGAGCACCAAACATGAACACCATAGGTTGTTGAAAATGGATTTTTCTACTAATTACAATGTTTATTCTAATGTGTGGAGTGAAATGGAAGGGGAAAACCTCTATTCTTGGGCCATTATTCATTGTCTATGCATGACCTAATGCTTAAAACAAAACAAAAATATGGACGTCCAAACTAAGGTCATACCTAATGAGAGGCAAAATAAAAGGATTTACTGAAGTGTTTATGTCGGCCAACCTAAGAGGGCCTAAAATTCTATGAGTTACACGTTGAAATTGCAACTTAGTACTAACAATTATGTGTACTTTTGCCTTGCAATGGGAATGAAAGGATCATACAAATTCTCTTTATTCATGCAAACTACTTGACTATGCTAAAGGTTGATCCTACACAAAAATACACAAGCCTCCCTCAGTGGGGGCACCAAAATTGAGGCGGTCTTAGGCTGGCAACAAAAGAGGCGACCTCTAAACACCCCTCAAGACTCCCGTGCTGCTCAATTGGGGCTGGGGCAACCACAAGCAGAACAAAACAACAAACCCACAGCCAAACCCAAACAAGATAGGGGCACCACCTAGTTATGGTATGCGAACTAGGACGCAAGAGAGATATTTTCACAACCAAAAAGATACAACACAAAACACACACAAACAACCTCACACCAAGACACACACAAAATGGAATAGAGAGAGCTAGAGCAAAGGGAAGAGAGAGAGGAATGGATCTTGCGTAATACCTTATTTGTGACTTACAAATGGAGATGGCTCGTTATGATGCTATCGTAGAGCTTGTACAAAACTAACTCAATGCTTAGTAGATACTAAACATTGCCAACACACACATTGTCTTAGGGTGTGGGAGACCTCTCACCACAATACCCTCTTACAATGGACACAAAACTGGCAATGAAAGCACACTAAAACACTTTCTAAAACAAGATCAAATGATAGAAACTCAAAATACACAAGTCACCTTGAATTCACCAAAGTGTATTGCACAAGTGGAAGAACGAAGATTTGAACGTCGAATCACGCCTTTGATGCACCAAACCTCAATTTATTGATGATGGAGGAACATATACAATAGTGGTTTTGAGATTTTTGAACTCATGCTCTCTCACTTGCAATGTGTAGCTTGAAGCTTCTCTCACACCAAAAGTGAAGCTCATAAAGTGGTTGCTATACCTAAGTCTCTCCTCATGCATAGAGTGTTGGGGTGCTATGTGAGATCTTGCAGGTTGTTTTACAAGAAGGAGAGGGGCCTATTTATAGGTTGGAGACCCCTCATTAAGATTATTGGAGATCCTAATTTACAAGCTAACAAATCAAAATTATGATTTTTTGAATATCAAAACATTGCGGGCCTTCTTTGTCTGCTTGAGTCATGGATGTGGGATCAAAAGAGAGCATTATTGATGGTAGATAAGGTGAAAGTAGAGTTTTAAGGAAGGGGAGAGAGAGAGAGAGAGAGAGAGAGAGAGAGAGAGAGAGAGAGAGAGAGAGAGAGAGAGAGAGAGAGAGAGAGAGAGAGAGAGTTACTATGCACATATCTTGAGGTGAGGTGCCTTTTATGGTGAGGTCAATGGCTATTTTGTGTTAGTATGTTAGTGGTTAGTGTTAGTAATCACTAGAAAGGTAATGATATATTGACAATGGGTAGAATGGGGTGGATGGTTGAAGTAAGATGGTTGAATGAAGTTAGGAAATCCTTGTGATGGTGAAGCTTGAAGAAGTACTTACTTGTATTGGTTCCCAAAATGAATATCGATCATCTTCTACGTCTTCTCTTCTTTACGCCACTGCCGCCAAGGTTGATTATCACGATGAAAATGGTAATTTGATTGATGAAATCTCTTAATTTGCAGAGGTTAAACATGGTTTACATGCTGAATTTTATGTATATAGAGAAGCGGTAAGATGGAATTGTACTTTGGAAGTAATAGAGAGAGACATAGAGATGGTGTATGTACATGTAGAGCTCATATGAGAGCTATGGAAGTAAGAGGGGAGGTTAATGGTGAAGAAGGTGAGGGAAACCATGAAAGCTGTAGGTTTGAGTGAGGGATTGAGAGGAATGAGTGTGTAGAAGTGCGGAAAGAGGTGAGAGAAGACTATGGGCTACTTGTGAGAAAAGTGGGCAGACTGAGGTGCACTCAAAAAATCCTAGCTCATCGGTGGTTGCTCCAAAAATCACCAAAAATTTTTGAGGTGATTATTCAGCTCTTGGTTCACATTTTCTCTTTTAAATACCGCTTCAAATTCGGAGTGGAGATGGATAGAAAAAATTCCACCAAAATATCTATTTTTCTTCACAAAAAAGTCTTCAGTGGCCCCCCTTTTGTTGAATTTCCATATGGATCCAAATGTGAGCCCCTCATTGTATGAGAGCATGACCTAATTGATTCTTAGGGGTTTGAAAATATGCATGGTTGTGGATTATGCAAAATATAATACATGGATATGATGGGAAAAAACAGGTTAGTATATATAAACAATTTATGGAATGTAGAATAGTGTCAGCTATATATAAATATAAAATGAAAAAAAGAGATATATAAAAATATAAGGAATCAAATGAGGGAACCCTTATTTGTTTTTATTAAAGTATATTTATTACAAGATATAAGAAAAAATACCTCTAGGAAATAGGAATTTAGTGAAAGGCAATGACTCATGGTGAAAGATATTTTTGAGGTTTTTCCTTGGAGTGGATTCACAAAAAAAAAAAGAGAAGCTTGCATGAAATGATTTTTTATAGAATACATAGGTAAAAAATATTATGGTAATTGTGAGTAAATGTACATAGCATATATAGAAAAATAACGCACATCTAGGTGAAATACCTTAAAAAATACCAAAATAATTATGAAAATCTCCTATATTTAGGCCCTATATACAATGAGATATTTACACACCAATGGGCCATAATATACTTTGGATTTTTCTTTATTTATTTATTGGTTCAACTAGCATAGTGACTAGTTAGCTAAGGGTTTTAAGAAGATATGGGAAAAGTCCCCTAACTCACACACGCCTATGTACAATAAAAAGTAAGAATAACCACAGTGTTTATGTGATTTTGGTAGGGTGAGGTAACTCACTATGGCAATTACGTAGAGCCAAAAAATGGCTATCACTATATATTTGTATCTTGTCCTCAATATGAATCAGTCTTTGGGAGTGTACATGGTGTGTCTCTTGTCTCTCTCTCTCTGTGTGTGTGTGTGTGTGTGTGTGTGTGTGTGTGTGTGTGTGTGTATAACAGGACTTGATTTTGAAGTGTTTTAGCAATAATTTTTGTTTTTCTAGGAAGTTTTGGTCGTTTTAAAGTTGGTCCACTGTGTAGAAGGATGTGTGGATTGTTTTCGTCCAATAATTTTTTTTGATCCGGAAGGCACTTTCTGGGGCATTTTTTAAGGTGTTAACGTGGGATTTTGGAAAAGTGTTGTATGAAGCGATCAAAACTTGTGTTATAAGGAACAACTTTGGTTCTCTGAGTCTTTAGAGATTTTGATGTTTTGATGTTCGTTGAGGGCCAAAGATTAAGAAAAAAGTGGGATTTGTTGTTTTTGCATCGTTTTTGTAGAAAATGCTGTTTTGCAGGTTGATTTTCAGCAAATCAGAGCAGGCTATGGAAATTTTCCATCACATAGTCGTCGAAGAGCGGAACGAGGGCAACAAGATTGTGTGAGACGGACCTGGGCTGTTTTGGCTCCGTTTGGGAGTTATGTTCAGTCAAAAATCTAACCTTTACGGATCGCTTCGCGATCACATTCTTATCTTATTCTCGCAGGTATACTTGGTGCGCAAGTTGAGTCGACCGAACGCCAAAAATAGAAAACCGGCTATTTTGAGAGGTTGCATGCTTTTGGAGGAAAAATCAGAAAAGAAAGCGGGTGGTGCGTTTTTGGGGATCATTCACCGATCTCTTCTTCTGCGAGTGCAAGTGCGAGTGCGAGAGCAAGTGAGACGCTGCATGCAAGCGAACTGAAGCTCGGGGGTGGTCGGGAGGTTCGAGCTCCGTACAACGGAGTGCACCCATATATTTTATTGCTCCTCTGTTGTATCAAAACTCTATCAATACAAAGATCTCTTTCTCTATCTTTTGCTGTCTATCTCTATTATTCTATTCCTGTGACACTCTCTCTCTCTTTCTCTCTACATCTCAACATGGTATCATAGTGGTAACCATCACGCATCGATTCAATTCATGGACAAAATAGTATGGTTATGTGATTCGCATGTAAGATTCAAAATTGCTACAAATTTTATTTTTTAGCGTTGATTCTTGTTGACTGTGATTGTTTTGTGTTAAGAAGAATATGATTAGTCTTTTGTGTGGTGTTTATTGCTAATCATTCTAATGAATCGTTTATTATATTTTCTTGTTGATGACACCCTGAACTTCATCTCAATTTTTGGGGGTCTTCTGCTCAAAATTTGGAGAAACAAAAAAAGCACAATGGGGTGTAGCGTACATGGCACTTTTCATCTAATACTTGTTCGTCTCCTTGAGCTCTTCGATTTGAGTTTTGAGTTTGCGTCAATCAGAGTTCGCAGCAGAAAGTTATGCTGTTTTTAGTGCAATTGAGCTTGACGCAGCTTTCGTTCTCGTGCGTCTTTGTGAAGAATCCGTGATCATTTTTCTAATTTATGGCATTGACTTTTTTGAGAAAATTTATCTTTTTTCTATTCATATTGTGGTCGTCAATCTTGCATCTCACGCCACTCTATTTTAAGGAATCTTTTATTATTAACGTCTCTTTTTCCCTGCTTTTTTGGGTGACGTCTCTCACATCTTTGGACGTTCAGTGAGCATTATTCTTGTGTTTATTGTTGACAGAACGTAGTTCTCATATTTCTCTCATTCTCAATTGCAGCCTTCACTATATATGGTGTGCAGATAGTGCGGTCTTATCTTATACGTCTTCTCGCAACATCATATGGCTATGACTATTCTCGTCAACGGCTTTCCTTTTGGCCAGCGTTCTGTTCCTCCTTTCCAAGGCCAAGGATTTCCAGGCTGGAAAGCAGAGATGTTGTTAATTCTTGAAGGCAATGAACTCTCTGATGTTGTTCTTGGAAATCGTGTTTGTCCGCCTCAGCCTGTTGATACGGATCATGATAATGTGCTTATCATTGAAGGACCTATATTTGAAGATTGGAATGTTGCATATACGGATTGGCAACGACGTGATAAAGCAGCTCATCGGTATATTCTTTCTGCTCTTAATGATTCCCTTTTGCTTGATATGTATGAACTGCCTACTTCCCACGACGTATGGAAGTACCTTATTGCAAACTTCCAGAAGAAATCTATTACAAAAATACTTTATTTGAGAGGGTTGCTTAACAAGTTACAATATGAAGTTGGTACTGCCATGACGGGACATATCGAATCTTTCAAATCTATTATTAATCAAATTGCTGTTGCCGATGATCCTGTTTCACAAAAACAACTGATTACACTTCTTCTTGATACAGTGAAGGACTCCGCTTATGATAACATTGTTACTATTCTCTCCAATAAAGATGGTCTGGATTTCGACCAAGCCTGCATGTCTTTAATTGAATACTCTCAACGTTAAGAATGTCGTAATGCTGGTCATGATACAGCTATGATTTCACAAGAGGAGACTGAGTCACAACAGATGGAACGTGCTTTTTATGCTCAAAGGCGTCAATTCCAACAAGGAAACCGTAGAGGCAGTCGTCGCGTTAATATTTTCTCTTGTCTCAAATTTTCCAATAAGCAATGTTCTTACTGCAATAGAAATGGCCATACTGAAGATGATTGTTGGGCACGTCAATATGATGAAGAACACAATATTACCACGAAACAACCACGTTTATCTAGAGACTCTTCTTCTTCTTCTTGTGAATATTGTGGACGATCTGATCATCCCACTCATATGTGCTATAAGCGTCAATTCAACATAGATCGTAAACATAAGCTACTGAATATCAAAACAATATTGTACAAGAAACAAGCTACGTCTTATGTTCAGTTGCTCCAGACAGAATACTTCATGTACGTGATGGATCACTTTTTATTGTCGATTTTGGTGCTACAGAAAATATGACATATCAGTCTAAGTGGCTCCATAACTATCATCCACTACCCGTTCAACGTGTTTTTTATCTTGTTGATGATACTACTTGTCAAGTAAAGGGTGTTGGAGACTTATATCTTGGTACCTTATCTTCTTCCACTCGAATTTTGCGAGGATTATTACATGTACAAGATCTTCAACGTAATCTTCTTTCAGTTGCTAGACTTGTTGATCTTGGTCTGTTTGTTGGATTCGATCATACCAAATGCCAAATTGAGAAAGATGGACAGACTATAGCCACTGCTCCTCGAAATGGTAATTTGTTTGAACTCTCTCTCAACGATGCTATAGCAAATGTTGTCACTCCTCCAGGTGATCATGATTGCAAAGTATGGCATCACCGTTTTGTTCATGCCGATTTCTCAAAACTCCTTGATCTTCAGCGTCGTGATCTTGTTCATGGCATGGATCTTAAAGCCCATCCCCATATGGGAATCTATGAATTTTGTGCTCTTGGGAAACACAATCGTAAACCCTTTCCTCTTTCAAATACAATTCATTCTCATGACATATTGGATCTTGTTCATACTGATATATGTGGACCTCTACCTTCTTTGAGATCACAATATGGCTACTTCATTACTTTCATTGATGGTTTCTCACGGTATACGACTGTATTTCTACTTAGACAGAAATTTGAGGCCTTATCTGTTTTCATACAATTTCACAAGGCTACAAAACATCAAATCGGTCGTCGCCTTAAGAAGCTTCGTAGTGACAATGGAGGCGAATATGTTTCTCAAGAGTTTGTGAGTTACTGTGCTGACAATGGAATTCATCATGAACACACTATTCCATAATCACCTCAATAGAACGGCCTTGCTGAATGAAAGAATTGCACTATTCTCAATGCTGTAAGATGTATGCTGATTCATTCTGGTTTATCTCGTGTTTTTTGGGCTGAAGCTACTTTGACAATAGTATTTATTTAGAATCATCTTCCTACTACTGCACCCTCTGGTAAGATACCCATCACATCATGGACAGGTGACATTCCTTCTGTACCTCATTGTCGAACCTTTGGATGCATTGCCTATATTCATATTCCCAAAGAAACACGAACAAAGCTTGATGCTCCTGGTCTTAAAGTTATTTTTATTGGATATTTTGACACTTCCAAAGGTTACAAATTCTATGACCCTTCCTCCAAGAAAGTAATTGTGAATCGTGATGCCACTTTTAACGAACAACTTATGGGAGGCTCATGGTCCATGAATGATTCTGATGATACTAAATCATTGCTTCAGGCTTTTCCATTTCTTTTAGATGATGAAAATATTCCTATAGAGAAGCTTTCCTCTTCACAACCATCCATTCCAAGTGTTGCCAATGATGATATTGATATTTTTGTTGATCTGGCTATTGATTTTGAACATGGCTCAGGTCATTTTTATGATGACGATATTGCTGATAATGCTTTCTCTACTTCTGAAGATCCCGTTACTTGTGATGAAGCCATCTCTTCACCACAAAAGAATCAACGGCAAGAGGCTATGGAAGCAGAGTACGGTTCTCTTATCTCTAAAGGTACACAGATACTAACTAAATTACCTCCTGGTCGTACAACTATTAAGTGTAAGTGGGTGTATAAGAAAAAAGAAAAAGCAGATGGATCTTTTGACAAGTTCAAGGACATCTAGTTGCAAAAGTTTACTCCCAAGTAGCTGGTGTTGATTATCAAGAGACCTTTTCACGAGTTGTTTGTATTACAAGTGTTCGAGTTTTATTGGCATTTGCTGTTCAATTTGATTTAGAAGCTCATCAAATGGATGTACGAACTGCTTTTCTTAATGGTGACTGGAAGAGGAAATTTATATGGAACAACCAGAAGGGTTTGCTATTCCAGGTAAAGAAGACCTTGTTTCTCAACTCCATAAGGCACTATATGGAACTCAAACAAGCTTCGCGAGCGTGGTATACAAAATTCGATCTTTTTCTCACCTCTAAAGGATTCATCTCTTGCTCTTCAGACCCCAACTTATACATAAAACACCAAGGTAGCAGCTTTATGATTCTTGCTCTTTATGTGGATGATACCATTCTTGTTTCCAATGATTGGATATTTCTTCAACAAGTGATCGAAAAAGTTATTATCTTTTGCATTTGATATCGTGGATCTTGGAGAGATCCACTCATGTCTTGGCATTCAGATCCAACGAAACCGTAAAAAAGGTATTTTATTCCTTCGACAATCAAACTTTATTGCAGATATTATTCAAACATTTGGTATGGAATCCGCACATTCGGCCAACACACCTTGTCTTGTGAGCTCTACGAAGAAAAATTCTGACAATGGCGGTCAACTTGTCACGAATCAACCTTATGCTAACTTGATTGGATATCTTCAGTTTCTTGGTATGAATACTCGTTTTGATATTCTGTTGCTAATTATCTTGGAAAACATCTTGCACGTCCTTCTCTTAAGAATTGGTCTGTAGCAAAGCGTGTATTGAAATACTTGAAAGGCACTACAAATTTTGGTTTGGTTTATCGTCGACAACTCACATTGTATTCCATGCAATCTCTTTCTCTTTTGGGTTACACAAATGCAGACTGGGCAAGCTCACATTTATCTATACGATCTACTAGTGAAAATTGCTTCTTTATAAATGGTTGTCTTGTTTCTTGGATCAGCAAGAAACAACGCTGTGTTGCAGTTTCTACAACTGAGTCAGAATATGTCGCAGAATCACTTGTAGCTCGTGAGCTAATCTAGCTTTGACAAATGCTGGTTGATATTGGTCACTCTCCTCTTTCTAGCACACCCTTGCGGTGTGACAACCAAAGTGCTATTAGTCTTGCAAAAGACTACGTTCGGCATAATAAGTCAAAGCACATTGCTGTCCATTATCATTATGTCAGGTATGAAGTATTCAAATGAACCATTATGGTTGAACACTGTCCAAGTGACCAGATGATTGCAGACATTATTACTAAAGGTCTCAACGAGTCACGCTTCATCCTCTTGCACTCGGAGCTTGGAGTTGCTTTGGCCTCACTCTTTCTAGATTAGCTTCTATGATATTGTGGTAGCTTTGTACATATGACATTGTAATCCTATAGATACCATGCACTATGCACACTTCACATTTGCACATTGTGATCTCTGAGTCACTTGTATATTTGTACATAAATACACAACTCACTTTCACATCATCATCGTTGGTTCATATTTTCACATTGTATAGGGGCTTGGATTTTTCCCTTGAACTCCCCAAGGGTTTTTTCATCCAAATCTAGAGACCTTCGCTTGAGTGGAGATGTTGGAGCTATATATGGCTCACTCTACTCAAATTGGTCTCACCTATATATTTGTATCTTGTCCTCAATATGAATCAGTCTTTGGCAGCGTACATGGTGTGTCTCTTGTCTCGTCTCTCTCTCTTTCTCTCTACATCTCAACAATCTCATCATACATGCTATAAAAAAAGAAAACTAATGCTATTTGGCTAGGGCTAGACTGACGTCGTCTAATAAGACGTCTGATCGCATCCAAGCAGCGTATCTGTCGGATTGTGCAAAAAAAACAATAAGACTTTCTGTAAGTATGAACATATAACTACAAAACAATCTATTTTCTTAGCTTATCAATAAAATACAACAAATGTAAAAGAGTAAAGTGAAATAGTAACCATGCCGCCGCAAGAACTAAGAATGTCCATCAGGGAGTCTAAGCCCTTTTTGCCTGCGTACTCGCGCTTGTACGCTGTGGGGTCATGTCCTATCATCAACCACTGTTCAAAACATACAAAGAGTCCATTATGTTAGAATTTAAAAGTACAAATGGATGTAACTATCAAACCTAAAGATCAATACAAAAACACTTACAAAATCAGCCTCGTAATGTCCACCAGCCGCTCCCCAAGTGGAGGCGGTGTCGAGGCATCAGCGGCGGCATCCCCACAGCAACCGCCGCCGCCACCACTAGAGTGTTGGTGCCTGACGAGTGTGAAGATTATCTCGTCGACATCAAAGATTCAAAGTGCACTGAATGCTCCAAAACAGAGGGAGATGCTTAAGGAGTGGAATGATGTGATGGTGCTCCAGAGCGATGATGCTCCTCGTACCACCTCCTCTGCTGGGGTGACAGAGAAGAAAGAAACTCATCATTATCCATACCTGCATCAAACACACAAACATTTAATCTTGATATTGAATGGAGAAGAAAACATGGACAGTTTATAATCTATACTATAGATAATAGGGAGAGGGATTCCTATGTAGAGAGAGAGAGAGAGAGAGAGAGAGAGAGAGGTCTCATAAAGGGGGAGGGATTCTTGTGAAGTTCTTGTGAATTTGTCTCCCGTGTGCATTCTACGTATATTGCAAAAGCTATGTCTTGAACAACATGCCTTTTATATGTAGCTGTGACAAGACACTTTGGTCATAAATTAAATTTCTTTTCTATTTGCCATAGTTTTCGCGATTACTTACGATAGATTTTTGTCACAAGAGAGAGAGAGAGCAGTATGTCTAATCTATTGTGTATATGCAAATTTCTATATTCTTGGGCAGTTGCAGGTTCTTGGACTCCATTAGTATGAGTGATTATGGCAGCAATAGTGCTCGCCCCAGCAAGGCGGACATATAGTGCTTCTTAGCGTCTCTTTCACCCGATCAACTAGATCTAGTGGAGGGACAAGCAACATCTATGAGTAGAGATGGATCACCTCCTTTGCGATTGCAGCCTCAGTCTCTGTCGCCCGAGGAGCGCAGTGCTGTGCCGGCCTCAAGCCGACGTAGTCGGCATATCAGACTTTCATGACACATTGAGGAGTGTCCCTGCTTGTGAGACTGCTCAGGATAAAGCCTCCAAGGATTATGATATTGCTACGCTGCATTGGGAGTTTCCAGCTCCCTCTATGGAGAATACTCTCACATTGAAGTATTTGTATATGTTTGTACATCTGTAAGTTCTTAATGGTGTGTGTTGAAACCGTAGGAGCTAGTCAAGTGTGTGTGTGTGTGTGTGTGATTGAGAGGGAGAGAGAGAAAGAGGTGAAGGGAACATGAGAGGGAGGAGAGGGAAGGAGCATACCTGTAGTGGAAGCAATGACAATTAAACACAATTTAAATTTCTCAAGTATAGCATATAGACAGGAATGGACAAGAAGCCACATGAATTAAAAATACATTATAAAAGGGAGCAAAATTGTTCAAATACAAAGTTTATGGATTTAGGAGGTCTCTCTCTCATCCTCTCATAGCTCAACATAACTCCCTATGTCTATATAGAGCTCTCTGTTTGGATAGATGTCCTCCATTTAATTTTGTAGATCCTCTGCATGCACCTTATAAAGAGTTGCAGCTTGATGCTCCTCTGGCACCACCTCAACAGCTTTTGACTGAGCATCTTCTCCAATCTCCTCCATCGATGCCGTTTTGATTGGCACATGGTAGCCCTCATACATCCATGCACTACGAGGGGCTACCTCTATGACATACCACCAGTTTGATGCAGACTTTGTAGGATGAAATATCACCTGCCAGAGCCACATAACTTACATGAGAGCTTCCAAGCACATAACTTCTAAAATTGGATGTTAAATGTCAAATAGTGAAAGGCCGAAGGTTAGAGAGGCTAAGTGTCACTCTAATGAACGAGGCCCTTCTGCAAACCAAGCGAAGGGATTCAGTCGAGCCATCTCCCACCCCATCTTTTAGCGTGAAATCAGAGAAATACATTTGGTGGTTGGGTACTATTGAGGTGCCCAAAGAAACCAATGGAGTACTTTCATGGATTTTTGAGAGAACTCCATGGATCACAGAAGTAATACACTCCCAAATTTCACGTCAGAAGTTGGAGATTGAGGGTTTTGGTAGTTATGATGTGGAGTGGCACTTAGGTGGGGATTTGGAGACCATAAAGTGTTTGCTTGGTTTCAAACAAGGGGCTTCTTCTCTCATGCCTTGTCCATTTTGCACTCGAGGGTACAAACCTAATGGACAAAAATCACATAAGAGCACTGCAAAGGTCGGTTTCATGCTTCCATGGCAAGGGCATGGAGAACAAGGGTTAGATTGTCGTGATGTCGGAGATGAAGGTAGAGAATGGGAAGCGTCTATTTTGAGATGTCCCATGCTCAATGCCCCAGACCGTGATCAAAAGGACCACGCTTGGAATCCAATATTTCCATTTCCTCTATCGAATGCACATTTTTGTACATTACACGCATTGATGCGCATTTTTGATAGGCTATTGAACCCCCGGGTAGTTCACTTAATAAAAATGTAACCTATCACGTGAGTTCAATAGAAGGGTATTTAAAGTTCTTGAAACTTACAGAAATATATATACATAAGGGTATTATTTTTTCAAATTTGAAAAAAACTTACAAAGTTTAAAAGAAAAGGGTACATTAAATTCTTCACAAAATTCATAGATAAGGGGTTTTACAAACATGTCTTGAACGCACGTGATATGGTAGTTTTACACATAGTGAACCCCCTGAGATTGAACCTGCACATTGACTATGCTTTCACAATGAAACCGTTGGTCCTAGGAAGAGATTGAAAGAGTGGAGGTACTCTTGAATTTTATTGGCTGTCACGGTGGAAATGTGTCTATCGTTGCTGCAAAGAACACAGGGGATGAAATTGCTCAACAAGTGTCAATGAGCGGACAAAAAGCTAGAAACTTTTTGAAGAAAGTTTCCCAAGGAAAGCCAAGTCGATATGATGCTCAAAAAAACTCCAACCATCACGCAGGTAACCTTTGGGAGCTTTGGAAGGATTTATGCAAAGCTACTACTGACAATGATTCAAATGGCGAGCTTACAAACAAGCGCAAGCAAGTTTGGGCACATTTTGATAAAATGGTCAAGCTTATGGGCCTTAACAGCACAACAGAAGAACAACTCCAATCATTTCAAGAATCCTTGGCGGATTTTACCAAGGTCTTCACTCTTTCCTGGGGTGAAAATAACATCACACATTACATGGTAAGTCATTTTACATGGTGTATTTATTACAAGGGATTCTTTTTATTAAATAATGTGGATCGTTTACTCATGTGAATAGCATATCTTGTTTGCGCATGGTGCATTTTTTATGCACAAGTATGGATCGCTTGAAATTTTTATCATTCAAGGCATGGAGAAGTCCCATTATCGAGCAAGGGGAGTGTACTTCAAAAATACTCGACATGGTGGTGGAATCGTGCAATCCAATTATTTGGAGGAGATGTTCAACTGGTTTTTTCGCACAACATTTGCTCGTAAGCTCACAATGGAGTGTGCGCGACAATCGAAGATTGCTATTGAAGTGCGGAAATGGAGTCGTCAAGAGCATAGCAACAAGTGGCAAATGTCGCAAGGTCCCATCAAGCATGCTGCATGGCGGCAATGCAGAGTGCGACAAGGATCAAAGTGGATATTGCGAGAGTCACTAAACATGAACGCAGGGTCCAACTCTTAGCAACATGTTTATTTAAAAAATAATAGTTTTTTTTTCAAAATTAGTGTGAACAGGGCCCTTTTTAAATGGGCCCTTATAAATATTGCATGCTCTCATAAACCACTCATTTCTTAAGAACAGGTGAGCTCTTAGCAACGAAATGGAGTGCACCAAACAAACAGCGAAAGAGTATCTGCCTGCCAACAAAAACACCCTCCAAGGATGTGAGAAGCCGCCATGGATTAAAGGCACAAGAAAACGGCCACGAACACCTGGCCATTGCAGGAACTCTTCTGGCAGTGGGCATGGTGGTAGGGCATGAGAGTCATCGAGGACTGTTGAATCTCCACCTCCTCAAGATATAACACCTGGAAAAAGAATGAAGCAACGTATCTAGCGTCGGAGAGAAGAATAGGGACAGCAAACAATAGAGTCCGATAGGGAGAAGCAGTCGTCGCTCCACCAATCACAAGCAGGACCATCCAGGACTCGGGTGGTCCATACAGACACTGAATTAGAGAGTGAGCCACCATGGCTACGAGATGAAATACCGCGCACACACCGGGTGGCCATTGGGGGGAAGACATTGCCTCGAGGCCAGGGAGCTCTCCCCACACAACAAGATCGGCAACCAAGGGAAGAGGAAGAATCAGAAGAGGCTGCAGAACCAGCCCCTTAGCATGTAAATAGGTGCAAGTCTAAGTTTTTCAAGAAGCCTAAACGCCGCCCGCCAGCAAATGTGCCAGTGCCCCCAAGACAACCGCAGCGGCGCCGAAAAATAGCAAGGGCATTTGCAGAAATCCGCCACTACCAGAAGACTACGAAGCTTTTGATTCGACGCGCCCCCTTTGCTCGCACAATGAAGGAGGTGCTTCAAAGCTATGGAAATCAGTATAGAATGCAAGCAATAGCGCTAGAGGCTATTCAAGAAGCTGCAGAGGCCCACATCATTTCGGTGTTGGAAGATACCAACCTATGTGCCATTCATGCAAAGCGAGTAACAATACAGCCAAAAGATATGCAGCTTGCACGTCAATTGCGGCGAGACTTCGAGCATTAGCTGAAGTTACCCCTCTTTTTGTATTGTACACCCTTATCTTTGTAATGATTTGACTTTCCAATGACAATATGATCAACAGTTGTGTCTACTGTGTCTATTATCTTTGTAATGAAATGACTTTATAATTTCAAGTTCTGTATGTAATTTCAGTAAATTTAGGTATTTTAAGTATCCTGGGGGGTAGATAAGCCTACCAGGGGCAAAAAAAAGCCTGGCCACAAGGGTGCGCAAATGGCCCATCAAAACTTTTGGATGGGCCTTTTGCGCGCCCTTGTGGCCAGGCTTTTTTTTGCCCCTGGTAGGCTTATCTACCCCCCAGGGTACTTAAAAAGCACAAATTTACTAAAAGAAATTGGTTTTGCAACATTATTTTAGATGGAGCCTTGTGGCCACCCTTTTTTGGCCATTTCAAGCTTTGAATTCCCCATAGGATATCAAAAAAGTTAACACATTGTGAAACCAAGTGTCTATGCAACATTAATTTGGATTTTTCAAATGTCCAATGTAATTGGGCTTTTTGGTGGAGGGGTGTACTAGGTAGAGCTAAAGCAGGTGATAGTGTGCTTGAAACTTAAATTCATAATTGATTTCACCTTTTCTAGTGTCCTCGAGTGTGAACATATGCTAAAATTTCCATAAAAAGGGTGCATCTAAATTAATGATGCAAAACCAATTGATTTCAATAAATTTGTGCTTTGTAAGTATCCTAGGGGGTAAATAAGCCTACCAAGGGCAAAAAAAGCCTGGCCACAAGGGCGCGCAAATGGCCCATCCATCAGTTTGGATGGGCCATTTGCGCGCCCTTGTGGCCAGGCTTTTTTTTTGCCCTTGGTAGGCTTATCTACCCCCCAGGGTACTTAAAATACCTAAATTTACTGAAATTGACTGAAATTACATACAAAACTTGAAATTACAAATTCACCAATTAAAACAATTTTCATATCACCAATTGAAACAATTTTCAAGATTGACAAATCACATTCAAAAGAATTTGCAAGATAGAGAGACAATTCCAAATATTTTTTATTACTTCCAAAACAGTGATTTTACATCATGTATCTGAGGAGCTCATAATTTTCTTGACCATTTCCTGGCACCTATTTTTCGCGTAAGGCAACTCCCCAGTCAAGAGGGACTGCGCTATGGCCTTTGGGTCACTTGAGCCAATGGAAGCATGTATCCCTATCTGGGCAAGCACTTTACCACGAAAGCCAGTGCCAAACGCTGTGCATACAAGGGATCTACGCACTAGGAACACTTGATGCACAGTTTGAGCAATGGTGCTCAAACACAAAACTTGCTCAAAGATTTCAACGACCAAGTCATAAAATGGGCTTGGGGAGTAAATTCATTATGGATAATGGCCACATCGCCAGGGGGGAGTTGTCCTAGGTAATGCGCAAGGGAAGCTTGAGGTCCAAATCCCGTCCGCTTACCACTCGTCCTTGCAGCAAAATCATCAAGCTCCACGACATACTGTCATAAACTGATGAAGGTTGAGAAAAAAGACAATGAAGGATAAAATAGTAACATGAAAATTAGGATACAGCTTACCTACTGCTCCTTGTCATCCTCCTCCCTGTTGTCCTTTGCATCCAAGTCAATGCTCCCATGCACCACAGATACGAGCTTTGGATCATTAGATGGGAGGTTGCATAATGGCATAGGCATCCTAGCAGCCTCAACCTTGGCTTGTGTGGCTTGGAATTCTTCCTCAGCCACGTGCAATTGCTCTGCTGCCAGGACCTCCACACATACAACTGCAATAGTGTCAGCAACAGATTCCCCAACTGGCAAGAGCTTGCTTTCTAGGGCATCTGGCGTATTGTCTAAGGGACATTTAGTGCTCTTGCATAGCACACTCAAGCATTCATCCATGCGCAAGCCAAATGCTTTCTCCAAATCATGTAGAAACACATACTCCTCCCCATCCACTACCACTGAGAAGAAGCGGCTGATTTCTACCTCTGGAATACCCACATCCGTCAGTGGTAGTGGCATTCGAGTGTCACTAGGTCCAGTCACAACTATGGATTTCTCAACCACTTCCTCGAGACCCCTGGGGTACTCGAGCCGGAGTGTCTTTCCTTTCGCTGCAAGGTTCATGGGGATAACCTACTGCTCCTTGGTGTCCTTGATAAAGGACCCAACCTGAAGGTGTGGTAAGCGGAGCTCCTCCAAATCAGGTTCCTCGCTCACCAAGAAGACAAATGTTGCGAGCCGAGAAAGGTACTGCACCCCCAACCTGCGCTTCTTGAGCGCTGACACCCCTGGGGCTTGCTCGTCCAAGTAATGGCCTGCATCAGTTGCAATTCCTTGGAATCGTTGCAACCACTTGGAGAATGGGCGATCACCTTTGTGTATATAGCGCAAAAGATTGCAAGGCACCTAGATCCCTGCATATGGGGGGATAGATACAGAATATTTTATGATGTGCTCCTCCATGAACGCAAAAATCTCGGCAAATGCATCCATGTGAAGGGAAATTGTGGCGTCAAGGTCAGGGAGATGAGTAAAAAAGGTGTGGAGGTCCAACTTCCCTTGGTGTCCTCGAGGAAGAGGATGAAGCGTGACAAAGGGGTGGATGCGGCTGTAGATGCAGAGGTTGTGGAAGCATCCATGTCTAGCCTAGGGTGTAGATAGAGAGTGGAGGAGCTCAAGAGTTGCAAAAGTGAAAATAGTGAATGAGTTAGGTGGCCCCCCTTTTATAATGGACCCTTTTTTAAAGACATTTTAAAAAAAAGGCACTTTCACCAAAAAATGATTTCTCATCTCAATGCGAAAAATTATATTCAAAGGCATGATTTGCCGAAGCAAATCATGTTGATTACATCGGGGATCGTTTTGAAAATTGCAAGAGTTACAAAGTTATAAGATCGATAGCATAGTTCCATCCATCCCCCGGTCCTCCTCAACCTTCAATTTGTCTTCCATTCTCTTCCCAATCTGTGGACAATAAGCATCCAATGATCGACAAACCATGATGTATTGAAAATGTGGTGGAAGGATTATCACCTTGTGACCTTGTAAACAAAATTGTGCTTGTTGAAGGGCCTCAAAACCCATAATAACCAAATGTTCTCGCACATTACTGAGAGTCCAATGCTTGTTCACTTGGACTGCCTCCAAAGCATCGTTGGGTATCTTCACTGCAACGTCAAAGCTTGCAATAGCGCCGTCTACACTCTGTAAGGGAGTCCACACTCCAAGCTTGCACATCCAACGATCATATTGAATCGTATGGACAAGGAGGTGCGGGATTTCAAATAGCGCATTCCAATACTTGAAGCTCCAACCTTACAACGGTACCGGTCCCCGTTGTGCATGCCCTCCACAAAACCCCAGTCCTCTTCTAAAAGCCTTCCTAATTCCTCGTAATGCACATCTTTACATACAAGCATTGTGGTAGTCTCCACAAATCCAAACTCTTTAAAAATGTGCACAAAACAATGAATAGGCAAACACCAACTCAAGCCCACAGACCTAGAAGCTTTAGAGTATTTCAAAGAGTTTTGGACATCTATTATCATCTTTTGCTTGAAAGATTCTACCGACCAGAAATTTGGCACCGGCCACTCCATACTTAATAAGGAAGTTACTTTGATGGGTTCAAGAGTTCCAAACATTTGTGTAGAAGTAGGGACAATATAGGAGTGAGAATAGGAGAAAATCCTTCTTTGAACCAGTTTGGTTGGGCAAAGATGTGGGAACATTGTTGCTCCAATATCCGCATGTATAGCATTGAATGTGCCGGAGAGACTATGTAGTGGCTATTCCTCCACCAACGTGGATGGAAATATGACTATTAATGCATGACAAATCTTAAGTATGAATCCATAATAACAGTACACTGTGATTTCACACCTAGCTTTGTATTCTCAAAACATGTACTTACAATGTGTTGGAAATCGAGGTGGTTGTTGCAAATGCATGGTTGACATTGAGAAAACATGTTGCACAATGGCTACGGTCCCCTTGTCTTTGCGGTTCTTGAAGCTAAGGAGCCTTCCTTTCCAATGGAGATCCAAGTTTGCATGATTCCGTACACGATGAGGGCCAATATCAGATGGTTGCATATATAACCAAACACCTTTGGTGAACTCTTGTGGCACCCACTCATCATCCACACCTCTAGTGTTGTGGCATGCAAGTGCTGTGACCTCATCCTTTGGCCACCTTTGCGAAGTAGAGTTGGCCATGGTTGAGCAAAGAAAATTAGGAGGAGGAGCAGGACCTTGCTTGTTGCTACAATGTAGGTGGGATAAAGTGATATGAGAAGGTGGTTAATCCTTGTGGCAATGGGAGGAGAAAGTGGACAACCCTTTCTTGGTGTGCCAATGAGAGGAGAAGGTGGATAACCCTTGCTTGGTGTGGCAATGGAAGGTGGTAGGGGAGGAGAGAGGAGCTTCCTTGCTGCAGCAATGGAGATGGTGTAGAGAGAGAGAGTGTGTTGGAGTAGAGGATGAGTGTGATGGTTGCAACCAAGGAGGGGTTGGAAAAGGGGTTCTAGAGAGAGAAAATAACTTTTTGCCTAAGGACTACTTTTGGGGGAGCTCTGGATAGTAAAAAAAGATTTTTCAAAAGTTTTTAAAAGAATTTGAATTTTAGGGTTTTTGGGTGCACGTTTTGACTTTTTGAGGTCAAAAAATGCTTTTTTTTATCATAAAATAGATTTAGGGGGGTTTTAAGAAGATAAAAATTGAGTTTTGAAAATTTTGAAAAATTTCAAATTTTTGGGATTTTTTCAAAACCGGATCAAAAAGGAGGGAAGTTGGAGGTTCCATATGGCCCACCCAGCCCCCCCTACCCCCTCTTCCCCCCCCCCCCCACATTCTCACTAGGTAAGAGCCCATTTAAGAAGTGTAAGACTATTTTGTCCCCCTACATTTTTTAGGGCATAGAGTGTGTCCACCACCCTCTTCTCATTGGCTGGCCTCTAATTAAACTTAATCCCAAAGGGCCCCTAGAGGGTTCATATTTTTTCTAATGAGTCTTAGGTGTAAACTAGGGACTCTGATACAATCCAACCTTCTGCCACGCTACCCTTCGGACGTGCCTTCTGATGCACATATCCCTTGAGAATTTTCATGAAACGTTCTAAAAAAAACATCCATCTGGAATGTACTGTGCAAGCTATTTCCACCTCATCAACTATGTGAACAAGAAGATGCACCTGAATGGTTAGCATGGTAGTAGGAAAGTGTTTCTCAAATATGCACACAACCTCCGAAACGTTTAGTCTGGCGAATGGTATGGTGTCTACATTGATCTCCTCTTTTGAGATCCATTGCACCAACTTTGCAAGCTTGTAGATTGTGTTACGGACGTCAAGAGACAAACATTCTTCAATGGCCACCGGTAAAATAAACTACAAAACACATTTAGAAATGATATTAAAGTCCACACACGAATTTGTTACACAATTCCCACTATGATATATTCCACTTCAAACATACCTGACACATTTTATGCCAGTCATGTGACTTCAAATTGGTAAGCTTCCCTTCTTTAGTGAAACACGTTCAAAGCGAGTGCATTATGCCAGTGGGGGTCCGCACATATCAAATGATCTTTTTTACTTTGCATTCTTGGGCTCCTGTCAAAATCCATGGCACTTTAGGGAGTTTTATTGATCCATCGGGTGTTGTCTACAGCCAATATTTCTCCATACAATCCACATTTCTAAGGTCAACCCTGGCTCCCAAAGGATCTCTCTTGCCGGTCAGATGGTCCCACAACAGATTGCCCACATTCTTGAATATGTGCATTGGATCGAGCAAGTGATTGATCATGAGTCTGGGCCAATATGGTAACTCGTACCATAGAGAGAGTCTCTTCATCCCTGGGGACAAACTGTCATCACACATCTCCTTTTGCTCTAACCATGCTTGTGCAGACATCCTCGATGGCTCTCTTCCCAAAATATTGTTGCATAACTCATGATTCTGGAAGATACGCTTGATGACCTTCGTAGATTTGCTTCTTTAATGAGGGTGCTTGACGTGCATTAAGTCTAGGTCCACATGTGACACATGCTGATCTGTATCCGCTTGTTTGAAGCCCTACATGTATACACATGACAATAGATAAGCTTGAGAAAAATCAAGATTTGTAGTGTTTGAGGTTGAGTATAAATCACCTGAGCATTCTGTTAGCCCGAGATAGTCATGCATGGTCTACATTAGAATTCCTCTGATCAAAGCATTGCATCGACCTGTGTGTCGGCTCATATCCACCACTTCTATGCCAATCCACAATTGTTGTAGCTCTTCCAATAGTGGACAAAGATACACATCCATATTCTTCACTTTATACTGCCCTGGCACAATCAAACTTAAAAACAAGTGCCCTTCTTGGTAGTCAACCATGGGGGAATGTTGTAGTTGACGATGACAACGAGCCATACACTGTAAGATTTTGACCATCCATAGCCAGGCCTATGTGCAAATTTTGAGCTTCCCTGGTAAAATCCGGCCATGTATCGTCTATATGTTTCCAGGCTATGCAATTTGCAAGAATCTGTAGCACACCATCCAAAGATCTATTCTCCTCAAGCCATGATGCTAGGGCGGCCATGGACTTACATTCAAAGAAATGCTTGATGCAAGGAAGCAGAGGAATATGTCGCAAAACCTTTTGTGGATTTTTTTGTCCGTGGATATCTACTTGATATCTCTCGGAATCACATTTTGCACACTTCTCCATGTCTATGTTTTCCCCTCTGAAAAGAATGTAGTCGTTAGGACAAGCGTGAATCGAATTGTAATCCATCCCCAAGTTTTGCAAGATCTTTCTTGCTTCCTCTCTGGAATTTGGCATCGCATTATTAGCTGACAGTATGTGCTCTTTGAGCAATCTACACAGAAAAAAAAATGCGGTACAGTTGTGTAAGTAATCTATCAGATCATTATACATCTAGAGTTTTTTTTATTGAAGTAAACACATTGTAATAGATCACTTGAATAGCGTTGTGATGCTAGAGTCCCTCCATCCAAACTTTGCCTGCATCTTGAGAAGAACCAAGAGTGCCTTCAATCTAGACAAACGTGCTCCATCATACAATGGTGTATTGGCTTCACTTTCATATCATCATAGATAAGCCTTTCTGAATCCATGATCATCTCGATCATTTCATCAATCCTGGGCTCAAACATTGCCTCGTAGGGAATGTGGTCTGCATGATCATCCTTCGAGCTGTCAGAGGCTACACCTTGTGGCCTTACGTATGCTGCTTGACCAAAGTGCCTGCGAACACGTTGATGGGAGCAAAGCGACACCCAAACCCCGACGGCCTCTAAAACGCTGGGGGCCGATGGCACGCCTCGATCCGGTCATCACTGTAAAGCGAACAGGGGGCACCACCTAGTTTTGAGCGGCTAGGACGCAGACCACGATGATGTGAACACCGCAAACTTACACACACACACACACACACACACACACACACACACACACACACACACACACACACACACACACACGCACACACACACACACACACAGAGAGAGAGAGAGAGAGAGAGAGAGAGAGAGAGATTGAAAAATGATGAAAACCCTCGGGAGTGTGAGGGAGAATTGTTTCTGCAGTATTTACAATGACCTTCCTTCCAGCGAGGTGACACACCGTGGTGATAGAGAGGTGGGGAGAAAAGATGGTGAAACTACTTGGTGTGTTCTCTAACGACAACTTGATGATTGTAAAACTTGCTACCAAGAACTTGTACGTGTGTGTGCATCGACCATTGAAGTCGAGAGGTGGACGTGGCTCCCTTCACATGGTGCAATTCCCAAAGCAAACCATCACACAAGCCCCCTCCCCATGATGCCAATAGTGTCAATTCTTCCCACTAAAACTCTACCAAGTGCTGACCTCTCATGAACTGTCCCCCCCCCGATAGTGACCTCTTAGTGCCCTTTTATAGGTGTTGGCTACTTGGATTAGGGTAATCCCGATTTGATTACGGTAAGCTAATTGGGGAGACAAAGCAAGGCGGTGGGCCCGGTGTGGTTGACCCTTGCTTTCTCTTGGGAGTTATTTAAAATGAAAACCTCTAGGTGGGCCCTTGTGACCATCACCTAGAGAGAGGGAATTTACAAATTGGGAATTTTACAAGGCTTGGGTGAAAACTGAAAAAATGATGATGATAACCTACGAATTACTGAAAATGGTGTGACCTTCTCTTCATTGAGGTAAGTTATGAGTGAGTGAGAATAGCCCAATTCCATAGTGACACACTCATCTTAGTGCCACACTTTCTCTTGAAGAAAGGCTGAAGTCTTGCCTCATCTTCTCTCTCCATTAAGGTGGTGGCGATTGCTCTCATGTAAGATATATGTTGCTAGTTTTACTTTCATTTGCATATCTAGTCCAATACTTGTCTCTCTATCTTTATCTCTCATTATCTATCTCTAATACCACCACCACACTTAGATCTATCTCTAATTCTATCTTTACTCCTCCTTTCATCTCTCTTGTTGTGTCCTAATTGTTTCATTGGAAGGTATTCAAGAAGCAACCTTGTCAATCTAATGGGTACAACCTTCTTGCGGGAAACAATTATGTACACAAGGTTAGTAACCATATCTTCATCTTCCACAAGCATGTCTCTCTCTTAAGGTTCTCATTCTCTTCCACAAACTCTAGAATCTCCTTGCTACAGGTACTTCTCTCCCCGCAGTATCCTTATTGCCTAAGGGCAACAATAGGGCTTGGGAGAGAAACTCTCTTCTTCTTCTCCTTTCACTTCTTTCATACCTTTATCTTTGAACATACTAAGTATATCATTGATGAATAACCATAATCCACATAGAGGTAATTTCTTTCAATTCCATTCAGTGCAATCCTTTAGGGTCAACATTTGGATTAGTCAAAAGATTCACTTTCAGCAACGCATAGTGTTTCTATTTGGTCCTGAAAGGCTCAACGAAATACTTCTCTCACTAGATCCCATCATACTACCTATTATTGACTATGACTTCTCTTTTGATGTGAATGTGGTTATTTTATTATGAATCAAGAGGATTTGTACTCACAACTAATCCCAATCGCTAGACAAAACATATACATTATAGTGAGCACAAAGCTACAGTTCCAAAGAGCAATCCGTAGCTTATTTGGACAACAAAGATTAAATATCATTAACTCATCCATTAACCCTTTTCTCCTACCCATGATACGATATGATCGAAATCTCGATGTTTTCATTTTTGTTTTGTTCTGACAATCTTTCATGAGTTCTCTCCATCACGTGTGTGTTTGTAAGGAAAAGTGAGCGGCTTCTTTGGCTACATTTCTTCTTTAGCTCTAGAAGCTATGTTATCTACATCTTAGCTCCTTCTCATAACCCTTGAGCTTCCTCACAAACTCTCACAACAAGAGGCCCAGTGCCTTCCTGGCAAGAACGCCAACTTCTTGACAGCGTGTGTGTATATATATATATGTGTGCGTGTTTATTTATATGTGTGCGTATGCATGCGTGGAAACGGGGGGGTGGGTATTTATATACATATACATATATATATATATATATATATATATATATATATATATATATATATATATATATATATATATATATATATATATATATATATATATATATATATATTTATTTATTTATTTATTTATTATTATTATTTTTTTCCCGGACATGGCAACGCAGAGGCGAGGGGGGGGGGAGATGGTGAATGAGAGAGGGGTGCATGCAAGCGTGTGTGTGTGTGTGTGTGTGTGTGTGTGTGTGTGTGTGTGTGTGAGTGAGGGTGTGGCGGAAGAGGGTAGGTCAAGGCGGCGCCTGCACGGGGCAATGGAGAGAGAGAGCGCGAGTGCCGAGAGCAAGGTGCCGGGTGTGCGTGGCCTGCTGTGTGCGCGAGCGCGAGGGTGAGAGGATGGGGAGAGTGAGGTGGGGGGGGGGGGGGGGGGGGGGGGGGGTGATAGGGTTGTGTGTGTGGCTTCAAGCGCACGAGCGCGAGGGTTGGATCCAGGTTGCGATGGGTGGACGCAGGTAATTTGACAGCAGCGGGCGGAAATGGGGGGGGGGGGGGGGGGGGGGGGGGGCTTAGTCAACGAGAGAAGGGGGGAGATAGTGAGAGAGAGAGAGAGAGAGAGAGAGAGAGAGAGAGAGAGAGAGGAGAGAGAGAGAGAGAGAGAGAGAGAGAGAGAGAGAGAGAGAGATTCCCCTAAGGCGGGTTCCCACCGTAGAGGAAAAAGAGTAAGAGAGGGTGTGAGGTTGTGAGAGAGGGTGAGAGGGGATAGGGAATAGGGTGAGTGGTGGAGAAGGGAATTGAGAGAGAGAGAGAGATTCCTTCCATGGTCTGCGGGGCCAGTCTCCAGAGAGAGAGAGAGAGAGAGAGAGAGAGAGAGAGAGAGAGAGAGAGAGAGAGAGAGAGAGAGAGAGAGAGAGAGAGAGAGAGAGAGAGAGAGAGAGAGAGAGAGAGCTAGAGCTAGAGCTAGAGCTAGGTGAAGATAGGGGGAGGGGGGGGTGTTAGGCCAGTGGTCTGCTAGGGTTGGGGGAGGAAGAAAATAGGGGGGGGCATAAGGCCGAAGGGAGTGTGGACGAGAGAGGGGGGGTATAGTGGCCCGTCAGGGCTGGAGTGTGGACAAGCAGAGAGGGGGAGGGAGAATATTTGGAAGAGAGAGAGAGAGAATAATATCTGTGGCGGCCCGCCGGAGGGTGTGACAGAGGGCACCAATGCACCTGTCGGGCCGGGTGATGCAGCGGCAAAGTAGGAGAGAGAGATAATATTGGCGGAGCCGGGCAATAAGAGAGAGAGGGGTCTTCTTTTGGTGATAATGGAGGGGTGTGGCCAAACTGGCGGTGCCCCACTAGTGGTTAACCTTGGGGGGGGGGGGGGGGGTATGGTGAATGGTAAGGGCTTTCTTTTGTTCTTTTTTTTTCCTTTTGGTAACAAGCCTTCCCTTCCTTAGGGTGTGGTTCTCACGGTCACGGTTTTGAAAGCCGACTGTCATTAGGCCTCCCATCTGGCTAGAGGCATTCATGCTTCTAGCCCTTCCTTTGCATCTTTAGTTGTGGAGTTAGAGGGTTCTCCCTCTTCTGGAATGTCTAGCATGAACTCTGGATCAAACCTAAGAAAATATCTTTTCAGCCTCCATCCATTGACCCTAGTCTTCTGAATTCTCCCATCTGCTTCCATCAGCTTATAGCTACCGTTGTCATAGCGTTTATTAACAATGAATGGTCCTTCCCATCTGAGTTGAAATTTCTTGTCCTTCCTGGTGTCAAATATGTTGTCGTATCTCATCATTAACATGCCTTTTTCCAAGCCCTTCTCTTTAAGCCGTTGATTGAAAGTGAGCCGATGTCGTTCTGTCTGCGCTGCATAGTGGTTGATTGCTTCTTCCCTATCTAGTTGGAGCGTCTCCAGATCCAGGATGTGGTTTCAAAGATTTATAATTGGGTGCTGTATCTGGCTAGCCAAGAATTGTAAGCTAGCTATACATACCTCAATGGGTAGAACTGCCTCCTTCCCATAAACTAGATGGAAAGGGGTGAAACCTAAGATGTTCAGAACGTCGTTCAGTAGGCTCAAAGAGCTGCCATGAGATGTTTATCCCCGTCTCCTGTGTGATTGTTAACCTGCTTTGTGATGATTTTGCAAATCATTTCATTTACCTTCTCTACCAGACCATTGCATTGTGGATAGTATGGTGTGGAATGTCGGCGTGTGATACCTAACTTTTTCATCAGTTCTCCCACCAAATCGCCTCTAAAACTTGATCCTCTATTTGATATTATCTCAAGAGGAGTGCCAAAACGGCAACAGATATGCTCAAAAATGAACTTTGCTGCCCCTTGGGTTGTAATGCGGGTGGTGGCTGTTGCTTTTGCCGATCGAGTCATGTAGTCTACTCCCACTATAATGTACACTTTACCTGATAGGGCTCTTGGTAGAGGACCGATTGCATCTATTCCCCATTTCTCAAACGGACCATATGAGATGATAGGAGTTTGTGGCTCATAGGTTAATGTGCGATCACTGGCCACTTGACAATTTTTACACCAATGGTGTACATCCCTCTTCAAGCTAGGCCAAGAGTATCCTGCTTGTAGAATCTTCCTACTGGTGATATCTAGAGCAAAATGACCGCTGCAGACGCCATCATGGCAACTTGAAATTACCTCTGTGATCTCACTGGACGTTGGCTTCCACCTGAGAATCTGATCCTTGCCCTTACAATACAAGTGGTTGTTTACAAGGCGGTATCTGGTAGCCTTCCTTACCAACCACTGCTTCTGGCCTTTGGTGTATCCTTTCGGACATTCTCCTGTATCTAGAAAGCTGACGATATCAGGCATAGCATCACTACCTTGAAAGAGGAGTAGGTTCAGTTTGATTTCGCAAGAACGTCTTGTATTCTTTCTTTGGCTAGTTCATCTGCCTCCTGATTTTCTACTCTGGGGACATGAAATAGTTTCACTACTTCAAATTTCCTTAGAAGATCCTTAACTTGGCGTAGTTGACCAAGTTAAACCTGATCTTTACAAACCCAAGTGCCATTTATCTGCCTTATCAAAAGCAAAGCATCGCCAAACACATTTAGGCACTGAATTCCTTGTGAAATACATTGTTCCAACCCAAGAATTAGGGCTGCATATTCTGCTTCATTGTTGGAGTGGGAGTGTAATAACTACCCGATGGAGAATACTCTTTCTTGTTGCTCATTGAAAATGACTATGCCAGCTGTAGACTGGTCCATTGTTCTCTTGTATGCTCCGTCAAAGAATAGAGAGTGAGCTCTTTCTAGCCTAGGATTCTCTACCATTGGTGTTTCTTCCTTTGCTTCCGTGTTGACCTTAAGCTTCTTCCCATAGTGGCGATGAGTGAGAATTCCCGCTAAACTATCCCTAGTGGATTTTTCTACTTACATGGTGTAGTCAAACTCTTGTAATCTAATTAACCATTTAGAGATCCTAGATGAGACATCCATGTGTCGCATTACATATGGGAAGACCTCCTCCATTGTTAGGATTACAAATGGTGTAGGCAGGAGATAGGAGCGGAACTTTGTGGTCGCAAACATTAGTGCAAGAACCATGTGTTCTACTTTGGTAAATCCCTTTTCTGACGGGGTCATGACACGACTAGAGAAGTAAATAGGATGCATGAAGGAAGTTTGGGGGTACTTTTGCATTAGCACGGCTCCGAGTGTATCACTTCCTACACTAGGGTTCACATAAAATGGCTCGTCCCACTTAGGGAGTGAAATGGTGGGAAGCTTAGCTAGGATTTTCTTTACCTCGGTAAATTGCTGCTCATTTTCTTCACTCCATGAGAAGACATCCCTCTGGGTGATTTGTTGTAGGGGGAGGACCACTTGAGATAGCAAGTGAATGAACCTGCTTAAGTATCTTACCTTCTGAAGGAAAGAAACCAAATGCTTAGCGGTGGTGGGTGATGACAAAGATACCAGGGCTTGAACCTTGCTAGGGTCAACCTCAATCCCTTTTTCTGAAATTACATGGCCAAGGAGAGTGACTTTGCTTTTACCAATGTGACACTTATCCATGTTGAGCTGGCCACCCAATGTTTGCAACCTGCTTAAGCCATCATAGACTTTGCTTAAATGAAGGGCTCGTGAACTATAGATGCAAAAATCATCTATGAAAACCCGTATTGATGTTCCAAAGTAGGGTTGGAAAACAAAGGTCACATAGCGCTGAAATGTGACCGGGCGTTAGTGAGGCCAAAAGGCATCACCCTGTAAGCAAAGCATCCCCAAAGTGTGATGAAGGTTGTCTTCTTCTGATCTTCTTCTGCAATGCTGATCTGGAAGTATCCTGAGTAGCCATCACACACCGTGTATCATTTGTGACCCGCCACTTCATTGAGAATTTCATCCTGGAATGGGAGGGTAATGTGAACCCTCTTCGTGGCTACATTGAGAGGTTTATAGTCCACACAGACTCTCCACTTACCATTCTTTTTTGGTGTGACTACTACTGGGGAGACCAATTCTAAGTCTTCAAGAGGGTAGATGAAACCTGCTTGTAGAAAACTTCTCACTTCTTTAAGTAGTGCCTCTTGTTGGATTACTCCAAGTCTTCTGAGCTTCTGCACTACGGGTTTACTGCCTTCCTTGAGTTTTATGTGGTGTTGCACTACTATAATTCCTGTGATCTTATCATAGCCATCAATGAACAAAGTAGTGAAGTTACCTAGAATGGAGACATATTCCTTCCTTTCTTCATCGATTAACTCATTTGAGATCATTTTTTGTAACTTACCTGTATCCTCTAAGGACTGCGTGCCTGATGATTCCTCTTGGTTTGTCGAGGGTGTTTCAGATTGGGTCAATCTTTTTGGGTCTTTCAGAATAACCCCATCACTTCAATGCTACTGTCACTTCCGTCGGTGGTGGTTGTATCTTCTTCTGAGGTAGACGAATAGTCGCTGGTGGACTCATGTTCTAAGGCCTCCAAGATCATGTTGCGTTCCTTCCCAGTCCTCATGTCGTAGAATATGGACTTCCCTTTAGCGTTGTGAGCGGGATGGAAACACACAGAACGCCTCTATAATGACCCGACACACACTCTTGGGAAGATACACACACACACACTATGGGGCACCACTCGGCTTACACAACCCACCTGGCCGAGATAGGGAACACACCTATGGAGTGAGAGGAGAGAGACTACCCTTTTACCCACTCCACACAGAGGGAGACACACACACACACACACCCAAAAGACTCAACTTAAAAGAGGAGAATTTCTGATGTTTAGACACAATTGAGCTTGGGCCAACACCAATGGGACAAACAGCTCACCCAATATGGGTAAAAGATACCAGATACAATCACAAATTGGAGCAGAAGCTTCGCTCATAGGAAAAACTTACACAGCCAAAACAACAAAAAAACAGTGAGTAATTTGGCAAAATGGACAGCACCATCGTGTCTGGAACGGCCCAAAACCCCAGTCTACAATGTCAAAGTGCTCAAATCCAACCTCAGATGAGCAGTTTACGGCCAAAACATGCTCCAAAATGAGCAAAAACACAGTTGCGGCTGTTCCTCCTCTTCTCTCCACGTTTTTTCTGGTCTTCTCTCTATTTTTTCAGTTCCCACACTTAGCTTTTTTACTTGGGCACCCTTGGCGTTTCAGTTGACCTCAAACGAACCTCGAACAGACCGAAAGCTAACCTCGCAGTACATAGTTGTCACATTTTTGCATCATCCATACGCACACTGGCACTCAACTTTTTTCCAATAATGCATCCCACCACCACGTGAAGTGGCCGCAAGAGATGGTCCTCATGATGACCTTTCTGCATAATTATCATAAGAAAACACCCACGTCGTGTCCGTACTTATCCACGTGCAAATATTGACCCCATTCGACCTCCTGACGCCACTAGATGCCATCTGACGCACCTGCTTACCTCATGTCGTCGGCCCGTGGATGACGACGCTTCACGACTTTGAATTTTTCCTCTACTGATGAAAGTAGAGGCCAAGTCCTGGTATAATGCATTGCCCCAGGCTACCAAGAATGCATGGGATGTGTTAAGGGCTGCCTTTGTAAAGAGGTTTGGTGGAGGCACAACCTTGGAGAAGCTATGGCAGCTACTGACGGAATTGAAGCGGGAGGTCTGCTAGAGTATGCCACCTACGAGTCCAAATTTGTGGACTTATGGGAGAGATGGGTTGCCTCACTGGAGGAAGACGAAGGAGCGCCTAATTTCCTAAAGAAGGACCGCTTCGTTGTTGGTCTGTGGTCGCCGTACAATGAGTTGGTAGTAGAAGTATCCCGCCTTAAAGAAAAGAAGTTGCGCATGCAAGCAAGAGTAAACGAGTCAGAGGAAACAAGCTCGGTCCGATCAACCTCAATGAATGCAACAACAACCAGTCATAGAGCCCAACCGCAAGAGGCATCAAAGGAGCAGCAAGACCTGCTGAGCCGCATCACCACCCAACTAGAGAGTTTATCCGTGTATCTGGTGCAGCAAGGACATGCACCTGTCAGGAATCCAGAACAAGGGAGAGGACAATGAAGGCAAAACCAAGAGTACCACTACTACAATTGCAGGGAAGACGGCCATGGTATGTACTACTGTCCACATCCAAGGAGGCAGAATTTCAATAGAGGGGGGAGACAGAATCAGATCTCTCCACCAAGAGCAAGACCACCACCACCTAGGCAACCAGGGCCAATCCCACGGGTCCAGATCCTTCGACCACCCATACAACAACAACAACCACCACCACAACCTCTCATTCCACCACTACCCCCACCACCAGTTGTGAACCAAGCGGCGAGTGTTATTAGCTTGGAGGCTAAAGGGAAGGCAAAGGTAGAAGAATCAGTTCGAGAGAAGCACAAAGGGAAAGCGAAGGTAGAAGAAGTGGATGCTATGGGAGTGCAGCATGCCAGGCACGAGGAAGCCTCTCAAAGAGAAGAGAAAATGAAAGGGAAGGCCGAGTCTAGCAAGCAAGCAGCTAAACCGCGACGGAAGATAGACATTGTGGACTTCTCAGGAGTATGCAAAACCCTATGACTTAGTTCAGGATGTGTTGAGGCAGGGCCCGAAGATAACTTGGCCCTAATTAATCCACCTTGCACCAAGAACGAGGAGGCAATGGACAAAAATGGTGAGTACCAGGAAATCAACGCCCAAGATAGCTAGGGCTATCTCTGGAAGGGATCTCGACGACATCCTACCAACTATGGATGCCCACATCAAGGGGCAAAAAATATCAAACTTCTACATATATGGTGGCGCTCAAATATGCGTCATGACTGAAAAGATGATACACCATCTAAGACTAGAGGTAAGTAGGGCGGCACCCTGCCAAGCCAAAATGGCAAACAATGTAAGGGTGAAATGCGTGGTCATTGTGAATGCAGTCAAAGTAAAAGCATTCAATATAGAAGTGGAGGTAGACATCTTTGTCATGCCACACAAAGGGGAGGGCTACCCCATCATTCTTGGGAGGCCTTGGCTTATGGATATGGAAGCTACACAAGACTGGACCACCGGAATGATTCAGATGAAGGACGTTGTCAGCAGTTTCTGGGAGCAAGGAATTGCGCATATGTACATACCCATGCATGGTGCATCGAATAAAGGATTGCCCATTTTCCAAAGCAAGGTGGTTACGTGGGGCCCACATGTGTATAGGTAGAACAACATGTACATAGTGCATCGATTTTCACTCTCACCAGTACTAGTGTGTTTTGCCTATAATAATGAGGAGTTGATAACGCGTAAAACTTCTCAAGGAATCTATCCACGGGCTGACGACATGAGGTAAGCAGGTGTGTCAGATGGCATCTAGTAGCGTCAGGAGGTCAAATGGGGTCAATATTTGCACGTGGATAAGTACGGACACGACGTGGGTGTTTCTTGTGATAATTATGCAAAAAGGTCATCATGAGGACCATCTCTTGGGGCCACTTCACGTGGTGGCGGGATGCATTATTGGAAAAACGTTGAGTGCCAGGTGTGCGTATGGATGATGCAAAAATGTGACAACTATGTACTGCGAGGTCAATTTTTGGCCTGTTCGAGGTCCGTTTGAGGTCAACTAAAAGGCCAAGGGTGACCAAGTAAAAAAGCTAAGTTGGGACCTGAAAAAATAGAGAGAAGACCAGAAAAAACATGGAGAGAAGAGGAGGAACAACCGCAACTGTGTTTTTGCTCATTTTGGAGCCTGTTTTGGTCGTAAACTGCTTATACGAGGTCGGATTTGAGCACTTTGACATTATAGACTGGGTTTCGGGCCGTTCCGGACGTGATGGCGCTGTCCATTTTGCCAAATTCCTCACTGTTTTTCTACTATTTTGGCTGTGTAAGTTTCTCCTATGAGCGAAGCTTCTGCTCCAATTTGTGATTGTATCTGGTATATTTTACCCATATTGGGTGAGCTGTTTGCCCCATTGGTGTTGGCCCAAGCTCAATTGTGTCTAAAAATAAAAAAATTTCCTCTTTTGAGATGAGTTTTTTGGGTTTGTGTCTATGTGTCTCCCTCTGTGTGGAGTGGATAAAAGGGTAGTCTCTCTCCTCTCACTCCATAGGTGTGTTCCCTGTCTCGGCCAGGTGGGTTGTGTAAGCGGAGTGGTGCCCTATAGTGTGTGTGTGTATCTTCCCAAGAGTGTGTGTCGGGTCGTTATAGAGGCGTTCTGTGTATTTCCATCCTGCTCACATTCTTTTGGCGCCCCCACTGAGGATCTTCTTCGAGTATCTTCTGCTTCGAGCTTCAAGCTTCGAGATTTGGGATTACAGGTTGCAGACTATAGATTACCAGTTACAAGGACAGGTACAGGTACAGGTGATTCACACAGGTACAGGTAGCTGGAGTACAATGATATACTAGTAGTGGCGTCACTTGTAGTTGTTGTGGGTATGCATCATTTGGCGCCTGTTTGAGCGCATTGTCTACTGGTGGTGTCACTTGCAGTTGTTGGGGGTATGCATCATTTGGCGCCTGTTTGAGCGCATTGTCTACTGGTGGTGTCACTTGCAGTTGTTGTGGGTATGCATCATTTGTCGCCTGTTTGAGCGCATTGTCTACTGGTATTGTACGTTACTTTGGAAACTACCATTGTACGCCTTTGTGGAGCCATATTTGGTTTTATTTGGCAGTCCCAGTCATTTCTGAGACTTGGTCTGGAAGATAGTCATTTCTGAGACTTGACTATACGATATTTGCATAAGCCTTCATGTGAGGTCGATAGCGTGAGGTTTTATTGAGCTAGGGGATTCTCAAATGTGGAGATCCTTTCGGTGATACAGGTAGCTAGAGACCCTTTTCGTGATCTCGCCATAGGCTATGTACTAGTGATTCCTACTTGATGCTCAGGTTCTATTGTTGATAGTTTATGCATACATATACAGTCTATATTTTGGGTTCACACTGCTCTACTTCTGGGAAAACTCTGCCAAAATTTTTCCAAGTTGTGATGGCTGGTTTTTTGGTCTTTTGAGCCATTTATGCTATTATGCTGCTAAAATTCTGGCAAAAATAGAGGATAAGATAGGTGTGCCTTCTTGGGAGTTGCATGGTTGACTTATATGGATGATCAAAATGGCCCTCAATTCACTCCTTTTCATTTAGCTCAGAGAGTCCAGATAAATGTTCATGTGTCCAGGAAGATCTCTTTCCAGCAGCGCATAGTCTTTATGTTCGGGCCAAGAAGATTAAGAGAGATCCTTGAATGTCCTTTGCCTGTTGTAATTCCGATGATCAACTATGAAAACTCATTTGATGTGCATGTGTTTGTCCTTATCTAAAGTTGAGCTCCATTGAAGTTTTTGGGAATTGAGTCAGTCAAAAGTTTTGGGTTCTTGCACGTGTGTTCGAAGGGGTTCTCAAAGAATCGTAACTTGGGTAGCCATGGCTTTCTCTTATCCAGAGTTTCATGGAAGAAGTGATGAAGATGTGGAAGAATTTTTGGAAAAGATGGAGGTTGCCTGCATTAGCAACCAGATTCATGACCCTGCGCAGATGTTACGCCTTCTCCACATTTGTTTGAAGAGTGATGCACGAGTTTGGTCCAAAGCATTTGAAGAGGATTTGTGTGCGGCTGATCCACCTATAAGATTGAGTTGGGACAATCTAAGGCATGGATTGGAAGTGGAGTTTGTGAAGATAGAAGATCCTGACAAAGTGTGGCAAGAGGTACAGGCTTTAGTGAAAAAGGAAGGTGAGCTAGTAGATGTGTACATACGTAAGTTTTCATTGGCATGGGAGAGGATGTGCAAGGCCTTAGCACCACAGGTACCCCCGCCTGACATGATGAAGAAGGATAGGTTCTTGGCTGGCCTTTAGGAGAATATACGTTGGAGAGTGGAGCTAAAGAAGCCTAGGACATATGAAGATGCATTGGAGATGGCAAGGAACAAAGAGTAGAAGCTGAGGAAAATGATCAGCCAGCTAGGAGTGGAGTCTTTGCCCATGAGGTTTGAATTTCAGTCTATGGATTCTTCACAAGGTCGCATGCTAGGGGTTCATCATGAACCAGTGGTTTTTGTTACTCCTCAAGTTATGCCAGCAGTGGTTACCACAGCAGTGCAAGATGATGGGCTAAGGCAAGACATGAGGCAAGTGGTAGATTTAATGAAGAATCTCAGCCTAAACATGCTAGGTCAAGTGGGAAATAATCGAGGTCGAGGGAGGTTTGCAAATTATCTAGGAGGTGAAGAAAGACCCGAGAATGGCGCTGGACAATGAAATGGTAGGTTTTGGAGGCAGACGCCCACATGTTATAATTGTGGGGAGTTGGGACACATTAGCCCGCAATGTGATAAGCCACCAAGGATGGCGGAAGACATGTATCCATTGCCAAGACAGGTGCTAACTAGGTCAAATGATTATGGCATCGAAATTAAGGGAGATGAAGGAACCAGTGGATTAACCCAGGAGGAAAAGGGAAAGACAAAAGTGCTAAGTGTAGTCACCTTGGAGAAGGCATCAAAGCTAGAGGATACGTTAGTGATGCCTATTGAGAAGAGGACCACAGAGGACAAGGAAGGAAGAAGTGCCCCAGGTCCTAGTAAGAAGAAAGGAAAGAGCCATGAAGGCAAGGATGTCAAGGCCAAGAGGAAAAGAAGGGCTCGTCGCAAGTTTCATGTTTCAAATTTTCCACTAGGGGATGGGCAATTAAGCTATGACTTGAAGGAGGATTTGACGAGCAGAAAAGCCGATGTTACTTTTGGGCAGCTTATAGAGATGGTGCCTAAGCTAAAGCGACAATGGAAGAGGATGGTTAACCCAATGCAGAAAGAACCAGAGAGAGGTTCAGTGAAGGTGTTGGCGATGGATGAGCTACCAGACATTTTCCCAATAGTAGATGTGTGGCATAAAAAGAAAAATCTGGGAAAAGGTTATGTGGATGGTGGAGCCCAAATATGTGTCATAACACACTCATGCGTTGAGAAGATGGGTGTGACATTGATTGGGGTGTCAGGCTTTCGAATCAGATTAGCAAACCATCAAAAAGTAAAATGTTTGGGTGTTGTAAAGAGCTTAGAAGTGGAAGCATGTGATGCAAAGGCAGTGGTTGATTTTCATGTGATGCTAGTGGGGTTGGGAGCATATCCTATTGTACTGGGTAGACCATGGTTACGTGCAGTGGGATCTGTTCAAGATTGCCGACATGGTACGATTAGCCTCTATGGAAAGACAGGGGCCAAGAAGCTATATAATATGGACACACGGAAACGATTGGAGGAGCTTTACGAAGATGATAATGAGTCTAGTGATGAAGACTATTCCACAATGACTGATGAGGACAGTGATAGCACTACCAGCAGTGATGAGGATGCTGATGTTGCATTTCTTTTGATGGAAAAAGGAATCCAGGAGTCTAGTTTAGTTGCATTTGCAAATGAGATTGAAGATGAAATTAAAGGGCCTTATGAAGTGATTGAAGGGCTAATGCAGACCAAGGTTGAATCGTCAAAGAAGCAGGAATTGATGACACAAATGATCAGTGGAGACCTCTCAGCTATGGAGATGGAGATATATTTGCACATGCCGGTCTATGCCAAAGTAATTGATGGTTTTCTTGATGCAAGGTTGATATATGGAATCTCTACATGTTTTTCTTGGGAACCAGGTGGAAGCTTGATTAAGCTTTTGATGCAAGGAAATCCAAGTGTTTTTGTGTGGGATCCAGGTGGAATGAGCATCTACTAGTGTTGTTGCTACTGAGCATGAATGCTCTAGCCGGCTAGGGGATGGGCAAATTATGTTAGGAGTTTTTTGGAGCAAGGAATTGCGCATATGTACATACCCATGCATGGTGCATCGAATAAAGGATTGCCCATTTTCCAAATCCAGGTGGTTACGTGGGGCCCACATGTGTACAGGTAGGACAGCATGTACATAGTGCATCGATTTTCACTCTCACCACTACCAGTGTGTTTTGCCTATAATAATGAGGAGTTGGTAGCGCGTAAAACTTCTCGAGGAAGCAGACAACACAAGCAATGTCGAAATCGTCCAAAAAGTCGGTGGTGAGATCTTCTCCCTTCTTTCCACTGAACGTGGGGAAAGAAACACTTTCCATGGTAGTGACTCAGGAAATTACAATTTATTTATTTTAATAGATTCATGACAGTAGCGGCTCATAGCGGCTTTTTACAGGGTTGGGTGGATAGGTTAACCTCAGGATAAAGATAGAAACATTAAAGGAATGATGGTAATCCAATATGGGGAGAATGATAGGGTTTGGGGAATTAAGGATTTCTCCTAGTACCGCCGCACCAGATAGGTACACGATCTTCTGTTGGTAGAAGATTTTCCTATCTACATAGATATTCACATGCATATGCTGCAAGAATCTGAACGGGAATGCTTTCGACTCGTTTTCCATTATGCACAGAGGGTGGAGTACTTACTTATAATCTTACCGTGCCAGTGTTGATGAGTCGGCACATCCACAGGAGGTCGTTGCCTTTCATGGGTTCTACCTTTCCTTCGTCACTCAGCATGTACGGGGTGATGGCGATGCGTCTGACCACCCATAGCCTCTTGGCTAGTATCAATTGCAGATAATTTTTGTGGTCGGTGTGTTGCATGAATTCCACTCCATTCAGATGCAACTCGTCTCCAGCCCACTGGGTTTCACCCGTGGTGGAGAGCTTCTTCAGGATAAGTTGTACAGGAAGAGGAGGAAGACCCTCTACCCATCTTCCAAAACAGCGAGAGCAATAGGCGAACCACTCTTTCTTAGGACATGGGAATCTTCTTACCACTTCTTCTTCAAGATTGTCGAAGTGGACTGGTAGTACTCGCATGCGTCATGCGAATCGGTAGGCAACCTTCCGCCACTTAGCTTCGGATGACTTCCTCTTTGGCAAGCTGGGTACAACCCGGCTCTCTGAGCTTGAAGCACTTGCTTGGCCAGATGCTTCTCCTTCGGGGTCATGTGTTTCCAGACTGGCTTATCTTTTCCTTACCTTTGGCTCGAGCAACACCTTTAGGCCATTTTGGAGTAAAGGTTATAACTTTGACTGCAGTTTCTTTAGGGAAAAGAGGCCTCACCGTTTTCTTTCCTCCTTTGATGTGAATGACTTCTTCGCGATGAATGTCGATGTAGACGATTTCAGCCCCTTCGCTGCCTTCGTTGCTGGCACTCATTGACAATGTGTTTTGGTTGACAACAGTGATGGCACTTGCATAGACCTCCCACCTGATGCTCTCAACTTGTGGTTAGAACGAGCAACACGAGATGGAGAATTTACCTCTTGAATACTGACGACACTGCAGCCTGACATTAGTACTTCAATGAAGGCGGCTAGTGCCTCCTTAGTCTCCTCCTCTTCCGTCCTCCAGTTAGAAAATTCCTTCAGCCACTCGTCCATGATTGATGGCATGCGTCACTTTCATCATTGTAGACTGAAGGTTTCTTAGAATCCCTTCTCAGTGGGGGCACCAAATGACGGGAGCAAAGCGACACCCAAACTCTGACGGCCTCTAAAACGTGGGGGGCGATGGTACGCCTTGAGCCGGTCATGGTAAAGTGAACAGGGCACACCACCTAGCTTTGAGTGGCTACGACGTAGACCACGATGATGTGAACACCGCAAACTTACACACACACACACACACATAGAGAGAGAGAGAGAGAGAGAGAGAAATGATGAAAACCCTCGGGGGTGTGAGGGAGAATTATTTTTGTAGTATTTACAATGACCTTCCTTCCAGCAAGGCGGCACACCGTGGTGATAGAGAGGTAGGGAGAAAAGATGGTGAAACACTACTTGGTGCGTTCTCTAACGATGACTTGATGATTGTAAAACTTGCTACCAAGAACGTGTATGTATGTATGCATCGACCATTGGAGTCGAGAGGTGGACGTGGCTCCCTTCACATAGTGCAATTCCCAAAGAAAACCATCACACAAGCCCCTTCTTCGTGATGCCAATAGTGTCAAATGTTCCCACTAAAACTCTACCAAGTGCTGACCTCTCATAAATTGTCCCCCCCCCCCCCCCCCCCCTCCCTCGGATAGTGACCTCTTAGTGCCCTTTTATAGGTGTTGGCTGCTTGGATTAGGGAAAGCTAATTGCAGAGACAAAGCAATGCAGTGGACCCAGTGTGGTTGACCCTTGCTTTGTCTTGGGTGTTATTTAAAATGAAAACCTCTAGGTGGGCCCTTGTGACCATCACCTAGAGAGAGGGAATTTACAAATTGGGAATTTTACAAGGCTTGGGTGAAAACTGAAAATATGATGATGATAACCTACGAATTACTGAAAATGGTGTCGTGGTTGCATGATACGGGTGAATGGTGTGTTGCCGGCGCATCGATGTAGCGCGTATCTCTTTTCGGGGTCGGTCGGGGCATGCCTTTGGCACATTTTCTCTTTTTGTTGTCGGTGTCACGTGATTCGGGCCGTCTTCTTCTTTGTCGATGTCGATGTCATTTTTGTTTTTCCTTCTTTTTTTTGTATTTTCAAGTGCATGCGTATATGCGTGTCGTGTGTATGTATGTGGGTATATGTGGGTGAGCGTGTGTGTATATATATAGATGTGTGCGTGTGTATTTATATGTGTGTGCGGATGCGTGCGTGGGAACGGGGGGGTGGGTATTAATATATATATATATATATATATTTCGGACGTGGCAACGCAAAGGGGGGGGGGGGGGGGGGGGGGGAGGGGGGGGACAGATGGTGAATGAGAGAGGGGTCGCGCAAGCGTGTGTGTGTGTGTATGTGTATGAGGGTGTGGCGGAAGCAGGTGTGTCAAGGCGGCGCCTGCACGGGCTAGTGGAGAGAGAGAGCGAGCGGCGGGAGCAAGGTGCTGGGTGTGCGTGGCCTAATGTGCACGCGAGCGCGAGGGCAAGAGGATGGGGAGAGTGAGGTGGTGGGGGGGGGGGGGGGGGGTGATAGGGTTGTGTGTGTGGGTTCAAGCACGTGAGCGCGAGGGCTGGGTCCGGGATGCGAGGCGTGGGTGCAGGTAATTCGACAGTGGGCGAAAATTGGGGGGGCGGGGGGGGGGGTTAGTCAATGAGAGAAGGGGGGGAGATAGTGTGTGTGTGTGTGTGTGTGTGTGTGTGTGTGTGTGTGTGTGTGTGTGTGTGTGTGTGTGTGTGTGTGTGTGTGAGAGAGAGAGAGAGAGAGAGAGAGAGAGAGAGAGAGAGAGAGAGAGAGAGAGAGAGATAGATTCCCCTAAGGCGGGTTCCCACCGTAGAGGAAAAAGAGTGAGAGAGGGTGTGAGGTTGTGAGAGAGGGTGAGAGGGGATAGGGAATAGGGTGAGTGGTGGAGAAGGGAATTGAGAGAGAGAGAGAGAGAGAGATTCCTTCCATGGTCTGTTGGGCCACTCGAGAGAGAGAGAGAGAGAGAGATCAGAGAGAGAGAGAGAGAGAGAGAGAGAGAGAGCTAGGTGAAGATAGGGGGAGGGGGGGGTGTTAGGCCAGTGGTACGCCAGGGTTGGGGGAGGAAGAAAATGGGGGGGGCATAACGCCGAAGGGAGTGTGGACCAGAAGGGGGGGGGGGGGGGGGGGGTATAGTGGCCTGCCGGGGTTGGAGTATGGACAAGCAGAGAGGGGGAGGGAGAATATTTGGAAGAGAGAGAGAGAATAATATCTGTGGCGGCCCGCTGGAGGGTGTGACAGAGGCACCAATGCACCTACCAGGCTGGGTGATGCAGCGTCAGAGTAGGAGAGAGAGAGAATATTGGCAGAGCCAGGCAGTAAGAGAGAGAGGGGTCGTCTTTTGGTGATAATGGAGGGGTGTGGCCAAACTGGCGGTGCCCCACTAGTCGTTAACCTTGGGAGGAGGGGGGGGATGGTGAATGGTAAGGGCTTTTTTTTTTCCTTTTGGTAACAAGCCTGCCCTTCCTTAGGGTGTGGTTCTCATGGTCACGGTTTCGAAAGCTGACCATCAACGTCTATTGGGTTGCAAGATTGTTGCCTGTTGGCCAGCGTCAGAGTTAGAAGAGTTATAATTAGCAATAAATCGATCTATAATAGATGGACAAAACTCGACAAATTTGCGAACGTGCTGCAAAGAAATGCGTCTTGTCCATCGCACAACATGTTTGCATTGATTACAACGATATAAGATCCTTGTTGAGAGATAGGTGTTTCCATTGGACGGCCCCACATCATCGTCACTACTCATAATGAATGTTAAAACCTTATAACTTGGACATAAATTTAATCTTCTATTGGCATTCTCCATCTTTTATCTCTCTCTCTCTCTCTCTCTCTCTCTCTCTCTCTCTCTCTCTCTCTCTCTCTCTCTCTGTTCACACTGTAAACTACCTTACATTCTCCTAGTCATGTCCGATCCTTGCACACCTCGGTCTAGAGGTGCACGGAGATCAGAACCATCAGGTTATAATCTCATCTTTATTGGTCAATGCCTATATTTGTGGGTACGAGAAATCTACACACCCACGTCTACATGACATTGCATCTAGTGGACAAAACCCCTTTGCCTCTTCTCTAGCTGTAGCAATTCACATCATCTTAACATCTCTTCACAGCGGATACTTTTTCGAGGGATTACTTGGCACATTACATGTTGGCCTCCAATCTGAGTATCATGCCGTTGAAAGGTTTCCAACTTAAGGTTGCATCTGTAGAGAGGAAGAGAGGGATCACCGTTCGCCTAACTCTAAATTTTTTTTGTAATCCCAAAGGTAGACTTTAACTTTAAAAATCCAAAATATAACCTCAAATCAAACCTAATTGAAGATATGGTGATTCTGAGCTAATTGAACATGGTTAGTGTGTGAGTTAATAGGTGTCAGATTTTGATAGGAATGTACATATTGTTGTGTACCTAGTGTTTGCTCTTTGGGCAAAGCTTTCATTGACATGCCCTAAAATCTAACCTAAATCTGATCTAATCTAATCTTAAATCTAACATAAATCTAGATCTAGTCTAATCTTAAACTCAGCATAAACCTAAATCTAATCTAATCTTAAATCTAACCTAGCTAATCTTAAATCTTGCCTTGATCTTAAATCTAACATATTTCTAAATCTAATCTAATCTTAAACTCAACATAAACATAGATGTAATCTAATCTTAAATCCTAAACCTAAATGGAATCTAACTTAAATCTAAATCCAATCTAATCTTGTATCTAACCTAGCTAATCTTAAATCTTGCCTTAATTTTAAATCTAACGTAAATCTAAATCTAATCTAGTCTTAAACTCAAACATAAACCTAAATCTAAACGTAATTCAATTTCATATTAAATCTTATTCAAATCTTATTCTATTCTTAATATAAATTAAATGTAATCTAACTTAATCTTAGATCTTAATATAGCCTATCTTAAATATAATTTTAAATTTAACCTAACCTTAAATCTTAATATAACATTTCATTTCATATTTTCTATATTTATTTATGTATGTCTCTCTCTCTCTCCCTCTTTGTTGCCTCCCCTTACCTCTCTCTTTTTGTCTTCTCCCCCCCTCTCTCTCTCTTTGATTTTTTTTTCTCTCTCTCCCTCTTTGTCTTTCTCTTTGTTTTTCCTCTCTCTCTCTCTCTCTCTCTCTCTCTCTCTCTCTCTCTCTCTCTCTCTCTCTCTCTCTCTCTCTCTCTCTCTCTCTCAAAGACACAATGTGAGTTATGTGTGTGTGTGTGTGTGTGTGTGTGTGTGTGTGTGTGAGTGAGGGAGAGAGAGAAAGAGGGGAAGGGAACGTGAGAGAGAGGAGAGGGACGGAGCATACCTGGCTCTCCTTCTTCTCCTCGTGTGTGTGTGTGTGTGTGTGTGTGGGGGGGGGGGGGGGGGGGGGGGGGAGAGAGAGAGAGAGGGAGAACGCGGGTTTACCTGTTTCACTAGAGCGCCAAAACTCAGATCTGAGATCTGAGTTTTTGGCATTCGTGGTTTATTTTTTACCCATGTCGGCGTCGGTATGGGCATCGCTATGCAACAACAAAAATAGCGACGCCCATAGCAATGCCGTGGATTTTAACTTTTGAGCATCGCACTGTGAGCTTCACTAATGTGAAGTACCTCTTGTATTGTTAAAATGGAGTTCACGCAGCATTATGCCATAGATAAAATCCAAGCTTCTGTAGGAGCGAGACGATATTGCAAGAAGACAAGAGAAAAATTGAAAAAAGGTTCTCCAAATGAAAAGTGCTAAGATACCAAGGTGTTACAAGTAGAGAAACACTAGCTTATATACTTCATGGATTTCCAAAAGCACAAGAAATAGAGAGCAACATGCTTAGATATATATCTTGCAATTAAATACTTCACACGAAGCGTGTGTAATGCAAGACTATTAAATCAAAATGATGCAATATACAAGGAGGGAAAAAGGGTTCTTGCATAGAAACTTGATAGACAACATCCGCAACATATTGGTAATAGGCTACACAATTTGAAAGGGAAAGTTGGCGAATGTAACAAATTTAAGTACAGATGCAGGAAGAAGCCTCAAATGGTATGTGTCAAAAAAATGGTATACACAAAATATTGACAAAGAATGATTCTATGTATCCCTTCCAAGCTAGGTTTCATAGATTTTAGCAGTCCACTTCACACCAAGAAAGCTACAAGATGCAAGTCATAAATAGACAAAATGATGTTAGCCATAGTGACTAGGGTTGTAAAGCACAATAAAATCTGTAAAGAAGCAAACATTCATTCGGAATCAGGCATGCCCAAAAACACAAAGGACACCTCCAGTTGACAACATGCTTAAGAAAATTCAACAAAGGCAAGAAATGGTGTGAAATATCTTCCATGCAAAACTTTGACACATAGCTAAAGCACCTCACAAGACAAATCAACAAGCTGTTAAATTCCTTTCAGGGACATATAATAGGCCAAAGATGTCAATTTGACTAATCCAAAATCTGCTATCTCCTCATACCATGTCATCATCAATGCAACATATCAGGGTTAAAAAGTGAGTGAAAAGCTAAGCTAGAACAATAGTGAACATGTATCACCACTTTACAAAAATTATACCCTAATAGGATGCATCATAAAGCTGATCTTCTATGCCTATCCATTACAAAAAACATCAATTATTCAAAGAAAAATTGCAAGACCCCTCAAAAATTACCAGCTAAATTTCATATGCAATATCCAAAGGTAAGACTTTCCCTGGTTCTACACAAAGGATAATAGTGAAGTAAGAATTAATCTATCGACAAGTTCCTGGCGAAAAAACATAGCATGAGATCCACTGCAAAGCAATGCAAAATAACCATTATGCAAGGAAGTGTATCCAAAAGAGACCCATCACACACAAGTGAAGGAGCTTTCACATGGCTTAACAAGAAATAAAACAGGCAACTCTTGTAAGTGAACACAAGTATAGGCATCGCCCAAAGAATAGGAAGGAATTTGAGAAAATTGTTTGGATGTAAAAAAAAAATGAAATCATGGATCATGCTGGCCACAGAGATAAGAGTTAACCACAAATGTGCCTAGGTGGAATTCTCAAAGTACAAAATTGAACGTTTGTGCCCTCTCATTGATGCATCACATGAGATGAAAGATTGTGCAACATCAAAAGAATATTGCCAGATCTTATGGGAGCAGAATAGAATTTGAGGTAAAATGGGGTTACCAAGAAGATGAGGTTGGATGTTGGTAGAGTAACTAGCAAAGGATTCTATAATGGGAGGGCACCACGTGCCAATATAGAAGAATAGACACAATAACTTTTAAGCACTTCAAAAAAAAATGAATTGAAAGAGACGTCAGCTTATGCTATAAAATCCGATCGTCTGTATAACAACCACGTCATTAGTTGGATACACAATTTGTCTTTAGAGGGTGTGTGTGGGTCCTTCTTTACTTCTAGTTACTTTGGCCCCATTAGCAGACATGTCACATAAGTTGGTAAAACTTTAATGTGTGGCCCACTTGGCAAGGATCTATAAGTTGGTGAGGACTTTGTCTTGTTTTACTTCTTCTAGGGTCTACTTCTTCTCGGGTTTACTTCTTCTAGGGTCTAGGCCGCCCCTCGATCAGTTTGGTTAGGATCTTCAGTGACTTGGCACATCATCAGTTTGTGACATCCTCCCTTATTGAAAGAAGAGTAATAATTCGTGATTAAAATATATATGTAAAACAACTCAAGTTAGCTCAAAAATATCCAAGGGTCATTTCAAGGGACAATCAAATTTATCATTCCATATCGGAGCTCTTTATATTTTGTTGTAGCAAAATTAGCCATCAAATCCTGATCGCACTCATCTTTAATGGGTGTCTTGATGCACTAAAGCTACATACCCAAGCAATCGCACCCATTTAAAAATATTCAATGGTTGGCACATCACAATGCAACATAAATTCTCACATATGCATGATACAACACACAACTAACACAATGCCCTTGACAATCCTAGTTGACAGGCAACCTAGGCATGGAGCTGCTTGACGACTCCCCGCAAATAACCTAAAGAGATATGGGACATAATCTTAGAGGATTGATACAACCAAACGCCCCCTTAGACTGCAACCTGCATCACTTGGAGGTTTCAAGAATACAACTAAACACTTCCCAAACACCTAGTTTGCGCTGTTCAGAGATTTTCTAGCATACAACAAAACGTTCCCTAGACACCCGGTCTATGTTGTTTTGAGGTTTCAAACATTATCAAGCATCAAATCACTTCAGTAAAAAGTATTATGCTAAACTAGCAAAAAGATACTATGGTCCCTTCCAAATGTTGAAGCCCATCAATGAGACGGCTTATCAACTCAAGTTGCCGAACCATTGGCTCATACACAATGCCTTTCATGTAAGTCTACTTAAGCCCTACAAAGGAGAGCCACCAATTGAACCAATTATTGAAGACCCTCCCGAAGTTGAAGACCAAGAAGAGGTGCTCAACCTGAAGCTATCCTTCGGCATGAAGACAAGGTACTACAACATGGTCAGATTATCCGGCGGTATCTTATTAAGTTCAAAAATTATCCTTTTGAAGATGCTAGATGGATGCAAGGAATACAACTTAAGGATAATATGAACCTTGTCAATGCTTACAATGCCACATTAGAGTAAGAAAATGTACAAATTTCTTTTAAATGACTCATGTTTTTGTCTTATAAGACTAGTCCTCTTTTTAATTGTGCACAAATTTAACTAGTATGCATGCTTAGAATCATGTTTGTGATGACGGCGTCTATCAAACACCAAGTAGAATTTGTCACTCTACTTTGGGAGAATGAAATGGACTGAAGAGCAGACATGCTTGCGGCAGCTATGTCTCCCAAGCACCAAATGGATTAGTCATCCATCTTGGAAAGATGTCGTAAGGTAAAAAAGGGATCCTCTACCCGATAAGTAAAATTGACTAATGACTAAGGCTTTATCTCTTCTACCTCATAGTCGAGGACGACTATGATTTCAAGAGAGAGGTAATGTCATAAAATCTAATATCTAACCAACCCAAATGATTTTCTCATATTAAATTGATCACTTAATGTGGGAGAATAAACGAGAACAAGTGTTAAGATATAGACATGTGCTTATAGATCTATCTCAACACGGGGCCAATGGTAAAGGGGCCCAAATGAGAGATGGTCCATCAAAGAGAAAGGCTAACAAATGGAGCATAAGACCTTAGGGTTAGCTTCATTGAAGACCTCCAATAATATGTGTAAGAGTCCTTTGACCTTAGGTAAGCTAGCCTTGACCTTGAGGCGCGGGAACCGACCCAGCTCGAGGTGCTTGTCCTGCTTGTCATGCTTGATGTCTAAGGTGATTGAGGTGCTTCATGATTGAGGTGCTTGAGGTGCTTAATTATTGAGATGCTTGAGGTGCTTGACATGCTTGCCCAAGCTTAAAGTGCTTAACGGGCCAAGCTTGTGGTGGGAACTGGGCCTATGTATGAGGGTCTTGAGGTGTCAAAAAGTCAAATATTCAATCCCTACAAGGAGGGGGCAAGCCCTACATGAGGGGGGATGAGAGAGAACACCCACACACTCACACAAGGCATGCATGGTACAAAGAAAGCAAAAGGGACACTTGTCAAGTTCCTCCTCATGTTGCCGTCATGGTGTGCCTGAAGCCTATTGGTTGGCCACCCAAGGGGTCCAATAATCATTTAAGAGATTTAATTAATTGATTTAGCATTTATCTAGCCCTCTCTCTCAAAGGGGAAAGGGGGACACTTGTCTCAAGGCTACCCTTGCTGCTTGTAATGCCTCCTGCTTGTGATTGGCTAGGCATGGAGGGGTCCAATGAGCTTCAACCATGAGCTACAAGGGGGGGTCGACCTAAGAAATCTAGGGGGTTTCTTAGGGGGTATACTCACCCACACACACTCACAAACACTCTCATTGTGCGCTATGAAAAGTGCAAGAGCTCCCTCTCCTTCTCCAAGCAAGTAGAGTTAGAGAGCCTACCGTCCAACACTCTTGGATATGGAGTGCAAATCCAACCAAGAGCCATGCTTCAATGCTTAATCTTGCCATATCCTTCTTATTCATTACTATGCTATTATGTATGCTAGCAAGAAGAGTTATGATAAGTGAGGAACTAATTCTTTCTCCTACGAAATGTTTCTTCTTCCTCTTCCCTACCCTCATTCCCTGCTAGCTCTCTCCACCTTCGAAGGTGTTTGAGGTCTTGGGACTGAGGCTTGGGATAGTTAAAGATTTCTTCAATTTTATGTTATGTTTGTGATGCATGAAGCTTTCCATCTTCATTGCATCACCTAGGTCACAAGGAACACAAAGATTTTATTGTAACAAGTCTCTCTTAATGGGAGAAATCATAATACAAATGCCTATTGGAGGGGGGACCGGCTCCACATAAATCCGGTCCTCAACTGTTGTCATGTTCTCTAAATTCTCTCTCTTGCAAAAGTATTTTTCATGCCAAGTTAACTAATTGCTATGATTATGTTGCTATATTCAATTATGTTCACCCGCTATGCTCACAAAGTCATTTCTCAAAATTACTCTTATTAATTTCCGCTACTCTCAAATTAAATAGGCCAATTCCATTACATTGGTATCAGAGCATTTGGTTTCTCTTTTCTTGCTTAAGAAGAGAGGTCCTTAAGTAGCCTATAAATGGTTGATGTTGTTAATTATATTAGGGTAAGTGGAACTGGGATCTATTATCGGTTTTTTTGAGCCCACTATGTGGGGGATAGTGCACACCTCGGGAGCTTTGGAGTTAATAATGGAGTCAATGAAGAGCTCAGTTTCTGCGTACATGATTTTTGTCAAAGAGTCTCTAAAAGATACTAATGTTTCATCAAATGTAAATGGTAGGAATCAAGAAGAGTTAGACCTGTCTAATTTTCTAAAAGGATTCCAAGATGTGTTCATCGATGATATCCCTATGGACTTACCTCCAAAACGAGAGGATGATGACCATCGCATTGAGCTCCTTCCTGGAAGCTCACCACCTAACAAACCTCCTTATCGAGTCTCACAAGCTCAACAAGAGGAGATCATGAGGCAAGTGCAAGAGCTGGTAGACAAAGGGATGGTGAGGCCTAGTTCCTCTCCCTTTTGTTCTCCAGTCCTTTGAGTACAAAAGAAAGATGGTACATACCGTATGTGTGTGGACTATCGAGCACTAAACCATATCACTATCAAAAACAGATTTCCCGTACCTCGGGTAGAAGATCTGTTTGATAAGCTACAAGGCTCTACCTACTTTAGTAGGATTGACCTTAAGAGTGGAGATCATCAAATAAGGATAGTGGATGAAGATATCTTAAAGACCGCGTTTCGCACAACGTTTGGTCTTTATGAATATCTAGTCATGCCTTTTGGCTTGACCAATGCACCAGCTACATTCAATCGTTTGATGGAGAAAATTTTTAGACCATACTGCAAATTCACTGGAGTCTTCTTTGATGATATCATCATCTACTCCAAGTCTTTGGAGGAACATAAGAAACATCTCCAAGTGATTTTTCAAGCATTGAGGGAGAACAAGCTTTTTCTCAAACAAAAGAAAATTGAATTCTTCCTTCAAGAGATTCAATACGTAGGTCATATTATCTCTAAAGATGGTATCCGAATGGATCCATCAAAGTTAGAGGTAATAAAAGCATGGCCTAACCCAAGAAATCTACATGAGCTAAGAAGCTTTGTTGGTATGTGCACATACTATAGACGCTTCATAGCAAAATTCTCTCAAGTAGCAGGACCACTACACGACTTAACTAAGAAGAACATTAAGTTTGTATGGACTGCTAAGGAGAAAAATGCTTTTGAAAAGCTCAAAGAGAAGCTTACTTCCCAACCATTCCTCGTGCTTCCGGATCTCTCAAAGCCATTTGAGGTCCAATGTGATGCTTGTGGTGATTGCCTTGGAGCAGTTTTGCTTCAAGAAGGGCATGCCATAGCATATGAGAGCCGAAGGCTCAATATTGATGAACGAGTCTTGGGCATTTATGAGAAAGAACTTTTAGTTGTTCTACATGCTCTAGACACATGGAAGCACTACCTATTGGGGACTCCATTTATCCTACGAACCGAAGTCTCAAGTATTTCATGACACAAACCAAGCTTTCCGACAAAAAAATGAGGTGGGCAAATTTTCTTTCACAATTTAATTTCCATATTGCTCACATAGCTGGTAAGCATAATCGAGTAGCCGATGCACTTTCACGACAACCCAAACTTAATGCGATGTCTATAGCTACTCACAATGATCTATCCTCTATGATAGATGAGTATGCTACTGACCCTGACTTTAGAGACATAATGTCAGCCCTTGCTTTGGGGAAAAAAGAGGAACCATTCACCTTGTAGGATGGTTATCTTCTCCACAGCAATAGGCTATGTGTTACCCATTCCCTTCGTGAGAAAGTTATGTATGAATCTTATGCTCCTCCATATGCGGGGCATAGAGGTATTCAACCTACTCTGCGAGGAGTAGAGACGTACTTCTATTGGCCTACCATGAAAGTGGACATACAAGAGTATGTTTCAAAGTGAGTAGTATGCCAAAAGACCAAGTATGATAGAGGGAAGCAACCTGGATTACTCCAGCCATTGCCTATCCCAAATTCACCATGGGGGAGTATATCCATGGATTTCATCTTTGGATTACCCAAGTCTATCCATGGGAATACAGGAATATGGACAATAGTTGACAGGTTTAGCAAGCAAGAATATTTTATTCCTGTCAAAAAGACTATTAAGGCACATCAAATGGCAACTCTCTTCATATCTTAGATTTTCAAGCACCATGGATTACCCACATCCATCGTGTCAGATAGAGATCCTAGAATGACCAGTAATTTCTGGAAAGTTCTCTTTGAAAATCTAGGAACAAGATTGAATTTCTCTTCGGCCTATCACCCACAAACGGATGGCCAAAGTGAGATAGCCAATCTTACGATACTCGATCTACTCAAGTACCTACCTCTTGTAGAGTATGCCTACAATAATACTGTACATACTTCTACGGTAAAAGCACCTTTTGAGATCATTGAGGGAAGACCTAAAAGTCCCTTGCTACTCAAAGTACATGGGAAGATCTTTGCCGCCAATGAGTAAAGCCGTGACCTACAAGAATCTTTTCAAAAGATTAAGGAGGCTATATCCATCTCTCAACAAAGGCAAAAAGCTGCTGCTGATAAGCACAGAAGAGCCTTAATGTTCAAAGAAAATGATTGGGTCTTACTCAAGTTTCCTAAGGCTCGATTAAGGCAAACAAGGGCAAAAATCCTATGGGCCATCAAAAGTATTATGCTAAACTAGCAAAAAGATACTATGGTCCCTTCCAAATATTGAAGCCCATCAATGAGACGGCTTATCAACTCAAGTTGTCGAACCATTGGCTCATACACAATGCCTTTCATGTAAGCCTACTTAAGCCCTACAAAGGAGAGCCACCAATTGAACCAATTATTGAAGACCCTCCCGAAGTTGAAGACCAAGAAGAGGTGCTCAACCCGAAGCTATCCTTCGGCATGAAGACAAGGTACTACGACATGGTAAGATTATCCGATGGTATCTTATTAAGTTCAAAAATTATCCTTTTGAAGATGCTAGATGGATGCAAGGAATACAACTTAAGGATAATATGAACCTTGTCAATGCTTACAATGCCACATTAGAGTAAGCAAATGTACGTCAGCCTAAACATGCTAGGTAATGTGGGAAATAATCAAGGTCGTGTGAGGTTTGCAAATCAGTCAGGAGGTGAAGAAAAACCCAGGAATGGTGTTGGCAAAGCAATGGTAGGTTATGGACACAGACATCCACGTGTCATAATTGCAAAGAGTTGGTCCACATCAGCCAACAATGTGATAAGCCACCAAGGATGGGGGGAGACATGTATCCATTTCCAAGACAGGTGCTAACTAGGTCAAATGATTATGGCATTGAACCAATGGACTAACCCAAGAGGAAAAGGGAAAGACAAAAGTGATAAGTGTGGTCACCTTGGAGAAGGCAACAAAGCTGGAGGATACATTAGTGATACCTATTGGGAAGAGGACCACACAGGATAAGGAAGGAAGAAATGGTGCAGGCCCTAGTAAGAAGAAGAGAAAGAGCCATGAAGACGAGGATGTCAAGCCCAAGAGGAAAAGAAGGGCTAGTTGCAAGTTTTGTGTTTCAGATTTTCCTCTAGGAGATGGGCAATTAAGCTATGATTTGAAGGAGGATCTGACAAGTAGGAAAGTAGATGTTACCTTTGGGACGCTTATAGAGATGGTGCCTAAGCTAAAGCGACAGTGGAAGAGGATGGTTAACCCAATGGAGAAAGAACTAGAGAGAGGTTTAGTGAAGGTGTTGGTGATGGATGAGCCACCATACATTTGCCCAATAGTAGATCATGTGTGGCACATAAGAGAAACTTTGTGACAAGGTTATGTTCATGGTGGAGCCCAAATATGTGTCATAACACACTCATGCGTTGAGAAGATGGGTCTTACAGTGACTGGGGTGTCAGGCTTTTGGATCACATTGGAAAACCATCAAAAAGTAAAATGTTTGGGTGTTTTAAAGAGCTAGAAGTGGAGGCATATGATACAAAGGTGGTGGTTGATTTTCATGTGATGACAGCGGGGTTGGGAGAATATCCTATTATACTGGGTAGACCATGGCTACGTGCAGTGGGAGCTGTTCAAGATTGGAGATGTGGTACGATTAGCTTCTATGGAAAGACAGGTGGCAAGAAGCTATATAATATGGACACAAGGAAACTATTGGAGGAACTTTATGAAGATGAGGATGAGGGGCCCACATGTGTACAGGTAGGACAATGTGTACATACTACATCGATTTTCATTATCACCAGTATCAGTGTGTTTTTCTATAATAATGCGGAGTTGGTGGAGCGCAAAACATCTCAAGGAAGCTATCAATGGGCCCACAAAATGAGGTAAGCAGGTACGTCAGATGGCATTTAGTGGCAACAGGAAATCGACCGCGAGACCACGGTAAACGACTAGAGATTTTCATTCGATCTGACAAGAAAACACCCGCGTTGTGTCCTGGTGTCAGGAGACCGCGGTAAATGACTAGATATTTTCATAGTGCCATGGTGAGCTCAACTTCAATTTCGAAAATCCATCTGCTTAAAGAGTTTGGGATGGATGAAATTCTTGGTAGCTCATGGGTCAAAGAAGGTCAAGACTTTCAAGTCGTTAATTTTACCATAAGCTCTACACAATTCATTTATAGTTTAACACATATTTAGGAATTTTGAGAATTCTTCAACTCCCATTTTGTTAAATGAGACTCAAAACTTAAGTATTTTTGGTTATGTTTGGCCTCATGGTTCTTTGTGGGGACCCTTTATGCCATGTAAAAATGAGGCACTAGCGCATAAAACTAGGGCTCAAACTTATGTTTAAGCCTCACTTGTTGCGGTTGTGTGGAATATAATTAAGAAGAGGATCAAGTTAAGTTCAAGACTCACATGCCTTGCCTAAACCAGCAAGTGGACATACTCAAACTTGATTCAAGGCACTAGCACAAGGATGTGAGGCTCAAACATAAAATCAAGCCTCGCTTGTTGTTGCTCTGTTAGTACTAAGACAAGGATTGAACCTAGATTCAAGCTTCACACCCCTCACTAAACTAGCATGTGGGCATGAGGCTCAAACATAGTTCAAGGCCATTCTATTTTGACTAGAGGTTGGTATCATAAACTTAGCCTTAACAAATTCTATTGTGACTACAGGTTGATATCATAAATTCATCCTTAACAAATTTCCATAGCCTTAACAAATAGCTATATTTCTTTGTGTATATAGTGACCAAATTGGAAGATGACTTTAACATTGTTGATATGTATGAACATTGCTTTAATGAATAGCACTTCCATCAAATATTGCACCACTCAAAGCAATATATCGTCTACAAATTCAAGATATTTTAAAGAGAGAGAGAGAGACAAATGGATTCAAAAGCATCATTAGAGAGTACAGTATTAAGAAAATGGGATTACAAATGAGAAACAAAAATGGACTTGTTTCCAAGACCTGCTAAAGCAACTTTTGTATCGAGGGGATCTCAAATGAGGATGGTATTTAGAAACACCAAGATAACAAATGAAGAAAAAAGGGATATCAACAAGTACCCTTAGTTATGTATGCAATTTATAATCAAGTGGCTAACCCAATACATATGTAGCCCTAGATAACCTATTTATATTTTTTCGGCTTTCTTGAATTGTCAATTTCAAATAATACGTCTTGTATTCTAGAAACACCTTTCATTCCTAGACAAAACAATGATTTTGGCATGTTTCACATATTGTGATTCCAAAAGTCTCCATCCAAGTGATAGTGTTTAGTGCTCAGGGGGGTCACTATGTATAAATTGCGTATATCGTGTGCGTTCAAGGACCTTATTTGTGAATAAAATTTACCCTTTTCTTATTCAGTCTGTAAAATTTTTCCCAGTTCCATTTTATGGTATTCTTCTATATGTGAAAATGTGAGAAAATATAATTCAATAACCCCTTATGTTGCACTCACGTGATATTCACGTAAATATTAAGTGACCCCCCCGAGGTTTAGTGCTCCTCAAAAATAAATTGAGTCCATTCAAAGAGAGTTATCAAAACTTTGGAAGAGACACGAAAAATTTATCTTCAAATAGCATCAAATATCAAACTTGTCTACACATAGAAAGAATTTCTTAACTTCACCATACTGTCATATACCAAACTTGACAACACATAGACCAAAATGACACAAAAATTACCAATCTTGGAGCTAGGCTAATGAATCTCTAGGTGAGGAGGATCACATAATCATGAGCTAGAGACTCAGATAGGCTTGTAGATGGGTTCCGCCTTGGAACAGTCACACTAGAGTTTTCATGATGCTTAGAAATAGAGTCTTTAGGCAATGAGACTCAAACATAACTTTGGGTCACATGAGGTAAAGACTCAATTCAAGCCTTGTGAGATACAAACTCTTCCAGATGGTGTCTAGGTAGGAAGAGCTCTAAGAGTGCTCATGAGGATTGACAATTGAGTGTTTAATGTGGGAATAATAATCTACATCATCACCTAATTAGAATCCTAGTGGCACAACAGACCGCATTCCAATGAATATCGGCCTTGTAGTTGCCCAATATTCATGTATATAATTGCACCCCTTGTACTCAATTACCAATGGCTTATTTCTTACCTCTCGTTTCTTGCCATGTCTCCTATGTGCCTTTGTTTGTGGCTTAACAGCCTCTCTCGTTTCTCTCTCCCTCTCTTTGGTTCCTTCTCTCTATGAGGCTCCTTCCTCCTCTACATTGTATCATGGTAGCAATCCTAGCTCCACTCTTAGAAGCTCCATAGTGAAGCCCCTTTTCATACCCTAGGTAGCAGCTACCCCATGTGAAGAGCCCCATCATGGAACCTCCTAAGATTCTCCTACTTTGGGTAGCAAATATTGTCATGGCCCTTTGAGATGCCTTGCAATGAGCCTGCCATCGCTATTGTGGAGCATCACCTTGCGCTTTCAAGCCCCAACATTCCTCGTCTGCTCCAGATCTACCTCAATTTCGCTACAAGGTGCAACCCCTTCTTTGCAGCCTCATCATGTGACCTAAAGCATGGTTCGTAGGCTTTGGTTGGGTTCCTACTTGTAGGCACCAGAGAACACCCTCTTGGTGTCTGCCTCCTTCCTATATGCCATGATGAAAGGGAGCTCCTCAAGCCTACCCAATCCCTTGCCGCTAATGTTTTTGGTATCGCTACCATCATTGAGGCCCTTCTTGCCAACCACGCTAGTCATGTGGTTCAGTGTGCCCAAGCATGGTCTATTGCCAACATTATCCATGTTGTCTTTGAAATTACCACTTTGGCTGAATCCACACAAAAAAGACATCTCACAGGCATTGCCAACTGAGCAATATACAACCTGATTGTTTTCACCATATTCAAGGCCATCAGTGAAGGATTTATCTCTTATAACACATTACAATGAGCAATATCAAATTATTTTTTACAAACGTAATGCCTAGAGTGAGAGTATGTATATATGAGTGTATGAAATAATTTTGGCCTATTTTTTGCCAGATAATAACAAATTCATAAGTTGATCTAGGAAAGTCAAAATCATGTTCTAAAAGCAAACACTAGATCAACAAAGCAAGAGATTCAAGCATTTTAAGTTTGGAAGAATCTGGCACAATTCAAATCTTGGGCCACCTTAGGACATATCAAAATTGAGAAATCAAGGAAAGAAACATAAGTATACACTTACCATTCCGGATAGGTCGAGCACATATACAGAAAATGGGGGCAAAATAGGGCTCCTTTTCAATTGCCAGAGAGAGAGAGAGAGAGAGAGAGAGAGAGAGAGAGAGAGAGAGAGAGAGAGAGAGAGAGAGAGAGAGAGAGAGAGAGAGAGAGAGAGAGACTTTTTGACCTAGAGTCACACTGCCGCTTTTCTACCTATTGAAGACACTCAGAGACACGACATCCCACCAAATTTGTCAAGTATGCTCCTCTAATGTCTACAAACAAATGTATATATTCCACACCGCACAAAAGACACCGAGTCAGCTGCATGGATAAAAACCAGAATAGATTGTTTCAAAAAAAAATTCATGGGATTGTAGGAGCATAAAATCTTATCCAAACTAAAAAATAATTCACCAAGAAGCTCATCAATCTAAGCAAAATCCAATCATGTCAACACAATGCAATTTGGGGGTGGAACAGGGATCACGATCCATTGCTGCTTTATGAAAGCCTTGTTGTTATCTATTGACTTTCTCTTTAGCTGTAGGTTGTGGTTTCTCAATGGTAGGTGGAGGGCTTGTTTTATGAGCTCATGGGTGATTTGAACTTTCATTGTCTCTCCATCTTTATCTGTCAATGTGGCCTCTCCATTGTACTATATGAAACTCATCAGCTTGTGAGCTCCTTGCAAATCCATCCCCCATGGAGATAGCCTAAATATTGTGTCCATTTGTAGGCACCTTGATCCATCAATGACCTCGCTTTTCTGATGTAATTTCCACAATTCTTTTGAAAAGATAGTGGTCTTTACTTCAATGCCATTGTGCGCTTGGAATTTTCAAATGCCAATATTTTGGCGAGCTCTTCTTCTGAGATGTAATCCTTTTCATTCGAGGAGATGTCGACCAATTGATAGGGGGTAACTTCTAATTGTTACTATGGTCTTCTATGATGCATTAAGGCATGAAAAGATAGCTGATTAGATTTTGAATTTGATAAAAATTTTGTCAAAAAAGTCGAGAAAAATACAAACTTGACCATAAACTAAAAAATGTACATAACTTGATCAAAACAAGTCCAAACTTCATGAAACTTCGTGAATGCATATAGGACAACTACATGCACTAGATCATGTGGTTACAAGTGAGATTTGGCTCTAAGGTACATGGATTTCCATGCATGTTGGAATTTTTTTTGGAGATTTATTGATACCATATGATTTAACATGTTATGGGATGCTATGGTTCAAATCTTTTTGAAATTGAATCACTAGTTGGAGATTGATGCCACTTCTTGAAAATTTTCCACTAACTGAGAGAAATTTGGCATTTTGTCTAGTGTTTTGAAGTCAAAATGGCTTGAAACTTTAGGGTTAGGGTTCTCTTGACATTTAGCACCTGATGGTATGACTTTTGTTGCGAAATCTCAAAATGGTATATGGATCGCCATCCATGTTTGGCATCATTTTTGGGTGAAACTCAGGGTACCTATTTCTATAGCCTATCCTAACATGTTGGTGAATTTAGATTTGGATAAGGTTTCCTCAAATTTTTCCAATTTCCCAGTTTATGACCCAATTTCGTTCGACTTTGCCATATTTGATTTTGGTTGGCACCTTTGATATACTATTGTGATCAATATGTTTGACATTTTGATCTTTTGATGGTTTGCAGTTGCATAAGGGCTTAAACCGTAGATGTCTTTTGATTTTCACCTCCATTGGAGTTTGTTTGGACCTCCCAAGCCCTGTGACAATTTTGGATCACTTTTGAAGCAATTTTGCATTGCATGAGTTCCAACAAGTTCACTAGCTTCCCTTGAATTTAATACTTTGCTCCAAACCACAATTTTTGTCCTTGAAACTTTGACAATGGTGAACTTGAAACTAAAGCATTTTACATGACAAAACACTGTAATTTTTTCACATTTCATGTTCATTGACTGGTTTACACAATCTGCAACCACTTTTTGGCAATTCTGCTTCGAGGGGACATGGATTGCAATCCATGTTTGTGTTGGGATAAAGGTGATGTGCCTTTACCCGGGCTGAACGTCCAGTGTTCGGACCGCCCACTATGTATACATACTTCCTTATTATTTTTGTAATAACAATAATGAGCACCTCACTCATACAGTGAGTTAGATCCTGAGGTTGCTCCACCCATACACTGTGCTCTCTCTCTCTCTCTCTCTCTCTCTCTCTCTCTCTCTCTCTCTCTCTCTCTCTCTCTCTCTCTCTCTCTCTCTCTCTCTCTCTCTCTTTCCTTCCTTCTTGCTCTCCATATACGCACAGCATTCAAGCACTCACAATTTGTATTAGAGCGCGTGGTGATCGCGGAGAGCACACCAGCTTCGAGAGCTTCAAGGTGATAGGTCGCTCGCTCTCAGCGTTGGAGAAATCAAGAAAGATTAAAAGCTTTGTAAGAATGCAATGGGAGCTTGTGAGATCAGAGTAGAGTGATGTATGCTCTTGTGGAAGCTCAGAAAGGAGTGGTGGAAGATTGTGTGTAAGTGAAGGTGCTGTCCTAGAAACTGTGTGCATAGCAATACTATTTTTAGATTTGTTTTTCTATTTTTAGAATGCAAATTTGAGAACTTTTCTTCGTAAGCCCATCCGTTTTGACGTGGTCTACAAATTTGCAAAAGAAACTTTTTGCAAATTCCTCACCGTTTTGCTGATAATCAGCTCAGACTAATTGTATACAAAAATTGCAGGTTTTCTGTTTTCACATAGTGTGCAAGTTTGATGCACTTTTGGAAGCACAACAGGTGCTCAAAGTTAGGTGCATAAATTTTCAGATGAAGATGCAATTTTAGCTTGTGCAGAGCTTGTGGTATGAGGGTTTCTGGTAGATTTAGGCAAAGAGTCACGAAGGAATTTACACACCATTGAAGCGGTCTCTTGAGAGACACGATTTTTGGAGCACACAAGTGGAGCTTCTTTCATACGTTTTCACAGGATACTTTGGCAACAATTTTGTTCTTGGATTCATGGTATTTGCGGATGGTTTGCATATGGTGATGGCACATGGTTATTGCCCATTGTACATGCATTTTGGCAGGCACTTTCAAGTGCCGGTGAGCTCTCTTGAGAGCGTTGTTTAATTCACATTGATCAAGTTTCCGGATTGAACCTCTTTTGGCGCTTGCTTATGCGTGGTCACTTCATTGATGTACGTTGAGTGCGGATTGCCATTGTATGTGAAACTGTGGAGCCATTTTGGCATTTCTACGAGTAGTGTTATGGTTAATGGTAGAGATTATACTTGAGTTTTTGCTCAATTTTCAAGGGGAACTCTGCCGGATTTTTTCCAGATTCTCACCATAGTTTATGTGTATTTGTTGTTTACTCTCTAATGGTTTAGTGGTCGAGTTGACTCCCACTCTAGCAGCTATCTGCAAGTTCTTGGCTTGCGGTCTACGTTGAGTTTTGTCTCATTTTGCAAAGGAAACTTTGTCCGCTTTCCCCCGTCTTCTTGCAATAAAAGTTATGCCATCTTGTATAGTGGTCGATATATTCCCACTTTGATAGTGATCGAGTATTTACTCCCACTTTGACACTTGGACACAGGTTTAGTATTTTTGTATCCACTCTCGTAGGAGTGCATTTATGGTATGCTCATAGTGGTTACAGGTTTCCTTTGATTTTGCTTCATATTCTCACATCGACAAATATTTTGAGCGTGAGACTATAGCATGCAGGTTACAGGTTTTCACTATTGAGCTACTGGTTGGTTTATGTTTGCCATAGCACAGTGGTAGAGTGATCTCCCACTTTTGATGCATATGCATTGACATGATGTGTGACACAATTGAGTCTATAGTGACGGTTCATGAGGGATGGAGGTATCGCTCTTGCAGATACTTGCGATGTTGGCATTGTGGTCACACAGGGCACATTAGGCGTTGTTGTTTCAGACGTATGAGACAGCAGGAGATGTATGCAAGATGCAGATACAACTTTGACACATGTTAGAGGGGTGGTTCCAGTGGTACGTAGTCTATGCCAGTGATGGTGATGTCACGCTTGCCTCTAGTGTACCGCTTGTAGATTTGTCTATGGATAGCACACTTTCTCCACAGTGCTTACTAGATAGAAATGTTGCTTTCCATGTCACACCGCATCGTGACTGGTTTAGCACTTTTTCTAGTGGGAGACTTGGTTGTGTGCACTTGGCTGATGGTTCGGCATTTGACATAGAGGGTGTAGGAGATATTTGTTTGTCTTTGCCTAGTGGTACATTATACACGCTAATGAAGGCTGTTTTTGATGCTTTGCCAGATTCTTATCAAACTTTTGCTAGTACTTGGAGACTTATGACCCAAGGAAATCCAGCAGTTGTCGCGTTTGATGCGTTATGCACATTGTTGTTGCAAGAGTCACTTTCCAAAAAAAACAAGGCAAAACAACATGGAATTGAATAGGCCTTCACTGATGCTCAAAGAAAAGGTGGTAAACAGCAATGTAGCCACTTCTCATGGTTCTTTTGCAAGTGGTAAATCATGTGTTCCAAATGATTCTTCTGATGGAAATGTATATATGTATCTATATATATATATATATATATATATATATATATATATATATATATATATATATATATATATATATATATATATATATATATATATATGTGTGTGTGTGTGTGTGTGTGTGTGTGTGTGTGTGTGTGTGTGTGTGTGTGTGTGTGTGTGTGTGTGTGTGTGTGTGTGTGTGTGTATGTATGTGTGTGTGTATATGTATGTGCGTATGTATGTCTCTGTGTGTGTGTATGTATATGTATGAATGCATATTTATATGTTTATAGCTTCCTTAGAAAGATCTTAGGAGAGAGCTTTTGGAGGGAGCTTTCTCCCTTCTCTCTCTCTCTCTCTCTCTAGCACACACACACACACATATACATATATATACACACACATATATACATACACACACACACACAATATACATATATATATATGTGTGTGTGTGTGTGTGTGTGTGTGTGTGTGTGTATATATACATATATATCTATATTTATGCACACACACACACATATATATACAAACACACACACACACACACGGACATATATATACCCTTTCCCTCTCTCCACCCTATCATCTCATATACATACATATACATATATATACACACATATACATATATATATACCTACACACACACACACATATCTATGTGTGTGTGTGTGTGTGTGCATAAATATAGATATATATATGTGTATATATCTAAATATATAAATATGTATTCATTAATACACACACACACACACGCACCCACATACACACACACACACATATCTATATGTGTGTGTGTGTGTGTGTGTGTGTGTGTGTGTGTGTGTGTGAGAGAGAGAGAGAGAGAGAGAGAGAAGAAGAAGAAGAAAAGAGTTTTAACGTCATAGGAAACTATCCCAAGAGACCTTACAGATCTAGCCGACGAGGAGTTGAACTCAAGACCTGTTATTCAAGAGGGAAATGGCATAACCAATCTACCACACTTGGGTGATATAAAGAGAGACAAGGAGAGAAATAGAGAGATAGGGGAAGGTGGGGGGGGGGGGGGGGGGGGGGGGGGGAGAGAGAGAGAGAGAGAGAGAGAAATAGAGAGAAGGGAGAAAGCTCCCTCTAAAATCTCTCTCTCCTGAGACCTTTCTAAGGAAGCTTTTTTAAAGCTTTGTTACTTCAAGTAAAAATAAGGAAAAAAGCTTCCTAAAAAGCTCCCTCAAAAAGTTCTCTTGGATCCTCTACTCCCTTTATGTATGCATTTTTGTAGAAAAAACTAGCCCTTATGTATGATATTTTCACTTCTCAATTAAAAAACCCTTTATGTAAGTACATTTTTTTGTAAATGTACCTAATTATAATTCCCTTATTTTGTTCACACGTGCTATCTTACATATTTCCTAGTGGACGTCCTAGGCCTTTACTTTGTTACTTCCATTGATGATTACTCCAGGAATGCATGGCTATATCCGCTTAAGGAAAAGTCTGAAGTGTGTATCTGCTTCAAGCAATTTTTGGCTATGGCTGAAAATGTCTCTACATGTACTATGAACACTCTCCATTTCGATCAAGGGGGGAGTATATGTCTAATGAATTTAATGCATTTCTAGCTAGTCGTCGGATTAAACATCAATTTATAGTTCCATATACGCCTCAGCAAAATGGTGTTGCTGAAAGGAAGGATAGGTCGCTTACGAAGATGGCTAGATATATGGTCAAGAGTCAATATTTTCCACATTCTTGTTGGCTTGAGGCCATCATGTGTGCCACTTATGTACTCAATAGGTGTCCTACAAAATCTTTGTAGTCTATGACTCTATATGATACATAGCATGATAGAAAGCCATCTATTGATCACATGCACATTTTTTGTTGTTTGGTATATGCTTTGGTGCCACAAACGCAGTACAAAAAATTGGATGATAAGGCTGTCAAGTGCATTTTTGTTAGTTATAGTGTTGAAAGCAAAGGTTACAAGTTGTACCATCCGCAAACAAAGTGTATCTTGGTTTCACGACATGTTGTGTTTGTGGAAGATTTTGTTTAGTCTTCGCTATCATGTACTAGAGATAGTAATGTAAGATCACATGACACTTATGATAGTTTATTGCCTCTTTTAGTGGTGGAAGTTTGAATGTAAGTTCTAATGAGAAAAATGTACATCCTATGGGGGTCTTTAAAAATATTATAGATTAGCCAATTTCTGATGCAGAAGTACATGATGTACTTGATGAGCATAGGGTTGAGAATGAGCAGGCTAGACACATGCCAAAATGGCAATGGAAACTTTGTGTGACTATTTAAATTAGATGCACCTTTGTTCAGGTTCTTACCATGCATCTTATGCATCAGATTGCTATGCTTTGGCTATTTCAAGTTAATGTGATGTTGAGGAACCTCTATCTTTTGATAAGGCACAAAATTTTTAAAATTGGATGGCTGACATGCAATCAGAATATGATGCACTTATAGAAAATGACACATGGACTTTATGTGATTTGCCTCTTGGAAAAAAGTCCATTGGTACAAAGCTCAGGAGGTGCACTATGTAATCATGTTAATATATAACGTGAGTTCAAAAGGAGGGGTTTTAAAATGCCAGAATTTCACGCAATTTAACAGAGATACATTAAAATATGGGGTTTGTTATATTCAATTTTGGAAAATTTTCCTAAAATAAGTTGTCCTTTTATTTATTCAAATATGTTAAAAGAGGGATTTTTTTAATACCCCACGAACACACGTTATATAGGAGGTATTGAACGGTGAACCCCTTGAGGTACAAAGTGGGTTTACAAATTAAAGCGTAAGGCAAATGGTGAAATTGATTGTTATAAGGCTTGACTTGTTGCAAAAGGCTATGCACAGTAGAAAGGCATAGATTATAAAGATACTTTTGCTCCCCCTTGTCATATGACTATTGTGCATTTTCTATGTGCATTGGCAGCTCATTTTTGTTGGGATGTACGTCAATCATACATTGTTACTTCTTTCTTGAATGGTGACATATTTGAGGAAGTTTATGTAACACAGTCTCATGGTTTTGTCAAGAAAGGACAAGAGGATAAAGTGTACAAATGTAAGAAAGCTTTGTATGGGTTCAAGCAGTCTCCTCATGCTTGGTATGAGAAAGCTGACACTCATTTGGTCAAATGAAGATTTCATAACAGTCCAACAGAAAGCACTTTGTATGTGAAGCGTGAGGGTGGTGTATTTCTCATCGTTGTTCTATATGTGGATGATTTGCAAATCACTAGTCTGAATGGGGCACATATTGTTGAATTTAAGGGTGATTTGAATGCTACTTTCAAGATGAAATATTTGGGGCTATTGCATCATTGCTTGGGAATACAGTTTAAGCAGTGTGATTGGTGGTATTTCCTTGAGTCAAATAAGCTACATAGAGATATTTCTATGTAAGTTTCTCCTTGAGGATTACAAATCTATTGCCACTCCCATGGTGAAATTGAGTCTTCATGAGGTTGGTGATCCTGCCAATGCCACTCTTTACCAAAATTCTATTGGTTGCCTTATTTATGTATGCAATGCGAGGTTGGATATTCAGTTTGCAGTCTCACAAATCAGTAGATTTATGCATAGCCCATGCTCTAAGCATTGGCAGACTTTCAAGCGGATCTTTACCAAATTTTTGTTGTATACCTTATTTATGTATGAAATATGAGGTCAAATATTCAGCTTGCAGTCTCGTAAGTTAGTAGATTTATGCATAGCCCACAGTCTAAGCATTAGCAGGATATCAAGCGGATCTTTTTCTACTTGAGTGACACTTTACATCTTGAATTGTTTTATCCCAAGGGAGGATCATTTCCACCAGATATACATGCTTCTTTAGACTCAAATTGGGCTTGTTGTGTTTACACGCGAGTGTCTATGAGTGGTTTTTGTTTCATGCTTGACAATTCATGTGTATCATGGTTGAGCAAGAAACAAACCTACTATGGCCACTTCTAGTTGTGAGGCTGAGTATAGGATAGTCTTCACAACTACAGTTGAGTGTGTATGGCTCAGATGCCTTATGGATGACTTAGGTGTTGGATAGGACACTGCCAACATCATCTACACTGACAGTCATAGTGCATTGGCAGTTGCAAGGAACCCAACCAAAGCTACAAAAAGGAGTAACATCCGCCCAAGAGAATGGAAAAACTGTAATGTTAACCCAAAGTAAATACCAAGTACTGTAGTATCGTGCAATCGGGCCTATCAAGCCTAAGAACCCATAACAGTGTGCAGTAAGACAACAAGGCACCATTACCTATGTATGTATCATAGCCAACCTAAAATAGTGCACAAAAACTGTAATGGTAACCCAAAGTAAAGACCAAGTACTACAATATTGTGCAATCGGGCCCAACAAGCCTAAGAATCCATAACAGTGCGTAGTAAGACAACAAGGCACCATTACCTTTGTATGTACCACAACCAACCTAAAACAGTGCGCAGTAGGATAGAAACACACCATCAGCCATGTATGTACCCATAGCCAATTGATACACGAGGCTTATCAAGGTTTCTCTATGTTAGTGCTAAAAAACCCATGTAAAAGCAACAGTAGCAAGTAAATCACAAGGGTTTTTGATGCTCATTAAGCTCCCCAAAGCATGTCTAGTAATTGTGGACAGAGCACTTGCCATGCTACGTAAAGTGGCAACACAATCCCCTAGAAAAATCCAATGTTTGACATAGAGAAATCCTCCAAAATAGAAACCAGTTTTCAGAGATTTTCAACAGCAACAGCCGGTATCTCATACCCGCAAAAAAACCTACAATAATCACAACGTTTAACAGCAACCCTATTAGCGGAAGGGAAAAAAGCATGCTAAAATACCATTACAATATATGTTTTTTTCCCCAACCAAGGACCTTAACCATGTTATGTTTATACCAAGCAGAAACCTCATAAAGTACCACATTAGCTATAGCACCACTATCACAATGAAATTGCCCTTTAAACCAGTAGATATCGCAGGAAAAACCAGTTTGTACCATAATCTACAGCAACATGTTGTTGTTTAATCACAGCCCTATTTGCTAGACCATGTGGTAGCACCATAGTAACTATTCCATGTTATGATAAGCCATGTGTGCTTCTCATCTAAGAGCATCATAACCCGATAATAGAGCAAGAGCAACATAAAAAACCGTCCTCAACAGTAGTTTTTTCAAAAAAAAAACCTGCAATCATAAAACATATGGCCAAGGAAGCGGACATGTGTGCTAGATGAAGTGAGCTCCATGCTTTAGTACCACGCATAATTTTCAAGGCAAGGCAACAACAAAACAAAGCTAAGTGAGGGCCAGAGAGGTGCACTCACCTCATTAAATAAAGGAAGGAGGGAGAGAGGCGGTCTGCTTAGATCAAATCCATGAGTAGAATTGCCATGAGTATACCGACTGTATTACACGATAGTGAGGCCACCTCTAGTTGCAGAGAGAGCCCCTACGCCTTCACAACAAATAATGGTAGTATGGTAGTAAACCATAAAGCAAAACCTACTTGTAGGTAATATATCCTGGCCTAGTCCCATGGTGAGGTTTTTTTTATTTAAAAAAGGCAAAAACAAGTACTACAGTGTGTGTGTGTGTGTGTGTGTGTGTGTGTGTGTGTGTGTGTGTGTGTGTGTGTGTGTGTGTGTGTGTGTGTGTGTGTGTGTGTGAGAGAGAGAGAGAGAGAGAGAGAGAGAGAGGGAAAGAGGGAAGAGAAATAGAGAGTGATAGAGAAGAAGAGGATGGTAGAGAGATAGAGGAGGGGAGAGAGGTAAATCTATAACAAGCAGGTGTGATAGTGGACAAGAATAGGGAGCACAGTATGTTGAAGCTTTTTCTTTCTGCTCAAGATACCATTCATCAAAGGCCTCGCAATTGAATGTGTCAATCACATCGGATTTATTACGGAGAAGTGATTCCAAGGTATAAAGTGTGTGTAGAACCGAGTTTTAGCAGGAAGTTTCAACATCACTGACATGCGCATCCTATACAAATCGAGCACTCTTTGTCGTTTCAAGATAAATTTCACAATGTGACGTGCTGTATCAATTATTTTGGCGGGACCATGCGGTTTCTTTGCTAGTGTACCAATCTTTCAGCACCAAGTTTAAGCTGCGTGTATTATAGCCATTGGCAAAAATGTGTGCAAAGCACTTCTTTATTAATTTATTGGTGTTTTTATAATTCTTTGTATTGTCCATGACTACTTGAACAACATGTTCAACACCAATTTCTTTAATTACATTAATCAAGACCTCAGAAATGTATTTGCCACTTTTAATTGCACTAGAACTATCAATCACATTTATAAACATTTCTCCCCTTGGATAAACCAGCATTACATTGATCAACGGTCTTCTCTTAACATTTGACTAGCCATCACTCACAATCGTACATCCTGAAAGTGAAATATTCCCAAGTATTATTTTGGCAACACGCTCTTTGACTTCGATGTAACATTTGTCCAAGAAAACATTTCTTATCATGTGATAAGAAGGAGCTGAAAATCCTGGACCAAACTCACCAATTTTCTTCCAAGCACCCTTCCAATGATTGCTGTCTACCATGACAAAGCACTTCCAGTAAAGAATATTGCTTTGGCGAGTGCAGTTTGTGCTTCTTCAAGAGACTTCACTCGAAAGCTTTGATGTAATGATTTTTGACGCATTTGACAAAGTCCACCTTCATTGTGACGTTTAAAAGGAACACTACCTGGAATTTCCTCTCCTTGCGCACGTTGTTCTCCAAGGTAAGTTGGCATCACTATAGGATCTGTGGAGTTAATATTTGGCTCTGGGAACTCTTGACCCGAATCCATAGAGCTATATATCTGTTGTCTCTTGCCACCCTTTTTGGCGATCTCTTCTCTCAAACGCTTTGCAACTGTAGGTGCCTGAGGATGTTTACATTTCTTACAACTCTTTTTAGCACTATCCAGAAAATGATCCCTAATACGTGGTGCACCGCCTAATTTTGTTGTGTGACAAAATTTACATTGCCACTCCATATATCGGTCGCATATGTTGTGAGCATAATCCCACTCTTTGCCAAAAACTTTTTTATTCTTTGGCTTCTTCGTACCACTTGTGCCTACATTTTGCTCCATTGCTTTTAAATTAAAACTGAAGAGAAAAGAACCATATGTTCAATTTTTGAAACATTTTTCTTATATTCAATATATATTAAAATTTAAAAACCATTCAATATGAAAGTAACCATGATGCACAATATGAGATTTTCAATGCACGCTAGTCAATCCACATATCGATCACCTATATTGTGAGCAATCATACACATTGCAATGTAGTCTATGCATGGAATAATAACTATAACAATGCTATGAATCTCTCTATGCAATTATTATTATAATGATTATTTATATGTCCACTTTGATTTGCAAACAATAAGACGCATCTAATTTCAATTGCTACAAAAAAACAAACGAAAGCAATAATATATATGATTGGTCATTTCATGCACTAATAATCTATTGTAATACATAACACACTCTCTGTATAAACCAATGCATGAACTAATGCAAATAAATCTTCAATATAATCACTCGATTGAGGACTACTTGTACCCAGTGAAGGATTGTAGCCCACCCATGCAACCAATTCAATATATAAAAGCTATTTCAACCCAGTCAAGGATTATAGCTCTTATATTGTGGAGTGACAAGTGTAAATCAACTCAAATGCAAGACTTCAAGGATCTTTATATGCCCGGTACACTAGTATAGGACATCCAACCCTTGACTATCGACTCGTCATTTACATATGCTCATCTTCTAAAACCAATTACAGCCCTCATTTAGACCAATGGGTTCTTCGGAATGAGCATGATTCTCCAAGTTTTCAGTTGTTTTGGTTTTATACCTTTATGTCGGTAAACGAATTAAAAAAAATTAGAAGTGGTTACTGAATTAAGAATCGCGTTTGGCCCAAAAAAAGGACCTGTGACTCTGTAACCTTAGGTCAATTCACAAGGAGATGACTATACCCGACACTCGGATACACTCTCCAAGGATTTTCCTAGCTAAAAGACCATAGTTTGCACATTGTTTACTACATATAATTATTCCCGCCGGGCTTTTTCATTTTCCTGACGTGCCCACCAGGCTATTACATATACCCGGCGGGCCCGTCGGGAAAATGAAAAAGCCCGACGGGCCCCGTCGAAAAAAATGGAAACCCGGAGGGCTAACCGACTCTATAGGTTTTTGCAGGTCATAATCAAAGTCATATTAACAATTAATGTGATCACGTGATTTTTTTGTGTCAATACTAAAGTTATTGACGTAATCAGCCGATCGTGATTACGTTAATGAAATCCCTGTTTGAGTTGCCTTCTACAAAGGATCTACCAAAGATCTATCAAAAGACAACTATCTCATGTAAGTTTTGCTACATGAAGCATGGGTGTAACTCGAGCCAAAATGCCAAGGGGCCAAACAATGAAAATCTTGTTAAGGACTCAAAAGCACTCTCTTTGAAAAAGATGCTTTATGATGGTACATGAATATACCATCATCCTGGGGAAGGGCTAATGATAGCCATTTTTTGGCTATTCAAAATTTGATATAGTGAACTACCTCACCCAATCAAATCACTCAAACAATGTGGTTATCCTTACCCTTTCACTGTACATTGGCATGTGTGAGTTAGGGGACTTTTCCCATATCTCCTTAAAACTCCTCAGTTAACTAGTCACTGGTCTAGTTGAGCCAAAAATAAATAAAATAAAATAGAAAGTATATTATGGCCTTTTTGTGTGTAAATATTTCATTGTATATAGGGCCTAAATATAGGGATCTTTTATTTTATTTAGATATTTATATTTAGGTGTGTGTTTTATGAACCTATGTATGTCTACTTTCATCCTCTTGCACCATAAGTATATTTTTTGCCAATGTGTATATTCTCTAAATTTTTTTAATACAAATCACCTTCACATTTTTATCCTCACCCTTGTGAAAACAAAAAAACCGGTTCCTACTCCCTTAGTCAATTTTATTATATAATTCTCATTTACTTGCATACTTTTCCTCTTTCACCCAAAATAATACAAAAGAGGGACCATATCATATGATTCCAATATCTTTTTCCATATCCATAATTCTTCCTTTTTTTAAAAAATTACTCATTATTTCAACACCATGTGCTCATTGAGCTAAAATCCATGAATAATCCATACACTAGTCCCACCATGTATATATTTCTTTATTCACCAATAATCCTCCTCCATGCATGTGTAAAGATAACTTGGATGCTTTGTATCATGATATGACAAAGGAGGGGCTCACTCTTGGATGCATTGTGCAAATTCGACAAAGGAGGGGGCCACTAAAAGACCTTTGCACGCATAAAAAACAGGCTTTTGGTGAGATTTTTGGTGCCTATCTCTGCTCGGAATTTGAAGAAGTGACCAACAGATAAAATGTAGCCCACAAGCTAAATAATTATCTCAAATTGTTTTGTAAATTTTTTAACTACCATATGTGAGATATGAATTTTATGGTGGACCCTAGTGTGGCCACTTTTTCTCACAAGTCACCCCTAGTCTTCTCTCACTTCTACACACATACACGCTTCCTTTCAATCCCTCACTCAAACCTACAACTTTCATGGCTTACTTTATCTTCTTCACCATTTCTATCTCTCCCTACTCCATAGCTCAAACATTATCATCTCTACACACATATAGCTCAATTTCTCTCTCTAGAAGCATACTCACATTATTATAACCTCTTCATCCTTTCAGAAAAAGAGAAAAAATCAGAAAATAACCAAGCTCAAGCTCTACAAAAGGAGGATTTTGATCAAGGAAAATTCAACTTTTCCATGGTCACAAGAACTACATCAATAGAGTTCTACAACCGCTTCATTTATTGGAGGCGATAGGTAGAAAATTTCCTTTTCTTCTTGTGGTTTCCATCAAATTGTGTATATTCTCATCCTTCTCTTACTTTCTATCATTATATTGTAATGCACCTTGAGTGTATATGCCATGTAATTTTACCCCGTCCTACTAACTATAAACTACTAACACTAATGACTCACCCTTCTTGTAAATTGCACCCTCTACTCTACCTTGGAGTACACAAACTCACACAAAAATCGCTCACCTCTCTAGAATATTCTCTATTTAACTTCAATAATTCTCTCCTCTTGAGACCACATCCATGTGACTCAAGAGACAAGAGAGCCCCACTCTCATAAGAATATATTAAAAAATTTCATAAACATGGTTTTCTATGTAAATGTTGATTAGGAGATAATCCTAATGAGGGCTCTCCTCACCTATAAATAGAGCCCTTTCCCTTTGTAAATGGCATGATCTCTACACTATTGCTCACTACTTGAGCATACCATTCTTCATCTTATTTGTAAGGAGAGAGAGTAATCTCTCTATACACCATTCCCGGGGGGTTAACTATGTATAAAACTATTATATCACGTGCGTTCAAAACATGTTTGTAAAACCCCTTATCTGTGAATTTTGTTAAGAATATAATGTACCTTTTTCTTTTAAAATCTGTAAGTTTTTTTCAAATTTGAAAAAATAATGCCCTTTTGTATATATATTTCTGTAAGTTTCAAAAAATTTAAATACCCTTCTGTTGAACTCACATGATAGGTTACATTTTTGTTAGGTGACCTACCCGAGACACCATTACTTGTGGCGTATATGAAAGCTTCTTGAGATAGTTGTAGCATTGCAAGAGAGCGAGTGATTTATAACTTCCAATCAAAGTTGTACCTACTCTTGCACATCAATTGAATCAATAATTTGGGTGCAATTGTGGTTCCAAACTCTCTTGAGTCTCTTCAATTCACGTTTGGCAACCTCATCTGGTTTGGTTTAAGGTGACTCATTCTCATTTTGAGATTCTTTGTAGTATTTTCTTATATGTGACACAAGAGCTCTTGTGTATGTTTTGTTGCTTGGGAAAACATTATAAGAGAATTTTATGGTGAGAGGGTTCCCATAACCCTAAGATAATGTGTAGATCGCAACATCATCAAATTTAATTGTGTCTCTTGACTCTCCTCCAAGCTGTTTATACACCTGCATCAATTCATAAAAATTGAAGCTAAATTCTTGCACGAAACTCTCTCTCTCTCTCTCTCTCTCTCTCTCTCTCTCTCTCTCTCTCTCTGTGCTTGGTGTGTATTTGTAGCATTGATACTAGTGATAGTGTACCCTTCCTTCTTGCTTGTATTGGTCAGGGATTTTCCTCTTTTGTGTCATAGTTCTCTCTATAACTAGGTGGTTCCCCTTCACTTGTTTGCTTGTGGGTTTGTTATTTTTGTTTCTTGCTTGTGGTTTCCCCATCCCTAATTGAGCAGCACAAGAGCCTTGAGGTGTGTTTAGAGGTCACCTCTCTTGTTGCCCTCCCTAGACCGCCTCAATACATACGATATTTGGTCTGCATCTAAGATTATTAAGTTGTTCGTTGATGTTTGTGTTGTGAGTTCCACACACTTCATCAGGGATTGGATTAAGTCACATCATTGTTCTTAGTACATAGAAATATGAGGGATACGTTTGTCTACCTAAGAGCGGAGAGATGCATACCTATGCTCTCTTCATCTTAGCATGAGATGCCTTGACCTTCTACTTTCAGATCCGTAGATATGCCACTCATCAATAGATGACTTGGTGTTGTCTTGGGTGTAAATATGTATGATGTTTTCCCACAATCTGAGATTCTTAAACTCTCCGTTGATGATTGTGTTGTGCATTCCACACACTTCATCAGGGATTAGATTGATTAAATTATCAATCAACATTACAACAACGTCTAGGACTTGTGTTAAGTGTACCTCACACAAGCTGGGTTGTTCACATTCACGCTCCAATCGTTTACGTGTATTATGTAACACACATAACAGGGTCCATTTTTTGGTGAGCGTCCCTCACACTCCTGGCCTGTTCACCTCTCTCCATCTCTCTTGTTGTGTGTTTCCTCTGTACAATGTATAGATTGCAATGATACTATATCGTTGTTTGCTATGAATTATTTCAATTGTACCTCGATTAGGATCATGACACGATTTTGATAGTTTCCCCTCTCCTCTAACAATGTTTATGTTTTAAAACTATATCTTGTATATATGGCGCATACTAAACTGGTGAAACATCAATAAAAATTTTCCTTCCAAGTGGAGCTTGACGTTCTTGTTGCCTAAACCCCTCTTCTCCGGAACATTATTACCAGTTCATAGAGGCCTTAGCAAAGTCTATATTTGAGCAGCTTCAACATGCATTTATGCCCGCTACTTTTGATATATCTCTAATGACATCAGGCTCATTATTGAACACGATCAAGCAATCTATTGGATGGATTGCAAAGATCTGAGGATCTAAAACATCATGAAATCATTACTTTGTCGGGCATAGCTACTCGCATACAACTTTTGCAATAGTTGTATACTGATTTCAAGAGCAAGGCAAAGCTAGAAAGAGCAGCAAAGCACACGAGGGTGGAAGTTAGCTCTTCCAATGCTATTGAAGAGCTAGAAACTACCGTTAGAATAGAGTCTACTGCTAGTACCACTCTCACTCTCGATCAGTCTCAACTCCCCCCTGTATTACATCTTTTGTCAAAAACCGCAGTCTTCAACATACAGGCTCCGTAGCTGGGAGAAGGGAGATGGACACAGGTGAAGCATGTAGGTGTCACACATCTTGCATTTAAAGAGCCATTGTATGGGGCGAAGATCTTCAAAGTCCACTTGCATGGATCCACACTGTATCAGCAGATCAAAGATGAAGCCACAGTTTTGGAAATTTCTCATCATGGCATTATTCATCCACTTGCCATGGTCCGCCATATAAATGGTCCAATGCTCATTTCACATTTTTGGAATGGCGGCCATGTAGAGCAGTGGATAAAAGAGTGCACTACAAATGGCAGTCAACTTGCCATTCACGATTATGTAACCACTAGAGGAACAATAGAACTATTCCAAAATAAAATTTTGCAGATAATAAATGCTCTTCTTCAAACCCTAAAGTATCTACATGAGCACGACTATCTCCACAATGATCTTCACTCCCGCAACATGATGCTTCACTTTGGACAGAAGGGGGTCTATTCAGGTATTGTGGATTGGGGGTCATGTATTAAGACCAAAACAATGACATGCTTTCCTCGTCTCCGCAACTTGCAAATAGAAACTAGAAAGCAGACTGAGAGAGATTTTCCATGGGCTGCCCCAGAATGCATATCTACTAATCTCCTTCCTTGGAATAAAACCATGGATATCTGCTCCATGTGTCATACTTGTAAAAGACTCTTGAAGTGCATGTCAGTGCCACAAGGGCAAAACAAAAGGGACTTTTTAAGCAATGTACTTACCCATCTTGAGAGTCGCAAGCGAACAATCCCTCAACCCGACCTAACACATTTTTTATCTCTCTCTTTGTCGAAACGGTGTCCATAGAGTGCATTATGACATTGTAATGATTTCTGGTCTATGACCAGCTGATGATTAAAGTGATGATTTGATTATTGTCCTCTTTGATTGCACTTGTAAATTATATGATTGATCAAGTTATCTTGTCTCTTTCCAATGACATGGTGATAAATATTATGTCTCCTTCTTGCAGTATGGTTAAGTTATCCTGTCTTTTTCTTTGAAGATTTGAAAATGATAACTTGTTAACTTCACAATAAGTCTTTCTAATTATGGCATATTTGGTTGATTGACAGATGTGGAAGAAGAACTTAACCACAATGAACCACATGCCATCTACAAGGAAGAGAGAGAGTACATTATGGTCAAGAGAAAGACCTCAAAGCTATTGTGCGAATCGAAGCAGACGAGTCCGGGTTGCAAGGCGAGCCTCTCAACCTTAAGAAGTGTAGGAAGCTATGTCCAAGCCACTTTGTGCGCCAGCAAATATTTTGAATCAACGAAAATTTCAAGGAATCAGCTCTTGCAAAGCTATCAAAATTGCAGCACAAAGGCCTCATAGGAGTATTTTTACGAAGATTCGTACGTCGAGAGAGAGTTATGCCAAAAAATAAACAAATGAAACTCTACTTTATATACAATGCTATGTTTACAACATCCTTGGGAGACGTGTAGATTGGTTAGATCGCCTCAAGAATTGTGGCGTTAGCATGGTCGGATTGTAGAGAAAGTGGCAGAAAGTCATACCAATAATCCAATGCCTACACGCAAACTTCCCAAAGTTCTCTTTCCCGAAGAATCAGAGACACTCATTGCATTAGCAAGCCAAGGAGAGACACTGATATTTTGCATGACAAAATCCTTGAGCTTGAGATAGAGCTATCAGAGGCCCAAGCCAAGCTGCAATATTGTGCATCAATCTATGGACCATTGCCAGATCATGTTGGTCCTTTGCAACAAGAACCTGCAGGCCCATCTCTTGTGCCTAAAAGTATTGAGTTCGACATAGATGAACTACTCAATGAGCTTACTCAATCTTTGTCTTGAGCACTTCGCTCACTTTAACCCTATCTATTTGGATTTGAAGAAAATACAAAGGACTACAGTTTTTGTAATCACAGCTTGTCATATATCCCCTCAGTTGTCCATTTCTGTATTCTCAATCAAACAAATTGTATTGTCTTGTATCTAACTGTAATTATGACTCTTTTTCCAAAAGTAACTTGAGAGAGAGAGAGAGAGAGAGAGCTAGAGGTAAACATCTTATAGTGTAACATGGCGATGTGTCATAATTTTCACATATTCACAGCGAGAAAAACTTATAGGCCTTTAGTCATATATCTTCGTCTCCATCAAACACACCAATCATATAATCTATTTCATCCATATCATAGCATTCTGAAGCTATCACCCATTCCATATCATGGTCATCGTCTACTTCCGTAGCTATAGCTTCATGGGTTTGAAAGACATTGTAGTGCTTTTGTGCTTCTCTTGAAGCAATGTTCACTAGCTTATGGATAAGTCTCATGTTACAGAAAACATAAACCAAATCAACAACATGTTTAGGGTGAAGCCGGTTTTGTTTCTTAGTATACATAAATTCAAAAGCCGAAAAATTTCTCTCACAGCTTCCACTTGATGTAGCAATAAATAGAAGTCTAACAGCAATGTGTTGCAGCTCAACTTTCTCCCCACCATACTCCTTTCACCATAGAGGTGCACTTGTGTGTGCACTGGCATCTATATGCCATGGATCTTGGAACATGCCAGTTCTATTAGCATAATCAACCTGCTGATGAAAATAAGTTTTCCCATCCTCTTGTCCCAATAGTTGAGTGCACACTATTTTGAAGTCACTCATGAATTCTTTATTGGCTGATTGTTGGTGCATTTGAAATTTGGAATCCAATACAAATGCAGCACCATGCAACAACATATGCAATTGCACCATCTCTTGTTGGCAGTTGTGATCATGGAAGCTTTGTCCTTTGCACCAAAGCTAGCATGCTCTCTTACTTTGTGTAATGCCTCTGACATATACCAATAAACTCGACCAAAGACGAAAGAGTCTTTGTCGATTATTCGCAAAAGATTTACAAATGGTTTGGCCAGAGTGACAATTCTCTCTACATTGCGCCAAAAAACTTGCAAGTTCACAAGTTGTGCACATCTTGTAGATTTCTCTTGGTAGCTAGGATACTTATTGAGCCAAGCATCCCATTGTCTATTGGCTATTGTTTCAATCAAAGCAAGCTTCACTTCTTGCAAGGTGGCAAGAACATAGTATGCGGTCGCAAACCTTGTCGCACAAAATATCTGCAAAGTTTTGCTAGGTGGTTTTATTCAAAAAAGAACATACAAAAATTGATGGTCTCTAATAAGTTTCACCACATGATTTGCATTTCTTAACACCTTCAACACACACACACACACACACACACACACACACACACAAACTTCTGCCATCTCTACAAGCTGCATCATAGCTTCAAAGGAGCCGAATGAGATTCCCATGGTGACAATTCCTACAAGAGGAATTATGTTGTCTTTAAGCTACTTAGTCTACCATCATCATGATCTTAACCTCTATTTTAGCGGGCCTATTCATTCATGTTAGCAATAGCTTCTTTAGAGGCCCTCGTCAAAAAAATACTATCACCAAGAAACAATATAGGCAGTTGTACCTCCTTAAGCTTATATGATGGCTTTGACAATTGCCCCATTCACATAAAAAATGAGGCATCCAAAAGCTCTTCCATAAGGCCCCTTGTTTCAAAACCGATCACAAGAAGGGAAATCAGTATGGCCCTCTACTCTTATTTTGGTTGCATCATATCTACACCTCTTGAGAGGGAAGTCTCTCAAGTGACACGTGGGTGCTGCTCAAGGCCGTGTTGATAAAGGCGGCCACGGGTTTATGTTTGGAGGCATAGATCTTAGAGCACACAGAGAGCAAGTAGTAGGTGTGCATCAGTGTGGTTGTGCACAACAAGTGAGAGCACACCTCTTTCCCTATCTCTCTATCTCTCTCTCTTGTTCTCTCACAAATGCTCAGTTCTCTTTTCTTTTCTCCCTTGCTAGCTACATATGCACAATTTCATAAAGCGTGAGCATGAGCAACCCCCTTTCCTTGCTTTGCATCCCTTTCAACTTATTAATGTGTTTCAAGATAAAGGCATAATTTTTTTTTGTGTCGTGTTATGGCCTCTATTTGGTTTCAGTTATGGCAATTCCTCTCTTTTTTTTTCAAACTAGTTGATAGATATGGTGGTAATTGAAAGTTTAGTCATGATTAAACACGATTTTAGATATGTATGATGATCATTTGGGAAAATCTCCATACCTTGTTGCTGAATCCTTGAATCTTGCAGACTTGAATAATGTAACTACCTCCATCAAAACATGATTGATATCTAAATATATTATCAGTGTTGCAATGAATCACTAGTTTTTATTGCTATTCTCCTAATACACATTGTATACACTCTCATGTGACTTTTTTTGCACTTTTGTATCGTCACGTTGAAGAATCTATTCCTCAATCTAGTACCCTGATCATTCATATCAATAAAGAATGGTTAATCCTTTGATTATGCCAAGTTTTAAAATTCTATCTAACCAAATATCCAAGCATTCTTGCTATACAATACTCCTACTGTAAGCTTGGGTTGTGACCAATTTTTGCAACTTGTATGATGATGACATTACATGGTCTTTCGATGATTTATTTCATCAATTAAGGTTATGAAATATCATGAACTCATCTATAGGGTTAAAATTTACTGTACTTATAAAATTGTTAAGATTTTCTTAGTTTTGTCCTCTTTAAATGGCTCATTATTATTTTCTTTCCCTAGTCATAAATTCTAGTTCAAATTGGTCAACACCATTATCTTTCTTACGTTTACCACAATTTTAGGGCAATACGGCTATCTATCTGGCTTGCACTCACCATATGATTATAATCACCATCTTCAAACTTTAATTTTTTATTATTTTTCCTAAATTTTTTGTCTCTAGTCATTCACAAAGATCTTCGAAGACAATAATGTGGACTATTTCCTCTTTGAGTTTATTGTAAGCATACCATTAAGGAAAAAGGTTTGTCAGGTGAAGCAATTAGATAAGTCTTGTCTTTGTTTTAATTTGCAACATTATTTTACGTCGGCTTATTCGGTCAAGTATACTAGCCCTCTTATACAAGACTAGTCCAAAGATCTTAGATATGGCTACAACCAGAACAATACAGGTAAAAAGACTCAACTTAGTTGCTTGCTTATCACCTTGATTAATAAGTTGTTTCTTCATTGAACCTCTAGGTATAAAATTTCTCAACAAAGTCTATCATTTACATTCAAGAGCACATTTGAATTTTCTTGATGTGCATGATAGCTCCTATATGTATCTATTGCTACTTCTTTCCTTGTTTGCTATAAGCTTCCATCAACTTGAGGTTTACTTTTACTGCACTCTACTAGTTTCAATATACGACTACTCTGCTTGGACTTAACACCGCTCATCCTTATCTTTCTTCTATATTGCACATGTGATTCGTATAAGAGTAGTAATATTTCACTTTAATGATTTAGAAGTTATGCCTCTCCTCAATAGATGTGTCTTTTTCAAGTATTTTTTAATGTACGCTAATTTCTGTTCAACAACATTGCATATTGTTTTGTTTCATAAAATTGGCACATTCTAACCTCATTAATGATACTTGGGTGTGAGTTTGTTAGTTGTAATTCTCTCTCCCTTGTACAAGAATTCAGTTTACGACACTCTCCCTAATCCAAATTATGACACTTTCAATTATAGCTCTCCCTCCACACACACACACACACACACACACACACACACACACACACAGGTACCTACTTTTTCATATGCAGCATACTCTCGAGGTATGTACATCAAATACATCACTCCTCTTTCCTTTTTTTTTCTATATGCATTGTCTTGTATGCTATGTAATCAAAAACTTCTAACATTTTGGCTTCTACTTGCACTGAATGAAATTTTCGTTGAGATGATTTGTCATTAAGCTTTGTAGCTACTCATATATATATATATATATAGAGAGAGAGAGAGAGAGAGAGAGAGAGAGAGAGAGAGAGAGAGAGAGAGAGAGAGAGAGAGAGAGAGAGAGAGAGAGAGAGAGAGAGAGAGAGAGGGAAAGATATAGAGATAGGGAGAGAGAGTAAGAGGGGAAAGAGGGATGGAGAGAGAAACAGAGAGAGAGAGAGAGAGAGAGAGAGAGTAAATAGAGAGAGGGAAAGAGAGAGAGAGAGAGAGATAGGCAAAGACGAAAAGAGAGAGACGGGGAAAGAGAGAGAGTAGATAGAGAGGGAGAGAAACAGGGAAAGAGAGAGAATAGAGAGAGAGAGTATAAATAGAGAGAGGAATAGAGAGAGATAAGGAGAGACGGAAAGAGAGAGAGAGAGAGGGGGGGAGAGAAAGATAGGGAAAGAGAGAGAGTGGATAGAAAGGGATAGAAATAGAGAACGAGAGAGAGAGAGAGAGAGAGAGAGAGAGAGAGAGAGAGAGAGAGGAATAGAGAGGGATATGGAGAGGGTGTTGATAGAAGACAAGGGGTTCCACTTGTAAAACAGGCTGGTCTGTGTTTTGCAATAACGGGATGAAGCGGCTGCCTCAATTTGTGAGGGCCAACCTAGGACATGGTGGATATCCCTGGGATCGCTCTTGTGGGCGTACGCAAAGCCTGAAAAAGTGGTGCCCAAGTCCAAAGCCACCATGACCTTAGCCGAGACTTCCATGCCACGGCAAAAGATTTCATCCATGTTTGGCTTCTCATCTCTAAGAGTGCTTGCTTTACATGGAGGCCCAGGCATGACTCTGGGCTGGAGCTTCCGCTTCATAGTTTATCTGCATGATCGAGAGAGAGAGAGAGAGAGAGAGAGAGAGAGAGAGAGAGAGAGAGAGACTCAGTTAGAGAATGGAGTTACTTATTGCATTACATTAGAATTGTAATGTTACGATCAATTGATCACTTAGACGTTGAATCTAGGTGCAGCCAACACAAAATGATGGCTACATTTACAACCATAACTCTTTATCTCTACTCAAAACGATGGCTACATTACGTATATGTGTGTACATATATATTTGTTTATGCATGTATGTAGGCACTAAGTACGGGAGCATAGCACCCGAAGGTAAGACATTTTCTCTTGGGTATAGTCCTTTTTTAATCGTGGCATTGTGGTCATTGATCCACTCATGCATGGATTACCACAATGTACCTTCGGTTTTACCACGGTTGAGACTGTGATGATATCCAAAGAGGTGTACTTGACCTTTGGTACTACTAGCCTCTATTTAGGTCTACTAGTATATATATGTATCTACGTGTTTGTGTGCTAATATATTTGTGTTGAGCGAGTAGGGTGGAAAGCTTAATCTTATGTTTCTCTTTGTAATGTAGATGTCAGACGAGAGACCAATTGGTGGGGAGCAGCCAGCTGACTCTTCTTTTGGTTGGTTCACATCCCAGGTGGGCTCCCACTTGGGGTGGACATCACCTCTAGTCGCCCCGAGTCTTGAGTCTGTGAGAACAAGTAAAGAAATAAAGAATATTTCTGGCTAGTTAACCCTAAACCATCAGTGTCATAGGTTTATTTTTGTTCTTTGCAGGCATGGCCATCCTACACCTACCCTTCTCAGGTTCCTCCATCGGGCGTAGATCCAGACCTGCAACGGCTCTCTCTTTACGAGAATAGTACCTCCGAGAGATAGAGAATTTGTTTGGTTGCTACACTTCGCAGCAGCTTACGACCTACGGTATTTCTCTGCACACTATACCATAGGGGAGTCAAAGAGGAACTCCTTACTTACAGAGCCTCGTACCGACAGCACGTCAGTCTACAACCCCTTCCTATCGTCCTACTCCCATTCCATCGTAGGTCCTACTCTCCTTGTATTGCAGGGTCCCACTCCCATGGCATCACAGGGTCCTACGCCACTCCAATCCACTCCTACTTCACCAGAACATCGTAGATGGACTTACTCTAGCAGTGCGCATCAACGCTCTTCTCAGGGCAGTGAGTGCTGTGAGAGACAAAGCGGCAGCGGATCTTGTGGTTTCTCATGTTTTGGTAGTGGCGGGGGAATGGAGTCCCCACTTTCAGAGCGTGCTGCCCCTAACGCAGAGGAAAAGGATACTGATGCACCCGTGCCAGACACGCATGGATGCTACTACAGGATTAAATATGGTGGAGAGCTGGACTTCGGCACAGCACAGGACAGAACATTTCGATGCCATCTACAAATTCTTATACATTCAACGTATAAGAACTGTTTTATAAAATTTAGAGACCAACTGTCCGATCATGCACGGTACATTGAGGACGCTCTGTTAGCTAGATTTTCAAACGCCCCCGATCAACGTTTTTCACAACAATGGTTGGAGGGCTATAGAAAGACATTTTTGAAAAACAAGCAGTCCAGTGTGCAGCGCGCAGCAACCAACCAAGTCAGAGATCTAGACAGGAGTTACCACGGTGGCAATAAGGGAGACGCGGAGTGGGAGTACGCAATTCAAGAAAAGAGCGATCAACCTGCGACGGGCTCATCATACAAACAACAACACGAGACTCACGCAAGACAAACTCCCACGCACTATGACTTAGGAGGCAAGGGAGCTTGGAAGGATAGATATGTAAGATTAATTGAATTATAACGTAAATCGGTGATTATAAAGATTATAGTTGATGATTTGGTATTGTTATTGCTAACTTAGGAAAATATCACTCTCTCTCGACCAACCAGAGATATAGTCAAGTATCGGGAGCGACATACAGAATTTGATACTTGACGATGGTTGTTAAAAAACAACCACATCTCTCATGAGCAATTCGACGTGACGGTTGGATCACTACAAGCGGTAAGTTTAAACAAGTAACTTTGTATCAATTGTTTTGAGCTGCTATTGATAATTCTTTAATTTGGTTTGGGTTTATGTAGAGTCAAAGTGATCAAGCATACGTGTCTCTGGACAACAACGGGATAGAGGAGGATTAGATACAAAAATATTTTGTCCAAACTTTCGTAAAGTCCCAATGTGGTACAATGTATATACAACTATTTACTTTTTATTGTAACTTTTTAATAGTTGATCTTCTGCATTTTAAATTGTCAAGGTAAAGTAAATTCAATTTCAATTCTTTGGTATTTTTTATACTCTTTTAAAAAACAATTGATGTTTCATTGTTTTATGCAGGTAAAAAATAAAGGTGCTCATTTGGGCCACCCAACCAAATGAGCACCTTTATTTTTGATTTGGTGTGTAGCGGCAATAGACGCGGTAATAAATGTGGCAACGGGCGCGGTAATAGCAGCGGGTATATTACCGCGACTATTACCGTGTTTATTGCTAAAAAACCACTATCGCGTCCATAGCCACGGTTATTGCCGCTCCCGTAAATTTTTCTCTCTCCTTTATTCTTTGTTTTTCCGTGGCTATGGACGCAGTTATAGACAACTCCTCTTATAGTGACATCGGGTGTAGATTTGCCAATTTAGACAACACCAATCACAAATTATGGTGCAGTGGATGGCCACCACTATTCCTAGTATGCTTTTGTTACCTAGGTATATGTTGGCAGATATTTGGATTTGGATTTATATTGGATTTGGACTTGATATATGACAATTTTATGTCGTGACAGTATTTATGGAATTGTACTTGAGATTGATGAGAATTGATTATTGAATGATGAGTGTGACCAATGATATCCTGATTCATCAGGGTATGAGATATACTGCTTGTTTTGGTGATATGGGACAATAGGTAGTATATGGATGACGACAGGCATAAGCAATGTTTTTTAGTTTCATACAAGAAAAATTTACTATATGATATTTTTGATTGATATTTCTAATCACTGATTTTGACAAGTATGGTTTACAAGATTTATCTTCGTAACTGAGGACAGTTGTTTTCTAACCTAGAGGTATGTAATGAAAAGTGCTCACTCTTGAATAGGGGGAGATTGCACCCAGTGTATAAATTATTATTCTCCTCTCCTCTCGTCATGCTGGTGTAGCACTCCCCTCTAGGAGGTGCACCGGTACATGCTCTCTTGGTCTCTTCTGCTCTTTGTCTCTCTCTGATCGCGTGCAGTCTCGACTATGTGATATGGGTTACACCAAGTATGCATATTTGTTAGTTTGATGGTTTGTAGGATGTTATTTTTGTATTTTGTAGGGTCTTCCTCACATCCATTTGTAGCAGAACGTGCACTCACTATATCACATCCCGTGTGTGGGGAAGCACATTACAAGACCGGTGTGAGCGGGGCTCACCTACCCCACAAGGTATTGAGACACTTTCTACTTATCCCTCGAATTCAACACATGTTTAAAAGAAAGTCTATAGTGGAGCTTCTCACATGGCATGCCAACCATCGCTCAAATGATGGGACAATGTGTGTTAGTGCCGATACACTTGCATGGAGGCACATGGGGAGACTAGTGCTTGGAATCTGCTCTCTCTCTCTCTCTCTCTCTCTCTCTCTCTCTCTCTCTCTCTCTCTCTCTCTCTCTCTCTCTCTCTCTCTCTCTCTCTCTCTCTCTACAGAACGCAATAAAATATTGTGATGAACGTATTGAGATTTTCATAGTGATTGACAAGGTAGAAGTTGTCACGTGAAGACTCACACAAGGGGATACATAAGCAGATAAAACTCCAGGTAGATGCATCACTATACACGAGGTATACACGTGACTACATTAACCTATTATACCCATCATTAATAATAGCTACAAGAACATAGCAAATAGATCTTGTGTTTACACCTGATGTTTCAGATGTAGAACTATTTAGGATATGGTAGTGATGGAAAAAAGGCCTAGGCATCAATTAATTCATCTACTGAAACTTGGATAACTCCATTACAAAAGGCTTCAATTAGGGTGAATAAACCTTTTAAAATAGTCAATTGTAGTCGGTGTATCACTATAATGAGGTCAACTTACCTTGAAAGTTGTCAATAAAACTTTGACCATAGTCGATCGATTATACCCACCGTAAAAATTCATAGGCCTAGTGCAAGCCTTTCTACCGAAACTTGGAGGAATCGAGTACAAAAAGCTTCAACTATAGTGAATCGAGTACAGAGCGCCAGGATTACCTTCAAGGGGGGACGCTTTGTTGAAGAAGGGGCTTTCTAGTTCATTACAAAAGCAGACCATCCCCAAGCTTGGAGGGTGTAGGTAGACGATGAGGGTTTCCACTTGTAAAACAGGTTTGTCTGTGTTTTGCTATAATGGGATGAATCGACTACCTCAGTTTGTGAGAGCCAATCCAATACATGATGGATGGATGTTGTGGAGGTCGTCCTGTGGAGATATTCGAGGTCCGAGAAAGTAGTGTCCATGCCTCGGCAGAAGATGTCGTCCATGTTCAACTTCTCATGTCTGACGGTGCTTGCTTTATATGGAGGCGCATGCATAACTCTAGGATGGAGCTTCCTCTTCGTAGTTTCATGTTTATCCACATAGCCATTGTTTCATATTTTAATATCTATTTTCTGAAATTTTAAATAATGTTGTTTAATTTTTATGCACAAGAAAAACAGAGGTAAATACCAAAATTTGAATGTTTAAGCGCTAGAGCGGGATTCGATAATATAAGCAGCAATTTTGGTAGTCGTGGTAATATTTGAAACAAAAAATTAGAATGTCCTCCCGTCCCTCTCTCTCTTCCTTGGCCAGCCCATTTTGGACTCTCTCTCTCTCTCTCTCTCTCTCTCTCTCTCTCTCTCTCTCTCTCTCTCTCTCTCTACAAAACGGGGTAAAAGATTGTGATAAACGTGTTGAGATTTTCATAGTGATTGACAAGGTAGAAGTTGTCACCTGAAGACTCGCATCAAGGGGATACATAAGCAGATAAAGCTCCTGGTAGATGCATCAGTATACACGAGGTATACACGTGACTACATTAACCTATTATACCCATCATTAATAATAGCTACAAGAACATAGCAAACAGATCACTTGTGTTTACACCTGATTTCAGATGTAGAACTATTTAGGATATGGCAGTGATCGAAAAAAGGCCTAGGCAGTGTGCAATTAATTCATCTGCTAAAACTTGGATGACCCCATTACAAAAGGCTTCAATTATGGTGAATATACCTTTCAAAATAGCCAATTATAGCCGGTGTATCTCTATAATGAGGTGGACTTACCTTGAAAGTTGTCAATAAAACTTTGACTACATAGGACTATTTAGTATATGGCACTGCTCGTAAAAAGTGATAGGCCTAGTGCAATCATTCTATCGAAACTTGGAGAGGAATTGAGTACAAAAAGCCTTAACTATAGTGATATTACCTTTAAAATAGTGAATATTAGTCAATGTATACCTTGGAAGAATAGTCAACTATAGTCAAGTCAACTTACCTTGAAAGTAGTTGATATACCTTCAAATATAGTCAATCAGCCTCTGCAATAATCAATATAGTTCTCTACACTGGGTGAAAGCAAGTTGACTAGACTGTATTAATTTTATGCAATAGAGACAGATCTGTGTCCTAATCTCTCTATCTCTCGAACGTCTAGTTCTTTGTAACACTGACAGGTCTCTCTATCTCTCGAACGTCTAGTTCTTTGTAAGACAGACAGCTCTCTCTAATCTCTGTCTCGCTGTTTCTTAACCGTATAGAGCATATTGTGCAGGGATCATCACTAGACGTCCAGGAGTCAGATTCTGAGCATGGATCGATCGATTGTCAACAACGATTTGCATGACCTGACGAATAAAACGCAAATTGCTAATGAAGCCGGTACTACTTATGATACTATTCAGAATGGCGGGCTAATTAACACTGATCAAGACTTAACTCTAATTTATAATGCAGTGCCTGCATCGCTCTTGATGGAGGATCATGAGTTGTTGCGTTATCAGGATCTCGATCCTGAGCCTATTCAGAGCTTCAGTAGTACAACTCAATTAGTTGATCAGGATGAAGTTATTCCTGATGCGGACCTAGATATAATTTTTGCAAATTTGCAGGGGTTACAGGACGATATTGAGCAGCTGCCTCATATAATACAGGAGCATGCCGCATTAACGCAGTATTCTGAGCATGCATCGTACCATGAGCAGGACCTTGATCGGCTTCAAGTTATTTATCATGATCTAGCGCGATTAACGCACTACCCAGATTCTGATTTATATGCTCAATATTATGCATATGCTAATGATCTGCAGGGGTCATACAATTACGAGCATCAGCTTGGAAGTGTTGTCGGACTACAGGATCAGCAGGTGCAGCAGGCTGATCAGCATGGCGGCGCTGCACCCGGATTCATTACGCAATATCCCCCAAACCTGCAGATGAGCAGTATTAATAATTATCATGAGCAGTCCCTTCCTGAGCTCGCAATTCGTGTAGCTGGATCAATGCACTGCCAAGATTCAAATCACGTTTATCCAGTTCATTATGCAAATCTGCTGCAGGGTGCACATCACCAGCAGCTTCTGGTGCCTCAGCTTGGAGTTAGTGCAGTAGCCAAATTAACGCATGATCATTATGCCATGAATGCTGATCATCTACGTCAGGGGCTACAGGATCACAGCAGTTTCTTACCGGCTCAGTACCATTTAACTAATAGTGCAGCTGCAGATATTCGATGCATCGTGGACACGTCAATGAGGCAGAAGGCGCATGATGATGCTGATGCGCATGAAGAGGGAAAAGGACGGAAGCGCGCCAAGCTTGCAGACATAGAGAATTATGTCCATGATGTGGAACAGATTAATGTGGAATTTCCTGCCGCTGCTAGTCTCAATCCAAGTGAATATAGCGTAGTGAATAGTGTCGATGGGCTCATTAATAATGATATTGGGAGCATGAGTTACAGGACAGCGTCATCCAGCTTCAGCGCCGGGTTTGCAGACATGCCAAGTTTGCGCCAAGTTTACACTCAACACTATCAATCCAATATTAATCATTCAGACGGTCCGCTGCAGCCTCTGCATCAGCAAGTGGGCAGTGATCGGATACATTATAAAAGATCTGTAAGACTAAATGATCATAGGGCTCGCTAAAATTGCTAACGATAATAATAGTAATAATATGAACCCAATCTGCTTGCAGGGCGAGGCCATGCCCGCGTTTATCGAAGAGGCGTATGTTCAGAATCCTCAGGTAGAAAAACAAATTCAGATGGTATTAAGCTCGATTAAGCAATTAATTGCAAGATCAGCTCCTGCCGTAAATAAAGCTTGGGTTGATGAATAATATATTGCATGTTCTGTGCTCCAGGTGCCAGCTGCTGTCGACGACAACGTTGAGCCTAATGACAACATGATTGAGGAGTCGGTGCAGGAGGAATTACCAAGCGATCATGTAGCTGCTGGCGAAAGCAGGCGATTGGCTGTCCCACCTCTCGCCGTCGAATCAGTTGCCGGGGAGAAGAAGCGCTTGAAGGGAGTATATCGGTAACTAGGGTGGCCCAATTCACTCCTTCATTTCTAGCTAGTAAAGCAAATATCAATTGACCAGTTCATTTTCGTCTTCCATTTTGCAGGAAGCCCTCGACAAAAAGATTTGAAGCCTCTCTGTGGGTGCCGACGGAGCTGCTACAAGACTACGTCTCGCTTGATGATAAAGACGCAGCACAAGCAGCTGACGCCCAAATTAGCGACAGCAACAGCCAAAACAACAACAACAGCAAAAGCAAACATACCAACATCAACAAGAAGACGAGGAATGGAAAACAAAGTAATCAACACTATATTGCCTGCTAATTACAACATCGATCCCATTGTACGACGTTCTAAGCGCTAATTTTTGTGATCTTTTCTTGTCCTAATTATCTGCTCCTCGATCGGCCGTTGGTAATCAACGTCAACCTCATCGCGTTCATCAGTTTACTTGGGTATAATTAAGGCCCTTTCAATATCTTGCGCTTCTAGAAAGAATATCCCACTGACTAAAGATGTTTTTTTTAATTAAATATAGGCGCCTTTGACACAGAAGATGAAGCAGCAGGAGCCTATGACCGTGCTGTACTCAAATTTTATGAAGGCAACGACTCCAAACAAACTCAATTACTTAATTTTAAGGTAACAATATTGAATGCCTTAAAACCATTAGATTGTCAGTTTTTCCAACCAATTTTTCATTAAGCCTGGTCGCAAGCCTTATATCCTATTATTCAAATTCCATGATGTATTGCAGAGAGAGAGAGAGAGAAAGAGAGAGAGAGAGAGAGAGAGCCTGAGGTTTTTTAAGAAGGTTGTTGCAATCTTACAATTGTGAGTATGGCAAATTACAGGCCTCAGAATACAACAATGAGCTGGAGCTAAGGCAAACAATGGATCCAAACAAGTATATGGCATACATAAGAGGGTAAGCCTTTGGGCCTGCGATATATAAAAGTCTCTTAAAATAGAAGTTTTTGAGAGACCAATGACTCTCTTTCTGTGTTTTCACCTTGTTTTTAGGGGAGCTCCTCATTTTGCAAAAGGCAGGTCAAAATATCGTGGAGTATCTTATAGGTTGGATGTTCAACTTTATTTTGTAACAGTCAACATTACCTAAATATTGCCAGTGGGACAAGATTTCATGTGCATATAGATTTATGGTTGTCCATGTTTGTGTACCATGATATCTTTTTTGCATGCATGCATGCCACACATGCGCTCATGTGTGTGTCAGGGCTAGAAAAATACATTTTTCCTAACCGATCAAAATAAGGGGAAACTTGAAATTCTCCCGGTTTTTAGGTCTAAATTTGAAGCTTTTGCCGACAATTACACTAAAACTTGTGTAAATTTGCCAGTTTTCTTAATTGGAGTAATGGTGTTGGGGCATCGACAAAAATTATCATCAATTCTGCACTTTATGTCCCCAACAAGTTTGTAAGTCTAAGTGTCGTACCCTACTCAGGTGCTCAATTTTTTATCCCATTAGAGCTTTCTTTCCCCACAAATTTAGCCCTCAGCTCTCCCCACACACATTTTTGTCTCAACTGCTATGTGGGCTCACAATTGCAATGCTCATTTAGACTCAATTTTTGAGCATCGAAAGTCAGTAATAAGGTCCACACACCCCATTATGTTTCGTTTGGTCCATAGGTCATATTTGACCTTCGAAGATGATAATGAAATCTCTTTCTCTCTCCCTCTCTCTCTCTCTCTCTCTCTATATATATATATATATATATATATATATATCAACAAGGCTCGAGGGTTTCACTAAGTGTTAAAAACCTCCATGTCATGTTTGTTGGGATAAAGGCGTTGCGCCTTTGCTTGGGGCCGAACGTCCGGTGTCCAACCGTCCGCCCACCGTGTGTACACTTCTTTATTCTTTGAATATGAAGAACAAGAAGCTCCTCACTCATTACTTCCTGAGGTTGCTCCCCCCACACACTCTCGTGCTCCTCCCCTTCTTTGCATGCACCGCACCGCGCATTCACAAGTGGTATCAAAACCATGCGTGCGACAGCTTCTCCGTGACCGTCGCGGAAGCACGGAGCTTGGCTATGGTGGCTTCAGCTCGGCGGTGGTAGATCTAGCATGAATCAGATCAGATCGGTGCATTTTCGATGAGAATCGGTCCGATGGTGGAGGTGCTCGGCTCCCCGCACCCGTGGGTGTGCAGCTCTTCTCGAGACGAGAGCGTCTTGAGAGAGAATCAGAGAATCATGCAGAAATGGAATTTTGCAGAGCAAGCCGAGTAGTGAGCCTGGTGAGAAGCAAAGCAGATCCAAGAAGAGTGTTTGAACACACACACACACACACACTGTGTGTGACCTTCGATAGTGTCGAGCTGCAGATCCAATTAGCATTTTGAATCGGGCAGCGCAGAGGCTTGAGGCAAGCAAAGGGCCATGAGATAAGCAATCAAGCAGGCCAAGCAAGGCGAGGCAACCAAGGAATTGGCACAGCGGGCAGTAAGTGCAAGAGCTTGGAGAATCGGCAGCAGGGAATCAAGGGCATGAATTGAGCAGAGCATCGAGATGAGCAGGTCGGCGAGCAAAGGAATTGAGCAGCCTGTCAAGTCGGCAAGTAGGTGGCTCTGGTTAAATATCGGCCTGCTAGGCCGCATGTAGGTGAGCATGACTAGCCCAACCGATCACGTCAAACATTTCAGACCTATCTACAGAATGCTCCACATCCTGTGCACATGTACGCACGTAGTGCAGTGGTTAAGGCAATGCTCCTGGGATGCGAGGTCGGGTGTTCGAAACTGTGCGTAAGCTCCGTGTGTTGACTTTTTGGTCAACGGTCACCTAACGGCTACATACGACCGGCAACTGGCATGCATTGCTTTGCCACGAGGCCTAGCAGGTCGAAATATAACCAAAACCCAAGTAGGTTGGGCAGCAGAATCGAGGTGTTGTTGAGCAGGTCGATAGTAGAATCGAGGAGCTGTATCCCTTGGGAATGTGTGGTGGTGTTGCTCACATACACACACACACACACACACACACACACACACACACACACACACACACACACACACACTGGAGCAAAGGGGGAGGGAAGCATTGCACGTGGTAGCGCTAGTCAAAGGAAGCAAAACAAGTCGCAATCTGAGTATAACCAAATGAGCCAGCACTGAGAAGTGCAAGCAATAAGGGAAAAGCGTGTGTGGTGAACACACACTCACACACACACTTCTGCAATATCGTCAGAGTCTGCAGGTTCGACAAAGACTACCATTCCATCTGTTTGTAGAGAAATAGATTAAATTTCTTTTTGGCTTTCTAAAAGAAACCCTTAGTATTGTGTTGGGTTAGGGAGACTTTCATTGTTTTCGGTGCATGATGGAGACTTACCTTTCATTTCACATCCTGACATGTCTATACTTTTCTTGCATTCTATTTTAGAATGCTAAAGTGAACCTTCACCTTGCATAATTTTAGTAAATTTTACACAAAGACACATATATGTTTTTTTTTGCATTCTATTGTTTTAGAATGCTAAAGTGAAGCTTCACCTTGCATACTTCTTTTTTTTTTCAAAACTCACAATTGTGAGTGGATAGTATTAAGAACATCAGAAATATACACCGATCCTCGAGCTCAGACCGAGCCTTGAGGGTCAAAGGATTACAAGTTATCTGCTTGGCAGAGAAACCACTACTACTCCTCTGCTTACAAGATTTTATGAATTGTTCTAGACTAGTCCTCTGACGCTTATTGGCCTCAGATCATGTGGATCATCACTCTACTCTCTTGTTTGATTTCACAAAAGCTTGCCACAACCAGATCCCCCTCAAACACGCGGCGGTTCCTTGCTTGCCAAATATGGTGCAAGAAGTAGTACCTGACCTGATTATTTGAGTGCATACGAGAAGAGCAGGACTTCCCAGCCTGTTACTACCAAAGAACCGATCATTCTTGAAGAACTTAATTTGCCATGTCCTTTTAATCCACTTTCATATTTTCCCAGCCATATTGCCTGGCATCCCATGAAAAGGTGGGCTAGGTCTTCACTAGCTATTCTGCACCCCGAGCAACGATCGAACCCGATGCCTATTTCTTGTATCTTCACGCCCGTCGGCAGAGCACCCCACATCACTTTCCACAGAAATATTTTCATATACTGAGGCCACCTTGGCTTCCAGATGTTCTCCATACTCCCTCCTACCATTTTTCCGTCCAGTGCCTCTTCCATAATTTGTTGAGGGGGCTACACCAATTAGCCTCGTGCATTGATGCATGGTAAATGCCTTTAGAGTGTGGTTTTTAAAAGAGGCTACTACTCCCGGGCCATCTCCGAGCATCCCATTCAAAGTTGGATTCACAAATTGGCATCACCACCTTATCAAGCTCTTTTATCACTCTATAGACTAGTAAAGTCTCAAAGCCATTCAGTTGAAATTGGATGGCTAAAGAGTCATCAGTTTTCCAGCACTTCCTGTTGCCATCCTAGAATTTCTCTAGTCGAATGAGCTCCTTATTATTCACATTCCTGGCCATTTCTATCCAATAGGAGCTTTGTGGTGGCCCCAATATTTTAGAGAGCCAAGGGAACTAGTGCAAAATGGAGTTCTTAAAGTATCTGGTTACTTCCCCCCATTCCAAAACCGCAGCTGCAATTTTGCACTTCCTCATCACCTCCCTTGAGAGTCCACCAGATCTAAGATAAGACCACTTTGTGGCGAGAAGTTTGTCATGCATCACAACCCCCTTCCACTTTCCCCCTTTCGATCCCAGTTTTGCTGCATCAAGCATTTCTTTGGTCATGGTAGCCCAAGCTTGGTCCTGTTTAGCAAATGAGACCATAAATTTGGTACAAAGGGCCTCAGCATGGGATACAGGGTTAAGAATTCCGAGCCCTCCTTGGTCTACCGGGCAAGCAACTACCTCCCATCTAGCCCACTGCCATGGCCAGGAGGTTTTTGTGTTGTTCTTCCAAAGAATCCTTTTCACTAGTTTTAAGAATTCTTTCTAGTTACACTTAGCCATCTTGAGCACGGGACTGAGGAAAGCAATATACAGAATCATAAAAGCATTGATCACTCTAATCCGGCTTTGGAAGGGTAGGAGAACGAACTCCCTCCTTCTCATTTTGGCACTTATATTTTCAAGGACCCATTGAAATCTTTGACTGTGGGTTACGTCCACCCCTACAGGGGCTCCCAGGTTTCTAAATACACTCCCTTTTGAGATAATCTCTCCTGTCCAGACTACAAGGTCAAAAGAGTCGTTCTCCGTCAGGGAGATTACTCTTGACTTCTCTATATTGCACTTGGATCCCGAGGCCACGGCAAATGTTTGCACAATCTCCAGAGCTCTCCTAACAACTTGAATGCACGCCTTCAAGAATAGGAGCGAATCATCTACGAACATTTTGGCCAATAGCTGGTCGTTGCCCAGCAATGCTAGACCTTGAATCTCTCCCCGCGCAGCACTGGCTTCAAGCATCGTAATGAGAGGATGTGACCCGATGGCGAAAAGCAAGGGGGCCAGGGGACATCCTTGCTTAATAGACCTTTTAACCTCAAAAGAGCCCACAAGTATGTCGCAGAAAGGGTGAGAGAGAGAGATAGCTCTTCTCAAGGAGAGAGAGAGAGAGAGAGAGAGAGACAGAGACAGAGAGAGTTTACGAGCACTCTTGGTCATGGAGAAAGGAGAGCAAGCGCGTGCGCACTCGGTGTCAACGCACACACACAGACATTTGCGAGCTTAGGTGAGTAAGCTCGTGCATCACTCCTGGCATCAGCCTGATTTTGGAGTTCTCCTCGACATCGGAGACACTAATTTGACGGCTTGGCATTGGCCTCGAGCATTGGCAATTGGCATCGCCATCGGTTTCGACACCGATCAAGCGGCTACTCGGCTAGCGTGCTTTCGTCGGGCGGCAGAGGGCGATTGGGCGTTTTCCTTGGCTTCTACATAGCAAGAGAGGCCCGGCTCTCCTCTAGTGTAGCCTCACCATCGGCCTCCCTTCTAAGCCCATTCCGAAGCGTTTGGCTCCAACGGACATCCTTGCTTTTCCAACCTTGACACAGCAGGAGACGATCGAGAGAGAGCAGCATTGGCTCTTCCCTAGCTCCCATCCGGAGTGGCCCGCCGGCTCCGACGTACTATCCACGGTGTTTCGGCTTCGATGTTTTCTCCAGTTTTTGACTTTGACGACACACATACGACACATTCGGCTCTAATGGCCCATTCCGGAGCGGGTTTTTCTCTCGAGCACGCTCGGCTCTTCGCAGTGTTTCTGGTCGACAGGTTTACCGACCGATGAGGTAGTGTGTGCCAATTTCCCGAATTTACTCACTCTAGCATTTCTTTGCTCATTTTGCAAAGGAAACTCTGTTCATTTTTCCCCGTCTTCTCGCCATAAAAGTTTGCAGTGTTATGCCGTCTTGTACAGTGGTCGATATAGTCCCACTTTGACAGTGATCGAGTGTTTACTCTCACTTCAACAGGTTTTGTTAGCTTGGACCCAGTTTGGTATTCTTGTACCCACTCTCGCAGGAGTGAGGATTGTGTAAGCTTGTGTGGCTACAGACTTTGCCATTCACACAGGTTTCACAGGTTTTTTGTTGACTTTTTGCAGGCAGTTTCTCTTATGGGATGGGTTTTGAGCTAGTTTTCTCTCTACTTGGCTATATGGTTATGCGCTTTATGCTCGGTTGAGCTATTTGTCCCAGTTTATGCTTGCAAATAGCAAATTGTGGAGTTGTTTTATGCATATGCGAGCATCAATTTTTGGTACTATCGGTCATGGTTTTCATGATTGTGTAGTGGTCAAGTAATCTCCCACTTTATTGCCATTTTGACGTTCACTTTATGGCACCAGACATGTATGATAGTGAGAGACGGCGGTCTCGTCCTTGCCGATTGCATTGTGGCCACACAGGACATGATAGACGCCGTTGTTTTAGACGTATGAGACAGCAACGTAGATGTATATGAGATGCTAATATGTCTTTTACACATGCTAGAGAGGTAGTTCTAGTGGCAGTCTATGCTAGTCACAGTGATTTCATGCTTGCCTCGTGAGTAACTTTTGCAGATATGTCTATGGATAGCACACTTTCTCCATAGTGGTTACTAGATAGCGATGTTGCTTTCCTTGTCACACAATGTTGTGAGTGGTTCAGTACATTTTCTAGTGGGAGTTTTGATTGTGTGCACTTGGCTGATGGTTCGACGTTTAACATAAAGGGTACTGGAGACATTTGTTTGTCATTGCCTAGTGGTGCATCATACACGCTACGACATGTGTGCTACGTTCCTCAACTGAGACAGAGCTTGATCTTAGTGAGACAGTTAGCAAATTTTGGTTGTCAGACACTTCTTAAAGAGAAGTCTTTCCAGAGCCATTGCGGTTCATTAGTGATTGCCGATGCGCCCATAGTGGTTTGGTATATCCTATGAATGTGTCTGAGGTTCGAGATGGCATAGTCTCAATTTTGTTGCTGGCATGCATTGAGCGAGAGACGAGACGTGTCTCCTTCGTGGAGCTCCACCATGCACATGAGACAGAGCATTTTGATGTGCATGACGTGCAAGTGAACTTTGTAGAGACAGAGATAGAGAGGAAGTACTCTAGTGAGACACAACACATGTTGTTAGAGTTTGTGCAGGTAGAGGCAGAGCAGGTTTTCTCCTTAGAGATACAGATAGAGATGACACACATGGAGTTCTTTGATATGCTAATGTTAGAGGTTGATAAGTTGTGCCAGGATGCACAGTTCCTATGGGTGAGTATACACATAGCATTGAGATGGCTGGGATAGCCAGGATTGTGCAAGTTTCGTCAACGCGTTCGAGTGTCTCATGTACAATCTCTTAGTGTTGAGGCCCGCATTAGCATTTGCAGTGGGAGCATTTGCAAAAGGCATTGTTAGTTGTACGATGACTGACACTAGCATGATGCAGAGTGGAGTTTTGTAGACCATACAGAGCAGTCTGCGAGATTTACATGCAGGCTCTAGCGTGGGTACGCACGCTCACCTACCACGAGAGCCGATATGACTGCATGTAGCTCGATAGAGAGAGCCAGTGGACGTAGGTTGTCGCTCACCAGTTTTCTTGTACATACTAGTAGTTTAGCTAGTAGGACCCACTTATTGGCACATTTGCCTTTAAGTGGGAGGTTGTTAGGTACAGGCGTTTGTGTCTTGCCCGGACGCCCAGGCTATGGGAACCCACCCACTGATACCTTATTCTTGTGTACATATACACAAAAATAACGAGCAGCTCATACTAGAGTCTTGCTCCACCCATACATTGTGTACCCTCTCCTTCCCACACGCACACCGCACCGCGCGCGCGCACGCGTTCGCTTACACACTCTTCAATGTTCAAGCCAATCCCAAATTAAAAACCCCATATCTAGTTGCATAGCATAACCTTATCTAGTTCAGTATGTGTATGTTCACTTTGATTGCATTACTCTTCTATATGTTATGGGGAAAAACAAGCCCCCTTGATTGGACTCACATATCTAGCTACATAGCATAACCTTCTCTAGTTCCGTATGTGTATGTTCTCTTTGATTTCATTAGTGTTCTATATGTTATGGGGAAAAATGGTCCCCCTTGATTGGACTCACAAAATATGTTCCTACATCTTTGGAATGACCACATTGCGGAGCAATATATTTTATAATAATTTCATATTTTCAGATTTTTGTTCCTTCTTGGCCTGTTTGAGTAACTCTAGCATCACATGAAGGGTTTATTTTAAGATTATAGAGTAGAGAAACCCATTATTGAAGAGTATTAGGAATAGTTTATTTTTACTTCTTAGATTGTGTTCAATTTCTTGATCTAATAGGATGTTTTATAACAATTTATATTTTCTCTTTTTGTGTTTCAAACTCAAGTAAAGACATAAGTAGTTTTGAGTGATTGAATTCTAGGAATTATGAAGTACAAAACCTCAAAGAATTTTAGGAGTTTTCTTTTAAAAATGTCTCCTTAGTTTGTGATCTATTTCTTGAGCTTGTAGGATTGTTTATAGCAAGTTGAAGTGTCTCCTATAATGTAAAGAATTCACACATTTCATATGAATATAGGAAACACACAAATATTTTTCAGCGATTGAAGGCATTTTTGTAACGTTTCAGGGCACAAAATTTATCTTAAGCAATGGACATGGTAGCTTGTAGCAGAAAACAATGCTAAATCCCTAAAGATTGGAGACTCTAAGTCACATATATTGTCAATGGAAGCAAGGGCAATGGTATACCTAGTCTCTTTACAAGAGATGTTAACAAAGGAAGGAGCAATGTGTGTACATCTTGCAATGGAAAACAGAACTCTACAAGTTATTCTTATATAGATTTAAAATCTCCAAAATGTGAGATGAAAAATACATGCTTGATGACTTGAGGATGAAGTTAAACAATGTAGGTATGAATGCTCTCAAAGAAAGAATGAGTAAAGTTGGGCATGACCATCTAAAGCATTGACACAATGAAAAGTTATGTAATTGAAACAAAGAATTATATATAGTCAAATCATGAGATGGTATATGTAATGGAAATGTGATGTCAAACTTGCCTATCATGCAAGCTATGATTGAAGTAGGGTCCCCAAATTCATTTTAAATGAAAATTATTTAAAATGGATGAGAAAAAAGAATTGGATGGTGCCACCTTAGAGAGAGTTTAGAAAGATATTAGTACGGACTTTTTTGGAGGACCAATAAGACACAAGGTAAAAAGTCCTAACTTTCTCCACTATCCAAAAATAAAAGGAAACTCTAATGGTAGTGGAAGCTCACTTTGTGGTGAACTCCTACAAGCAATCGGAGGACTAATGCTACCACTCATAGAAGAGACATGGAGAAAATAAGCAAGAGCTTTAGGCGGAGATGGAGACTCGACGCATCATTGAGGTGGTGAGCAGGTTGTTGTGGAGTGTGAGAACAAGAATAGGGCCAACCCAACTAGATCGACTTCTAGCAGTCTGGCACCCATTCACCTACCACCACTTGAGGAGCTTGAATTTTCCACCTAGAGGGTGTCGATAAAGCCACATTGCAACTACTACTATTGCTTGGGAAGAAAAATACTAGAGGCCAGAACACATGAAAGAAGGCCAGTTGTTGCCAACCAGTAAGATAACACTTGGAGCATACCATGCTTCTAGTAAATGCAAGAGAAGGGTAGAGATTGCAATTGTTTGAGGAGATGAACCCAAGATATTCTCAGTTCTAGAAACAAAACAATCAAAGGGGATAGAGGAGCCAATAGACAACCACTATTGTTGGTTGAGAAATGTATTTGTGGATTGATGCTCAACTATGTGGGCATGAGAGTAAAAGCTAAGCCATTGATAAACTCCCAATGTTGCTAGAACCAGGAAGGATAGCCACTACTATTTCTTGGAGTGCAAAGCTTGAGGGGTACCTAGGAGGGATACCTACTTGGTGTGAACAACGCATGCAGTGATAGATAGTTGTGCCAAAAAGCTTTGAAGTGGGCATCAATAGGACTGACTACTAGGGAAGGAATCAAAGCATAGATGATGGTGGTAGTTGATGGGCTATTTAGGCGGCCCGTAGCATTCTTGCACTTGGTGACAAAAAGCCATTGGAGGCTTCTTGCTCAAGTATAAGGCATTGCACCTGTTTCTTTCTTGATCCAAGATTTCATGGTTTTTGGTGCACTCCTTGTATTTAAAGTAATTCGATTAGTATGTGATCTATGTATGCAAATCTCATTATGCACCTCACACACTATTATTTAGACTTCCCTAGTAGGACACCATTCTACATTTAATACCACGACAAGGTTATCACATTCTAATCTTTTTATTGAAAACTTACCTTCAATCATTATGACTACGATGAGATTGATCTAAACCAATGTAGTATATTATAAAAACCATCTATTAGCATGGGCATTATTCTAAGAAAAGGATGAAATTATACTCACTAAAAAATTAACAATCAAGTCTTAATAGTGTTCATAGCCATATTTTGCATTGATGTACTCCTAAATGGATGGTTTCAATCTCAAAACATCCTTTTTTGAGATCCATTATAATAGCCTATTGCACTTTTATTATGTTTTTAGTGGAAGTGACAATACTCAAGGTCCGATTTACAAAGAGTCCGGTGTTTAGGTAGTCTAAAGGTTACGTGTTGTTCAAATTTTCATAAGCTTAATTCCTAAGTCGAGCACTTTTCCAAACACAATAGTATCTCAATTGCTCAAGTAAAAACCAAATGGAATATTCCCAACACAAAATCCTAAGTCATAACTTCACTAATTCTAGGAGATAATTATTTTCATTATGCTCTAGATATGAAGTTTGAAATTTTTCAATTATGCGCCCATTTAATAGGTTCTCACACTTTTTTCCCAATATAAATAAAACAATATGAAATGATGAAAGTGTACCTTCCTGATTATTAGCACCTAATATCATAGACATTACTTATGTCAGCATGTGTCAAACATAAACTTTGAAAGATTGAATTCCTATTTAATGGATGAATTTTGGAAGAAAAAACTAGTAAATGCTCTCTACAAATAAGTGAAGAGTAAGTAACGCGGTGAAGACCAAGAACAAGAAGAGATTTAATCAAATACTGTTATGATCATGGAAAATATCTCATTTGGTAGTCATTTCATACATAGGAGAGAGATGTTGTCCTTTGGCCTTTATGATAGAATAGGGAGTACGAGCTAATCATTATACATGGGGGTGCCATAAAATACTGACTAAGTAGAATTTACTTGAAGGAGCAGCTTGAGGTGTTTACAGGCAATGAAAACACTTAGGGCTATTTACATCCCATTGGCTATTACTCTCGCAGGCTACACTATTCAGTGTACCCCCCTATATAACATGCATTCGTGGGATAATTAAGAAACCTCTTTTTTTACATGTTTGAATGAATAAAATGACCCCTAATTTTAGAAAAAAAAATCAAAATCGAATATAAAAAACCTTCTTTTAAGAGAGATATTTGTGTTAGATTGCCAAAAATTTTGCCTTTTTAAATCCCTCCTCTTGAACTCACCTGGTACATTAACATGATTACATAGTACACCCCCCGAGCTATTTCTCAAGGGTCTTCAAGATCTTTGGGCTCTTTTACAAAAAACTTGTCACAAGATTAGCATAAAATTTCCAAATTATTATGGTTTTGGAAGATACATTTGTCGAATACATTATGGAACACTATTTTTGAAAAAATTTCAAAAGATTCATCCCAAATCTTATACATATAGGTTTTTGGATTGTATATAATCACCAATCAATCCACTTACAAATTAATGAAGGATTGTTATTTTTTACCATGTAGGGCTTTGAGGTGCTTTCTGACCAAAAATAATGAGTGATTGATGTAGCAATCCAAAAATAGTAATTGACTGATTTGGAAATCCAAGAATAGTAGGTGGTTGATTAAAATAACAATTGGTTGATTTGACTCCACAAATAGAATGTGCATGACGTGGAGATCCATAAATAGAATTTCATAGGTTTGGCAATCCAAAAATAGCACCATGAGTACACTTCAATAGTCAATGCATGGAAAGTGGACACATAGGCAATGTAGACATGCACACATGATGTGCATACTTGGAAAGTGGACACAAACACTACAGACATAGTAGTAGACAAGTGGCATAAAATCTCTCAACTTTGCACACATATTTAATGGGTTGGAAACCACGGATCCTTTTTCCATAGCTTTTTGGGTGTCATCACTATCTAGACAATGTGTAATCAGAGATGACTATTCGGGGGCCATGCTATGTAAGAGAGAGGAATCTCCGACTCTCCATCTAGCTTTTGCCTTTCCATTTCTTTCTCTCTCGTTCTACTTTGTAAACATTATCTCTTCTACACTATCTATGAGCTAAATTATCTCTTCCTCTCTTATAGAATTCTATAAAGAAATGCAATCAAAGATGCCTATTCGGGGGCCAATGCTATGTAAGAGAGGAAGCTCCGACTCTCCATCTATCTTTTGCCTTTCCATTTCTTTCTCTCTTATTCTACTTTGTAAACATTATCTCTTCTACACTATCTATGAGCTAAATTATCTCTCCCTCTCTTATAGAATTCTATAAGCTAGAGCTATTCATCTCCAACATTAAATTGTGAGCTAAATACACCGCCTCTCTCTCTCTATCTTGCTCACTATGGTGGTCCTATAAAAAACACAAGTTTCCTAGTTTCCACTGCGTGATGACTATAACCAAACAAGGACAATGGTATCAACGCGCAACTAAATGCTCGTATGTGGGCAAGTAGGCAGTCCAATTGAAGTTTGATAGCACTTGTCAACAACTATGGAGAGACAAGTTGTGTTTCAAACTTTAGGAAAAAAAGAGGAACAAGGAGAAAAAGGCTCAGGGGGTCATTATATGTAAATTCTCCATGTCACGTGCATTCAAGTTCTATTTTAAAAGCCCCTTACCGATAAATTTTCCATGAATAAAACACACTCTTTTTCTATTCAATCTATCTAAACCTCCTTTTTTGTATCCTTTTGTATGTGAAATAATAGTAAAACAATAATTAAAGAACCCCTTATGTTAAATTCATGTGCTACATGTTTATCATGAAAAAATATGTCCATGGAGGAGGCAAGTCCCTTGAGAAAATAAAAACACCTGACCTATGAAGAAGTTTTCTTATATTGTCACTCTTCAAAAACATGGTCTTCAGTGAACCTTGTTATAATCCGGATTGATAGGCTGAGACGGACATACATAATTTTCAATAACAACATCCCAGACTTCATCGCCTTCAAGAATTAACATTTTTACTTTTAAAAAGAACAAACCGAATGTTGGTCAAAAGAAAAACCATGATGAGAACAATCATAGCCATATCTGATTGCAGGAAGATGTACAAGATAAGATCACAGAATCTACATAACATATACGATATAGGCTACAAAAACGAGAGACTTCAACTGAGGACGAGGGAGAAGTATTACCATCTTAATTTTCCAAAAATAAGTAAAAAAGGATGATGCTCGATGGACATTCAAAGAGGACGAGAGAAGGTGCCCAAAAAAGCATGTAAAAGGAAACCGTGCAGACAAAAAGTATATAAGAACATGTGTAAAGACCCAATGCGGACAAAAGAGTTCGTGATGTGTATGACTTATGCGGTTATGCGGACCAAGGTAAGAATTCAATGCTTAAGAGAAGATACTTCATGTAAAAAGCCTCTTATGACATGCTTGTAAGCTCAAAAGGAAGGCCATCTGGTGAGTGGACACGTCGGGAGCTTCAACCTCCGCCAAATCTATTCCCGATGCCATCCATCCACCTGCTCCTTGTTGGATCTGAGAACATCGAGCTGGCTCCTCAAGCTCCCATAGCCTCCGCCGAGAGCTCTCCGAAGAGGGGAGTGCACCGCCGTTGATCATCGCCACAGCTCTGATACCAATTAAAAGTGCGCAAATGGGTGAGTGCGTGGTGCGGGAGAGGAAAGAGGCAAGAGAGTGTGGGTGGAGCTTCCCTAAAGCAAGAGAGAGGGATCCCCTTAAAGAATAGAGACATAGTGATTGCGTGATCGGCTACCTGGTCGCAGGCAGAGGCATAATGCATTTTACCCAACATATTTAGCCCTTCATTGATAGAAAAGCTTCCCTTCTCCTCTTGGAGAAAATAGATCACCAATTCCCAAGTTTCCTACTCATGATGAGGGAGAAGAAAAGAAACCTCAAAAAGGGAGGAAGAAGAAAAGATCTCCATATTCATCTCCTTCCTTGTCTTGAAATTCAAAAAAATTTGAAGGTGAATCATCTTCGATTAGAAACGACATTACAAGGAAGCATAAGCATGGAGGACGTTGTTGTTCTCATGGTGCTTAAAAAAGAGCTCACCACTCAAAGAAGTTCAAAGAAGAAGAAAAACTCATAACCGTTCGCTCCTATGATGGAACTTTTGGCAATACAGTCTCATCAAACAATTCGATGCTACTTTTGGTGATGAACAAATTGCAAAATCTTCAAAGCTTTGCTACATTTTTATAAACCTCTTGATTGCCATGAGACTATAGAGGGGATCAGCATTTTGACGAATAGGTTCATGCCATGTGTGCAAGAATGGTGGGTGTGTAAGAGAGCTGTAAGAGTGGTCAACGGATGCACTTTTCTTCCCAAAAAAGAGCGGGAAAATTTTTATGATTTTCGCCCTTCCATAACTTCTACATAATATCTCCTATTTGAGCGGAGATTATAGATCCATAATCTACAGGTTGAGCTCTTTCCATAGATATGTTGCACGATATGGCTTTGCCACTAGATTTTGAATTTCATTTTGGGGCGAAATTTGAATTCAAATAAACTAGCCGTTTTGCCTATTTGAATTCAAAAAACTGTTCTTTGATTACTTTCTTAATACTAGAGGTTTGACTCCCCTAAACTGCTAAATAAAGAGGCCCTCCTAGACCCCATTCTCTTCCTAATGAGGCGTTCAATAGACATGCGAGCATATGTTAGTGCTCAAAGCCCAAGGAAAATCTTGAAAATTATCCATCACAGCGCTTCCAAGATAAATTTCCAAGATGAGGAAAATAGGTCCAATCTAGGAAAAGAAACACTCCAAAAAAAGGAAAAACAGCATTGCCTCTTCCATGAATGGTAAGTCTAAGGACAAGAAGGGCTACTGAGGTAAAGATCGACTCTCTCCTGAAAAGATGTAGTGTCGCAAAGAGAATTGATGCTTCAAATGTGACAAGCAAGGTCAAAGCAAGGCCATGCATATCGTGCATGTCCTCAAAGACATGCCAAGAAAACCACCTCTCGAGTATCTCAAGCCCGTACATTTGAGAGAGAAGGCTATCCAAAGGGAGCACCTCTATATGCATGCGAAGACACTTGTTCATGATGCATTGATCTTGTTTGATCCTAGATATACACACGATTTCATATCTAAGGAGTTATCTATGAAGCATTGGCTTCATGCTCATGAGATGGGGGAAGCCATATATGCTGATGGAGTCTTCAAAGGTCAAGAAGCTTCTATTACTCTTTTCATTAATTGAAAATCTCAGACTGGCATGTGAAAGAATACATTGATAAGGAAGATTTTTTATCTCTCCACTCCTTAGTACATGAAGGTATTTTCCTAGGAGCTCCACGGTTTGATCGTATGTTATGATCTATCAAATTTTCAAACATGGTGTTCAAATCATGGGTTGTACAAATGCCCATATCATACAAATACACCATACTTTGCAATCACACGTATAACCGTATGATGCTACACACTATACGACATCATAATCCATAAAGAGTTTTTAAAAAAACACATTGCACTTATCTAAACCGTATGATATAAATTGTGATACACCGTACTTTACATTAGGAAACCATATTGTACTCTTACCATATGAATTTACGATGAAACCTTGGTCTAAATTTAGCATAAATGTAGAGATATGAGTCTCCAAATTCTATTTCATGCTACATTTAACGAGTCGATAAACATTTCTATTTTTGCGTACATGAATTTTGTCAAAGATTTTTGTAATGCTCTCTCTTCCAATGAAGCTCATTCATCAAAAGAGGATTCAAGTTTAAATTATTTTCTTTCTGAAAGTTTTGATTTGTTCATAGATGAAATACCAAGAGAATTGCCTCCTATAAGGAAAGAACCCTCCTAATATAATAAGCCTCCCTATTGAGCCTCTCTGGTTCAACAAGAAGATTCATGTCCCCAAGTTAGTAAACTTGTGGTAAAAGGTATAATAAGAGCTCTTCACCATTTTTCTCTCCTATTCTATTAGTACAAAAGACAGATGTTTCATATCGTATGTGAGGACTATCGTGTGCTAAATGGTATGTGAAGAACCATTTTCCAATACCAAGGATAGAGAATCTATTTGATAAGCTACACGGATCTAACTTTTTCAAGAGGATAGACCTTAAAAGAAAATAGCATCAAATACATATTATCCTAGAGGATATTCACAAGGCAGCCCTTCATGCCATGTTTGGTTTGTATGAACATTTGATTATGCCTTTGTGCTAACAAATGCTCCAGCCACATTCAATAGAATCTACTTAAAAGAGAGTATTCATTGTGTTGAGCTATGTATGACTCGCTCTACTTAACCTGGTCTCACATATATATATGTAACTTGTCCTCAATATAAATCAATCTTTAGGAGCACATGTGGTGTGTCCTCTCTCTCTCTCTCTCTCTCTCTCTCTCTCTCTCTCTCTCTCTCTCTCTCTCTCTCTCTCTCTCTCTCTCTCTCTCTCTCTCTCTCTGCGTGCGCGCACACAATTATATAGCAACATGGTATCAAAGTGGTAACAATCACATAGCAATGCAACTCATGCTAAAGGAATAGAGTATGTGTATATGGTTTATTTACAAAATTCATAATTGTTGCTAATAATGATTGTTGTGTTAAGAGGAACATAAATAGTGTTTTGAGTGGTGTTTGTCGCTACTCGATGTTATTAACTTTTAATTACATTTACTTATCAATTTGTGTTTTGACACCCTCAATTTTGGGTCATTTTTTATGGTTTTGTGTTTCAATCAAAACTTGTTTACTCACACTCTTCACTTGAAGTTCTTATTTGCAAAGAACGGAGTTTGTACCTGTAAGTTACGTTGTTTTGTGTATAATCGAACTTGATACAGATTTTGTCTTTGTGAATCATCCGCTATCGTTTTGCTATTTTAAGCATCAATTTTTTCTTTTACTTTAGCATTTTACTTTGCATGGTGTGGCCACAGATCTTAAGTCTCATGTATCTCTATTTTGAGGACTCTTATTATTGATGTTGAAAGGGCGGAAAGAGAAAACACACTCGACAACACATTCGGGCCTCTATAGCTTAGGTGAAATCACAGCACCTTGATTCTCTTGAAAGAACACACCAAACAACAAAACTTCACTGCAAACACCTGCCTGCACATAACCAAGCCCACAATCACACACAAAACCACAGCTTATTGCATCTCAACCATCGTAATCGCTTGCCAATCTTTCTCTCTCTCTCTCTCTCTCTCTCTCTCTCTCTCTCTCTCTCTCTCTCTCTCTCTCTCTCTCTCTCTCTGAACATAAACACCAATTGCCTTAGGAGTATACACAAAAAAGCTCTCTCTCCTTTTTTGTTATGCACGCAGCCTAAACAAGCAGCGTTAAAAAAATCAAAATATCTTCCAAAGAATGTTGAATAAGGTTACGTGTGTGAGACGCAAAAACGTTTGGTATTATCTTTTACTTCATCCGTTTTTACAAAAAACGAGTTTTGCAATAAATTTATAGAATAAATTTTTTTTCGTACTTTTCATGCACGAAAGTCAAGTCACTCGCCCATTTTCTTTTTACCACTCATTGCATGTCCTTTACTTCTCAACTTGCATTACATGCCCTAAGAGGCTTTTCACATGAAGAACCTTCTTTAACGCATTAAATTCTTACCTTGGTCCACATAGCCGCATAAATCATACACATCACAAACTCTTTTGTCCGCATTGGATCTTCATACACATGCTCTCATAGTTTGGCACACATCTGTAAGCACCCTTGACATTGCTTTCCACACTTTTTGGCATCGACTTTTTTTGGCTGCAGCATCATTGCCCACCCATTATCTGAAGCCTCATAATTTTTATATATCACAAGAGTTCTTTGTTTATTGTTTGGAGATTTTCTCGACGTTCATGGAGATCCATTTTCCTTTCTTGAATGACCTAATTCTCCTCTTAGGAGAACCTCTCTCTTTCATCCACTTAGCCTAGCCTCGTCACATGACCAAGTTCTCCCATACGCTGGAGAGGAGTGATATGATGTTCACTTGCTCTATGATGAAGAAGTACAACAAGAGGAAGTTCATGATGGAAGAACCATCAACGAGGAGTGGCGAGATTGGTCCCAATTCTACTCCAACGTAGATGATCAACCAATGAAGATACCTACCTTTTCTACCTTTCCCACGGATCGGTAATTGAATGGCGACTACTTTTCCATTTGGAAAGCAACGATGATGGCAATCTTTGACTCTTACGAGCTTGGAGGCTTTGTCACTAGAAACTTTCTCACGCCATGGGATCATGCGAAACCAATCCAAGGGAGCTAGCATGAGAGGATAATGTCACATGTGGTGATAGAGGTTGGTAAAGATATCAACAGCACAGTCAAACGTCAAAATACTCTAGTCGTATATTGTCATCCTTGGTCTTCTCCTGAACAAGTACTCAATCTCTATATGCTTGGTCCTGGCATGAGAAAATGTGTTCCTGACAATAGCTACACAACTTTGGTTGTCAGAAACTATCGATGAGGACTCAATCTAATTTCTTACAAAGATAAGTAAAACTTTCAATCGTCATTAATATTCGAATAAGCAGACTTACATAAATTAATTGTCAAGACCCATTTCGCTTGGAAATTTGTCATTGTGAGCTAGGGATGATGTATTGTTTATGACGTGGCTAGAAGTGCTTGTGTTGTAGAAAGTAGTGCCATTATTTTATTCCACTTTGGCAAAAAAGAGAATGAAAGAATCACATAGAATTTTGAAGTGTCCACCTAGCTCTATGAGGACCTTCCTAGCACGAGTGTCTTACGACTATTGGCTTGGTGTCGCCTCCTCTGACACCATTCACAGTTTGCAAGTTTTCTTGGCCCTCAATTTTGGTTGTTGATATGGCCACCCCACCCTCTTGCTTGCCCTTTTTGCTAATATGGTATATATGGAGGTCTTTAAGGTCTCACGCATCTCCCAATGGTTAACAATTGTTCAGCTCATGCACTCCATGCCTACAGCCAATCGGCACTATAGCCCGCATTTGTGCAACATTTATGCTCAGAACACATAAAGCATATACAAATAACAATTGCACATACCTATCAATCTTGGGTAGCACCCATGATAGATTAGGAGGTGAAGATTGAGGAAGAGCATGAGAGTGCATACAGGGGCACCTCCTAGAATGGAGTTCTACCCATGCATGAGAGAGAAGAGGGGAGAGAAGAAGACACAAGGACACTGGGTGTAATCTCCCCCGTGCAAGAGTCCCGATTTCATCTTGCACGCATTTATTTATAGATTTCATAGAATGTGCAAAAATGATTACAAGTGTCCGCCTAGACATAGAATGACATTTCTAAAATAATAAAATGTCTATTGGCTATTGATGAACCCATAAATTGACCATGATTTGACACTTATCAAGTACAACAAATAATTATTAATGCATCATAATCAAATCCTATTACAACTCTTGGCTATTTTAATTGAATGTGAAGTGAGGGTTTCTTGCTAGAACAAATCTTTCGAGTGCTCTTATGGGAGGATATCCCCAATAAGACTAGCCATGGAAGATTTTTGGAGTGCTCTTATGGGAGGATGTGTCCATCAAGGCTATACAAGGAAGCTTTGGGTGTGGTGATTGTAGAATATGCCCAAGATGGATTTTGGCAATTTTAACTAGACACAATTAAAGTGAGGATTTCTTGTCAAGATGTGGAAAGGAATCTCTTGGCTATTTTAACGAGATGCAAAGTGAGAGTTTCTTTCCATACAAAGTCCTTGAACTTCTCTTATGGGAGGATATTCCTAGAAAAGATGGCCAAGGAAGCTCTGGCCAAGTGAACGATTGATGTGCATGCCCACTGTGGTGCCCTTGCAAAAGCACAAAAGTTATTAAAGTGTGTTGATTGCAAGATATTCCTACAATAGATGTGGAGATGAAGTTCTTGGCTATTTTAACCAGATGGGAAGTGAGGGTTTCTTGCCATACAAAATCCTTGGAGAGCTCTTATGGGAATATATGCCCAACAAGGTTGTAGTGCATTGATGGCAGTATATGCCCACTATAGGTGTGGAGATGAAGCTCTCGGTTGTGTTAACCAGATGGGAAGTGAGGTTTTCTTGCAATACCAAATCCTTGGAGCGCTCTTATGGGAAGATATGACCAACAAGGTTGGCCAAGGAAGCTAGTCTAGGCATGTTGATTGTAAAATATGCCCAACACAGCTGTGGAAAGGAAGCTCTTTATTATTTTAACTAGATGTGAAGTGAGGGTTTTTGGAGTGTTCTTATTGGAGGATATGCCCAACAAGGCTAACCAAGGAAGATAGAGAAAATAAAAAGATAGTGGAGCGATTGATTGAAGTGTTAAGAAACAGCAAGAGAGAAATTTAAATATGTTGAAGGAAATGATGTGGGCCATTATGTGGAGCCATTGCAAGAATACTTTGTAATCAAAATTGATTGTAGATGAGTCTGTTTGATTGCCTGATCACACAAATGCATGGTCGAGCTAACATTCTTGTGGAATATACATGTCATAATATGAATTCAACACTTTATAACCTATGTTCTTTAGCCCTTCTTTGGAAAGTCAAGGATCTTTATAAATGATTTTTTTATTTATAGTTCTCGCCAATTACATTGAAGAAGGTGCATGTACAGGGGATGTACTGTTAACTAAGTTGCAATCATTAGGTGGGGAATTGAATGGAGATAAGTGTCACATAAGAGAGAGCCCAGTAACTTTACTTGGGCATGTGGTTTCAACATGTGGCATTGAAGCCAATTTTGGGAAAATTCAAGACCTTGTGTCTCTATCTACTCCCACTTCAGCAAAGAAAATAGTTTTTTTCCTTGAGAAGGCAAGATGCTTGAGTAGGTTCATACACTTTCTCTCTTAGATAATTCTTTCCTTGCAACAACTCACTCTTAGGAATGTCCACTTGGAGTGAATAAAGTGAGCAATAATTCAATGAGGTTAAAGAAGTGTTAATGTCTCTCCCCACCATTGCACCACAAAGTGGAATGAAGCCTTTCTATCAACCCAAGTGTAAGCAATGATACACTTGGGTTTGTTTTGTTGCAAAAGGATTCGATAACTTCTTTCATGCATCCAACATATTTTTCTAGCAGGATGATAGTTGGAGGGTACACAAATGCGGAAGACATGGTTCTTGCACTTATGTTTGCTATCCTAGCTCGATGATGTCTACCCATGCACCATATGGCAAAGTGCATCATGCATCTATCCCGTCTCACTCTTGTTATGATGCAATTGTGATGTCAATTAATTCATGACTGTATTATCTCCAAGCCTTTGATTTCTTGGGCTCTCACATGTTTGTTGGTGATCTTTTTATTACATGTTGTTTTGCTTGTGGTCTAATTTTATATAAATCACTAGCATCATCACTCTCAGATGCATAGGGAATATTGTTTTGTGTATCTGGGGTCATTTTTTATGTAGGGTCTAAATGCTGCATGATAAGTGCATGCTAAATATGCATACTCTTTCTCACTCACTCACTCACTCTCTAGTTCACAATATATGGGTCTTGAGTGATTATGTGTTTGGTCTATCACCACTCAAAGTGCCACCTTTTCATTTGGTGTTGGATGATGGATCATAGGACTATTAAGTCCTAGCCATATGCAACACTAGATGGTTCCCCCCTTATTTCTTAGGTGGAGTGTTTCATACTAGATCCGTGAGATGGAGAAATAGGATGGTAGTGTGTAGAGGCCATGCTACCCCGATGGTCTTGACTTCCTTCCTCACCACTACTTATTTGTGGATAAAGAATTTCTTTGAGTCAACTCTCTGATAGTCTTTCAAGGAAAATTTTAAGATATAGACGGCACAAAGTGGTGATCATGTCCAAAGATTTGGAAGAGTTACAAAAGGATAAGGGGGAGAAGAAGTTCCTTTAGCGAATGGGAATTACTTTGAGTTACTACAATGAGGAGTGGACATAAAAAGGGCATATGAGCTTCTTTCTACATTCCAAGAGGATGCTAAGTATACTTAACAAATGTAAACTAAGAGAAAATTGAAGTAAGAATAAGTGAAGAAGTGGTAGCTAAGGCATTGAAGTTTCCAACAATTAGAGAAGTTGTGAGGACTAGAGAAAAAAATACAAGAATTGACAAAGTTGGACCTATTGCTACCTTTGGAGATTTAGCAAGGATTGAGCTAGAGTTTCCACTCAGATTGTACCAATAACAACTACACTTTGCAAAGACATGGCTAGTATGTACAATAGACCACTCCAAATTATGCCTTGGAAAATATTATTACCCATCACTTGAATATAGGTTCTAGGAAGCAGGTAAAATTAGCCAAATGTATACATTAAATTTCTAAATTTCAAAAAAAATCCAAATGTATACATTGAATCCTTAAAAAAAAATCAAACTAGAAGGGAGATAAAGTCAGTAATATCAGGGGCAAAGAGGCCTTGAAACCAATTTCTTCTCTTGCACTAGACATTACCAAGAATTACCATTAGCCCCTAAGCACAAGGCTTAGATGCATCTAGAGGACGAGGAGCCAAGGAAAGCCCTACCACCAAAGACCATTATCTAGAAATCTACACACTATTTCTTCAATGACAAAGATACAAATCAAGAGAGAGAGATACAGATAATGAATCCACTAGTGATGAGTAAGAAGAAGGAACTTATGCATTCAAAGCCATAGAAAGCCAATAATTTACAAGACTCCAACTCAAAACAGACGATGATGAGAGAACTAAAGGACTATCTGAAGAGAAGAAGTGAGCTACTACATGCAAAAGATGGAAGAAAGCTAAAGCAGTTGCGGAAGCAATGTGGACAGAGATGAAGTTTAAAGCTGAACAAGGTAAGCTGGCAACATCTTAAAGGCAAAGCAAGATAAGCAAAGAAACAAGGAGAACGTAACAAGAACTATAGCAACAAATTGAAGAGAAAAAGAGAGAAGTTATAGCTGCACAACAAAATCAAGGAAGATGCATGGCTCAAAGCTCGTGAGAAGCTTGCAGAGGAATAAAGATTAAAAGAACAAGAAGAAGAAGAAGCAAGAAAGAGGGTGGAGGATAATGACAATGAGATATGGATGAAACATTGGCAAATGGGATCAAAATGTTCCTAGATGACACACTGATATGGGTGAATGGAGACTTACCACTTTGCCTGGATAGGATAGAAACCTTATGGAGAAGACCTCTCATCTCTTCTTGCACAAGTTCATTACCTTGATCCACAGATTAGGATGTGGCTTCATCACTTTATAGTGCTTTAAAGATTTTTATGCAAGATGTGGGAGTTTACAATTACATATAGAGAAACCCAAAGACACGGGGTATTAACTTAGCATATGCTATCAAATGAGTGTACAATAGGGGGCTTGCATAAGGCATAAAGATAGATTCTACAAACAAAGGTGTTGTATTTGCATGGGGGAAAAAGGAAATTTTGGTGCATGTTAGTGATGTCTTCCTAGTATTACTAGTGAATCCCCCAAGCCCAAAGATTGGCTTGATTGGTAGATAGCTGCTCTTGCCATCAAGATTGATAATTGGTTGGATTGTTATCTTCAAAGTCTCCTATACTCACCCTTGGTTACCTCAAAGAAATCATATGCCAACTCATGAATAATGAGAGACACAAGAAGTTGCAATTTGGTGTCGGCATGCAGTGTGAGATGCAAGGTAGGAGACCTCCATGATGATCTAGCCACCCCCCTTGTAAAAGTCTTCACGTTGCAAGTTGGCTAATCTGCCTTTCCCTCTTCTTAGAGGACGAGGAGAACAATTCAACTTGCTATGTCTAGATTTCCCTCATCATGGGAGGATTTTTCCAAGTGGAGACTATTTAGTCTAGCTCTCCCTCATCTTAGAGGATTCTATCCAGTAATAAGACACCATTTGGTGGCAACTTGTGTAGTCTATTGGTGACAATTATAGTATAGCAGCTTCCCCCTTTTACAACCGATGAGCCTATCTTTGGAGTAGTTTTTACATTTAGTTTTGGCTCTCAGAGCAATTTCTTTCCCCTATTGAACCGACTACCATAATTTGTCTATATTTTTAGTGACTATATCTTACAAGAGAAATTTTTGTTGGTTGAAATTCCCCATAAAGTAGTGATTTGCTCATACCAATCTCTAATGTGGTATACTATCTTAATGTACCTCATTTTATCTAAATGTTCCTCGTAGATTGGGAAGAGAGTTTTATAGAACCTTGGGAGTTCATCTTCCTTCTTTGGAAATTCATACATTAGAATTGGGAAATCTGATACTGCTTCAATGTAATTTATGACGATCTCAATTTTGAAAGTCGTCATTTTCCTCAAGATTCTTACCAGATGGAAGATTCACTTTATTTCTTATTCTTGATGCATGAGTGTCATCTAGTTAGTCTTCTTTTGTTGCTAAATGCATTACTCTCTAACATGGTAGCAACCCTCTGAACCAAGATCCTTTGAGCAACTTGCAGCCTCTAGACTATTCCCTTCATTTTATTTATGATATCCTAGTAAACTAAACCATTAGCACTCCTAGAAAACCATCACTCTCTAATCTGGGAAATTTGTCTATGTCCTATCTCACCACTTTAGGTCATCACACCATTTTGTCGACCAAATGAACTTGGAATGCAACGAAACTTTAGGGAAAGGTGTATTAGGCATGAGGACACTAATCTACAAAGGTTAGAGGGCATCTAATAAAGTACAAAAATCACGATCCATCATGATCCAAGTCCTAAAAACTATAGCATAACAATCTAAAGAGGCCATCCTAAGGTCTAGGGACACTCCTCTATGGACAAAATGTCAAAAAGCAACCATTGTTAGCACTCAAATCTGCAATTTAGCTCAAAGATAGACAATCATGAGCAACATCAAAACTAAGAATGATTATACTTAAACGAAAGAGCAAGAGACAAGGAACACAATGTAATCCTTGAAACACAATTCTAATTATTGCGAAGACTAAAATCAAGTACAAGCTACTCTTGTGTAGCCGTTCACTATTTTATATACAGAAAGCCCTTCAAAATATTTGACAATGTTATAATGTGTCCTTTCAGACTAGGGTTTTAACTCAATTTTAAGCTTTATACTTAGGGCTTTTCATATGGCCAGTGGCCGGCTTACATGCTTTTGGGTTTAGAATAAAAGAATACATCTCTGAAGATACAAAATGTGGCTCAAAAAATCATAATGTGTCTTTTACAAGGCCTTTTGAAAAAATGATATAGATTACATCAAAATTTTAGGCTCAAGAAAGGTGTGGTCGGCTAGGAGGGCATCCGTCGACTGCATCTACCAAATAGTCTCCCTTTCCCAGCCGTTGCACGTCCTCGTGCAAGCCTTGTCAACTACTCTTTAGTAATCAAACTGTTGCTTTTCCAATGTCTTTGTGATTTGAGTGAACTTGGTAGCGTGAGCTACTATGTCGGCCTGTACTGATAGATCTTAAAAGGGATTATTGAGTAGTGCACTCTAATAGGCTATATGCCTTGTTGGTAGATCTTTGGTCAAGGGATTGAAAATGGTGGAGTCCATGTTAAAGAACCCTATCATAAATGCCTCATTGAATGTCTACATGTATTGCGAGGGGAGGAACATGACCCTTGCATACATCCCCATAATAATATTTTTGATGGGGGCTTCAATTTCTAAGTTCCAGGCAATTCCCTCAATGCCTTCAAGGAACACGCGCCAAGGATGTTTTGGTCCATCAATATCTTCAAAACGTGCGATGATCATTTTGGCTATCTTTGTCAGCATCTGGCATGTGCGGTCATGCATATCCCTCATTTGAGAAATCACCGCTTTCATGGTATGGAACCATGTACAATTCTATTGGTTTGTAGTTGTTGATTGTCTTTGAGAGTGAAAGAGTGCACGGTGTGCAAAATGCATGTGTGCATAGTGCAGTGCGGGAGGGGAGAAGCGTGCTGTGTGGGTGGAGCAAGCCTCCAAGATGTGAGGAGCTCCTTATTCTTTGGTATATGAAGGATAAGGTTAGTGTGGTTAGTGGGCGGCTGGATATCGGATGTCTAGCCCCAAGCAAAGACACAACTCCTTTACCGCAACAATCTTCCACTTAAAGGAAAATGTACTGATAAGTGGTACTACTATAGGACCTAGTAGTATGTACACAAGATATAGGAAGGAAACTTGTCTCAACCTATATCCACTAGCTCTCTCAAAGTTGATGCATGTCGTTGTGTAGGCTCTAGCGATGTGCGAAAGCATATATCCCTGCTAGAATCAACATGCATACCTTGTAGGTATTCTATAATGACTTGCACTGCTCCATGATGCATCATGCTAGTGTCAATCATCACACAACTAACAACCCCAACTATGAACGCTCCCACTATAGCTGCCATGTCGGGTCTCAACACTAAGAGGTTGTACATGAGAGTCCCAAATGCTGATGATAAATGTGTAATCTCTACCAGCATATCCATGCCAATCGCATCAACGCCATGTGTAGTGACCTCTACCAATCTATCCGTAGTAGGTATCTCAACCCTCATTGCATCACCACTAAAACTAGTCGCATATAGATGCATCAAACCTGACTTTGGGGTAGTCATCACTCCCTCATCATCCATAGGGATTGTATCCACATGTCCTGACACCACCATATCAGCCTCTAGCATGAGCATTTCAACAAACTCCATATCGCTCATCTCCATGGTAGGAGGCATCTCTATCCTAAGAGGATCAATCCACTGTGTCTTGCTAGAGCATGGCCGCTCTACTGTACATCTACAAATATGTCATGCACAACACTCTAGAGCTCATCCACGAAAGATATGTGTCCAATATCTCATTAAGTACATGTTTGCAAAGTCATTGAGACTGCATCGTCTCGCACATGTGACTCACTGATCTGCTCCCTGACTGGCAAAGCATCAAAATTTGTCACCACCACCGGTGACTGCTCTAGTCATGCAAAGAGCTATCTTGCTTACATGTTTGTTCTCTGAGATCTTCCTAATACACCAACCTAAGTATCCAATGACAAAGTGTCATTGCAAGATGCCATAACTAAGTGTAAAATCAATCTACAGATCAATCCACACAAAGTGTAAATGCACTATCCATAAGAGCATAATTGCTCAACACAATGCAAAAGAAAACCAACTGATCAAGCACCTGCCACCAAAACTATGGCAAATATCTCATAAAGTGCATAACTCTCTGCCCAAAACCAAGAGCTAATCATGCAGTTTTTACAAGTTACATAAGTGTATAAGTTAGGGGCTGTCCCCCAATAAATTATCTCCCAAGATTAAAAATAAGGGAGGAGGTATCATATTTAGGGGGAAGGGGAAGAAGTGAGAAAAAGGGAAAATGAGAAGAAGTTTTTGTGTTTCAAAATCGTGGCTTCCCAAAAGAGTCTATCCTCAAACTTGTGAGTCAATAGCTACAAAGATACATGCAAGAACTAACGCTGCTTTGTATTAATTACTTGTTTTTTTATTATAGTTTATTTGTTGAGGGATGAAAGCTATAAAGAGTTTATATAGATGCAAATTTACACGGAGAACTTAACACAACTTTATAACCATGTTTTTTTAGTAATTTGGATGGGTTAAAATTGGACGAGTAGCCAAAGTGCAAGCTGATCAGGCACATAGTTTGAAAGTCAAACTAAGACACATTGAGGGTACATCTAGTTATCAACACAAGTGGTTCCTTAGTACGTTGCTAGTCACTATGCTACACACTCTTTGACTAGTTTTACTGAGTTAGATCATTTTTTGAGACCTAAATTTTATATGTAAGATAGGGGTATGATAGTTTTCTTCGTTGATTGTTGTACAAGCGTATAAAGTGGGGTCATATCCCCTAATATGAGTCGTATATAGAGGTTTTATCAAAGTTGTTTGCTCGCAGGTGGCGTCTTTTTTTGTATATAGAGTGAATCCCCTGGGAAGGGTTGGCTTTCCAAGATGAGTAGCACTTGGTTTGCTGTGATTGACACATCCTCATAATTGCCCTTTGCATTTGGTTCAATTGTTGGTAAGAGTTTCTTTTTCCACAATATGGCTTCTTGTTTCATTAGTGGAAGGGCTATCATCTTGTGGCCAAAGTTCTTCACTACTTCATTTGGCTTGGTCATCAATATGACCGTGGATTCCAGTACTTTGAGCTCATAAAGCACATATTCTTTATGTGAGTCGGATGGCATGCCATCTATCTACTTCTTTAGCTCATCACGAGCATCTCTCTGCTCTGTTTCATCTTTAAAGTCATGGAGACCTCCCCAAATGATGTGCTTGGTACGGGTGATAGAACGGTACTTCCAAATGCAACCATTTATTGTGTTGGTTGGGCAAGTACAATAGCCTTGGATTGTAGGGCACTCATTTTGAGACGTTTAGCTTGTAACACCTTGGTGTGTCTCTTTGTCTGGCTCATCAAATCTACTTTTTCTTTGGCTAGCTATTCTTGGAGCACCTTGATTTTTTGCTCCCTTTTAGTGTTTGTTGCTACTGGCTTGGCCATGAGCATCTATCTTTGTATCTTTTCCTAGGTAGTTTTGCCTTTAATGCTTTGATTTCCTCTGTAGCGGCTGTTGGAGCCTGAGATGTGGAAGTGGGTGCAGGTATTTCTTGGAGTGCCAGGAGGGTCAAGGGTGTGTGCTTGACCACATCATAGGACTCACAAAACTTTGAAAACTTCTTTCTCTCTCTTGCTAAAGTCTCCTTGAGCGCTTGGTGCTCTACTTGTAGCATTTGATTTGCTAGTGGAGCCGCTCAATCTCTTTGATGGCTGCATTGGTCTCTACCTTGGTGTCTCATGCACATCCAGTTCCTGTAGATCTGAAACCACTCTTTGGCATTTGAATGGCAATCGTATCATTTTGAAATGGTCTTCTAAATCTAACTCTCAGAGGATCTTGTCCACTGGCTTAGCCTCCGCTCTTGAGAGAGGTGGTACCTCCCTGTACCTCAAAGCTCTACCAAATGAACCATAATAAACGCATTCTCTATCATCTCCTCAGAAACCTCCATATACGGAGCAGCGGTCATATACATGTTTCATTCTTAGGTGCTTATGATACGAAATTCTTAGTTGAATTAGTTCTAGCCAACTTCATCCCTTGTGTCTAAAACTGGGACTTTATCCTGAACAAACTCTTCCGACTAAGAACACTCTTACAATAACATGGCATTATTAATGTTGTTGTGGATGGACGTTTTTCGTGTATCTTTCCATGTCTCAAATGAGTTGTTTGTTAAACTCAAGTTGTACCATGAAACTGGCCCATAGGGCAGTAGACTTTAGCTTTCACCCGAATCTTTACTTGATAAACTTTACTTGACTTTGCGGCACAGAGGAAAACATCAAATATGTGATACATCAAGGACACTTTCCCTTGCGATTTGCAAGCTTTTAGTGAGCTATAGGTCAAGTTCAGCGTGTTGTAATTCCCTATTCTGTCACCGTTAGGTGTCCAAAGCCTTGTTTAAGCATCCCAAGGCTTTTTTGAGACTCCCTTGACAATGTCTGCCAATTTAGGTGTGAATCCCTAAACCTGCAAAAAAAAACATAAAAAGCTGTAATTTTCTGTTTTGGGTTGTTTTGGGCAGATCGAGCATGTCTACACGTGTCTCAGGTGCTTTCGCACTCAATGGGACAGTTTCCCTTTGAATCGAACGAGTTTTCACGCGAGAAAACTCTTCCATTTCACAATCCTTCGCGAGGAACTGTGTGTTCCTATGGGGATTAGCAATTAGCTAATCTCGTATCTGTTCAAAAGGCTCTTGCTTTGGCAAACGCGCATAAAACCCCAAGAATTGTACATGGTCATATGAGACCTGCACCCACTACTCACACACACATTGTAGTCACCATGTGTTAAAATCAACCCCTCTTCTCAATTTGGGTGCCCCCTCCAACTGATGTGCCTGGCAGATAGCTCACAGGTCACCATGTGTCCAATTTGGCTCTTTTGAGTTAATTCCTAGTACCCACCGACTTATAAAGTGTAGCAAGGGGCCTAAATGACTTTAAGTTGAGCCTAGACACCCTTTTACTGCTCGGATTCTAGTGTCGACTGGCCCAACCATCTCGTGGCTACATGCCCTTCCCGACTACGAGTGAAACTCTCAGCCACCGCGTCAGTCGTTTCACACTAGCCACACAATGTCCGACCATTTGTGGCTTCAAAAAGAGGGTCCCAAAAATTAAATAAAAATCAAGGGAAAGAAACCAACAACTAACGTTAGTGGTTGCCACAGATTCGTGACATACCCCCCTCTTGAAATCGCAAACGTCGTTGATTGCATGCCAGACATACATGCCATAGATAATTTAGTGTGATTAGCACCCTGTCATCATCAAGTTCCTCAACTTCTGGTGGATCATTATCTGTCATATCTTTTGGCACATCTCCCACGAAGGGACTTAGAAGACTCATGTGAAACGTGTTATGAATCTTCCAAGTATCACGCAATTTCATAAGCAACATCGCTAATCTTCTCAAGTATTTGAAAAGGCCCATATTAACGTATGTTGAGCTTCAAAAACAACCTTTCCTTGCCCTTAATCTTTAACCTTGCCTTTTCAAACCATAAAACAACCTTTCCTTGCCCTTCATCTTTCACCTTGCCTTTTCAAACCATAAAAGTACTCAATTACCATGTGAAAACAACAATTCACGTTGGTGGCGATCACCAGCCCTTTTCTGCTTTGTCTGAGTCTTCTCCAAGGCAAGCTTGATCTTCTTATACATTTCATCCATTTTTTCTATATATCGATCCGCCTCAAAAAAATTGTCTTTTGTGTGCAAAATAGGAGGAACCTTTTTGCCACCCTCAACAATCTCAAAAGGTGCCTTGACTGTTGACGAATGCATTGTATTGTTGTATGCATACTCAAGCATGGGTAGATATTGTTCCCACTTGCCCTTATTATCTAACACAACTTTTAGCAAATCTAAGACAATAGAATTAGCCTCTTCTGACTGCCCATCAGTTTGTGGATGAAATGAGGATGAGAACTTAAGTGTGGTGCCTATATTTTCAAACAAGCCTCTCCAAAATACGTTGGTCGTACGAGGATCACGATCAATGACAATAGATTGTGGCATACCATGGTACTTGAAAAAATTGTACATAAACAATCGTGCTATCTGGTCAGATTTTATCTTCTCCCTGACAGAAATAAAATGGGTCTGCTTGACGAACCTGCAAATAATGGTCTATATACCATCATTCCCTATTGTTGGCATTCTTGGAAGATCAAAGACAAAATCCATAGCAATGCTTTCCATGGCTTATCTGAAATAGGTAGTGGCTGTAACAACCCTGGTGTCTTTTGCCTGTCAAATTTGACCTTTTGGCAAATCACGCATGCTCACACAAAGGCATCCACATCTCTCCTCAAAGTAGGCCAATAAAAGAATGTCTTGACCGCTTTCGCGATCACATCTATACCACGATGCTTTGCATGCGGTGGGACATGGCGTTCTACCACAACTTTATGTCGCAATGGCATGGTGACACACAGTGTGCCATGTATCATCATAAGACCGTCCTCAAGGATCCTTGCAAAATCTTCATCAATAGCAAAATGTTCCTTCATGTCATCAAGCTCATGATGATAAGGAATTGACAGAATTGATATTTGTGGCTTTCTTGATAACGCATCAACCACAACATTCTTCTTGTCTTCCACATGCAGAATCTGAAAGGGGAACATAGAGAGAATATTTTCCCGTCGCAAGTGCTAAGGACTCTTCGCCGGCCCCATGAATCACGGCCAATAGCTCTTTCTCATAGATTTGCATAGTCTTTTCTGGCCCTTGCAAGATTCTGCTCTCATAAGCTACTACCCGACCATCTTGCATTAACACTGCCCCAATACTATTGCCACACGCATCACACTGGATCACAAATGACTTCCTGAGGTCTGGTAAGACAATTACTGAATCCAAAGTCATCTTTTCCTTTAAGAGACTAAAAGTTGAAATCTCTTTTGTGTCCACTTGAAGTGACCTCTTTCTTTTGCAAAGCATGAAGGGTGAAGCAATCTCGGCAAAGTTTCTGATAAACCTTCTGTAGTAAGAGCATAAGCCCAAGAAGCCACGGGTATCATGCACAGTCTTTGAATTTGGTCATGTCCTAATTGCTTCAACCTTGGCAAGATCCACCATCTTTTGACACTATGTGGCCAAGAAAGTGAATCTCTTCTAAGAAGAACTCACTTTTCGTAGGATTCACAAGCAGCATGTGATTGCGTAGCTCTTCAAAGACAATGGTCAAGTGACGCCTATGCTCCTCTTCATTCTTTGAGTAGACTATCATGTCATCAAAGAATGTACCAACAAACTTTTGATCTGGTCGGAAGATCCGATCCATCATCCTATTGAACGTAGAAGGAACAATCGTCAAAGAATGTGCCAACAAAATTTTGATGTGGGCGGAAGATCCGATCCAAAATCCTATTGAACATAGCAGGAGCATTTGTAAGACCGAACGACATCACTAAGAACTCGTACAGACCAAAATTCGTCCTAAACGCCGTCTTGTGCACATCCTTTGGCCTGATACGAATCCAATGGTACCCACTCTTGATGTTTATAGTGCTGAGAGTTGCAGCACCCTCTAGTCGGTCAAGAATATCATCAATCCTTGGGATAGGAAACCTGTTCTTGATGGTATTCTTATTCAACGCACGATAATCAATACATGCGCCAAGAGCCATCCTTCTTTTGCACTAGACGCATTGGGGAGCGGTGAAGAACTAGATTGAATTAGCCCTTTCTCTACCAGCTCCTCTACTTGAACCATAATCTCTTTCTACTTAGCCACACTAACCCTATAGGGAGGCCTATTTGGTGGGCTACAACCTAACACCAGATCTATCACATGATCCTTAGGCCTCTTCAATGGCAACTGACACAATAATGAATCGGAAAAACAGTCAATAAACTCTCAATAAAATGCTAACCTTTCTTTATCTAGCACAAATAAATTTGACTACTGTAGAAGGACTACAGTGTCACTTTCACAGGACATACAGTTAGTACAGTTGGTCTGGTTTGGTTCACAATGGACGGACTCTCTGGGCTGGACAGTGGCAGGTGGCAGGGATACAGACTGTGTCTAGTGGACGTCATGGCCAAGTCACCATCACTCAGTTTCAAGATAAACTTAGATGGCTGACATTTATGAGCCGTTGGTGGCTCTTTATGGTTGCACATATGAGTAGTAGCGGTTGGGTAATCGGGATGATTTTCTTCATATCTGGTCCAGTGTCGTTGTCTAGATCATAGAGTCTGTACACATAGCATGTCTTCATCGTCCCTGCACATTTGAGCCTCGACACCCCATTGTACCTGTGAGTCCTAGGCTGGAGCTGAGTGTGCTACCACGCCAGAGTCTCTATCAGTTCTTTGAGATAGTCGAGTCATATATTGTGGTCTACTGCTGTTGTGTCTCTGTGAGCTCAGTTGTTGTCTATTGTTTCTTTGTTCCAGTTTGTTTTGAGTGAGATTGTCACGCACATTGCACTGAGGAGCGCCCACTGTAGAGAGCACGCCACACTATCCGCGCTACATGTGCTCTCATTTTGGCGATCACGGTGGGACCTCAACTAAACTCTCACTCTCTGTGAGGTACAAATCTTGAAGCTAGGTGGGTTTCTCTAGCTTCGCCTACTTTGCCTTGCACTCTGTGGCTTGTTGGTCTGGTCCTCTCTCGCCCTGGTCCATTTGGTATGGTCCTCTCTCGCCTTGGTCCCCATCTGGTCTGGTCCTCTCTCGCCCTGGTCCAGTTGGTCTCGTCTCTCTAGCTTGGTCCAATCAATCCTCGTCCTTGGTCTAGTCCCTCCTCGTCCTTGGTCCAGCCTAGGTCTAGTAGAGTCTAGACCTGTCTTCAACCAGTTACAGGTTTTCTTGCCCAAAGCTTGGTTGGATTGGTGGTCACTGCATGACACATACAAGGTGGTCACTTAAGCGTCAAAGCGCACTACTGAGTCCTTTGAAGTACTACAACAAAAGACGACCCTTGGTACCTAGTAGAAGTCCATCAACCTCATCATTCATAGCTCCAGATACGACATCACCCATTCCTCCATCCGGTTCCACATCTTCCAGATCACGTTCTCCAGTAAAGCTCTCTCATATTCTGCTACAGCAAGCTATTGAGCACCAGGCTCAGCAAGGGGCCATGGAGGCGTTGGCTAGTGTTTTGGCCAAGGTAAACATCAAGTTCCCTACCTTCAAAGGACTCTCTTCAAAAGATGTTGACGACCATGCAAGGAGGTTTGTATCTCTCTGTAGGGTTCGTGGTCTTAACAGGGAAGATGCTTATTTGGTACTCTTTCCATCTACCTTGGATGGCTTAGCAGACAAATGGTACAGCCAGTTTACAGAGAACCATTTTGCAACTTGGGCAGCCTTAAACAACAGTTATGTGCACCATTTAGCCCAGGTGACTACCAGAAGAAGGTGTTGGATGAGTTGGCCAAGATGGTGCTCCAACCAAAGGAGACGTTTTCAGAGCTTATGACTAAAACCAAGTCTCTAGTTGCCAATCTTCCCCAGCAACCCGGGTGAATTCATGGTTAAGAAGTAGGTGGAGAAGGCGCTTCCGAAAACTTCTCAAGCAAAACTCTAACAGAGTCTCCGACCCGACGCCACTCTGGAGGAGTTCATTGCAGTTGCTACCAGGATAGAGGGGGCTAGGAAGCTGTTCAACAACTCCCCTCACATAGAGACCCCCTCTGCGTTTTCGGAAAGTCCTGTTGATCCATTGACTTCTTTACGTAGAGAACATGAAGCCCTAAAACTACAACACGTTCTTCAAGAGGAGAAATCAATCTCTCTTCGCCAGGAGAAACCACCACATCTTGAGGCTATGGATCAAATCAAGAGAGAGCTAGAAGAGCTTCGGTCTTAGCAGGAGACTAAGGCTATGGTATGGTGCAGCCCGTGTCGCTCTCCAGGACATCCTCCATAGGACTGTCCCCTCCGGGCTTATTGCCACTTCTGTGAGAAGTCTGGGCATGAAGACAAGGATTGCTACTATATCAAGGGATTACGGCAAATACAACAAAGCCTAGGTCCTTCTCTCCAACAAGGGCTAGCACCTGCATCCAACATGGTGTCACCCTACAGCAATCAAAACCCGATTCCACCTCCGCTAACAACACCTCCTGTGCAAGGTATGCACAACAACTTTTCATCCCCCAAATTTTATCATGCTAGTACTCCTTCACTTCCCCAAAGCTTCTACACGTTAGCATCCAGCCCCATGCAGCAAGGGCCGAGACCACCTCGCCCCTCCAATAGACCAATGTTGTGCTACAGGTGCGGGGAGTATGGACATTATAAAAGCAAATGTTCGTTACCAAAAGGGTCCCGTCCTTGCCGACATTGCCCTGAAGCTAAGGATCACTATAGGAAGGACTGCCCAAAACAACGAGCATCCACATCTGCAAGTACAAGCCAGAACCAGCAGGAGTTTACATTCCCAAAGCTTAACCTCATCACAATAAGCACCATTCCACAGGCCCCGCCTTCCACTCCTGTAGTTGCCTCTCAAGATGGATTGAAGCAAGTGGAAGAGCCGGCTGGTATATTCTTTACAAAAGTTTCGTCATTACTTGTTAGGGATTCACTTCACTATCATCACGGATCATCATGCACTACGCTATCTTCTGAATAAACCCCAAGTTGCAGGAAGAGTCTGGAGGTGGCTACTGATATTCCAAGAATTCGACTTCGAAGTAGTTCTTAGTCCAAGTAAGCAGTACGTCATGGCCAACCATCTCTTTCGCATACATACAGGTGAGCCCAATATTGGGGTTGATGATGACTTCCCAGATAGTCATCTCTTTAAGGTTGACACTACCCCAGAATGGTATGGAGATGTGTTACATCTTCTCTCTACTGGCCTATATCATGAGAATGCTTCTCCCTTGCAAAAAAGAAGACTATTGATGAAGTCTAGACCCTTCTCTTTGATTGGGAGACAACTCTATAAATCTGTGCCAAAGGGTGTGCTGCACAAGTGTGTCTCTCCTCATCAAGTAGACCACATTCTGGAAGATGCACAGTGGTCCTACAGGTGGCCATTCCCCTGGTCACATCACGGCGCAAAAAATCTTACAAACAGGCTTATGGTGGCTCTATATATTCAGAGATGCTATTGCTCATGTCAAAAGTTGTGATGTCTATCAGCGATGTGCGCCCAAGCCTAGCAAGCAATCCAATCGCCCTCTACAAGTATCTATGGCGTGGTTGCCCTATGAGCGATGGGGCTTGGACTTTATTGGTCCAATCACTCCACCTGCTCAACCCGGCAATCGTAAGTATCTCCTGGTAGCAACGAGTTATTCAACAAAGTGGGCTGAGGCGGTGGCTACCATGGATTGTACAGCCGTCACTGTCGCAAAATTTTTGAATAAAAATATTTTTTCCAGATTTGGATGCCCTTTGGAAATCACCAATGATCGAGGTAGTCATTTCGTCGACGACCTAATCTCAACACTCCTCACGAACTACAAGATTTTTCATCGCAAATCTTGCTCTTACTATCCTAAAGAAAATGGGCAAGCTGAGGGCACTAACAAAGTGCTAATCACGCTTCTCAAGAAAGCTTGTCATTTGCATCCAGCTTCTTGGGCTCATGCTATCCTCGGCACAGTTTGGGCTTCTCACACCTCCTTCAAGGCAACCACTAACTACTCCCCATTCCAGCTAGCTTTCGGTCTTGAAGAAATTGCACCATATGAGTTCAACTCAGGTTCAGCAAGAGTGGGAAGTGTTCGCATCACAACAGGGATTGCTTCCGCAAACCTCTCTCGTCTCTCACAGTTAGAAGAAAGCAAGATGTTAGCTTCAAATGCTCTCCAAGCCGAGCAACTTCGTCGCAATGCGTGGCATGATCGCCACTCAGGAAGCCAAAAATAACACAGGGAACACTGGTGCTACTCTATCAAGCTAAATATCTAAAAAAGGCTAAAAAGCTGGTCCCAACCTGGCAAGGGCCATTCAGGGTACAGCAAATTTTGCCACAAGGAGCAATCCAGTTAGTAACTTTGGACGGTGTTCCATTGCCTCTGGTAAATGGCTCCAGAATCAAGTGCTATTACTCCTCTGAGTAAAAAGTCTGCAACTATTTCTCCATCTGTAGGGTTCTAATATCCCATGCGTCTCCTCCCCACTACCTTTCCACCAGAACAGGTGTTCTGTTACTATCTCAATCTCTGCAATACTCTCAGTCTCTGCTATGCCTGTAGAAGTTTCCACCTTTCCTCCTAAGGTATCCTTTCTCCACTCAGTCTCGATAATTGGGTATTGTCTCGAACTTCTTACAATCCAATCACTCTTTCTCTAATTATTTCTATCATCAGTGTTATTTGACGTTAGTACTAAGGTCTTTCAAGTTAAACTCCTAGTCTGTTTGTGATAGTTTCTTTCAGTTTGCACGATTCTCTCTGTAGCATGGAGTTGTCTGTCTCTATTGTAAGCCCTTGCCATCTCTACTCGCTAAAGCCCAAATCGGGTGCCTTGGCCTTGGTGTTTTCCAAGCACATCCTCAGCTGTCTTTGAGACAAACTTCACCTCTACTTACTTCAAGGAGCTATATTTGCAGTCTCATCCCAACCGACTAACAAGCTCTTATCCTCCAGAAGAACAACCTCACATGCAAGTGTATCACCCAGTCTACCTCTACTCTCCTATAGGCATAACCAAGGGATCTCTTTGTTAACAAGTCCCGGCGAACCCTAGTAGACAGCACTTGTCCGACACTTGTAAACACGTCATAGAGTTGTGCTTCATTGACATTGGGATCAAGGTCACCCACATATAGAGAGTTTGTCATGTAAGGACTTGGGGCAGGCATTGCCATTGCAGGAACTTGTTGATATTCCCCAATTCACACTTCCACCCAATTATTCCCCCTCTTCCCTCTCCAAATTCGCCTTACTCCCCCCACTTTCAATTCGGCTCTTCCCTCCCCAATTCGTCCCTCCCCCTCTTCCCCAATTGATCCCTCTTCCCTCCCTCCCAATTCGTCCCTCTTCCCCTCTAATAATGTGTACCCTCTCTCCTTCCCAATTCGTCCTCACCCCTCCCCTCCCCATTCGTCCCTATTCCCCTCACCCAATTCGTTCCCCCCTCCCCTCCCAATTCGTCCCCCTCCCCTCTCTCCCCAATTCGCCCCCTTTCCCCCTCCCAAATTCCCCCCCCCCCCCCCCCCCCCCCCCCCCCCCCCCTCTCTCCCTCTCTCTCTCCCCAATTTGCCCCCTTTGCCCCTCTCGAATTCGTCCCTCCCCCTCTCTCCCCAACTCGCCCCCCTCTCTCCCCAATTCGTCCCTCCCTCCCTCTTCCCAACTCACCCCCCTCCCAATTCTTCCACCTCTTTCCTCTTCCTATTCAGCCTTTTCAGCAATTCCACCCACACTTCCAATTCGACCCCTCCCTCCCAAATGGCCCCTCCTCTCCAATTCGTCTCCATCTCCCCAATTCGCCCCTTGCCTCTCCAATTCCCCCAATTCGCCCTGCCCTCTCAAATTCGTCCCCATCTCCCTTCTCCCAACTCGTCCTCTTCCCGTCTCCAAATTCGCCCCCATGCCCAATTCGGCCTGCTTTCTCCAATTTCCAAATTCGCCCACCCCGTTCCCAATTCGGCAGTTTCCCAATTCGTACCCTGGTCCCCTCTACCAACTGGTCTCCTCACCAAATCACCTCGGCCGTCTCGAGTTCGTCAAAAACAACTCGACGTTTTTAAAGTGGGTAAGCTTTGCTTCCAAGCAGCCCTGATAGTGAGTATCTGTCGTCGCGCTACCCAATTCGACAACTTGGCCTCTTCGCCTTCTTTCTGCAATTTGGATTTTCCGCTTTCTCTCCTTAAATCAGTATATAGTAATTGGAATAATAGTATATAGTAATTGAAGAGTTATCACAGAATTATCACATGTATGCAAGTGTGGATATGTATGCAATTGTGGATCAGTTTTTAAGTATGTTCAATGTCTGACGTTCTTCTGCTCTACATTAGAACAAATTCGGTCTCTGGACAAGGGATGCACATCAATTAGTGTCGAGAAGATTTGCAATTATCATGGCAGGTACCAACAAACCCTCCAGAAAAGCACTCAAGAAGCCACCACCTCCACAGCTGAGTTCTGCTGAAGAGGAGGACTCGAAAACTAACAGCCAAGATGTGGATGACTTCACTTCCAGTGATGCCAACGATGAAAGTTACAAAGCATCCCCAACTTCGGAGTGGGATTCAGAAGCTGTCTCTGAATCGGATGCATCAAAAGAAACAAACTTGAAAACAAAAGGTAAAAAGAAACGCAATCAGGAAATCATCCATCAAGAAATCAGTAGGCCCGGCTACATCTAAAAGTCGCACACCATTCTCCTTGGTTGTTTATCTACAGCCGCCTCGACCGTCTCTCAACCAAATCCTCTCCAAGGACCAGCTACACTCTATGGGTCTCACAGCACTGGCCGAAGATCTCCCAACATCTGTTCCTGTAGAGATGATTCATGATCTTCTGAAGAACTTTTCCAAGGTCAGGGGTCATAAACTCACCGCCACAAGGTTAGGCCATGCTATGGGTATAACAACCTTTCCAGTTGTGAAGCCTGCCACTCGAACCTTCTCTCAGATTTCTAAGGAGGCCACAATTCAGTCATGTGAGGAAATGCTCAGTAGAAATCACCCGAGTTATGAAAAAAACAAACAGATCTTGGCAATCTTTAGATACTACTTTCTAGCCAGAGATGCCAAACAAGATAAATGGAAATGTGAACTGCCCACTACATTATCTCATTGGGACGGTCTTTACTGTTTTCTCTATGCCCAATCCTGTGGATTTCACCAAATCCTTTTTTCATCTTTACAGTCTCGGGCCAAAAGGTTTTGAACCCAGGTGAGATCTGTGCACCTTCAAATGCTTTGCAGCCCCTCTCTTGGCGTGGGTTGTAAGTATACATGTTACACCAAACGAAGTAAATGATGATACACGAAGTGTGCAAGGGAAAAGGAAATCCCTAAACATTCATGCTGATCCTAAAATCCACAAGAAAAAGAAAATCAAAGCAAAGGTGGCAAAAGATACAGGAGAGTCTCTACTCTCTTTGCCAATATCTCAGAGCAAACAGACTAAAGTAACACATCTTCCGCGGCGTTCTTTGTCTTCCACCCCTCTCTATACGCCACAAGTGTCGACTCCCGAATTTCATGACAAATCGGCGGCTTCTCCCTCGGAAATTCCTCTACCTTCTTTCCCAATATTCACCCATATGGATCTGACTCCACCTGCAACTACCATCTCAGCTCCCGTCTCAACTCCTACTTCAGCTCCTACTCTACCAATAGTACCTCCTCCTAGCGAGCCACTTGTGCCACTTGGGACTCCTCCAGTATCATCATCAGGGGTGGCCGACTCTACTTCTCTGTTACACCTTTCGGAGAAAGTATTACAAGACTCCAGGAATGCTATTGCCACCATAGAGCTGGAGCGGAACAGTTGGCTACCACGCACCAGCGCCACTCTGCCATATACGGAGCTATGGAGGGATCTTTGAAGGTGGCCAAAAGTGCCATCTCGGATCGGGATGCTACGATTTTCGTGCTACAACAAGCTTTGAAAATAAATTCACACATCATTGAAGACCATCGAGCACAAGTACAAATGTCTTGTCTTTCTGTTTTGCACCTTGGTATGCTCCTAGATGGGTCCAAAATCATCTACCACAAGGGCAAAATTTGCCGAGTTTATTTGCTGATGGAAGGCCTCAATGCGCGCCCTTGTGGCAGCCCATTTTAGGGACTTCCAAGCCCTTCAATAGGCACATCCATAACTTCGGAAGCCTAGGTATAACAAAGTATGCATTTTATTAATTTTAATGCCTGCAAGACCCTTTAGTAGTCATATCAGAAATTATGGTGCTTCTCATACACAATGGAAGCCCAGCATATAAGAAATTCAAAACCTTGCAAGTAAGAGAGTCGTAGACACCAAAAAGTAGTTTCATTAAAGAAATCAATGCTTCACATGATATCCGGCTTTTGCTTTAGGATCTTTCGAATTACAATTTTCTGGCGCTTGGCCTTTTGGGGTGGCTCCCTGTTAAGTAAAGTGGTTGTGATTTCTTGGGTGTCATTAACCCCTACAATTTGGTTCATGCCGACATGGGCAATAAGGCGCCCGCCAAAGTTAACACCGAAAGTGGATATTGCAAAATCTTTCTTTAATTACAAGCACTATAAGGTTGGCCGATTGGGCAAGTGTTGTTAAACACAACGCCTTGGAGAGTGCACGGAGAGCAAAAATGTTGTAGCGACCATTGGGAGAGTAGTCGGCATGGACAAACACCACGACACCAGTCGAAAGTGTGCTGAGGTAGTGAGCAAGTGCCGCTTGAGGTCCGAACGGCGTCCTCCTCCCCCCTGACCGTTGCGCCAAGGCGTCAACCTCCAGAACATCCTGCAAAACATAGGTTTTCTGAGATATGACACAAAATTATGATATAACATTAACAAAATCATTTGTAACAATCGAATGTAAGTGAGCATCTATACCTCTTGTCTACGATCCTCCTCATCAGCATCCGGGTGCAAGTAAAGATCCACACTTGACTTCCCCTTTGGATCAAGCAAAACAGGTGTTGCAGCAGGTGGTGGTGAATCCACTCTTGCACGTTTAGCCAAACACATGGCTTGCACGGCCACAAACTCCTCCTTAGAGACCTCGGCCGCTGCCACCTCGGCTTGTGCGATCGCCACTGTGTCCGCCAAAGTATTCCCCATGGGCAGTAGGAGATCATCGTCATGGGAGGTGGTGGTATCAACCTCAAATTTGCCATGGGCATCGAGGATGGCGAAACACTCATCCATACGAAGCTCAAAGGATTTCTCCAGATCGTGCATAAACACAAACTCCTCCCCACCCACCACAATGGAGGAGAAGCGGGTAATCTCTACCTTAGGGATGGCATCCCGAGTGGTGGCTCCTTCTGGCGGTCCCGAGGATGAACCGACAGATGGAGAGGTCTCTAAGAGGGCTTGAATCCCTACAGGGTAGGTCAAGGCAAGCGTCCTCTCCTCTGCGGATGAGTCAATGGCCGCGGGCTTGGGGTCCTTCACATCAGCCAGTACCCCGTCGATCTGCAAGTGTGGTAGGACTACGTCACGGCCTGCTGGGCACTCGTGAAGGAGGAAGATCATTATGGCCTGAACAGAAAAAAAAGTGTTTCCGATCCTTCCCTTACGCATTGCTCGCACATCATCAGCTTCAAGCCGCACATATTGTCCGGTGGGTTGTGCTATGGTGACAAAGCGTGCAAGCCGCTGATGAAATGGCATGTCCCCTTGGTAGATGTAGTGGAGAAGGCCTTCAGGGACCCATTGCCCTGGCCGGTTTGGTAACTCAACAATGAATCTCCCCATGCACGCGGAAATGTATAAAGTAATGTGCTCAAGAAATTGAGTGGAGGGTCAAGGTGGTTTCCAAATCGGGTTGGGTTGTGAAAAATGCTTGAAGCTCGGGGCGATTTGCATGCCCAACCTCAGTAAGGAATGCATCTAAAGCACTAGTAGCAGCCATGTATTCTCTTTGCGTGATTGGATATGCTAGGTCTCTCTGCAATGCTGGGATGAAAATGGTGAAATGAGGTGGTCCTCCTTATATAGACATATTCCATCTCGAAAAAAATAAAAAATATGCATTTAAAAAATAAATTAACCCTAAACCTTAAAACTCAAGTACAACACCTTAAAACTTTTCAAAATCTTTAATAAAATATCCAATATATAAACGATTAAAGTTACAAGCCAATTCACTTAGACCAAGATGATTTCGTCTGTAGCCCAATCTTTGTAAACAAGCATAGTGCCTCCATCCGCCTTCCAATCTATACAACCAAAAAATGAGCAATCAAAATACAAATACCCACAAAAAATAAGAAAAGGTAGCTAAGCAAGCACAAAGCAGACCTTGCGTTGTTCCAGTTTGAAACTTGCATTGCCGACATCCTCGAATCCCATTATGACAAAGTGTTCCCGAAGATTGGCAAGAGTCCAATGCGGATTCACTGCAACCACCTCCACCTCATTATTGGGCATGCGGACACGAATTTCAAAGGATTGAACCTCTTCGGCTGTCAGCTGCAAGGGTATCCATTTGCCACATTTGTGCATCCACCTCTCGTAGCTAAACCATGCATACAAGGTGCACCTTGCTTTCAAATACCGAAGGCAAAGCTGTGTGGGGGACACATTGCACTTATAACGGTCACCATCATGCAAACCGTCAACATAGCCCCAATTGACACCTAGAATGGTGTCCATTGCATCTATGTCAACTTCTTTGCAAACAAACATTGTTGGTGTTTCTACAATCGGCAAAGCGCGGAATGCATGCAAAACAAATGAATGGGACAATGCCAACTAAGACCCACCGATCTGGTTGCCTTACCAAACTTTAGGGACCCTTGGAAATCTTGCAGCACCTTGCGCTTGAAAGAAAGCAAAGCCCAATGGTCTGGAGTTGGCTATTCTGCACTCTGCAATGAGGGTGTCTCCACGGCTTCTAACCTACCATAGCTTTGGTTTGACTTCGGCACCACGTACTTGTGGGAGTACATATATATTCGCTGCTCGGTAAGTTTTTTCGATGAGACATTAGGAAACATAAGCTCCCCAATGTGAGCATGCACAACCATGAACATGCCTGAAAGACACTCAAGCGATTGCTCCTCAACTAAGCTGGATGGAAAAACATCTTTACAAATGCCCTTAGTTAAACATAATGATCGCATAAACGTAAACATGACATATGCATGGGATAGCTAAACCATGAAAACTTACAATGAGGTGCAAATTGAGTTGAAGCTCTCTTGAGGTGGATCTAAGCTGCACTGTAGACGTGTTGCACGATGGCCACCATTCCGGACTTGGTTTCTTTGAATGCCAATAGCCGGTCCTTCCAATGACGTTCCAATACACCTCGACACCGTACGCGATGAGGTCCAGCACGTGACGGTTGCATGTAGACCCATGCACCCTTCTTGAATACCTGTGGAATCCATTACCCCTCTGAATCTTTTGTGTTGTGCAAAACAATCTCCTGTATCTCTGGTTTGGGCCGTCTATGCGTGGACATGCTTGGGAAGTTGGGCTTAGGAAGGGATTTGAAAGAGTTGGGTACTGTGGAGAGAGAATGAGGAGCTGAGAGGAGGGTGAGGTAAGCTGTCTATGGTGGCTATGGTGGCTTTGATAGTGGAGATAGAGAAAGAGGGGCGGAGTGAGAGGGAGAGAGGTAGAGAGGATAGTGGAGCTCTGGGCTATGGAGTGTGGGACTGTAGAGAGTTGATGGAGGTGTTTCCACCCAATTATTCCCCCTCTTCTCTCTCCAAATTCGCCTTACTTCCCCCACTTTCAATTCGGCTCTTCCCTCCCCAATTCGTCCCTCCCCCTCTTCCCCAATTCGTCCCTCTTCACTCCCTCCAAATTCGTCCCTCTTCCCCTCTAATAATTTGTACCCTCTCTCCTTCCCAATTCGTCCCCACCCCTCCCCTCCCCTCCCCTCCCCATTCGTCCCTATTCCCCTCACCCAATTCATCCCCCTCCCCTCTCTCCCCAATTCGCCCCCTTTCCCCCTCCCAAATCCCCCCCCCCGCTCCCTCTCTCTCTCCCCAATTCGCCCCCTTTGCCCCTCCCGAATTTGTCCCTCCCCCTCTCTCCCCAACTCGCCCCCCTCTCTCCCCAATTCGTCCCTCCCTCCCCCTTCCCAACTCACCCCCCTCCCAATTCTTCCACCTCTTCCCTCTTCCTATTCAGCCTTTTCAGCAATTCCACCCACACTTCCAATTCGACCCCTCCCTCCCAATTGGCCCCTCCTCTCCAATTCGTCTCCATCTCCCCAATTCGCCCCCTACCTCTCCAATTCCCGCAATTCGCCCTGCCCTCTCAAATTCGTCCCCATCTCCCTTCTCCCAACTCGTCCTCTTCCCGTCTCCAAATTCACCCCCACGCCCAATTCGGCCTGCTTTCTCCTATTTCCAAATTCGCCCACCCCGTTCCCAATTTGGCAGTTTCCAATTCGTACCCTGGTCCCCTCTACCAACTGGTCTCCTCACCAAATCACCTCGGCCGTCTCGAGTTCGTCAAAAACAACTCAACGTTTTTAAAGTGGGTAAGCTTTGCTTCCAAGCAGCCCTGATAGTGAGTATCTGTCGCCGCGCTACCCAATTCGACAACTTGGCCTCTTCGCCTTCTTTCTGCAATTTGGATTTTCCGCTTTCTCTCCTTAAATCAGTATATAGTAATTGGAATAATAGTATATAGTAATTGAAGAGTTATCACAGAATTATCACATGTATGCAAGTGTGGATATGTATGCAATTGTGGATCAGTTTTTGAGTATGTTCACTGTCTGACGTTCTTCTGCTCTGCATTAGAACAAATTCAGTCTCTGGACAGGGGGTGCACATCAATTAGTGTCGAGAAGATTTGCAATTATCATGGCAGGTACCAACAAACCCTCCAGAAAAGCAGTCAAGAAGCCACCACCTCCACAGCTGAGTTCTGCTGAAGAGGAGGACTCGAAAACTAACAGCCAAGATGTAGATGACTTCACTTCCAGTGATGCCAACGATGAAAGTTACAAAGCATCCCCAACTTCGGAGTTGGATTCAGAAGCTGTCTCTGAATTTGATGCATCAAAAGAAACAAACTTGAAAACAACAGGTAAAAAGAAACGCAATCAGGAAATCATCCATCAAGAAATCAGTAGGCCCGGCTACATCTAAAAGTCGCACACCATTCTCCTTGGCTGTTTATCTATAGCTGCCTCGACCGTCTCTCAGCCAAATCCTCTCCAAGGACCAGCTACAAACTATGGGTCTCACAGCACTGGCCGAAGATCTCCCAACCACTGCTCCTATAGAGATGATTCATGATCTTCTGAAGAACTTTTCCAAGGTCAGGGGTCATAAACTCACCGCTACAAGGTTAGGCCATGCTATGGGTATAACAACCTTTCCAGCTGTGAAGCCTGCCGCTCGAACCTTCTCTCAGATTTCTAAGGAGGCCACAATTCAGTCATGTGAGAAAATGCTCAGTACAAATCACTCGAATCATGAAAAAAACAAAAAGATCTTGGCAATCTTTAGATACTACTTTCTAGCCAGAGATGCCAAACAAGATAAAGGGAAAGGGAAATGTGAGCTGATCCTAAAATCCACAAGAAAAAGAAGATCAAAGCAAAGGTGGCGAAAGATACAGGAGAGTCTCTACTCTCTTTGCCAATATCTGAGAGCCAAAAGACTAAAGTAACACATCTTCCGCGGCGTTCTTTGTCTTCCACCCCTCTCTATACGCCACCAGTGTCGACTCCCGAATTTCATGACAAATCGGTGGCTTCTCTCTCGGAAATTTCTCTACCTTCTTCCCCAATATTCACCCATATGGATCTGACTCCACCTGCAACTACCATCTCAGCTCCCGTCTCAGCTCCTACTTTAGCTCCTACTCTACCAGTAGTACCTCCTCCTAGCGAGCCACTTGTGCCACTTGGGACTCCTCCAGTATCATCATCAGGGGTGGCCGACTCTACTTCTCTGTTACACCTTTCGGAGAAAGTATTACAAGACTCCAGGAATGCTATCGCCACCATAGAGCTGGAGCGGAACAGTTGGCTACCACGCACCAGCGCCACTCTGCCATATACGGAGCTATGGAGGGATCTCTGAAGGTGGCCGAAAGTGCCATCTCGGATCGGGATGCTACGATTTTCGTGCTACAACAAGCTTTGAAAATAAAGTCACACATCATTGAAGACCTTCGAGCACAAGTACAAATGTTTCGAGAAATGCTTCTACATGGAGATAGGCTCAAGGTCAGGCTCAAGGTCAAGGTCAGGGTCAGGCTCAAGGTCAGGGTTCGGCTCAGGGTCAGGGTCAGCTCGGGCTCGGGCTCAGGCTCAGGCTCAAGCTCAGGCTCAGGTTTGCGTGGGGTTTGGATGGACTGGATCCAGGCCACCATTGTAGACTGCGGGTCCTTCTCAACACTTTATGGGACTCTACACACAGCCTCAGCCTCCAGTTCAGTACTACATTCCACAATACCCTCAGGGGTTTCAGTCATCGCCATCATCCCACATGCATAGCGTTACTTGCTGCAACATTGTTGCTGGTGCACACCGCCATGGCTGTGTCACTCGTCGTCCTCAGTACACTTCTGCACAGGTGTTACCCTCTGCCGTGCAGCAGCTGGCGGCTCCTTTCACAGGCGGCCAGGTTATGGACAACAGAGCCCAGCAGCCTCTACAAGCTCAACAGCCCCTACAACGAAGTTCCAACATTGATTTGATGGCTCCACCTCCAGAGATTGATCCTTCGAGGGCAGTTATAGCAACTACTCTTTCTCTGGGATGACGATTGACAATCTTTTCACCATGACAGTACAGTAGTCATTTCTTATTGCAGTTCAGTCTTTTAGCAGTTTCAATGGTTCTCTCACCGAGACGTGAGTGGTTTCCTGGCGAGCAACCTGTAGCAAGGCTACAGTGACACTTTCACAGGACATACACTTAGTACAGTTGGTTTGATTCACACTCGACAGACTCTCTGGGCTGGACACTGACACATGGCAAGGATACGGATGGTGGTCTAGTGGACATCGTGGCCAGGTCACCACCATTCAGTTTCGGGATAGACTTAGATGGCTGACATTTATGAGCCGTTGGTGGCTCTTTATGGTTGCACATATGAGTAGTAACGATTGGATCATCAGGATGATTTTATTCATATCTGGTCCAACGTCATTGTCTAGAGCATAGAGTCTGTACACACAACACGTCTTCATCATCCCTGCACATTTGAGCCTCGACACCCCATTGTACCTGTGAGTCTTGGGCTGGAGCTGAGTGTGCTGCCACGCCGAGTCTGTATCAATTCTTTGAGATAGTCGAGTCATATGTTGTGGTCTGTTGCTGTTGTGTCTCTGTGAGCTCAGTTGTTGTCTATTGTTCCTTTGTTCTAGTTTGTTTTGAGTGAGATTGTCACGCACATTGGACTGAGGAGCACCCATTGTAGAGAGCACGACACACTATCCGTGCTACAACTCCAATTATCTGAAACATCACTTGCAAAAATAAAGTGAGCAAAAAGATGATTCTTAATTACAGAAGTGATAGCCGAAGCAGATACAATAGGGACAGACTCCCTTTAAGCTTTACATCAAGGATGTGAGTTTTGCCCCTATGTTGAAGGGTGCTCTTTTTGTTGAAGACATCCAACACTCCATGTATACGGAACATCCACGGGATTCCCAACAACGGATGCACCCTTCCAGTGGCATGATGTAAAATTCCTCTGTGTCCACATATGACTGAATATGTAGACACAGCTTTCCAATGATAGGAGTAGCACACTCGAAGTGGCCAAGACATACAAACCCTGCCTCTGCTGTGTACCCCATCTCTTCAGCTTTGATGCCCAATTTGATGGCCAATTCTGGTGAGATAAAGTTTGCTTTAGCACCTAGATCAAAGAAGATAAGTGATGTCTGGTCTCTGACTTTACCCTAGGCTCTGCAAATCACACGCATGAACTTGACCTATCACCCATCATATCTGGCACTAGACCTATCGTGGGTTTGGGCTTCTTGCCTTTCCTGTCCTCTTTGTCATCCGAATCAGCTAGTCTTCTTCTTTGTGGACAATCTGTAGCAAAGTGACTAGGCTACTCGCATATGAAACATTTGTTCCCATCCATTAAAGCCTTCTTTTCCTGAAACGACTTGCACAAAAAAGGCTTCCTTTTCTTTTTCTTAGCTTGTTCTTCAGAAGCCTTTGTTTGCCTTTTCTAACCCCTAGGACGCTTGAGAGTCACTCTCACAACGAGCTTCTTTGCTGAAATTTTTCATTTCTTGACCCCCTTTCACGTTGCCCTGAAACCCATTGTCCTCTCCCTTCAACAAGGCAAGACCGGTGTTGGCAACTTCCATATGCTGAATGAGGGTAGCCACTTTGTTCTTTGTACAATAATCTTGAAGCCCTTTAGACAGGCCATGACAATACTTCTCAATCTGCTCTGTCAGTGGCACAAACCACTAGGAGGTTACTGAGAGCAACGCTTTATAGAATCTCCGATTGTACCCCTATAGGCTCTTCCAAGTAGCCGCAGTGAATTGGTGCCAATCCATCATGACATCAGCTTCAAATTCATTTGACAACCATGCAGATGCAAACATTTGGTTGAAGTATACCCATGTGGCGGGTGCCTGTCCTTGCATCAATAGTGTCGTCCGCCATGTAAGCGCATTGTCTTTCAAGAAAGTGGCAGCTTTCCTGACCTATAAGGCCTCTGTAAAATTCCCCCCCGCATAAGTTGTATCAAACTATTGGAAGAAAGTAAGAGCCTTTGCCTTATCCTCAAAGTCGTTGAAAGTTTCAAACTTGACAGCAACACCACCTTCTTTGTAGGCTTTTGGCTTTTCCAGTGCTCCCAAATTGTCATAAGGAATTGTCTGCAACATGGGAACTGTAATAGGGATCATCGGCGCCCCTTGGCCATTGACATTTGGCGTCACTGATGCCATATGTCTGCTCATCGAGAAAACCAATCATGCAAAAATTGCCATGTGGCACCCCAAACTAGCCCAGATGGCACTGAAACCCTTGCTATATGCTAATATTTCCAGACATGGGGATTGGCATCGTGCTTTGCATACCCCCAAACATTGTTCCTGGTATATATTTATTGGTTTCCAAGTGCATAACCAGCCAAGATCTAAAACAGGGATCCACACCCGCAATACCGAGGATGTATTGTGGGTGGTGGAAAAACCTGTTGCATAGCCTAGTGTTAGCTACAGCAGAATGAATGTTGTATTTTCTCAAGATTAGTGATCTTTATTGCTCAAGGTTCCTTTTAGTTCTTAGGGAAAGAGAGAGCTTTCCGTCTTATGGAGAGTGCTATGATCACAAACAAAGTGAGTGGATATTGTGCGTGCAAGTGAATGAGACTGAGAGAAGGAGAGAGAAGAGATACGACACTCGAGAGGTTGTAAAACCCTCCTCCGAAGGCCCCACTCTCGTCGGCGAGAGTGGTCTTACTTCGATTGCACAAAGGTGTACAATGCGAATGCAATGGATTGATGCAATGGGACTATGCCGACGACGATGACGACGGCGACTGGACGGCTGAAATCTGATATCTTCTAATCGCTGAATTTCGGGACTCTTTCGGTGGCTGACAATGACTGTTTTGGCTGCGTTTTCTTGGGCTAAAGATGGGGGAACTTTTGCAACCGATCTGGGATGTATCTGCTAACTTGCTAAAGGCTGAAAATGCTGTGTATCTGTGGCAGGTTGGGGCTGAAAGTCAAAACGCTGCAACAAGGCAAAAACGCTAGCTTTGCTGAAATTGCTGATGTCAAAACGCTGCTTTGCAATCCCAAAAACGCTGGCTTTGGGGGCTGCCTGAAGAGGGAACAAACGCCAGAAGAGGGAAGCTTCAAGGCGATGGTTCTACTGGGAATCCCCGCGAAGAAGGAGGTCCAAAAACACTAGGGGGTTCTGGGGGGCACTGCTGAGAAGTTGCCTGTTGAGCGGGAAGCTCCTGCTGCCTCTTCTGCCAGAAAGTGCTAACTTGGGTTTGGTTATGTATTAACTTAGCACAATTGCCCTACCTACTTTTGTAGGAAAGTCACTTAAAAATAATAAGTGAAAATCTCAATAAATAGGAAAATAGGCTAAATGCACTGGAAAATTCCCCTAACTGATGCTAATGGATTCTGATGGGAATTCCGACGATCATGTTGCGTGCAACCGGAGGATATGCATCTATGCTAAGTGACTGGGCATGTACGGTATACGAATAGACTCACAAAAGTGCCAGATCACTGCTAATCTTAACTTGACTTGACTGACGGGAACCTTGCTATGGTGTAGCTTGTCCACGGACACATAGGGTTGGGATGTGTCACGTGACATCCCCTCCTTTTCAAAGTGAGGTACTGGTACCGAACTGTATGGTGTCGAGGGAGATCGCCAACAGCATCCGGAATCCTAGAAGGGACTCTTCGCCGGCCCACTTTGATGTGTGGATCGTGCGGTACTTGAACTTCATAAAGGTCTACAACGCTTGCTTCTTTGGGCCACGCTGAAAGCGACTCAAAGTCTTATGTGTCTCTTTCGATGCGTCAACTTCGTCTAGAGTCATGCTTCTTTCGTCTTCAAGAATCTCCATGGCTGAAAATTCCTGAAACCATCTCCAACACAAAACCATGAACATACCCATTCCATGTAAAGTGAAGGAAAAAAATCGTGTCTTCTCTAAAGACTGTGTATGAAATGTAGATAAACATAGAGATGGAGTGACAACTCGTTCATCAAACACATGCAAACAATGCGCTCGTATCTTTTCTCTTTGATCGAAATCAATCAACTGTGGCAAATCACAATGGAAATGCCCATGCTACTCAGACAATCATGTGCTCCTTCAAAAACTATGTCATGCCAAGGAAGAGACATGGAATGTGACTTCCTGACATACAAACTTTTCAACTTCTCATGCACAATCCGCATACATTCGTGCTCATCCATGAGAGAAACGTGCTCAATATACACTATGTCATGCTTAGGAAAAGGGATCACATAACGATGCTGACTAAAATACAGGAAATCTTCACGAATGAAACACTCGAACAATGCGTGCGTATGAATCATGCGAACACACAATACTTCCTGTGATGGCTCTTTGGACCAAGGCTCGAGAGCCAAGATCGGTTCTTTCTAAATGATCAAATCGTCCTGTGGGGGTTCTTTGGACCTCGACTCGAAAGCCAAGATCGGATCTTCGTGATTGATCGAATCTACAACGAGGTTAGCTTCGCTAGAAAAAGCATCAACTAACACATCATCTTTGTGAACAATCACATCTTCTTCATGCAACTCATCATGCTTGTGAGAAATCACATCTTGATCATGCAAATCATCATGCTTGTCATTGGCATCCAAATCATCATGCTTAGCAATATCATTCAAATCATCATGCTTATCTTTGTCATCCAAATCATCATGCTTGTCACTCAAATCATCATGCTTATCATTATGCAAATCATTGGCAATCAAATCATCATCATGCTTCACACAATCATGCAAATCCTGTGTGTCACGCTTTGGAGAAGAAGAGACTGAGAGAGTCTCCTTTCCCCAAATCTCTTGCATCTATGCCTGAACTTGAAAATAGAGTCGCCAAAACTCTTTGTTGTGGTGGTCACTCTTTTCTTTGAGGGCTTTGTTGTGGCGATCAAATCCAGCTTGTCTTGCTTTGGTCTCACGCGCTATGGCTGCCATTCTGTCTTGGTACTTACGCTCGATGGCTGCCATATCATCTTTGTGGGCTTTTCTTTTTGCTTCTCTTTCTTGGTCCAACTCCTCCATAGGAGTTAGTGCAATCTTTGTCGTAGATGGAAAAGCGGGAGGGTAGGAAAAACCTCCTGGTGTGGAAAATTCTTCTTCGCCTCTTTCATGCTCATCACCGCCAAGCGAAGTATCCATTCCGCTTCGAGTAATGACCATTCTGCAATCGTGGTTCTTGTGGGTTCTTGGGGTCTTGGGTTCTTAAGTTCACGAGGAACTTGGGTTCTTGAGGGGCTTGGTTCTTAAGTTCACGAGGAACTTGGGTTCTTGCGGGTCTTGGGATTCTTGAGGTCCTTGATTCGTGAGAATCTTGAGTTCTTGAGGTTCTCTTTCGCTTGCAAATCACGTTGGAGAAGGATCTTCTCTTCACCCGAGTTCTACCCTTTTCTGCGGGCGCACCCCTTGGCGGCCTTGCGCTCACACCAAGGTTGCTTTTTCCCACCTCACGTCGATTGGCCGGCCGCTAAGTGCACGGTCCGCTCTCAATGAGTGAAAAGAAACACAAGGGGAGGCTGGACAAGCCCTTCTTTCTTGGGATTCCTGTCACTCTTCAACAAAACACAATTAGGAATCGCGACGCCCAAGTTCGTGCGATCGCAACAAGCAAAAAAAAATCTTGTGGTTCTTGTGGTTCTTTCCTTGAGTAATGCAAAACACCTCCAAAGCTCTGATACCAATGTTAGGTGCAACGGAATGAATGTTGTATTTTCTCAAGATTAGTGATCTTTATTGCTCAAGGTTCCTTTTAGTTCTTAGGGAAAGAGAGAGCTTTCCGTCTTAAGGAGAGTGCTATGATCACGAACAAAGTGAGTGGATATTGTGCGTGCAAGTGAATGAGACTGAGAGAAGGAGAGAGAAGAGATACGACACCCTAGAGGTTGTAAAACCCTCCTCCGAAGGCTCCACTCTCGTCGGCGAGAGTGATCTTACTTTGATTGCACAAAGGTGTACAATGCGAATGCAATGGGACTTTGCCGATGACGACGACGGCGATGACGGCTGAAATCTGAGATCTTCTAATCGCTGAATTTCGAGACTGTTTCGGTGGCTGAAAATGACTGTTTTGGCTGCGTTTTCTTGGGCTAAAGATGGGGGAACTTCTGCAACCGATCTGGGATGTATCTGCTAACTTGCTAAAGGCTGAAAATGTTGTGTATCTGCGGCAGGTTGGGGCTGAAAGTCAAAACGCTGCAGCAAGGTAAAAACGCCAGCAAAAACGCTAGCTTGGTTGAAATTGCTGATGTCAAAACGCTGATTCTGCTGATGCTTTGCAATCCCAAAAACGTTGGCTTCGGGGGCTGCCTGAAGGGGGAACAAACGCCAAAAGAGGGAAGCTTCAAGGCGATGGTTCTGTTGGGAATCCCCGCGAAGAAGGAGGTCCAAAACCACTGGGGGGTTCTGGGGGGCACTGCTGAGAAGTTGCCTGTTGAGCAGGAAGCTCCTGTTGCCTCTTCTGCCAGAAAGTGCTAACTTGGGTTTGCTTATATATCAACTTAGCAAAATTGCGCTACCTACTTTTGTAGGAAAGTCACTTAAAAACAATAAGTGAAAATCCCAATAAATAGGAAAATAGGCTAAATGCACTGGAAAATTCCCCTAACTGATGCTAATAGATTCTAGTGGAAATTCCGATGATCATGTTGTGTGCAACCGGAGGATATCCTCTATGCTAAGTGACTGGGCATGCACGGTCTACGAATAGACTCACAAAAGTGCCAGATCACTGCTAATCTTAACTTGACTTGACTGACGGGAACCCTACTATGGTGTAGCTTGTCCACGGACACATAGGGTTGGGATGTGTCACGTGACACCTAGAAACTGGTTCCCTGTCCATTTAATGCAATTTTTGGACTCTGAAAGGTGGCTAGTTGAACTGGTAAAGCCTGTGGAACAGATGTCCTAACCACCTTTTCGTGGACAGAAGGAAGTTGTCTTGGAGCCCCAACTAACTCCGCAACATGAGAGTGCTCCTACCTTGCTGAGACGCACAAGGGACCTGAGCTTGAGCCTCAACAAGCTCTATTTGCATGACAGTTGCCTTGTCTGTTTTGACACTGGTGACACTTGCAAAAGTTCCATAAACCTAGGATTCTGCAGCAACCGAGAAAACATATTCACAACGGCAACCAACTGTGTCCTGAACGCATCCTCGTTTAGTCGCCCAATCATATAGCCTTGACCTTGTGGAGCATTCAAATCAACAAAAGGTACAAACAGGGGTGGCTCTGAACTCTTGCCATGCTCGAACATTGGAGGAGCAAAGGGGAGAGAGAGATGCGTGAGAGCAAATCGTCGCGCTACATGAGATAAGGGAGAAGGCAAGCTTTCCATCGAAGCTGTGATCACCTACACCCACTACTCACACACACATTGTAGTCACCATGTGTTAAAATCAGCCCCTGTTCTCAATTTGGGCGCCCCCGCCAGCTGATGTGTCTGGAAAATAGCTCACAGATCGCCATGTATCCAGTTTAACTCTTTTGAGTTAATTCCTAGTACCCACTGACTTATAAAGTGTAGGGAGGGGCCTAAAAGACTTTGAATTGAGCCTAGACACCCTTTTACTGCTCGGATTCCAGTGATGACTGGCCCGAGCATCTTGTGGCGACCTGCCCTTCCCGACTGTGGGTGAAACTCTTAGTCGTCGACCGTTTCACGCTGGCCACACAATGGCCGGCCATTTGTGACTCCAAAAAGAGGGTCCCAAAAATTAAATAAAAATCAAGGGAAAGAAACCAACAATTGAGGTCACAGCCTCGTGACATACCAACTCCTCTAAGGCACTACAAGCGGCTATTTCTTAACTGCCATGTGGTATTCACTCTAGCTATTGCAATCCTTGCTACATCCAAAGGGTCATCATCTCTATCTACAATCACCAAATTATCAAAACTCACTCTTGAAGATGAATTCTCAAATCCTTTCCTTTTCTTTTCTTTTCTCTTCTATAAGAATCTACACTCTTCTCCCCAAACTTCCATAGGCTTGAGTTGGCTTCCTGAATTGCCTTTTCTCGTTCTTCCTATACTTAGATGCTTCACTAGGATAGTAATCCACATGACAATACCCTCTCCTTCAGGCGAAGATGGAGAAGAGATTACCTCTATCAATCGCAAACTTGCCTTGGGAGCTTCTAAACGCTCGCACGGCCAATCCATAGACCTTTCTTGAGCCAATGGCCACTGTCAAATTGGTAACAAGTCCTTGCAAACTATTCGCATTGTTCTAGCCAAAATGCTTTGACGTTAAGAGGTTGTATCTTTTCTCAAAGTTAGCACCATGTAACGACTAAAGGGAAACAACTTCTTAGTGTATTTCACTTTTATAGAGGCAGAAAATACTCCAATAGGGTTCACACTTTGGTGGGACATATCGTATTAAAGCGATCATTTTTTGAATAATAAACTACCAAAAAATGGTTTGAGGTTACCGTACCATTTCCTCTCTCTTCTGATTCAAACTTGATATACTTGAAGCATAGGATAAGTTTCAATGAAAAATAATTGACACATTGTAGATTGGGCAAACTCTTAACATGGCCATGCCTCGTCTACATTTAACGCAGGGCGAGGGTGGATGGGATCGATGGTCCTTGTACAATGGCGGTCCCATCACTTGATCTTGTGTGTAGATCTTAAACACTAATCTCAGGATAAAATATAATCTCGGGATCTCGAAATTAGTTTTTAACCCAAAATTAGCATTTTTGGATTTATAACCCCACGGTCCCAAATCCAAAACAAGTGACACATCCGGGTGTAATGGTTAGGGCGTTGGCCTCTCACCTTGATGGCGAGGGTTGAAATCGTGGTTGCAAGGTGTTGGGGCATCCTGAGATTAGGAGCTGCATCCCGAGATTATCTTCCACCACGCAATGGCCAAGATCCCTCACATCCCCCAAATCCAGCATCCATCATCGATCCTATCCAACCCACCTGTGGTAGATAAAGCTGAGGATATCCACGTAGCTTTTGAGAAACCACAACACTACCGATGTCTGACTCTAGAATTTAGGGAAAGAATGAATAATAGCAAGCCAACATTTATTTTTATTCGGGTGGATTATCAAAAACTACCACACTAGCTTCACAATAGAACTAGAGACGGCCAAATGGTCCCAAAACAAGTTTTTCACTGGTAATTAGAGTGATGGAGGACACCAATGATGCAAATTAGAGTGATCATGGACACCAATGATGCACGCACCCATCAAGAGGTTATGGTCGATAAACCAGCCATTCATGAGGAAATTGCCTTTCTTCATAGTACATGAATCATTCAAGTACAAGTGTGCCTCTTCAACTATCATGAATTCAAGCAGTCAGCCGTTACTCAATGCTTTATGCACTTTATAAATGTCAATGCCCATCACACACATACAAATTTATAATTTTTCCGTCTTCAATGTTCAGTAGGCAGATGTGAATCTCCAAAAGTGAGTGCTTACTGCTCATCGAATTTCAGAGCTAAATCTTGCTCCTCTTACTAAATCACTTTACTTTCATCTGAGCAGGAGTTCTGGAAAAGCAAAATGGGTGGCCCGTGCCAAGTTTGCAAAGAAAGAGTACTACTTGGGACGTTTCGGTAAGCATTTATGCAATGCTCATCATTTTGTCAGTCTTTTTACATAAGATAAGTAAGATAGACTTTTTAAGAGAATTGGATGGGATACATTTTTCCATATCTAGAAGCAAACGGCTCAATTGACCTTTAATTACAATGAATGATATAGACAAAAAATTGTCATACCTGAAGAAGCAGCACGTCTTGTAAAGCTGTTGGCCTTGTAAAGCTGTAAGAAAATCTAGTGCCATGTCATGTACACGGTACCATCATGCCACAGTGGGTTTACTTAGAGAGCTTCATATCGTGAGATCTAGTAATCTATCGAAGAGCAGGCATTTGAATGATATGTCAATCTCTTAATACTGCAAAAAAAAAGGGCACCACTCGATTTTCTTATAAATTCCAATTAAAAATGCTCTTTTAACGTGATGAAATGCTTACAGTGTTTCAATGCTCATTGTTTGTAAAAATGCAGACACAAAAGAAGAAGCTGCCCAACAATATGACATTGCCATGATCCACAAGAAAGGCTCAGATGCACTGACAAACTTTGATGTTGATAGATATGATGTGAACAAGATACGTTCAAGCCCTTCAATTCCTAAGATAACTAAAGATACGCCAGTGGAGATGTACCTTAAATCCCACACTGCAAATGATCCTGACTTAAATCCCACACTTGGACAAGATGATCAACAATCATCTTGTTTACAGACAGGGAGAAGTTTTGAACTCGCTCAAACTAGCATCTCTTTGCAACCCACAGTGCAACCAGGGGGCAGTCATGAGCATGAGGTTGCTCAGTTGCAGAATTACCATGAGGTTGCCCGGTTGCAGAACTACAGTGGGGCTGAAGGTTATGGCTATGGAAGTAATGAGGATGAGGTTGCCCGGGGGCAGAATGTACTCAAAGGTACAGTTCACAGCAATGCCAACAACCATTCTGCCAGTCAATTAGAACTGGCTCCAAGCCCTTTCCCTGAGCCACCAACCCAGGCCAACATGGTACGGAGCTCAGTTCAGATGAGTTAATTGGTCTATTTAAAACAACCGGACATTATGTTTTTCCCTAGGACTTGCAAATTTGCACTGAATAGCACCTTTTTCAGCATCTTTTGGAAAGAAGAAGTAGAGGCCCATTTTACCTGTAGAACTGATTTTGAATATGGATACTAAGATTCTTTGGCCGTACCGCTTGTGACAGAGGGAAATAAGGTTACTAGAGTTTTGAAGATTACTAGCTGCAAGTCATTGATCAATTTTGTGAATATCTGCACATGTTAGAAATTGATGGATTATAATATTTTAAGTAATCAAATTGAAGAGAGTTTTTGACATAGAAGAGAATTGTTTCTTGATATCCTGAGCATGTAAGAATATCCAAATCGGAAAGCTAAAAAGTCCCACTCCCCATCACTAGATCGTATAATTCCCTTTAGAAGCTTCACATGGTAAGAGTGACACCTCCACCCTCAGACCAAGAGGAGTGAAATGTCTAGATCAAAGAGAAGGCTAGACCAACCGCAAGCAGCCCCATTTGAGCCCTCACTGGCTGCATATTTGTGAACTAGAGAAGTTCTTGTAGGAGGAGCAAAAGAGGGTTGAGAAAGAATTCGCACAGGCTACTTATTAACCTAAATCCAAGTTTCCTGAATGGATACCTAAATACATACCCAAATTTACCTTCACTAGACTGCTTAAAATTCAAAACTGATCATGATATAATGTGCCCCAGGCTGCTAGTTTCATGATTTAAACCACAATTACAGAAGTATTTGCATACATGCTTTTTGTAACAAAATTTACATGCATACAGAATTTGCTCTCTTGTTTCCCTACTTACCATCACACCTTGTCTGCTTTGCTCTGTATCATCTAGCTCTACTCTCTCGTTCAATCTTCACGTTACTCCAATCTCCAAAGCATCTCCTCCTCCATTCATCATGACCAAGCAGGTAAGCAAGCAAGCAAGAGAGATCCATAGATTAGGGTCAGGGTCAGGATTCAAACAAACTACGAAAGAAATCAAGGAGTTTGGTTCACAATGTAATAGAATGATTGATCCTTGTCGATAGACCAAAAGCATGTGGGCCCAACCATCCTAACCATAGAACTTGAGAAGAATTATCTCTCACATTGAATGAAATTTCAGAGAAGGAATTTCTTATCCTCTAATGTATCTTTTATTTCTTTATCACATCTCACTTCGTACTCACTGTCAACATGGTTTATGATAGTGAGTAATCTAAAGTCATTGCTGTTTCTAGATCTCTCTTAGAGGTCACTTCCATCTGCCATTCTCTATAATAAGGTCGGTCATTGTTGATCATTCTAAATTTAGTAGGGTCTTTATGATTCTTGCCAGGTTTGCTTTCATTGGAAATTGGTTCCAGAAGTTTTACTATTGCGGAGCTCATCTTGATGTATGATGGATGAAATTTCATTGTCATTGGGGTTTTGTAACCCCTTGTATGTTTTATATCATTGTTGAATTACACCACACTATGAAGCTGCACAAATGTTCACGCCATTTCTCCTCTCCCTCGTTTTCTTTTCCCACCTTCTCCTGCTCTCTCAGGCTCTATAAATGCAACACAAAACACAACAGAGCACTTGGCTGTAATCATATTAAAAATTGCTCGACCAGTCTTCCCATAGCCCTTTAATAAAGGAAAAGGCATAAAATTTGGATGTCAAAAAGTAGACCAATTGTAATGATTAACCTTCTCCACAACCACGAACATAGACAAGAGGAGTAGGCATAGGACCGAAAAGTCAACAATCGTGAGCGCAAGTGGTTTGGAAGGTCACTGCAAGGCTTCCTTTCTAGAAGGTGTTCAGTTTTGCTACTCACCTGACAAGCAAACGTACCGCAAGCCAAGCAAACAAGCTAAGGAGAGATTCTTGAGGGCCAAGGAATCCCCAGCTGCCTGCTGCAACATACCATCACATAAGTGGCCAACCTAGCACTGCAAAGAGTCGATGAGACAACATGTGAAAGTAGAGCCATGAGCTTGAAAAACAAACCATCAAGCTCTCCTTGTGAAAGAACTACAATTTGTCATCCCCAACAATTGTGTTCCTGTGACCTAGAGGAGGTCGGAGACATATAGAGCCGTCAACCATACTCGAGTTGGGGTCTCCAGAGAGCCAGAATGTAATGGTCAAAGACATCAAGGGAACCTGTAGAGAGTATTGAAAAGGAGGCAGCCTGTCCATGGTGAAACCATGATGTCATCTGTGCATACCAGCATGATGTATCTCCCTGTAGAGCTAACTGTCTGGAGGACTCTAGGGCCAACCTGACATATCTATCTCTCATAGTATCCCATAGGCTGTGTACAAAGGAGACTGATCTGGTAAGCGCTTCAATCTTCATGGGGGGGGGCAGCTAACTCCGCTCGAATGATATCATGCGGTACGGAAGCCTTGGCTCTAATCAGCCGAGAGATCAATGATCATAGATACCAAGGGCCTCTCCATACGTCTCCAACCATCCTGGCCTACAGAAGGTCCCCAAACCTGCACCCCATATAGCATAGTAGAGGCAACCAAAGTATCAAAGAGCCATAACTTTGTCCTAGGTTCCTGGAACTGAACCTACGAACACATCCTCTCCAATCCTCCCAAAGCCGCATAAGCTCTAGTCAATCTAGTCTCTGCTGCTCTTCTCAAAGAAAATCTCGGCCCAGTAAAGACTACCCCCAGGTAAGTGTATGCATCTGTATACTCCACAATCTCCTGACCATATGTGAAAGTAGGTGTTGATCTCCTGATCCATTGTGGTGAGGTGTTAAACACCATAAACTTGGTTTTACCAAGGTTTACACACAATCCACTATCCTCTGCAAAACTGTGTAGTGCATCCAAATGTCGCTGCATACCGTCTGGTGAGTCACATATCAACACAATATCATCAGCATATAACAATGGGATCCACGTCCCTGCCTCTGTCAGTTGGGCACCTCTGTCAGCCTCTTTGTCAATGTAATCAGACACCTCATCATTTACATACCAAATAGAGTAGGAGACAATGGGCAGCCCTGTTTAGTAGAGTGAACTAAATCAGATACCCCTTCCGGAGTGCGTACATGTCCCATCACTGATCTGTACAAAGCCATAATCCCCCAAATCAACTCTATGGGCAACCCAATCTCCTATAGTCTACGCATCAATAGAGCTCTCAGTACCATGTGAAATGCTTTGCAGAAATCCACAAAGCTACAATAAATCCGTCTGCCATGTGACCTTGCCTCCTCAATGATGGCTCTGAGTGTCAAAATATGATCAAGAGTGGAGAAAACCCTCTTGAAACCGGCCTGACCCTTTGCTCGTCCACCCTCACCCTCTGCCCAATTACTCAAGTGCTGCTCAAGAATGGATGCATACAACCGTGCCAATGTGTGTCCAACCATAATAGTGCGGTAGTTCCCAGGCTCTATAGGATCACCTGCCTTGAAGATGGGCACAATAGTAGACAACCTCCAAGTCTCACGTAACCCCTGACACATGGCATGATTGAACAACACTGCAAGAACCTCCATCAACATATCCCTAGCATGTATAAAGTGCTCCGCTACTAGACCATCATGATCATATGCCCTCTCGGTCCTCATCTTGTCAATGGCCCTCTGTACCGTCCCAATGGTTAAGAAGGTGCTCGTAGTTGGGCATGGCTCCCAGGAACCGTATATAACAATGTCGCATATTGGCCCCACACATCAGGTGAAGTAATCACTGGGGGAGGGGAGTGCTCATGAAAGAGTCGACATGCCTCTCCTGAGTCCCTACTCAAGAACATCTGGTATAAGTCTCGCTCCACAATCTCCTGACGATATGTGAAAGTAGGTGTTGATCTCCTGATCCATTGTGGTGTGGTGTTAAACACCATAAACTTGGTTTTACCAAGGTTTACACACAATCCACTATCCTCTGCAAAATTGTGTAGTGCATCCAAATGTCGTTGCATACCGTCTGGTGAGTCACACATCAACACAATATCATCAGCATATAACAACAATGGGATCCACGTCCCTGCCTCTGTCACTTGGGCACCTTTGTCACCCTCTTTGTCAATGTAATCAGACACCTCATCATATACATACCAAATAGAGTAGGAGACAATGGGCAGCCCTGTTTCACCCCAATAGTAGAGTGAACTAAATCAGATACCCCTTCCGGAGTGCGTACATGTCCCATCACTGATCTATACAAAGCCATAATCCCCCAAATCAACTCTATGGGCACCCCCATCTCCTATACTCTACGCATCAATCGAGCTCTCAGTACCATGTGAAATGCTTTGCAGAAATCCACAACGCTACAATAAATCCGTCTGCCATGTGACCTTGCCTCCTCAATGATGGCTCTGAGTGTCAAAATATGATCAAGAGTGGAGAAACCCCTCTTGAAACCGGCCTGACCCTTTGCTCGTACACCCTCACCCTCTGCCCAATTACTCAAGTGCTGCTCAAGAATGGATGCATACAACCGTGCCAATGTGTGTCCAACCATAATAGTGCGGTAGTTCCCAGGCTCTATAGGATCACTTGCCTTGAAGATAGGCACAATAGTCGACAACCTCCAAGTCTCACGTAACCCCTCACACATGGCACGATTGAACAACACTACAAGAACCTCCATCAACATATCCCTAGCATGTATAAAGTGCTCCACTACTAGACCGTCATGATCATATGCCCTCCCGGTCCTCATCTTGTCAATGGCCCTCTGTACCGTCCCAATGGTAAAGAAGGTGCTCGTAGTTGGGCATGGCTCCCAGGAACCGTATATAACAATGTCGCATATTGGCCCCACACATCAGGTGAAGTAATCACTGGGGCAGGGGAGTGCTCATGAAAGAGTAGACATGCCTCTCTTGAGTCCCTACTCAAGAACATCTGGTATAAGTCTCGCTCCATCTGAGCCAGGTAAGCTCGCTTCTACCGTCGCACAAGGCGTCGGGAAGCAATCCGAGACTGTCTGTAATTGATGATTCCTAAAAGAAGATCCCTCTGAAGGTGGGCTCTCATCTCTCTGAACTCCTCATCATACCAACTATTCTGGGGCATACTCCCAGAATGTTGTCTCTTGCCCGACTGAGTGTGTGGGTATGCCACTAATGCACCACCATGCAATGTCTTAGTCAGTAGAGTGGTGCACTCCTCCACTGAGAGGCATGTATCAGTTGTGCTAGTTGTGCCTTCCCCTAGACGGCGGTCCCACATCTCCTCTGTATAAACAGAATCAGTCTCTGGTGTAAATGTATAACAGGTGTGTGACCTGCCTCCTGATGTCTAAGCTGTACAATACATTATACTGAAATGAAACGGACAATGTCAAGAGAGCATGGTCCATTGCTACGCCCACTGGCTTGGCTCCCACTGTGATATCCTGAATGCGACAGACAAAGCTCGGTTGTGTCATAACATAGCCCATTGTACTAGCCCCATGTCTGTGTGGAAAGCATATGAAACCGGCTGCTCCAGGAAAGCGATGTAAGCCAGAGAGAGAGAGAGAGAAATGAAAGGAAATGTAATATAACGTTTTCAAAAGGCCAAAATGACCTATGAGACCAAAAGGTTACATTGGTGACTCTAATACCAAGTCTGGATACAAAAAGTACAAAGAATTGTAAAGAAAATAGTGGGTGGGGGTGGGGTGAAAGCTGATACAAAGGGGGGATATAAAAGGGGGGGGGGGGGGGGGGGGGGGGGGGGGGGGGGGTTTGATACAATGGAGCTCTCTCACAATAGAGACGTCAGTATCCAAAAGGCTGTAGAGGTTCAATGTCCTCCACGATAAGCACTCTGTCTTGACGGCTTCTATGTCGCGCCAGTATGGTATGGATCCTCTCTCTCAATCAGTGTCGATGTTGACAAGGCCCCCTCATCCGTGGGCGACGGGACCGCCCCAACTCTATCGCCCGATCAAGCAGTATGCCTCTGGTGCTGCTATGTTGTGGGGGCTACTCGAACTCCTCTGTGTGTGACTGAAAGAAATATGTAATCTGCCGCTGTCGCTGGTTCTCTCTCATTGTGCCCCTCTTCAAGAGATCCTCTCTGTGTTTGCGAATCTCCAGTAAGTATAATCCGAGGCATTTCTGATCCTGGTATCTCATGACTCTAGAAAGTGGTCCAAAACCCTCTCTGAATAGACAGTGAAAGCGGCCTCGTATCTCATAGTATATTGGGCAGTGACATATGTAATGTAGCTCTGTCTCAGGCTCTATCTGGCACACCTGACAAATCTTGGACCCAGCAGGTACTCCTCTAAATTTGCCTATCTCGATCTCTAGCTGATGTGAGGATGTGCGTAACTGACCGATAGCACATCGTATCCCGTGGGATAGGTGAGTATCCATGTATCCTAGTCTAATCACAAACCCATCCTCCATAAGCTGGAGAAGATGCTCTCTATAGAAAGCCATCTTCGTACCAAACTCATGTGTAGGCTCTATCCATGTCCTCTCCGTATCCAGTGAATCAAGTCTTGTCCGATGAGTCTGGTAATCTCTGCCCTAGTGAGGGAGATGGAGGGTGCATCCAAAGAGTATTGAAATGGGGGTAGCCGATCCATACTAAAGCCATGTAACTAAAACCAAAATGCCATCTCTGCATACCAACATGATCTCTCTCCCTGCAATGCCAGTTGTCGCGAAGACTCTAGTGCTAATCGAGCATGTCTCTAGGAGAGCCCAGGTGCTATGCCTAAATGAAACTGATCGAGTGAGTGCCTCCACTACCAATGGAGCAGCAGCGAGCTCTGCCCTAACAATGTCATGTGGTACTGAGGCCTTGGCCCTAATCATCCGAGAAATCATAGACACCAAGGGCCTCTCCATACATCTCCATCCATCAGGATGGGAGTGGGAGAGTTGGGAGAGGGTGGAGTTTCTCTCCTACACGGCAATGGCTCCTCAATAGGTGCCACTCTCAGTACTTCTTTATATGAATAAAAATATGATAGTACCATGCTTCTAAGAGAGATGGTGCCTTGTCTTGCTTTTGGGAAAGCGGATTGAGAGATAGAGAGTGCTAAAAGACATGTACAACCAGCTATTCAACCCTTTTAATAGATATGTGTGTATGTGTGTTCAAAAATGGCAGATGTGCCATTTGTATTCATCTTTTCTTTCAAACTGAGCCTGTAATGGGCTGTTTTGAAGGAGTGGCCAGTTGCTTGGTTGCAGACGACTATGCGTGAGGTCGCCCTTGGCTAAAAATGGCATCTTTGGAGTCTAGACAAATGATCAGTCTTGCTACTGCAGGTTCCAGTGTGTGTGGTCACCTTGACTTAAGCTAGTAGCCTTTGGGGTCGCCTGGTATCTACCACGCGTGAAGTGCCACCTGCCATGCATGCCTTGTCCAAGTGTCCACCTGCTCTGCAGGTGCCATGCATGGGGTATCCAAGTGTCAACCTGCCATGCGTGTGGTGTCCAAGTGTTCGTCTATTGCCTGACATGTGCCATGGATGTGTGGCCAAGTGTCCACCTGTCTTGCATGCTCTATCAGTTTGATGAGCACCTAGGAGATTTGTCCTCTTTCCTTGCATGCTCAAGCACCAGAGGCTCCTGCAACAGCCCAAGCACCTGATGCTTCTCTAACAACAGAAGCTCCTCAAGTTGTCCCCGCAAGAATGCAGGCAACATGACACTTCAAACAACTTGAAAACAGCTGAACTGGAAGAGAAAGTAAAGGGGGTAGAGAGAAGATGTCGAAGCGGGCTGCCCTTGTACACACTCAACAATAGTGAACCGGCACTGTCAAAGCCCCCAGTCAAGTATTTCTTTATTGATTAACCTCTGCAAAGTACAATATTTGAAGGTACCTATCAGTACATACCATTTTTTTTAAGTTTGAATAATCATTAATTCAACATTTTCACAAACATATTAGTCATGTATCCATTACAGACTACCTGCAATGAACCAACTTCATAGATTAACATTAAAGAGTGAACACTAGCACGAGACAAGAAGCATGTTGCATTACATTGATACCAATCTACAATGTGCATATCGCTTCAAAATGCAAATGAACACTAAATAATAACGAATTCCAATGCCATAAATTCAAAGACATGAGAAACATGACATTGAAATATGCAAACGAGGAAAAAAGAGTCAATAGGTAAACCCTAGATGAAATACAGTATCCGGCTGTTGATCTGGAAGTCCTCAAAATCAGCACCCTATAGCACTCTCTGCAAAAACTTTATATGCTCTTTATAAATACCCAGGAAGTCTGCAATCCTTAGAGTAGCCCAATTAACTTATAGAATTCAGAAAAACCCTTGCCTCTCCAATTTGTACACGTGCTGGACAAAACCCCCAAAAGAAATTATTGTTAAAACAATGGCCGTATGGTACATACTGATCTGTATCATATGGATGTACCATACTCTACGGACCAGTACATATGTAATGATGCAGCCTTGCCCCCATCCTTGCCTTTTCCAATGCTCTCAAAAGCAAATCCCCTTCCCAAAAAGCTAGCACTGGTTCTTTTATAAAAAGAGGCAGAGAGGTTAAAAAGCAAGTCAGTTTTTAGAAACAGAAAATCTATGCTGATTGAATTGACAAGAGAAAATACATCAGGTCCAAGAGATTCGCACAGGCCACCTTTCCGAGGAGAGAGTCTGTCACTCAGAGACAAATGTAATGATCAATTGCGTTTATGCCCCCAATGTAGAAACCCTAACCTTAAAACCCATCACATCCTGAGTGACTGTGGGCAAGTGATTTATAAGAACAAGTTCTTCAATCTGTTGTGTTTGAAGTCTTTTGTCAATCTTTTGCCTTGTCTTTGTACAACCGGTTCCAGTGGTATCAAAGCACCAACAGATTGCTCTTCTATTAACAATCCAATCCAGATTTTTCCTTCAAGTAGCATGGAGAACGTTCTGAAAACTAACAAGAAGGAAAATTTGTAATATGAAGAATTAAAGGTGGACAAAGAGATTGAGATAAAATCCAAATGAGGATATTAACAGCCATGATAAGGCTCCCAACAATGGTGCCTAGAACTTTGTAGGTCTATGTGAGCCTTGTCAGTGCACATCTGCACTCACTCAATTTTAGTAGTGTGAGACTTAAATCTCCCAACCTAGTGATGCAATTGTGTGACCAGCCGATGATACTCACCAGGCAGTGGGATACAGCAAACCTGTAATTTTCAGCACAGTATGGAGAGAGAGAGAGAGAGAGAGAGAGAGAGATAGATGAAATGAAATGTTATATTAACGTCTTCAAAAAGGCCAAAATGACCTATGAGACCAGAGAGTTACAATGTGGTGGATCTGATACAAAGTCAGAGTAACAAGATGACAAAATGACAAAATAAAATACTATGGAATCCTAAACTGCTAGGTGTGAAATAAGCAGCTAGCTGGGATAGCTGAATCACAGGAGATCTAGCATCGGTCGTTGGCGGATCTCATCAATCTCCTCCATGGTTAGTAGTCTGACCGGGCGTCGTGCATGCCTGGCCAAAGTGTTCCGAATCTTCTGACGTAGCCTCCGTCGATGCTGTGTAGTCCTCCGCAGTTGTGGACGCCTGGATTTCCCCAATTCAGTGGCTCAGTCGATCAGTGTGCCTCTGATGTGAGACGAGGGGGAGCTCTGCTGTGGGAGTGGCTCTTGCGGCTGTGCCGTGTCTGTTCTGAAGAAGTCTGTGATCCGTCTTTGAGACTGGCTAGCCTTGCCACTCATCAAGCTGTCTCTGTGTCTGTGCAGCTCGAGCAAGAACAAACCCAGGCAGAGAGAGAGAGAGAGAGAGAGAGAGAGAGAGAGAGAGAGAAATGAAATGAAATGAAATGTTATATTAACGTCCTCAAAAGGCCAGAGTGACCTATGAGACCAGAAAGTTACAATGTGGTGGATCTGATACAAAGTCAGAGTAACCAGATGACAAAATGACAAAATAAAATAAAATACTATGGAATCCTAGACTGCTGAGTGTGGACTAAGCCGCTAAAACAGCTAGCTGGGATAACTAGATCACAGGAGATCCAGCATCGGTCGCTGGCGGATCTCATCAATCTCCTCCATGGTCAGTAGTCTGACCGGGCATCGTGCATGTCGAGCCAAAGTGACCCAGATCCTCTGCTGCAGCCTCTGTCGATGTTGTGTAGTCCTCCGCAGTCACGGGCGTTTGGATCTCCCCAACTCAGTCACTCGGTCTATCAGTATGCCTCTGGTGTAAAGCGACAAGCTCTGCTGTGGTAGTAACTCCTTCGGGTGTCCAGTGGCAGGTCTAAAGAAGTCTGTGATCTGTCTCTGAGACTCGCTAGTCTTTCCTCTCATCAAGCTCTCTTTGTGTCTGCGTAGCTCGAGCAAAAACAAACCCAGGCATCTCTAATCCTCATACCGCATGACTCTAGAGAATGGTCCAAAGCCCTCTCTGAACAAGCAATGGAAGCGGCCTCGTATCTCATAGTAGACGGGGCAGTGGCATGTGTAGTGCAACTCTGTCTCAGGCTCGATGTCACACAAGGGGCATGTCTTGGCCTCTGCTGGTATTCCGCTGTATCTCCCAGTCTCGATCCGCAGCTGGTGTGTAGATGTGCGTATCTGGCCAATAGCACATCATATCCCATGAGACAGGTGAGTGTCCATGTATCTGGGCCTCGACACAAAACCATCCTCCGTAAGCTGGAGGAGATGCTCTATGTAGAAAGCCATCTTCGTGCCTAGCTCATGTACTGGCTGTATCCATGTCCTCTTGGTGTCTAGCTGAGTCAAGTCCTGGCGAATGAGCCTAATGATCTCGGATTGTGTAAGAGAGAGAGAGAGAGAGAGAGAGAGAGAGAGAGAGAGAGAGAGAGAGAGATTTTATTAACGTCCTCGGATGACCTATGGGACCAAACTTACATGTGATGTAGTATGTGTGGCTGATGAGTGACTATGCTCCAAAATTGTGGTGATGAGAATCGCAATGGAGAGCCCACATTGTGGCTGGGAGAGGAAAGTGCGTAGGTCTAAGTCATGGCTAAAAATGTGAGGGAAGCAAGTTCGGATGTGACCAAAAGTTGAGCACTCTAGTAGTGTGTGGTACTCAAACTCTCGAACTTGCAATGAGCATAATGTGCACAATCGATTTGACTCTTCTCCATTGCCCCAACATCCTATCTCGGATCGAAGGGAGCGGGAGCTAAACCGAATGGCTGCGATAGTGCATATTGCTGACAAGGGGATAGGCTCAAGCATGTAAGTGTGAGTACGGTTTTCCCTTTCAGCAAAGAACATGGTTTTGTAGTTGGGGGCAATATGGGTGGTGTAATGTATGAAGCATGACCCACCGGATTCCTCCCAAGCCGTAATACAGTGGTGTTGAAAAGCTTCATTCACTTGCGAGTCAATTGAGGCATGCCGCATCATGTAACAAGTGTAATGCATCCCATCTCCCAAACCACTTCTTTATGTCTTGCATCCATCCCGTGCTCAAGATCTTGCTTTTATGCATCTTATGAACTTTTTTGCTTGCTTCCCATGCATTTGTAGAAAGTCGATGTGAGGGGTTTTGACGCATCTTTACCATGTACTCCACAACCCTTTACATGCCCATAACCTCAATTGGAAGAGATCCCCACTCAAGAAGTAGGAGCATATATGGTGTTTGTGTCTTAACTTGGAGAAAGATTGTAAGAAAATGCTTTTGGACATTCTAAAACTCTTTCCAAGTAGACTTTGAGATGCTCCCACGGTGTCCCACTCCACACTTCAACTCCATAAAGAAGAAACAGTGTCACCAATGCGCCAAAAAGGTACTTATTGAGAACCCAACACTTGATATTTTCCGCATTACACATGTTCTCAAATGCCTAGTATGCTCTCTTTCCCGATTCCAAACGACGCATAGCACATTCATGCCACTTGTGATTAGCCGGAACCTCAAGAAGGTACTTAAAGATCACAACAACTTCAAGTGTCTCATTGTTGTACACAATGCATGGCTTCTCCTCATGGTTGTTTTTCACAAGCATAACCTTTGTTTTGGATTCATTCACAATCCGGAGTTTTGATGGGATCCAATGTATTAGCGCTGGTATGACCGCACCACCAACCATCACACAAAGAGAGAGAGAAAAGAAAGAAAGAAAGATTTTTAACGTCTATGTCAGGCCGAAATCGGCCTATGAGACAAATCAAATGTACATGGTGTGTATGTCATCCGTCTATCGGAAAGACAAATGAAACAAAACTGAACAAAACTGAACTGAATGAAGGTAGTGGAGTATCTGAGGAGGGATGGAGCTCTATCTCTAGGGGTATATGCATGTCTATATGCGAGAGAGAGAGAGAGAGAGAGAGAGAGAGAGAGAAATGAAACGAAATTTTATATTAAACATCTTTAAAAGGCCCAAATGACCAATGAGACCAAAACTGATACAATCTTGATGGATCTAAAACACAATGTCTGGGTACAAAATAAAAGAAGTAAATTGAAAAACTACAATAATCATCATCAATGCCCGAGGATACCTGGCATCAGGCGTTGTCCAAGAAAATATTGCATCGGTCGCTGAAGAGCATCGTCAATGTCCACCTCTCTAAATAGTCGTACTGGACGTCTCCCATGTCATGCTAGAATACTTTGGATCCTCTAATGGAGCCTCCGTCGATGTGTGGTCGCCCTCATAGACGTGGACGTCTAGCTCTCCAGAGCTCAATGGCTCTTTCAACTAATATACCTCTAGAATAGGTGGGCTCTAAAGTCTACTGTGAAGCTTGCTCATCTGACTGCCGAGTCCATGCTCTAAAGGAGTCAATGATCTCTCTCTCTGAATGTCTCCCACTGCTTGATCTCCTCAAGAGACTCTCCCTTTGTGTGCGCAGCTAGCAAAAACAACCTGAGGCATCTCTGATCCTCATATCTCATGACTCTAGCCAACTGTCCAAAGCCCTCTCTGAATAAACAATGAAAGCAGCCTCGTATCTCATAGTATACTGAACAATGACAAATGTGATGCAACTATGTCTCTAGCTCTGTATGACACAACTGGCAAATCCTCGTCTCTGTTGGTACTCTCCTAAATCACCCAGTCTCAATCTCTAATTGATGCGATGATGTGCGCATCTGACCAATAGCACATCGTACCCCATGGGATAAACGAGTGTCCATATAGGCCGGTCTGATCACATATCCATCCTCTGTTAGTTGGAGAAGATGCTCTCTATAGAAAGCCAACTTCATGCCCAACTCCTGTGTTGGCTGTATCCATTGGCTCCTCGTATCCAGCTGAATCAGATCTTGACGTATGAGTCTAGTGATCTCTGTTCGTGTGAGAGGTAGGAAGGGTGCATCCAAGCAATAGTGGAACGGAGGCAATCTATACATGCTCAAACCATGTGACTGAAACCATGATGTCATCTGCCCATACCAGCATGTTGTATCCCCTTGTAGCGCTAGCTGTCGGAATGACTCAAGGGCTAGCCAAGCATATCTATCTCTAGGGAGGTCCCATAAACTATGCATGAAGGGTACTGACTTAGTAAGTGCCTCGACCACAAGAGGGAGGGCACCTAGCTCGGCTCGAATAATCTCATGTGGCACTGAGGCCTTAGCCCAAACAATCCGAGAGATCATAGAGACTAAAGGCCTCTCCATCCATCTGTGCTACCAGATCTGCCATTGTGTTCCACTGAGGGTCCCCAAATCTGAACTCCGTAAAGCATAGTTGAAGCAACTAGAGTGTCGAAAAGCCAGAGCTTTGTTCGAGGTTCCTAAAATTGAACCTACACATCCTCTCCAATCCTCCCCATGTTGCATAAGCTCTCGTCAGTCTAGTCTCTGCTTCTCTCCTCAATGAAAACATCAGACCACTGAAGACTACCCCAAGATAGGTGTAGACATGAGTATACTCCACCGTCTCTTGCCATATGTAAATGTGGGTGTTGACCTCCTGACCCACTGTGGTGTGGTGTTAAACACCATAACATTGGTTTTCCTGAGGTTTTCCTGAGGTCAACAGACAATCCACTATTATGAGCAAATGTGTACAAAGCATCTAAGTGACACTGCATCCCCTCCAGGGAATCAAAATCAACACAATATTATCAGTATATAATAAGAGTGGGATCCATGTCCCTGCCAAGTGTGCTTTTCTCTATCACCATCCCTCTCAATTAGTCCAAAACCCCTCATCCACATACATGCCAAATAGTTTAGGAGATAGCCGACAGCCCTGTTTGAAGCCTTCCCATCTGTGACAAAGGCCACCACGTGTTTCTCACCGATCGTTTCTATGGCCGATGTCCACTCTGCAGAGAGGACATCGGAGGACTTGCCACTCTCGGTGGCATCATGAGAGTGCACAAAGTACATCTCTCCACTCGAGTATGCAACAAAGCCATGGATAGATCTCTTCCTTGTATTGCTCCATCCATCGACAATGAGGGAAACGCCATGTTTTGCCCAAAGCCGCTGAATATTGAGTGTTGCTTGCTCCACGATAGCCTTCTTTCGATCGAGCAAAGTGGTTCGGAGAGCCTCTGAAGATAGCAGTACATAGTTGGTGCTGTACTCTCCTATCGTTGTACCATAACTTTCCAATACTCTGACCTATATCGATCACACATAGAAGAGGTTAGTAAGGTAATTGATTATTCATAGTTTAAATTTTAGAGATCATAGTGGCGAAAACGACGATAACGGAAGAAATGAGAGAGAAGATTGATAAAGCATACCTCGCCGCGACAAATGGAATATGGTCATGATAGAAGAATTGAGCCACTACGGCATCCACCTCTTCCTTCTTCTTTGGGTCCCAAGAGGTGGCAAGGGCCCTTTGGCGACGAATCATACCCGATGAAGGTCCACCGCCACCGGCATCGGGTAAAGAAGAAGAAGGGAAAATGAGGGTTTTTGGGTCGATATCTTTGCGTGCGGGCTTGGCTTTATGGTTGCATTGCCGACCCTTTTCCTCAAGCTCCTTCCTCTTCTCGATGGTTACGTTGGTGCAAAATCTCACCTCATGTCCTGACACTCGAAGAAAGTGTGCCCTCACTTTGTTATGCCCCCCTTTCTGCGTATAAGAGCATAGCTTGCATGTCCATGCACGAGAACCTCCGGCCACCGACAAGGTGCCCTCTAAGGTCCCTTCATCCCACCACGACCATTCCTTTGCCTTTTGGGTGTTACCCACATGAACGGAGGGGGTTGTACGAGAAGAAGAGGCCATGGATAATTGGATTATCCGAGAAAGAGAGAGCTTCTCCTTGAGGGTTTGAAAATTGTGAGAGAGAGCTTGAGAGAGAGGGCTTGAGAGAGAGGCTTGACTCCGTTCAAAGCCTTGAGGGCAAGCCCAAGGGAGAGAGCTTGAGAGCTTGAGAGTAGAGCTTGAGAGCAAGGGAGAGAGAGCTTGATAGCAAGGGAGAGAGAGAGAGAGAGAGCTTGAGGGCTTGTTGCACTTGTGAATGAAAGGGGTGAGGGGGGCAATTTATAAGGGCTGCCAAAAAAAAGACACCCAAAATCTACCCATTTTTGCACGTTTATGGCCATTGGAGGATTGTCCGTTGCCCGTCGTTCCAAGATATTCCGATCCATTCCCGACCAGCCGTTTCGGTGATTGCCTACCTGCCTGCCAGAACGCCCAGCCGTTCCGGGACGTTCCCTGCATCTGAAGCGTGCAAAACGCCGTTCCGGCATTCCAGGCCCTCTAGGAGCCGTTCCTCGGTAACTATGGCTCCGAGGGCTTTGGCCTTCATCCAACAGTTTGACATAGCCTTCTCTGGAGAGCATTACTCAGAGCACTCCAAGATCAGGAGGGCTCCATCGTTTCTAAAAGGAAATACTCGAACATGGTGGTCCACTCTTCTTCTGAGGAAAGAAGCCCAAGTCAAGTGGTTGAAATTCAAACGGCTCTTTATTTCTTCTTGGTTGACCAGGGAGTACGAATGAGATGTAAGAACCGCTTGGAACCATCTTCGAATGACCAAGGAAGATTCTTTGGATGCATATTGCGAGAGGTTTTGGGACTCTTTTCTACCGACCTCTTCATTTAAGATGGTCACCTTTAAGGAACAGATTGAGTGGTTTTGTTGCGGACTCCCTACAGAGATACGAGATTACTGCCTTGAACAAAAGTCGAACTCTATTCAAGAATTAATGGGTCATCCAAAATGGGGGTTCTCGATACATTCGGGGAATTTAACCTACCCCACTGATGAAATCCTGGCTCAGTACCAGACAACAATGACAATAGAAAGAAAAAGTCCTTAGGAAAAGAAAGATAGACGACCCCGACTAACTCTTAGAGAAAGGGCTAACTATCTCAAAGAGGGGAAGTGTTTTGGTTGCACGGAACAAGGGCACATCTCTGCAAAGTGCCCCAAAAGGGCACAACAAGGACAGACTGAAGACAAGCCAGAGAGTTCTAGAGCAGCAGAGGAACATGGCAAAAAAGGCAAGATGAAAGCAGGACTAGTACCGGATTGCATGATGGGAACCGACCCAAGCCAGATAGATAAAAGTACAGAACTTTACCGAGCTTGGGGCAAAGTGAAAGATCAAAAAGCCCTTCTCTTTTTTCGATGGCAGAGCCAAGGCCAACTTCATTTCACCTGAATTGGCGGCACGGCTCGAGATTACGCCCGACAAGATAGGGCCACCGGCGAAGGCAGTTCTAGCGGCGCCCAGACGGGATGTAGCCATTACACCTGTCATTGGCAAACTTCGTTTGCATTGTCAAGGGTATTTAGGGCAGGAGGACTTTTACATCATGCCTTTGGAAGGGTGTGACGTCCGCCTAGGAGTCCCTTGGTACCATAAGAACAACGCCGTGGTCGACTATCGGGCCAAGAAAGTGACTTTGACAAATGAAAAGGGCAAAAAAATTGTACTAGATGTAGAATTGAAGGGCGAGTCCGTCCCTATTGTATCGGCTTCGGCCATTTCAAAATTAATGAAATCCAGTCTTTTTGTTTACTCGATCTATTTGAAAGAGTTGAACGATGAACATCGGACGAACTTGTCTAAATTACACAAAGAATGCCAAGATTTTCTCCACATGCTGATTGTTTCTCTGAGGGCCTGCCAGGCGAGTTACCCCCATCTTGTCCTGAGGGTAATACTATTGATCTGATTTTTGGAAGCACGCCACCAAACCGGCCACCTTACCGTGTTAGCCGAGCCCAGAATGAAGAAATCATGAACCAAGTGAAAGACCTTGAAAAGGGTCTTATCCAACCAAGTACTTCACCCTACTGCTCTCCGGTTTTGTTGGTATTAAAGAAAGACGGATCTTGGAGGATGTGCATCAACTGTAGAGCTCTCAATAAAATCACTATCAGAAACAGATTTCTGATTCCAAGGATCTCTATCGATGATATTCTTGACCGACTACAAGGATCCTCTTGTTTCAACAGGATTGATTTGAAAAGCGGATATCATCATATAAGAATCGCTCCGGGAGATGTCTACAAGACAGCCTTTCGAACAAGCTTTGGTTTACACAAATTTTTGGTGATGCCTTTTGGACTTACCAATGCTCCAGCGACTTTCAACCTAATGATGGATAGGATTTTCAGAGAGCATTGATCCTTTGTGGGCACTTTCTTTGATAATATTATAGTTTTCCCCAAGGATGAGGCAGAACATCGAAACCATCTGCTACAGGTCTCTCACGCATTGCGTGATCACAGATTAGTTATCAATGCCAAAAAAAGCAAGTCTTTCTTGCCAGAGATACACTTTTTGGGACACATCGTCTCAACAGCAAGAGTTCAGATGGACCCGGCCAAGAATAAGACTATCCGGAGATTGGCCAGATTTGAAGAATGTTCATAAAGTTAGAAGCTTCTTGGGCTTGTGTTCTTACTACAGGCGATTCATTCGGAAGTTTGCAAAGGTAGCTTCCCCTTTGCACATTTTGACTCAAAAGGGAGTCCCTTTCTCATGGGGACCGACAGAGGTGACTGCCTTTCAGACACATAAGGAAAAACTGACTACTAGACCAGTGTTGACTTTGCCAGACTTGCAAAAGCCATTTGAAGTTTATTATGATGCTTGTGGTCGTAGTCTCGGAGCGGTCTTAATGCAAGAAGGCCATGTGATTGCTTATGAAAGCATATTGTTTTTAAGGCCAGAATTGACAGGACACATATATGAGAAAGAGCTATTGGCAATGATCCATGCTCTTACTCAGTGGCGACATTACCTACTCGGAGCCGATTTCACGATCTTCATTGATTATCAAAGTTTACGCTACTTCTTGTCACAGGCACTGTAACAGGGAACAGAGGGATGTAAGATGCAGCGGAATGAATGTTGTTCTTTCTCAAGATGAGTGATCCATATTTGCTCAAGGTTCCTTTTAGTTCTTATGGAAGGGAGAGCCTTTCGTTCTTAATGGAGAGTGCTATGATCACGAACAAAGTGAGTGGACACTGTGCGTGCACGTGTATGAGACTGAGAGATAGAGAGAAGAGAGATACGACACCAAAGACGTTGTAAAACCCTCCTCTGAAGGCCCCACTCTCGTTGGCGAGAGTGGTCTACGATTGATTGCACAAAGTGGTACAATGATGATGCATGGAAAACTGATGCAGATCTAGGCTATGTCGACGACGACGACCGTGATGGCGAGGACGACAATGGGGACTGAGATCTAACTGCTGTCCAAAGATACTAACTGCTGAAAATCTGCTGAACTCTGGGGCTGTTTTGGGCGGCTGAAAACGCAGGTTTGGCTGCGTTTTTGAGGGCTGAAACTTCTTGATAAAAACGCTGGTGTGTGCAGGGGTTTAGGGCTGAAAAAAACGCTGCTGTCCTGCTGTGCTTAATGATGAAAAACGCTACCTGATCTGCTATGCTTCACAGCTTGAAAAATGCAGCCTGATCTGCTATGCTTCAAAGCTGAAAAACGCAGCCTGATCTGCTATGGAAAACGCTGGATTGGGCAGCCCTTTGGCGATCTGGGAAACGCTGGTTGCTAGTAGAGGAGACTGTGCATACTAGGCTGAAAATGCCAATGTAATGCTGTCGCTGCTGCAACAAAACGCCAGGGGCTGCTGGATGGAAAAACGCCAAGGCAAAAGGGTTGTTGGGGGTTCTTGCTGAGAGAGGGGAGTACTTGCTGCCAAAGGCCTGTTGATGCAAAAATGCAAGGCAATGGCTTGTCAAAAACGCTATATTGGAGAGGATCTTGCGGGGGGATCTTGCTTCTTGCTTGGAGGGAAGTCCACCAAGGTCTTGTCTTGCTGAGAAGTTGCCTGCTGAGCTTGGCTCCTGTTGCCTCTTCTGCCAAATAGTGCTAGCTCTAGTTTGTTTATGTACAAACTTAGCAAAATTGCCCTACCTACTTTTGTTGGAAAGTCACTTAAATTAATAGGTGAAAAATGTCAAAAATACGTAAAATAGGTTAAATGCACTGGAAAATTCCCCTGATGGAATCTGATGGATTCTGATGGGAATACTGATGATCATGCTATGTGCAACCAAAGGATATGCATCTACACTAAGTGACTGGGCATGCACGGTCTACTAATAGACTCACAAAAGTGCCAGATCACTTCTAACCTAGACTGACTGGACTGACTGAACCCTGATCATGCTGTAGCTTGTCCACGGACATATAGGGTTGGATGTGTCACGTGACAAGGGAACACAACCCAAACGTTTCGAAATGGCGTTCCGGACGAGTCTCGTTCTCGAAACGGAGATGGGAACGGAACGCCGTTCTGGAACGGGGTGTAACCGAAACGGTGTTCCGGAATGGACGGAACATGAGGCGGAACGGCGAAACGTGGGGCGGAACGGGCAAAAGCAGGCATTTGTGGGAAAAAAAAGTGGGCTTTTGGGGGCAGATTTAGGGTTGTTCGGGAAATATATTTGGTGCAGTTTGAGGGCAAGTTAGGGGGCAGATTTGGGGACAGTTTTGGGGTTGTTTAGGAGTTTATTTGAGACTAAGTTGAATGGAGGTAATTCAATTCTTACTTTAGGTGGACCGTTCCAACCCCGTTCCTATTCCGGCCTCCCCTCCTCGTCCCCGTTCCCGTCCTGTTCCGGACCCCCCCCCCCCCGCGTTCCCGTTCCGGGTAACTATGGTCACAGGAACCAGTTTTCAGAAAAGCAAATGCGGTGGGCTAACATCTTGTCACAGTTTCACTTCCAGATTGTCCATGTTCAAGGACGGAAAAACTTGGCGGTAGATGCATTGTCTCGGAAGCCCCTAGTCTTGGCTATTTCCGCAATTCATCATAGAAGCTTCGAGGATATGGTTGATCAGTATAGCACCGATCCAGATTTTTCCGATCTTTTTACTCGGATACAAAATGGGGAGATAGTGCCAAGATATTCCATACAGGATTGCTACTTGATGTAGAAAACGATGTTGTGTGTTACACAGCCGTTGAGGGAAAAGGTTTTGACTGAGTGCCATTGTCCACCTTTTACGGGTCACCACGGCATCGAAACCACCTTGAAAGGTGTGAAGGGTTATTTCTTTTGGCCGAGACTCAAGAAGGATGTGGATGACTATGTTCGCAGTCGTTTATTATGCCAGAAGGTCAAGTTTGACAGGCATAAGGCACAGGGATTACTACAGCCTTTACCCATTTCCACCCGCCCCTGAGAAAATATTGTGATGGATTTCATCTTTGATCTCCCGAAGACACAAAGTGGGCACGATGGCATTTGGA